>NW_024070203.1:30338014-30935972 GCF_014754425.2 Oryx dammah
GACCCTGCCGCAACTGTGGAGATGGTAAAAGTTTTAGAAGTAGACCACAAGGTTGGAGGTGTTGGGGGAGATGTCAAGGTGCGTATGGCTTCACTTTTTGCATGGGTCACTTTTAGAAGCAAAAATGACCCCTTGAACATACATTTACTGCACACCAAACTCTGTGCCAGGTATTGGTTCTGGAGCTGGAGACACATTAGAATGTGCTTTGGACATACTTTACTGTGTCTTCTTTTGTCTAAATTGAAATAATTTATGATTTCTTTGCTTAATCCTGGGTTATAACCCATGTATGTAGTGGCTGATAAGTAATATAAAATATAATGTGTGTGTTAGTCACCCAGTCATGTCTGATTGTTTGTGACCCCATGGACTGTAGCCTACCAGGGTCCTCCATCCATGGGATTTTCCAGGCAAGAGTACTGGAGTAGACTGGGTTGGTTGCCATTTCCTTCTCCAGGGGATCTTCCTGACCCAGGGACTGAACCCAGGTCTCCTGCATTGCAGGCAGTCTCTTTACTGTCTGAGCCACCAGGGAAGCCCAAAAATATAACGTGTGTGTACTATTTCCACCATATCTTCTTGAGCCATAACTTAATGTTCTGATAAGATGATATTGGAACTCACTTAATACAAGGATTAAACAAAATGGAAGTATGGCAGGAATGGATTTTATATTGTATACCTATGTCTTTAAAACTTGTGGTTTTCCAATTTTTTATTTCACATTATTTGCTATCAATGGGGAAACAATTAATGAAACCAATATTAATGAAGGTGATTTTAAATGTGTGGGGCAGTAAAATACATATGTGAAAGTTTGTGAGGTTTAAATGAGTTCTTTGCAAAAGTGCAATTAGTTTTTAGCAAAAGATAAGAAGCATATGGAAATTTGATTTAAATTTAGGTATCACATTACTGTATAACCCATATTTATATGCATGGTGATAGTGAAGGCAAAGGAGATGCACTAGATGGACTAAGAAATAGCCTGATGATAAAAAAGAAGCATGCAAAATTCCACTGAAAACTGAACAAAGTTGAGATAGAGGAGATAATTATGAAATATTGCCAGAAAAACAATGGTCAATAAACTGTATACAGAGCCTTATTACAGGATTCAAGTTTTGGGTAGAGAACACAGGAAACCATATTATCACTGGCATTGAAAAAAAGTAGGGAGGAAGGGGAAGGAAAAATAGCAGACTTGCATGATTGGAAATTATCCAGAGTAGAAGAAAATAGGACTTAACAATTTTCAAATATTGAATGGTAAGGAAGAGAGGGAGAGAATTTAGGAACTGAGAATTAAGGCTAAAGAAACCTGTCAATATTATAATGAGAACAGGAACAAAAATCATAGCGAAAAGAGTACAGAAAGTGATAAAATAGAAAAAAAATTTATTATCTAGTCCCAATACATGCAATCCACTTATAAAATTAATCCAGTAATAGAGAATCAAAGACAATAAAATATAACTGTGTCAAAAACAGGGAGAAAGCCAAAATAGGCAAACAAAATAACAAAACACTCTAGGTAGTAACCTCAGGATGGTCCAGATTTTACTGGAATTTTCAGCAGATTTACCTTTATGTAATTATTTTTACTTACTTTTATTTTTCTTGCAGATTTTAAACAAGTATGATTCCTGGATCTCCTTCCTCAGCAGTGTGAGATACTGGATGGCTTTTAACATAGAAAGGGCCTGTCAGTCTTATTTCGGATGTGTCCAGTGTATTAGTGGACCTCTGGGAATGTACAGAAACTCCTTACTGCATGAATTTGTGGAAGACTGGTACAATCAAGAATTTATGGGCAGCCAATGTAGTTTTGGAGATGACAGGCATCTAACGAACCGAGTGCTGAGTCTGGGCTATGCAACGAAATACACAGCTCGATCCAAGTGCCTTACTGAAACACCTAAGGAATATCTCAGATGGTTAAACCAGCAGACCCGCTGGAGCAAGTCCTACTTCCGAGAGTGGCTGTACAACGCGATGTGGTTTCATAAACATCACTTGTGGATGACCTATGAAGCCGTCATCACTGGGTTCTTCCCTTTCTTCCTCATTGCCACGGTGATCCGGTTCTTCTACAGGGGTAATGTTTGGAACATCCTGCTCTTCTTGTTAACCATCAAGTTAGTGGCTCTCATAAAGTCATCCTTTGCTGTCTGCCTTAGAGGAAATATTGTCATGGTCTTCATGTCCTTCTACTCAGTGTTATACATGTCAAGTTTACTTCCTGCTAAGATATTTGCAATTGTGACAATAAACAGAGCTGGGTGGGGCACATCTGGAAGGAAAAAAATTGTTGCTAATTTTGTGGGACTCATTCCAGTATCGGTCTGGTCTATAATTCTCCTGGGTGGTTTGATTTTCACCATTTATAAGGAAGTTAGTAAGCCATTCTCAGAATCCAAAAAGAAAGTTCTAGTTATTGCTTTATCCATCTATGCATGCTATTGGGTTGTGTTTTTGATGCTCTATGTGGTTTTTGTTAAGAGATGCGGCAGGTGGAAGAAGAAAAAGCAGTACGACATGATGCTTGATGTATAATCTTACACTGAAGTTTGCAGACATTCAAAAAACCTTCTTCCTCTAGTAACTGTCCTGATTGTACAGAATTGTGGAATCAGATGATGGCAACAAAGGAAATATATCACTGCTTCTGGGACAACTGAGAGAGTAGCATTGACATATGTACACAGCCATGTGTAAAAAAGATAGCTAGTGGGAAGCTGCTGTTTAACATAGGGAGCTCTGTTTGGTGCTCTCTAATGACCTAAAGGGGTACAATAGGGGGTTGTGGTGGGAGGAAGTCTCAAGAGGGAGGGGATATATGTATTAATACATTTATGGCTGACTCATGTTGTACAGCAGAGACTAATACAACATTGTAAACTCCATTTACAAATAAATTTTAAAAAATTGTTTGGTTTTATTTTGATTCGACCAAATTTTTTACCTCATCAATAAAAAGCAGCTCAGTTTTTATAAAAATGAGAAGAATTTTTGTGTATGCACTTTCGCCTACAGTACATCCACCAAACAGTGTTTTGCCCTATGTACTTCGCTAGCAATGCTTTATGTGGGTTATCATGGAAGAAAAGGATTTTGGAAATGCAAGGAAAAGTTCTTTCAACAAATACATGCTCTGTGTTTAAAACAGATAACCAACAGGGAATGCTGTTCAATGTTCTGTAAAAACCTCAATGGGAAAAGAATTTGAAAAAGAACAGATACAGACATATGTATAACAACCATTTTGCTGTACACCAGAAACTGACACAACATTGTTAATCTGCTGCTGCTGCTAAGTCTCTTCAGTCATGTCCGACTCTGTGAGACCCCAGAGACGGCACCCTACCAGGCTCCCCCATGCCTGGGATTCTCCAGGCAAGAACACTGGAGTGGGTTGCCATTTCCTTCTTCAATGCAGGAAAGTGAATAATGAAAGTGAAGTTGCTCAGTTGTGTCTGACTCTCCGTGACCCCATGGACTGCAGCCTACCAGGCTCCTCCGTCCATGGGATTTTCCAGGCAAGAGTCCTGGAGTGGGTTGCCATTGCCTTCTCCAATACATGAAAGGGAAAAGTGAAAAGGAAGTTGCTCAGTCGTGTCTGACTCTTCATGACCCCATGGGCTGCAGCCTACCAGGCTCCTCCACCCATGGGATTTTCCAGGCAAGAGTACAGTTTGGGTAAATGCAATCCAGTACATCATTTTGTTTTGTAGCCTCAGTATACCGAATCTTACCTATGCAGTAAACTTATTTAACCTGCTTTTCTTTTTTTCAGCTTTCTAGTTTGCTTTACATGTTTGTATGAGGTTTATACGGTTGAGTTGGATAAACTATAATAAACATAAAACATGTAGATTAAAGATCGGCAGATCCAGCTCTGTTCTCTTTTACTTTCTAGGAAGGATTTTTTTCTGAATTACACAGATAATTTTTTCATTTCTCCTGTTCTTGGCCTACACAAATATGCTTACACACTTACATTTATATTAATGTTTTCTTTTTTAAATAAATGTATATTCAGATCTTATGCCTAATTTTTAAAAATTATTTATTTATCTATTTTTGGCTGCACTGGGTCTTCATTGATGTGCACTGGCTTTCTTTAGTTGCAGCAAGCAGGGGTGACTCTTCGTTGCGGTGTGTGGGGCTCTCATTGTGGTAGCAGTAGCTTCTCTTGTTGCAGAGCATGGACTCTAGATGGTGGGCTCAGGAGTGCAGTGCATGGACTTAGCTGCTCCTTGGATTGTGGAGTCTTCCTGGACCAAGAATTGAACCTGTGTCCCCTGTATTTGCAGGCAGATCCTTAACCATTGGACCATCAGGGAAGCCTTCCTTCAAGGTTTAATATCAAGAATTGGCACATAAAAATAGATGCACCTGGTACAATTAACCTGGCTACTCCAGAGCTTCAATTTTCCAGTTTGACTTTTGACATGACTCATCTTGCCCTGTGACTAGTGGTGTGCAGAATTATGTTAAAAACAAAAACTAGATTTCTTGGTTTGCTTCCTCTTGCACATACTTTGCCTTTTTTCTTTATCTTGGTTTGCATTTTACTCTAAAACCTGAAATGGCTTTTCCTTCCCCCTCTCCATATTTACTTGTCAAAATTCTTCAACATCCTTCATTCAAGGCATAATTTTACTACCATTTTCTTCCCCAAATACCTCAGCTTAAAAGGTTCTCTTACTCTCCTTCACTCTTATACTTCATTTTATCTCTACCATGCAGCTCTGTTTTTTCCTTCTGCCCTATGTTATGAATATCAGAGCACATGATAATATCCTGGAACACTAAAAGGTTTTGAATCTGATGCTACATTTTCATCATTTTTGAGTCCTCTGCGGTGGCTAGTGGAGTCAAGGGTTCAATATAATTTGGTGAATAAGTAGATGAATGCCTGAAAGAAGGATGTTCAGGATGAACTCAAGTAATGAATCTTCTTTAAGGGGAGTCTGGGATTTTTCTCAATTAGCTTACAGGAAAGTCTGTGAAGGTTGCACTTTGGATTGGGGCAGTGGATTGATACCTGTGTCAGGGGAAAGAGAGTTACCTTGGCGCTGTCTGCTAAGTTAAGACATTCACTCAACAAACAGACTTTGAGTGTGATTATGTGACAAACTGCTGGGATTTCAAAAATAAGAAATGATGCCTGCTTTTAAGGAATTCTTTGAATTCCTCCAGCAAACCAGGCTCCAACACTTCTGTGGGCATTTCCAAAAGCTCTTCCCAACCAAATTTCCTTCCCCCTATTACCTTTAATTAACTCTTTTGTTGTTGTTGTTGTTGTTTTGTTTATTTGCTTTGAAGAGTGCTCTGAAGAGCAAGAAGTGCAAGAGTGCAAGAAGAGGTTTGTAGGATCCTTGATTCCTGACCAGGGATCGAATCTGAGACCCCTGCAGTGGAAGCTCGAAGTCTCAACCAACAGATCTGCAGGGAAGTTCCCCAAATTAACTTTTATTCCATCCTTCAACCTCACTTTAGTCATATTTTCTCAGGCACGCCTTCCATGATTATTTCTCTATTATATTCCCCTATGAACATTGTCATACTTATTTTTAATTTTCATTCTATGATTCCTTGTTTGATATCCATCTCTCTCATTATAGGACAAACTCAGTGGAAGAAGGAACTGTGTGAGAATTTTTAAGCATCCCATCCTCTGAGTCTAGTGTAGTTTGTCACGTGGTAGGAGCTCAATTAAAAACTTGTGGACTGAATAAACAAGTGAAGGAATGAAATTCCCAATACAGCTTATGAAACAGCCAGAGTCTGATTTCTTTAAAAAAAGAAAGAAAGAAAAATCTCTGAACTTTTCATTTATAAAGAATTCCTTTATACCTGGATAGACAAATAACTTATGGATGAAAGAGAGCATAGAGATGGCAGAGTTTCATCAGTTTAGGGAAAGGAACTTTTATGGGTAGGAAGCTCTTTCTTAGCTGTGAGAAAGGCAAAGTGATAATTCACTAGGATTTCTATAAAGATTTATAGACACTGGAAAAAAAATCTTCTTCTTAATAAGTTAAATGTTAATTGCTGCATTTCCTATTGTGGTATGTGGTTCATATTTTCTCTGATAAAATTTGGATAAGTATTTCTGACACCTGTTCCTGTGTTACCTGTTTCCCTAGATTATGAAGCTAATCCTGTTATTGAATAAAAGCATCTCTGATAATAAATTTTGTCTTCAAAACACAAAATATACATGTGTATTAATATATGATTAATAGTTGCTTAAAAACAGCACATGCACATCAAATATATTTGTGGGAACATCTCTTTGCAAGACTAAGTCTCATTTGTCAATGAACTCAACTCAGATTACCACCTTCTCCTGAAATCTTAATGCAAGTTTGTGTGCTCGGCATGCAGTAAGGACAACCAAACTGAAAAGGTGGAGTTTGGAGCTGAGAAAGTTTTATTGCAAGGTGGGGCAAGCAGACAAGATGCCTCATGCCCTCAGGGGCCCTGAAGTCCTGGGAGGGTTTTGGCAGAGCACTTTAAAAAGCCAGATGAGGGAGTAGGGGGTCACAGGCTGGTGTCACAGGGGTTAACTTTATCAGTCCTTAGGCTCCAGGAGGCCTGGGGCTCTGTGTTGCTGGTTGCCAAGTAGTTTGCATCTTCCAAGTGTGGCAGAGGGAGGGGTTTTTACACTTGCAAAACAATGCAGGAAACGAACATTAAGTACTATTATCTAGCTACTTCAAAGAAGAGCTGAAACAGAGAATATGGGGGAAAGCCTGTCCCCTGGAAGGCCCCAGAAGGTCCTGCTTGGTTACACTGCCATCTATGTTCCATACCACCATATAGTTCATATATCTCTTCCACATGGGATATTGTGTTACTATCATTTTGCTATAGATTCTGCAGTCCTCATCACAGAGCAGAGAGCCAGTTAACTAGGAGGAACCTAATAAACATGGATCGTGCGCGTGTGTGTGCGTGCATGCGTGTGTGCGTGCGTGTGTGTGCGTGTGTGTGTGTGTGTGTGCTTAGGCACTCAGTTCTGTCCAACTCTTTGTGATCTCGTGGACTGTAGTCCCCAGGCTCCTCTGTCCATGGGATTTCTCAGGCAAGAATACTGGAGTGGGTATCCATTCCCTTCTCCAGGGTATCTTCCCAATCCAGGGAGTGAACCTGAGTCTCCTGCATTGCAGGCAGATTCTTTACCATCTGAGCCACCAGGGAAGCCCCAGACATGGATTTGTTGTTGTTGTTGTTGTTCAGTCACCCACTTGTGTCTGATCTTTGCGACCCCATGGACTGCAGCACCCCAGGCCTCCCTGAACCTCACCATCTCCCAGAGTTTGCCCAAGTTTAGGTGATGTTAAACATATTTCTTAAAAAATTATTGACAGCAAAAGTCTGAACATATAAATAAATATATCCACTTTATAGGATTTCACTCATTCATGTACTTATTTGACTTCCTACAAATATTTGTTAGAGAAATGCACTGTATATCAGGCTCTGTACTTAGAAGGAAGACTTTTAATATAGTAAGTGCTTGTTATATGAGTGCCCTGAGACATTGAAAGATTTTCCATGAAACTGTTATTGTTTAGTTGCTAAGTCATATCTGACTTTCTGCTACCCCCTGGACTGCAGCCTGTCAGGCTACTCTGTCCATGGGATTTCCCAGGCAAGAATGTTGGAGTGGGTTGCCATTTCTTTCTCCAGGGGATCTTCCATCTTCCTTCTCCCAGGGATCAAACCTGAGTCTCTTGCCAGGCAGATTCTTTACCACTGAGCCACCAGGGAAGCCACCTTCCATAAAATAAAAGGATGTTATCTTTAGGCGTATTTAGAAAACACTGAAGGCATCAACTTTCTTCACTGAAGAGATTCTCACAAACTTTCAGTGTGCTGATTAGCTTTATGAATCAGCAAGAGAGGCACATTATATACTGAAATCTTCCCATCTTGATAACTATGATGCCCTTTCCATAAGGAGGTTGGTTAACATCTGGATAAACACTTGGGTGCAGTCTCAAAAATGACAGAATGATCTTCGTTTCCTTCATTTCCAAGGAAAACCATTCAATATCACAGTAATCCAAGTCTATGCCCCAACCACTAATGCCAAAGAATCTGAAGTTGAACGGTTCTATGTTGACTTACAAGATTGTCTAGAAGTAACACCAAAAAAAAATGTCCTTTTTATCATAGGGGACTGGAATGCAAAGATAGGAAGTCAAGAAACACCTGGAGTAACAGGCAAATTTGGCCTTGGAGTATGGAATGAAGCAGGGCAAAGGCTAATAGAGTTTTGCCAAGAGAATGCACTGGTCATAACAAACACCCTCTTCCAACAACACAAGAGACAACTCAACACAATGGACATCACCAGATGGTCAATATCTAGATCAGATTGATTATATTCTTTGCAGCTGAAGATGGAGAAGCTCTATACAGTCAGCAAAAACAAGACCAGGAGCTGACTGTGGCTCAGATCATGAACTGCTTATTTCCAAATTCAGACTTAAATTGAAGAAAGCAGGGAAAACCACTAGACCATTCAGCTATGACCTAAATCAAATCCCTTATGATTATATAGTGGAAGTGAGAAATAGATTCAAGGGATTAGATCTGAGAGACAGAGTGTCTGAAGAACTATGGATGGGGAGGTTTGTGACATTGTACAAGAGGAGTGATCAAAACCATCCCCAAGAAAAATGCAAAAAGGCAAAATGGTTGTCTGAAGAGGACATGCAAATAGCCAAGGAAAGAAGAGAAGTGAAAAGCAAAGGAGAAAAGGAAAGATATACCCATCTGAATGCAGAATTCAAAAAAATAGCAAGGAGAGACAAGAAAGGCTTCCTCAGTGATCAATGCAAAGAAATAGAGGAAAACAATAGAATGAGAAAGACTAGAGATCTTGTCAAGAAAATTACAGATAACAAGGGAACATTTCATGCAAAGATGGGCACAATAAAGGACAGAAATTGTATAGACCTAATAGAAGCAGAAGATAATAAGAAAAGGTGGTAAGAACACACAGCAGAACTGTACAAAAAAGATCTTCATGACCCAGATAACCACAACAGTGTGATCACTCATCTAGAGCCAGACATCCTGGGATGTGAAGTCAAGGGGGTCTTAGGAAGCATCACTAAGAACAAAGCTAGTGGAGGTGATGGAATTCCAGTTGAGCTATTTCAAATCCTAAAAGATGCTGTGAAAGTGCTACACTCAATAGGCCAGCATATTTGGAAAATTCAGCAGCGTCCACAGGATTGGAAAAGGTCAATTTTCATTCCAATCCCAAAGAAAGGCAATGCCAAAGAATGCTCAAACTACCACACAATTGCACTCATCTCACATGCTAGTAAAGTAATGCTCAAAATTCTCCAAGAGAGGCTTCAATAGTACGTGAACCGTGAACTTCCAGATGTTCAAACTGGATTTAGAAAAGCCAGAGGAACCAGAGATCAAATTGCCAACATCCGCTGGATCATCAAAAAAGCAAGAGAGTTCCAGAAAAACATCTATTTCTGCTTTATTGACTATGCCAAAGCCTTTGACTGTGTGGATCACAACAAACTATGGAAAATAATGAAAGAGATGGGAATATCAGACCACCTTACCTGCCTCCTGAGAAATCTGTATAAAGGTTAAGAAAGCTGAGCATTGAAGAATTGGTGCTTTTGAACTGTGGTGTTGGAGAAGTCTCTTGAGAGTCCCTTGGACTCCACTGAGATCAAACCAGTCAATCCTAAAAGAAATCAGTCCTGAATATTCATTGGAAGCACTGATGCTGAAACTGAGGCTGCAATACTTTGGCCACCTGATGCGAAGAACTGACTCATTTGAAAAGACCCTGATGCTGGGAAAGATTGAAGCAAGAGGAGGAGGGGACCACAGAGGGTGAGATGGTTGGATGGTATCATCAACTCAATGGACTTGAGTTTGAGCAAGCTCTGGGTTTTGGTGATGGACAGGGAGGCCTGGAGTGCTGCAGTCCATAGGGTGGCGAAGGGTTGGACACGACTGAGTGACTGTACTGAACTGAACTGAAACACTAGATAATGCTGGTGAAGTGAAGTGAATTGAAGTCACTCAGTCATGTCCAACTCTTTGCGACCCGTGGACTGTAGCCCACCAGGCTCCTCCATCCATGGGATTCTCCAGGCAAGAATACTGGAGTGGGTTGCCATTTCCTTCTCCAGGGGATCTTCCCGACCCAGGGATCGAACCCAGGTCTCCCACATTGCAGGCAGACGCTTTAAACTCTGCACCACCAGGGAAGCCCAGATAATGCTGGTATAAATGCCTAATACCTGGAGAATGCTGGTATATATGCCTAATACCTGGAGAAGGCAATGGCACCCCACTCCAGTACTCTTGCCTGGAAAATCCCATGGTCAGAGGAGCCTGGTAGGCTGCAGTCCATGGGGTCCCGAAGAGTCGAACACGACTGAGCAACTTCACTTTCACTTTTCACTCTCATGCATTGGAGAAGCAAATGGCAACCCACTCCAGTCTTCTTGCCTGGAGAACCCCAGGGATGGGGGAGCCTGGTGGTCTGCCATCTATGGGGTTGCACAGAGTTGGACATGACTGAAGCGACTTAGCAGCAGCAACAGCAGCTGCTAACACAAGTTATACTTGTTTTTATTAAAATTGAGAAACAGTACTCAGAGCTTAACTGCTTATCACCTGAGTCAACAGCTCCAGGTGTGAAGACCACAGGGAAGAGGGAGGAACTTGCAAGCTCTTTTGTTTCAGCCTCTGAGCTACAGAAACAGGCTCTTCTCAAGAGTTAGGTTTACCCATGTGCGGTCAGAAAGTTCTCCACAATGTGGCTAGGACAAGCCTAAGTGACTTCTTTTAGCTCTGCTATTCAGGGCAACAAGGAGGTTAATCCTAATATGAAGGGGGAAAGTACAGTGAGTTAGCCTGACCTTTGAAATAACCTTGTCAATGTATGAGAGCAGTGACTCAAAAGAGACACAGTTGCTTTAAAAACAAAGGGAAAGGTCGTGTTTTATTCTCTGTCTTGAACCAAGTTGATTGTTGAGTCACAAAATCAAATGCAATCATTTTTAACGAAATCAGGATAAAATCTCAGTATTACATATTCACTCTCAGAACAGAGGCAATAAGTGTCTGCCATATAACTAAATTTCCCATCTCTATAGATAACACATGATATGTCTCTTGAATTAAAAAGCAAAACAGAACTTAAATAAGAGCTTTAAGGAGCTAAACATTCTGCAAGAAGGATCTTTTGGAATCAAAGCTGATTAGCCAGTTTTATGATACTATTTATCCCACCCTGTAGCTCAGATGGTAAAGACTCTGCCTGCAGTGCAAGAGACTTGGATTCCATCTCTGGGTTGGGAAGATCCCCTGGAGAAGGGAAAGGCGACCCACTTCAGTATTCTTGCCTGGAGAATTCCATGGACAGAGGAGCCTGGCAGGCACAGTCCATGGGGTCAAAAAGAGTCAGACATGACATGACTAAGTGACTGTTACTCACTCACTCAGAATTAGTGGAGAAAGAAAACTTCAAGTCCACTTAGTGCAATTCAGCTTCCTCAAATCTTTGCTGGAATGAAGCAAGGTATAAAGAAAGACAGCGAGAGTGGAGAAAGGCCAGAATCCTTACCACAAAGGAGTAAATTGCAAAGCACTTGGTTTTAGCACCTTGGTCAAGACTTCAGAGTTGGCTGTAAACCCTGATCTAGCCTTTTGGTCTCTTTTACCCAGATGTTTAGGGCTCTCTTTTTTAATGCAAAACCCCTCAAATCTGCATTATCTCCAGGCAGCTACTTTACTCTGAAATCTGATATAAGACTATGCTTGAATTCTTTTCCACCAAAAAAGTTATAAATCAAACTCTCAGGCTTTTATGTTATTAGATTTTAAACAGAATCACCCTGAATAGTCATCCCAGTACATGAAATTTTTAGCACTAATAAAAGATATAATAACATGTTAAAAATGGATATTCTAAAATTCTTGCCCCAAATGAATTGTTGTCATGTTACCCACTTTGAAAGAACATGAAGACAGAGCAGAGCTTACCTGGGGGCTCAGCAGGAAAGAATCCATTTGCAGTGCAGGAGACACAAGAGAAAGGGTTCCATCCTTGTGTCCAGCAGATCCCCTGGAGGAGAAAATGGCAACCCACTCCAGCATTCTTGCCTGGAGAATCCCATGGACAGAGGAGCTCGGCGGGCTATAGTCCAGAGGGTTGCAGAGTCAGACACAACTGAAATGACTTAGCATGGACACAGGTGGCCAGAACAAGTTTGGAGCTAATGATTTTCACCTCTCAGAGTTATTGGGTAATCTATATAGTATATGAAAACTACCTAGGGAAAATACTTACCACATAATTGGGGTTTAATAATTTTTTCTTTTCTTCTCCCCTCCTTCCTAAACCACTAACTTCCTTAGTGTTTCTTCCTGTTTCCTTCCTTCCTTCTGAAAGTTACATTACTCAACAAACTGCTGGGCCAGGCCTGGAATATTTACTTAAATATCAGGGCTTTTACTTCTCAAAAATGCATTTTAATTCACCTAATTTGGGGCTTCAATACAGCCTTCAGATTTTTCTCTAGAAATATTAGAAATAATAGGTGGCCTTCTTCTCCTTTAAACACAGAGCAATCAATGGCTATAATTATCTTGTATGTTCTGACTTCCAAAAGAACACTCAATACAGACGATTCTGCATCTGACAAAGTAAATGCTTTGGAAAGTTTAAAATGTGATCAGTGGGCCAGTAGGAAGAGCATGGCATGTCTTCAGATGGATTTTTTTTTTTTTTAGCATTTTTTTATTTTTATTTTTTTAATTTATTTTTAATTTTTACTTTACAATTCTGTATTGGTTTTGGCATAGATTGACATGGAAAGTTTAAAATATGATCAGTGGGCCAGTAGGAAGAGCATGGCATGTCTTCAGATGGATTTGAGTCCTGGCATCACTTTCCATGTTCTGGTTGACTGTGAGTGGATACCGCTATTTCTTCATTTATAAAAGTGTAAGAACTCCCATCTACAAACATCATAAGATATTGGAAATTCAAAGGAATTCTTCCGATTTGAGTTCTTTATTAGTTCCGAGCATTGGAAGGAGACATTCAGGTTTTCCCATGGCACAGATCAGATAGGGCCTGACTCATCATGGACACTTGTCTTCATCCTCATTGCTACCACCCTAGCCATGTGGCCATCATCCTGTGTCTGTTGTCAGAGACATTTATTTCTCTTTCTTCTGCGCTTGCTTCTCTGTATTTTCCCATGGAACAACCAGTGTGAGGTCATGTCACTCACGTGCTTTGAAGTCTTCAAATATCTTCTATCTCAGGATGCCCTGCTCCACAAGGTCCTGCACCATCTGCCTTCTGTCTGTTTCCATGACTTCTTGTTGAATTCTCTCTTTCTTCCTTCTTACATTACACACTGGCAGTCTTTGTGTTTCCCAGCCAAGACAAGCTTGTCCCCCTTTCAGGATCATTACCTGCAGCTCTTTATTTTGCCTGAAGCACTCCTCTCCATGAACTTGGCATGGCTGGTTTCATCCTGACATTTAGGTCACCTCCTCAAAGAGGCCTAATTTTTTATTACTTGACTATTTTTCAGCCCCACTCAGAAGTAGTCTTCTTACCCAGTATAGCCAAGAATCTAGGCCTTGCTTGGTGATTTGGGAACAGTGAGCCTTCCCCAGGGAGATTTTGGCAGAAGAAACATAGCTAGATATTAGCGAGTGTCAAGAGGGCTGACAGCTTCCATTGATCTTCCAGGACCATGACTAAGGCTTCTTATGTTGCTGTGACCCCATTAGATGGCAGCCTTCCAAATTGTCCAGAGCCTTACTTCTGGGCATACAGAGCTGATATCTCACTATGTGGATGTAAGCCAGCCTGGACAAGGTCCAATTAAGAAAGTGTCTATGTGGAAAAGATACTATTTGGCAGGAGACAAATCCATTGATGGCATTGGTATTATCTATCTTTCCTTTCCATGCTTAAGTGATTTTCTTCATAGAGCAGATAAAAGTCAGTCTACAGAACTGTGACTGGATGAGAATATGTAGTTATTCTAACCCTGATGAACTTTTGGAGTTTAATAAATCTGTGTCCTCATAGCCTCATCTTCTCTTTTCTTCTATCATTGTGAATGAAATCATTTGGACTTTTTTTTTTTTTTTAACTCTAAATGCACTGATAAAATCATTACTGTTTATTTTATTTATTTTTGGCAGCACTGTCTTCAGTGCTGTGCACCAGCTTTTGGCTTTCTCTAGTTGCAGTGAGTGGGGGCTGTTCTCTAGTTGCACTGTGTAGGTTTCTCATTGCAGTGGCTTCACTTGCTGTGGAGCACAGGCTCTAGGGTGTGTGGGCTTCAGGAGTTGCAGCTTGCAGGCTTAGTTGCCCCATGGTGTGTAGAATCTTCCCTGACCAGGGATTGAACCTGTGTCCCCTGAATTGGCAGGTAGGATCTTAACCTCTGGACCACCAGGAAAGTCCTACTATTTTTTTTTCTTGTTTAAACTAAATTGACAGATATGAAAAACAGATTAGTAGAAAATCACTTCAATTCCACTAGTTCCTATCCATGTACTTGGTTAATATTAAACTTTACTCACTTCGTCTCATCATCCTACAAACCTAGCCGAAATTACAACCTCCTCTGAGAAGCCTTTCTTATTATAATCATGAAATAAGAGTTGGTGACTCTATCCTTTATCTCTAAAACACAGTCATATTTTTCAGTAATAATGCCTTATATACTAAATTAACTATTTAAAAGTTTATTTTTTCCTCTCTCTAATAGGCTGTAATCTGTACAAGGAGGAGGAGGATATGTTGCTCATCTTTTAAAACGTATCTAATCAACATGAGATCCTTATTGATGGAGGAATTTGTCTTTATTGATCAAGTGAGCAAAAAATTGATTTTGTTGTTTATTACAATTAAGCAAAAAATACACAATTTAGTCAATAACAAGTTAATATGGTTGTGTGCTGTGCTTAGTCACTCAGTTGTGTCTGACTCTTTGCGACCTCATGGATTGTTGCCTGCCAGGTCCTCTTTCTATGTGGATTCTCCAGGTAAGAATACTGGAGTGGGTTGCCATGCTCTCCTCCAGAGATCTCCCCAACCTAAAGATCAGATCCAGTTCTCCCACTTTGCAGGCAGATTCTTTACTGTCTGAGCCACCAGTGAAGCCCCTAATATGGTTGAGTTTCTACCAAATGACAAGCAGTTTGAATACATGGTTTAACACTAAACAAATCTATCCATTATGTACTAATAACCCTATTTCACAGATGACAGAACTGGGACTCAGAAGTATAAGAAATTTCTCCAAAGTCCATTAGCACATGAAGGCAGAGTTCAAAACTGATTTATTCTCTGAGTCTGATGTTCTTTATGATCTCTAATAACCTCTTTACAATTGTTTTCTCCCAGATGGTAAAGAATATGCCTAACAATGCAAGAGATGCAGGTTTGATCCTTGGGTCAGGAAGATCCCCTGGTGGAGGAAATGGCAATTCACTCCAGTATTCTTGTCTGAAAAATTCCATGGACAAAGGAGCCTGGCAGGCTACAGCCACTGGGATTGCAGAGAGTCGGATACAACTCAACACACACACAAGTACTAATGGCATTAAGTGAAATCATATATCTCAATATACACATTTTTCAAGCTATTAAAATAATAGTCCACTAATGTTAGTTTGATTACTGAACTACAAAGATAGCTATATATCTAACAATATGCAGCTTGGACAATATAAAAGACTGATGCCTCGAGGTTTAGAGTGGTGAAAAGCATAGGTTTTGGACAAAGATGTGACTTTGAATCCTGTAAGATGAGTGGTCCTGTGCAGGTTACTCAGACTCAATGAAAGTAACTTTCCTTATCTTTCAATATCCATTTTCTTGAAAGCACAGAACTAGACTAGCTAGTTAAAGCAGAGTAGGAATGTATTGAAGTTACTCATGATCAAAGACCAGAGAACCAGGCAGAGGAAAGGGTAGAAACGTAGTCGCTTTGAATAATAAAAGGAGATTTCTCATTCTGATTCCTACTTTTTCCCATGCCCTCCTCCACCAAGGAATGTGCATTAACCCTGTTTCTGTCTTCCTGGTGCTCTGCAGTCAAAATTCAAATGCTCCCAAGGGAGATTCTGACTTGTTCAGTTTAGGTCACATGACTGCCTTTTAGATAAATTTGACCAGATTTCTTCAGTAGCTCTGAGTGACTACCACATTGTGACTCAAGGTTTGACTTAACAAAAAGCTAAAAATATGTTTTAATTCTGAAAAACCTGAAGAGCAAGTTTTTAGAATCACTCATTTGGATCACAAACAAAGTCCAGTAAAGTTTTGTTGAAGAGACTTCCCTGGAAGTCCAGTAGTTAAGATTTTGCTTTCCAATGCAGGGGGTGTGGGTTCAATCCCTGGTTGGGGTGCTAGGGTCCCACATGTGAAGTGTTAGTCCCTCAGTTGTGTCTGACTCTTTGCAACCCATGAACTGAAGTCTGCCAGGCTCCTCTGTCCATGGGATTCTCCAGGCAAGAATATTAGAGTGGGTTGCAATTCCCTTCTCCAGGGGATCTTTCCAATCCAGGGATTGAACCCACATTCCCTTCATCTCCTGCGCTGCAGGTAGATTCTTTACCATCTGAGCCACTGGGGAAGCCCACGTACCTCATGGCCAAAAATATAAAACAAAACATAAAACAGAAGCAGTATTGTAACAAATTCAATACAGACTTTAAAAATGGGCTGCATCAAAAAATGAATCATTTTAAAAAAGAGCTTTGTTAAAGGTTTGAAGTGCATCCTAGTGATGACAATCTGGAAAGTTTACTTCCTTTAATAATCAAATTGATCTGGCTTGGAATGATTCATTAATGTCCATTTACCATGCTTTCTAAATATGATTGTTTTTAGTGTTAAATGTCTTGCTTTTATTTTAGACTACTATCAGTAAATTTAGTTTTTTGAATGCCTTGCATACAATAATGCATGGATATTGCATTCCTTCTGTATCCCTAACTCAAGACATTATCAGAACTCTTTTACATTCAAGTTAGAGAACGTAACCATGTAAAGCTGATATAACTTAAAAACGAGTTTGTTTTAAAGACCCTGAGGAAGAAATTGTGATTGGCTGGTGTCAGCTGACTATCCCTCCATCTGAGTAGATGTCCCTTATGAGGCAGGGTCACGGGCCTCCCCACGGTAAGCATGGAGGACAGAATATGAAAGATGAAAGAGGATGAGCATACTATTCCACCAGTATCAAGCAGACACGTCGGCCCAGACTCTAACAGTGAGGCCGAAAGTCTGTAATAATAGGAGTCTTTTGGTGAACCCTCATGAAACTGACTACTGGGACGCCAATCCCCTTATTTTTCCCCACCTCCTCTTCTAATGGCACACCTAGTCTCCGCTGTGCCCATCCAAGTCCCTTTCTTCCATGAAGAAGGGCAATGCTGTTCTGTGAGCTGGAGACCCCCCTCACCCTCAGGTCACCTCTGAAGCTCTCCTCTTGTCTGCTGCAGTTGTCCTGGCAGGTCATTTCATGGCTTTTCTCTTGCTGATGCTTCTGGTTGTCACCATTTCCACCGCTGCCTGCACAATGAGCAAGCTCTGCACAGCAGCCCTTTCCACTTGGTCTTCTGCTGCTCCTTTTGAATGATTCAAGAGTGTAATTGGCAATCCATGATGATTTAAAAAGGTTTTTGGCCCTTTTACCGTAGTCTAAGACTGAGAACGTTTGCTGTTGATTTTTCCTAAAGTCAGGAGATTAGCACCTCAAACAGTTAGAACAGTGCTGAATATTTACAGTGTCTTATATTTACTTCCTTAGCAAACAGTCCTTGAGACTTTTTTTTTTTTCTTTTGCAGATGGTTTATAGGAGAATGCTTTTAGGAAAAACTGCCTGGAAGACAGTGAGGAAAGTAGGAATAGACAGGAAAAAACTGACCTAAGATGCAGTTTCATCTAAAGCCTCAGACTATCCCTCAGAGGTTCTAGAAATGGAATGGTCATGTAGAATACTGAATGGGAGAAGATATTTACAAATGATATATCTCATAAGAGCTTAATATCCCAAATATATAGACTCATACAACTCAACATCAAAAAGGGAAACAATCAATCAAAAAATGGACAGGGGAACTAAATAGAAAATTTTCTAAACCAAACATACAGATGGCCAATAGACAGAAGGAAAGATGCTCAATATCATTAATTATTAGGGAAATGAAAATCATAACAAACTCAACCTGTGGTATCACCTCACACTTGTCCGAATGGCTATTATAAAAAAGACAACAAATAATAAGTGTTGGTGAAGATGCTGAGAAAAGGGAACCCTTGTACTCTGTTGGTGGGAATGTAAACTGATGCATCTACTATAGAGAACAGTATGGAGGTTCCTCACAAAATTAAAAATAGAACCTCCACTGTTGTTGTTATTGTTTAGTCGCTAAGTCGTGTCCAACTCTGTTGAAACCCCACGGACTATAGCCTACCAGGATCCTCTGTCCATGGGATATCCCAGGTAAGAATACTGGAGTGGGTTGCCATTTCCTTCTCCAGGGGATCTTCCCTATCCAGCGATCAAACCCCAGTCTCTTGCATTGCAGACGGATTCTTTACCACTGAGCCACTTGGTAAGTCCATCCAACAATTTCACTTTTGGATATTTTTCTGAGGAAAACAAAAGCAGTAATTTGAAAAGATATATGCACCCCTATGGTCATCTTAGCATTATTTACAATAGATTTGAAAGCAATCTAAATGTCCATTGACAGATGAATGGATAAAGAAGATGTAGTATTTATATACAATGCAATATTGTTCAGACATGTAAAAGAATTAAAAGAAGAATTAAATCTTATCATTTATAATAACATGAAAGGAGCTGGAGGTATTTTGCTAAGTGAAATGTGAAACATATAAAGTAAAATACCTTATAATTGCATTTCTTTGTATAATCTGTAAAATGAAACAAATGAAAAAACATAACAAATGGGAAATAGTCATAGATACAGAGAACAATTATGTGGTAGTCAGGGAGAAGAAGGGGATGAGTGAAATAGTTGAGAGAGATTAAGAGGTACAAACTTTCAATTAAAAAGTCACAAATACGAGTCACGGGGGTGAAATCTACAGCATGGAAAATACAGTCAATAACAATATGACAACTTTGTATGTGATAGATGGTAACTAGACTATTCATGGGCTTCCCTGGTGGCTCAGCTGGTAATGAATCCGCCTGCAATGGGGGAGACCTGGGTTCAATCCCTGGGTTGGGAAGATCCCCTGGAGAAGGGAACGGCTACCTACTCCAGTATTCTGGTTGGAGAATTCCATGGACCGTATAGTCCAGAGGGTCGCAAAGAGTCAGACATGACAAAGCAACTTTCACTTTCTTTCTATTCATGGTGACCATTTTGTAATGTTTAAAAATATCAAGTCACTATGTTGTGCTGCTGCTGCTAAGTCACTTCAGTCGTGTCCGACTCTGTGTGACCCCACAGACGGCAGCCCACCAGGCTCCCCCGTCCCTGGGATTCTCCAGGCAAGAACACTGGAGTGGGTTGCCATTTCCTTCTCCAATGCATGAAAGTGAAAAGTGAAAGGGAAGTCGCTCAGTCGTGTCCGACTCTTCGAGACCCCATGGACCGCAGCCTACCAGGCTCCTCTGTCCATGGGATTTTCCAGGCAAGAGTACTGGAGTGGGGTGCCATTGCCTCGTAACAGGAATAATATACTGTTGTAAGGTACTTATACTTCACAAACAAACAAACTCATGGAAAAAGAGATCAAATTTGTGGTTGCCATAGTGGGGAGAGGGAATTAGATGGAGTTGGTTAAAAGGCACACATTTCCAGCTACGGGATCACTAAGTACTAGGGATGCAGTGTAGAACACGATTAGTACAAGTAAAATTGAATATATTCTGTATGAAGTTGTTAAGAGTGAATCTTAAGAGTTCTCATCAAAAGGAATTTTTTTTCTTTGATTTTGTATCTAAATGAGATAAAGGATATTCACAAAATTTAACTTTGTTAATCATTTAATGATACATGTAGTTCAGGGCTTCCCCGGTGGCTCAGCAGTAAAGAATCCACCTGTAATGCAGGAGATGCAGAAGACACAGGTTCAATCCCTGGGTCAGGAAGATCCCTTGGAGGAGGTTATGAAAACCCACTCGAGTATTCCTGCCAGGAGAATCCTATGGACAGAGGAGCCTGGCGGGCTACGGTCCATAGCATCACAAAGAGCTGGACAGGAGTGAAGTAACCAAGCAGGCACAAACATACTTAAGTCAAATCATTATGCCGTCTACTTTAAACATTTATAATGCTGTATGCCCATTACATCTCAATAAAACTGGAAGAAAAAACAAACTTGACTCACGATTTTCCCCCAAAGAAAAAAGAAATAATACAGAGAAATCCTATACACTTCATCCAGTTTTCATCCCCAATGATAACAACTTGCAAAACATACAATAATGCAATAAGGAAATTAAGATTGATATAACTCATTTATCTTATTCAGATTTCCCAGGTTTTTCTTATACTTGTGTGTGTATGTGTATTTAGCTCTATGGAATTCTAACACACGTGTGAGTTTTTTGTCCACTACCCCAGGAACAACACAGACTGGTTCCATCACAAGAATCTTTGTCTTGATCTTTCATAACCACACTCTTCTTCCTCATACGCACACTTGCATACCACTACCCTAAGCCCTGGGAACCACTCTGGTTGTTTTGTAGAGAATAGACCACAGATCTGCAAGTAGAGAAGCAGGATGAGAAATTTGGAGGGTGCTGTAGAAATCCATCTAACAAATGATGTGTGTCAGACTAGGATATTTTTATAAGGGTGGTGGAAACAAGATTTTGAATACACTTTGAACTTAGAATCAATAGTATTTCCTGGCATCCTGGATGAGAATTGTGAGAGAAAGAAAGGAATCAAGAATCATCTGAGATTATGAGTAAACCAGAAGGATGGAGATGACTTTGGAGAAAAGATTGATCTTTGAAGTTTCTATTAGACAAGTCCAGATATTTACTAGGCTCCTGGCATTTGGAAAACAAGTCAAACCTGGGAACATAAATTTAGAAGTTATCAGAATATGAATTACCCTTAAAGTCATAGGACTAGATGAGATCACCAAAGCAGTGAACGCAGATAGAAGACAGAGGATTAAGGTCTGAATCCCAGAATGTTCCAGTGTGAATAGGTTCCAGAGGAAAAAAGTGGAATCAGTATAGAAGACTGAGGCTTGTTTCCTTTTCAGATTAAAGTAATTTCCTTACCTCTTTATCTTCTTATTTACATGCTCTCTACTTTCTTTGTAAGTTTATTTCTTGCTTCCTAGAGAAGACTGAAATTTAATTTAGAAAAAACACCATGTCTTCTTTTTTGTCAGGGTCCATGTATCAGTTTGGATCCAATCAAGAGAGAGGAAGCACAGTAGATTGAACAGGGAAAGTTTAATGTAAATAATTATTAACTAAAACTCAGAGTAGAATATTGAGGTTAGACTGATAAGAAATAAATAGAACTGTATATAAACTGTATATAAATAAAAAGAATACATAAATGAGAGAGAATAGCCACTCCTCCAAATCCGAGATAGAGACCCTGAGAAAGCATACAACCCACCTTATGCAGTGGGCTGAGATCTTGATCTTGTTGGAGAGAACTTGACCATGTCTCACCATTTAGAGCATGGGCTTGTGTTTAATTCTGTACATTGCTTCTCAAGTTCTGACCCCTGATATACCTACTGTATAACACAGAGAACTCTGCTTAATATTCTGTAACAACCTAATTGGGAAAAAGAATTTGAAAAAGAATAGATACACATATATGCATAACTGAATCACTTTGTTGTACACCTGAAATTAATATGACATTGTTCATTAAATATACTCTAATATAAAACAAAAAGTTAGGGAAAAAATAACTTGATGGAAATCTGTCCTCTGGGGGTGCTCTGGAAAACTCTTTCATGCAAAAGGGGCTTCCTAGTTTGCACTAGTGGTAAAGAACCTGCCTGCTGCTGCAGGAGACGTAAGAGACTTAGGTTTGATCTCTGGGTTGGGAAGATCCCCTGGCGTAGGGCATGGCAACCTGCTCCAGTATTCTTGCCTGGAGGATCCCATGGATGAAGGGGCCTGGCGGGCTACACTTAATGGAGTCGCAGAGTTGGATACAACTGAAGCAACTTAGCACACACACACGCACATCCTGCCAAAGTCACTCCACTATTAAAAACTTTCAAGGGACATGCCAGGAAAAGCTGATAGATGCTGAGGATTGCCTGCTGTCATGCACTGCAAGAGCTGGGCACTGGAGAAGCTGTCTGAGTTCAGAGTGTAGGAGCTCCATGCTGGAGAAACCAATTGCATTGTAGCAGTAAAAGGCTGGAAAAGTTGCCCGTGCTGCAGGAGTTGAGTACCAGAGAAGAGGCTCATCGAAGACATGTAACACTGGAGACATCCTGTGGAGGGACCCTCCTAGAGACAACTTACAACCAGGAAGCACATCCCCTTTCTCCCAGAGAAGTTCTGCTGAGTCATAGCATACTCTACACAAAATGCTTCAGTTCAGTTCTGTCACTCAGTCATGTCTGACTCTTTGTGACCCCATGGACTGCAGCATGCCAGGCCTCCCTTTCCATCACCAGCTCCCAGAGTTTACTCAAGCTCATGTCCATTGAGTCGGTTATGCCGTCCAACCATCTCATCCTCTGTCGTCTCCTTCTCCTCCAACCCTCAATCTTTCCCAGCATTGGGGTCTTTTCAAATTAGTCAGTTCTTTGTATCAGGTGGCCAAAGTATAGGAGTTTCAGCTTCCACATCAGTCCTTCCAATGAATATTCAGGACTGGTTTCCTTTAGGATGGACTGGTTGGATCTCCTTGCAGTCCAAGGGGCTCTCAAAAATCTTCTCTAACACCACAGTTCAAAAGCATCAATTATCTGGCCCTCAGCTTTCTTTATACTCCAACTCTCACATGCATACATGACCACTGGAAAAACCATAGCCTTGACTAGATGGACCTTTGTTGGCAAAGTAATGTCTCTGCTTTTTAATATGCTGTCTAGGTTGGTCATCACTTTCTTTCCAAGGAGCAAGTACCTTTTAATTTCAAGCCTGCAGTCACCATCTGCAGTGATTTTGGAGCTCAAAAAAATAAAGTCTGTCACTGTTTCCACTGTTCCCCATCTATTTGCCATGAAGTGATGGGACCAAATGCCATGATCTTCGTTTTCTGAATGTTGAGCTTTAAGCCAACTTTTTCACTCTCCTCCTTCACTTTCATCAAGAGGCTCTTTAGTTCTTCACTTTCTGCCATAAGGGTGGTGTCATCTGCATATCTGAGGTTATTAATATTTCTCCCAGCAATCTTGATTCCAGCTTGTGCTTCCTCCAGCCCAGCATTTCTCATGATCTATTCTGTGTATAAGCTAAATAAACAGGGTGACAATATACAGCTTTGACTTCCATTGGCAAAGGATGAATTTTTCAAGGTCCCAAATCCATTTTCACAGAGCAGGTAAAATGGATAGATTTGGAGCTGATAGGCAATCAATCAGTAGCTAGCATAATAGTTTATACAAATATAATGCTCATCACCCAATATTTAGATGTTGATACTGACTGTTTCCTGATAGCTCAGATGGCAAAGAATCTGCCTGTAATGCAGCAGACCTGTGTTCAATCCTTGGGTCAGGAAGATCTCCTGATAAGGGAGTGGCAACCCACTCCAGAATTCCTGCCTGGAGAATTCTATGAACAGAGAAGCCTGGTGGGCTACAGTCCATGGGGTCGCAAGCAGTAGGACATGACTGAGTGTGTTAAACAGCACACTGACTGTTTAACCTTGACATTGAAAAACAGGAAAAGAGACCAAGGAAGAGAACTATAAGAGAAGAAAAAAGAAAGGAAGGTAGCATTGAAAGGAGGGCACTGGAAGGAGAATAACAGAAAGGAGGAGATCTCTGGGTTTTAAGTTACAGATGACTTATCACTGCTAATGGGCAGAATTTCATGATAAAATTCCAAATATTCTTGTCTCCTGCTCCTAAATATTAGTATCATTGCTCTCTTACAGTCATATTTCTGAATAACTGACTTGATATTTTAGATTTTTAACAATCCTATAGATTAAATATTAGCTGGGTACTAGGAAGCTGGGTAGAGCTTTGGTTTGCTTAGTGTGGTCCCTTATTTATAATACTTCTTCCATGATTGTTAAAGAAGGAAGCACTTAAATATCAGTCACAGAAACATAATTTCAAAGTGAAAAAAGAAAAAATACTGGACGGGAGATTTCTCTGGCAGTCTAGTGGTTAAGACTCTGTGTCCCCTCTGCAGGGGGCAGAGGTTTAATCCCTGGTCATGGAACTAAGATCCTGCATGCCATATCGTGCGACAAAAAAAAAAACAAAACACCAAAAAAAACAAGCAAACAAAAAACACTGGACGTAGATGAGATGGAAACCTATTTGGTGGAAAAAACCCTGAAACTCAAATGAGAAATAGGGGTTTGCAAAGAACATTTCTTAATAGTAAATCTTTGTCAATTTTATGGTGAGTTTAAGAATAAAAGGTCAAATGAATGAGGTAACAGATGAAATCCTTTATTCACACATAAGCTTCATCAAGTGAAATTGTGCTTGGGTATTTTGGGGGCCCAAGTCACTGTTTGTGTGTGCTGCCCAGGTGGCAGAGTGGTAGAGAATCCTCCTGCCAATGCATGAGATGTGGGTTTGAACTCTGGGTTGGGAAGATCCCCCAGAGTAGGAAATGGCAACCCATTCCAGTATTCTTGCCTGGAAAATTCCACGGACAGAGGACTCTGACAGGCTATAAACTATGGGCCCACAAAGAGTCAGACACAACTGAGCGATTGAGGATACACAGTTCATGCACCCCGAAAATAAGTTGTATATCAGGGATCAGAACTTGAGAGGCAGTGTACAAAACTCAACACAAGCCCATGCTCTAAATAAAGGGCCACAGCCAGTCTGGTCCCAGCCTAGGAGCTGTGGAAAAGGAGCCAGGGAAACAGTGAGAGGTGGTCTGAGGGAGGGACTGACAGCACCCGACTTGACTCCTGCAGACAGGACTTTCACGTGTTCTGAGGTTACCTCTTAGGTGAAGGGGTTTCTTAAAGATGCCCAACTCTCTGTCTTCATTTTTGGAAAATAAAACAAAACAAAGTCCCAAATTAAAAGTAAATCAAGGAACCATATACACAGCTTTCTAGAGGCTCAGCAGGGAACATGCCATTCTGGAACACCCAATTGAGTACCCTGAGCTCTTTATAACCAAGAGGAAGGTCCCTGGCAACTTGGCCCCATTACAAAGCATGGGAGCAAAGTTCCAACTTTAGGCTCCCCCAGTGCTAGCCATGATGGTTTTTATTTAAGGCTGATTGGACCCCCAAGTAGGATTGGAAATTGCTTCTGAATCAGCTCTGCCATACAATTCTTGTGGTGCCAGATTTGAGCAATAAAATAAAGAGAGAGAGAGAAAAAGAAAAGGAAAACAAGAAACACTCTTGAAGTCCAGAAGAGCTTAGCTCATGGATATAATAAAAAATAAAGAGGAAA
Source organism: Oryx dammah (assembly GCF_014754425.2). Classification (NCBI taxonomy): domain Eukaryota; kingdom Metazoa; phylum Chordata; class Mammalia; order Artiodactyla; family Bovidae; genus Oryx; species Oryx dammah. The sequence continues at coordinate 30,363,667 of NW_024070203.1, forward strand.
AAAGTGTGTGTTTATTCTTATAAAATATGGAGTCAGCACTTCAAATTATTGTCAAACTTCTTTATCACAGCTCCTGATAAATGTATTCTAGAAAGAATGGTGGGTGAGTGCCTAGATTGGAATTATGTGAATCACTGCTTGACAACGCTGTTGATTTCAAGATCCAGGCTAAGTACCCAGGCAGGGCAGCCAGACCATCGACTATCTCCAACAGAGAAAATGGACTCCACATCAATTGAGTAACTTAAGCCTCTCTGGGTGTCCAACCTCTGCTCTCTACCCACACTCAGAACAGGCTGTCCTGAGACTTTGTCTCTGAACTCAAGAGAACAGGGAAAGCAAGGAGAGATTTCTGTCTGTCCTTTCAATCTCCATCTGAGCTCAGGCTTCAAAAGGCAAATGAGAGATTCCTTTATTCCTGAAAAGTGAAAGTAAAAGTTGCTCAGTCGTGTCCAACTCTTTGTGACTATATAGTCCATGAAATTCTCCAAGCCAGAATACTGGAGTGGGTAGCTTTTCCCTTCTACAGGGACTCTTCCCAACCCAGGGATCAAACCCAGGTCTCCTGCATTGCAGGCGGATTCTTTACCAACTGAGCTATCAGGGAAACCCATCTCCCTTATCCCTACTCTTGACCATTTCTGCAATTCAATCTCCAGGATTTGAAGGGTTTTAAGTCAGTGTGTCTCTACCCTGTTTGGGAGAAGGCAATGGCAACCCACTCCAGAACTCTTGCCTGGAAAATCCCATGGATGGAGGAGCCTGGTAGGCTGCAGTCCATGGAGTCACTGAGAGTCGGACACGATTGAGCGACTTCACTTTCACTTTTCCCTTTCATGCATTGGAGAAGGAAATGGCAACCCACTCCAGTGTTCTTGCCTGGAGAATCCCAGGCACAGGGGAGCCTGGTGGGCTGCTGTCTATGGGGTCGTGCAGAGTCGGACATGACTGAAGCGGCTTAGCAGCAGCAGCTAGCCTGTTTAGAAAGAATAATGGACATCTCCAAACCAAGTTGTATCGCAATTCCACTCCAGCCTGTGGGGATGTGTGAGGCCCTGTTATCTGTGCCCATCTCAGGCCCTTAGGTTTAGATGACATGGTGCCAGTTCTCCAGTGATTGACTGGATTAGTGATTAAAGTCTATTTAGATGCGAAGTATAGAGGTTTTGAAAGGAAGTCACAGAATCAGATTGCCTATGGCCAAATCTCAGGGCCAATGTTTAAAAGCTGTGTAAGCCTAGTCTAGTCAGTTAAGCCCCAAGTCTGTTTCCCCATTTAAAATACAGAGATAAGAAATAGCAAACATTTTTGTAATTCTTTCTCTATGAAATATATTCAAAGCACTATATACTTTCCACTCATGTATTCTTCCTAATAGTCTGATGAAGCAGGTACTGGTGTCATACTTATCACTGTATTTTATTAAGAATAACATAGCACAGGGTGATTAATAACATGTCCTAGGTCACAGGCCACCACTCAGTGGATAAGGATTAAACCCAACAAGTTTAACTCTAGAGAATTAAGTGCTCAATTACTATGCTGTACTGCTCCAATTTTGAGAGAAACATATAATGCTTAGCTCAAAAAGGTATGGTAATGTTTAAATGAGTTCTACAGGGACTTCCCTGGTGGCACAGTGGATGGTAATCCCCTAGCCAATGCAGGGGTCATGGGTTCGATCCCTGGTCTGGGAAGATTCCATATGTCAGGGAGCAACTGAGTCTATGAGCCAAAACTACAGAGCGCAGGCTCTGGAGCCCACAAACTGCAACCACTGAGCCTGTGTGCCACAACTATTGAAGCCTAGAACTTGTGTTCTGCAACAAGAGAAGCCACCGCAATGAGAAGCCCATGTACCACAATGAAGAGTTGCCCCCACTCACCACAACTAGAGAAAGCCCAACCAAGCACAGCCAAAAATAAATGAAAGTGAAAGTTGCTCAGTTGTGGCCAACTCTTTGCGACCCCATGGACTATACAGTCTATGGAATTCTCCAGTCCAGAACATTGGAGTGGGTAGACTATTCCTTCTCCAGGAGATCTTCCCTGGATCGAACCCAGGTCTCCTGCACTGCAGGCGGATTCCTTACCAGCTGAGCCACAAGGGAGGCCCAAAATCAATCAACAAATACATTTTAAGAATGAGTTCTACACAAATGATGCAGGCTTTAGGACAGGGCCTGAATCATAGTAAGCACTTAATAAGTGCTAACTATAATTGACGAGGGTGATGACAATATGGTGGTTATAAGAATGTGATAATGGTAATAATGATGCATTTTGAGAAAATACACATCTATCCTTCCCAAGCACAGGTCAGCTTCTTGAGCACAGGTATCCAGGACATGGAGTTTCTCATCACCTTGAACTGATAAAAATGGAATGGAGCTCTCACTTCTTTAAAAAATAAAATAAACCTACTTATCGCCCCATAGGCTTTCCTGGTGGCTCAGATGGTAAAGACTCTGCCTGCAATGTGGGTTCGATTGACCAGGGTTCGATCTCTGGGTTGGAAGATCCCCTGAAAAGGGAATAGCAACCCACTTCAGTATGCTTGTCTGGAGAATTCCATGGGCAGAGGAGCCTGGTGGGCTACAGTCCATGGGATCGCAAAGTGTCAGATGTGACTGAACAACTGACATTTCAGGGTCTCACAGTGATCGGGTTGATGGTGAAAGAGAAGGGACAGAGAAAAAGGAAAAAGTCAGAACAATAACTTCTCTATTCTCCTTCCTCAAATTTGACTCATACTCAGGCCCTGTATCAGGTGATTTCCCCCAACAAATTTGCTGGATGGGTATCATTTTACAATTTTACCGGTGAAGACACTGAAGCATTAAAGAGGCTAGGAAATCTTCTGAGTATGGCAAGCAGAGAATCTTTGAGCCAGAGTTTAATTCAAGCCTGTCGTGCAATGCAGGTATGAGGGTAATCAGTAATTGTATGTGAAAAATGATTGAGATAAACTGTAGAGAGCCCCCAAAGTAAAATGCATCCTTGTCTCTCTGCAGCATCTCTCACTGAGAAACATTTAAAGAACATCTTGTATCATAGGTACAAGGCCTGGGATGCCTGACAGCTTCCACACATCGTGCACAGCGAGCTTCAGAAAGTGTCTGGTCAGTTGAAAGCTGGACTTCAGAGCAGTTAGGCCTGAGCCAGCTGTCCAGGAAGATATTACACAAGGACACAGGCTTATAATTCCTAACAGTTGGGAATTTGTTGTTTTAAATACCCTCCAGCTCCTCTTTAGTTTCCTGTAGGTAAAAATAACTCAGTTACCAAGAAACCTATCAGTAGTGATAAGTTCTTATGAAGCAGATGCACAAATTTATTGTTAAACGAAGCTCTAATACTGTTATCTAAAATTTCATTTTATGTATGTGCTATATAAGCACATAGCCTAATGTGTGCACATACCATATCATAATACCCTAAAATACATTCTGACATTTAAATATTATAAATTAAGAGGAGAACATGCTGACCACAAAAAGCTAGGGGCCAAATACAGTTCTCGTGCATTTCATCTCAGAGTCATGGCCTCCCATGAGACTTGCAGCTCATCATAGCTTGAGGAAATTGTTTCTGAGGCATAATTGTCATATTTCTAAATGAGTGAAACCCAATGCACACGTTGTATACAGGTAATTGATTTTAGGATTACAGGTATTTATGAACTGAATTTTGCCCCCAAAAGATATCTTAAAGTCCTAACTCTCAGTAGCTCAGAATGTGACCTTATCTGGAAATAGGGTCGTTGCAAGCGTAATTAAGATGAGGTCATTCTGGAGTCGAGTGAACCCTTTATTCAGTGTAGCTGATGTCCTTACAAGAAGAGAAGACGTGCACAGCCAGAGGTGACCATGTGACAGCAGAGGCAGAGACTGAAATCTACAAGCCAAAGAACGCTGAGATGGCTAGCCCCCTTGGAGGCTAGAAAGAAGCACAGAGCATTCTCACTTCTAGCCATGAGACAGAGCATGGTCTTGCAAAACATTTATTTCAGACTTCTAGCCTCCAAAATTTAGAAAGAATACATTTTTGTTGTTTTAGGTCACTCACTTTTTGCTATCTTGTTACAGCAGCCTTAGCATTATATGAACACAGAGGCCATTCTGAGAAGAAACCCTGACTCAGTTTAAGATGGAAGGAAAATCTGCTCTGGGCTGTGCATCTTAGGCATCTTATTCATTTGCCTGACTTATTTGTATTGCATTCTCAGTGCTAAACAAGTATTCAGTAAATGAATGAGTGAATGAGTGAACACATTTACTTAAGGAGATTTCTCCACCTCTCTGCCCTCCTTTGCCCCCAACTCCCAGAAGACCTTTCCTGATCCTTCCTACCATTTTTTGTAACTTTTTTGGGAGGAGTGGTTTTTGTTTTCTTATTTTTTAGTTTTGAGTCTTGATCTGACAAATGATTTGCAAATATTTTCTCCAGTTTTTAAATTTTTTATTTATTTGAGACTTGTGGGATCTCAGTTCCCCAAGCAGGGATTGAACCCAGGACAAGGTGGTGAAGGTGCCAAATCCTAACCACTGGACTGCCAAGGAAAGCCCAATTAGTTAACTTTCTCAGGACATCATTTTGTTTTCTTGATAGAAGGAACTGCTTTAGTAACCTTTGAATTCTCCAAAATGGTTAACAGTGCTTTGTATAAAATAAGTGCTTAATTGCTCACTAAATATCCGTTAGGTTGAATTGAAGTAGTCAAACTTTCACTCTTACCTTCCTTCAGTGTTTCATTTTCACTTTTTCTAGTCAAGTTTGCCCCAAGCCCTGCTTTGTAACTTACCTAGTTTTTATCCCTTGTATCCCATGCTTTGAAGACCAAGATGTTCAAGACAAATGCCCCAACCCTTCAGCAAGCCAATGAAAAACTGGTAACATTTTGTTATATTTACTTCATTATATTTCTGTTGAATTTTTAAGAGGAATGTTAGACATCATGATATTTTTACCACTAAATACCTTAGTATTTATTTCTAAAAACTAAGAACATTCTTCCTTAATGACAAGATTAGTATCTCACCTATTTAAAAATTACTATGATTTAATCAATATCATCTAACACCATGCTAGCTCGTATTTACCTTTTCCTCATTGTCTCTGACTGTGTTTCATGGATGCTTTATTCATACAATCATCCAATCAGTTTCCATTCACTGTATTTGCTTGTTCAATCTTTTAAGTCATTTTTAATTTAGACAATTACCCCATTGCCCTACCTTCCTTTTTCATGTTGTTTAATAGCTAAGTCATGTTGACTCTTTTGTGACCATATGGACTGTAGCCGACCAGGCTTCTCTGTCCATGGGATTTTCCCAGCAAGAATCCTGGAGTGGGTTGACATTTCCTTCTCCAGGGCATATTCCCAACCCAGGGATTAAACCTGCATCACCTGCATTGGCAGGCAGATTCTTTACCACCGAGCTACCAGGGAAGCCTCTTTTTCATATCATGATGTGAAATCTAGATATGGCTTTTGGAGATTCATTATAAATATTTTTATAGCCATCTTATACATTCAAAGTCTGTTCTCAGTAAAACTTTTTTTTTTTTTTAATAATCAAGATATGGGACTTCCCTGGTGGTCTGGGGGCTAAGAGTCCAAGCTCCCAAGGCAGAGGACTAGGGTTTGACCCCTGCTCAGGGAACTAGATTTTACATGTCTCAACTAAGAGTTCACATGCCATGACTAAAAGATTCTACATAATACAACAATGATGATCAAAGATCCTATGTGTTACAATTAAGATGCAGCACAACCAAATAAATTAAATATTAATAAATATAAAAAATCAAGGTAAAATACTATAATATATACAAATATTGCTGATGTGAAGCAAGGTAGCATTCTCTGATCTTTCTGTTTCCTCTTCCTATTTCTCTTTTTCTTATCCTTCCCTCGTTTTATCTTACATCTTCACTCACAGAATTCTCTTTGATACGTATGATATTGATAAAGATTTTCTGGGTTCTAGGAGAATAAAGCAATATTCCTATATCAACAAATACTTAACTAGTACCCAACATACAGCTGGCAGAAACTTGGATTCATGGGAAATAGTCTTATAAGGAGAATTTCTGACTTTATCCAGTGCAAAACCCTTGAGAGAATTGATTCTTGAATTTAGTACTATGTCCCCCATCTTCTTTTTTGTAGCTACAAAAAATATGGCTATAGCATAACAATTTCCCAGCATCTGAGAAGAGACACCAAACCCCAAATCAGAAAAAAATTTTAGAAACCATTGGCACTTTCAAAGCAATTTTATATTAATTTTGTCATTTGCTCCTCTTAAAGCCTATGAACAAGCTATCAAGAGTTTTAGCTCTATTGTACAATCAATAAAACTGAAACACAAATGTGTGTGTTTGTTTAAAGCTAGTTCACTTCTGTTGCTGAGGCTGCTGCTGTTGCTGCTGCTGGCTGCTAAGTCGCTTCAGTCGTGTTCAACCCTGTGCGACCCCATAGACGGCAGCCTATCAGGCTCCCCCGTCCCTGGGATACTCCAGGCAAGAACACTGGAGTGGGTCGCCATTTCCTTCTCCAATGCAGGAAAGTGAGAAGTGAAAGTGAAGTCACTCAGTCATGTCCAACTCTTCGTGACCCCGTGGACTGCAGCCTATCAGGCTCCTCTGCCCATGGGATTTTCCAGGCAAGAGTACTGGAGTGGGATGCCATTGCCTTCTCCAGTTGCAGAGACTAGCTAGCTATTAACCAGAAAACTTCTGCATAGACAACATTTCATCAGCTTCATTGCTGCTACATGTGATCACTCATTTGAGTTCTGGTCAATGGAATGTGATGGGAAGTATGTTAAACACCACTTATGTATTTGGTTCTAAAAAGCTTCCTGATCTAGAAAAATGGTACTGATGAACCTATATTTGCAGGGTAGGAATAGAAACACAGTCATAGAGAATGAACTAGGGAACATGGGTGGGTTGAGGAGGGGGGGTGGAATGAATTGGGAGAGTAGCAACCCACTCCAGTGTTCTTGCCTGGAGAATCCCAGGGATGGGGGAGCCTGGTGGGCTGCCGTCTATGGGATCGCATAGAGTCGGACATGACTGAAGCGACTTAGCAGCAGCAGCAGCAGCAATGATGTATATATACTATCATGTGAAAAATAGATAGTTATTGGGAAGCTGCTGTATAGCACAGGGAGCTCAGTTCAGTGCTCTAGGTAATGGCCTAGAGGAGTGGGAGAGGGGTGGGTAGGAGGGAGGCTCAAGAGGGAGGTGATATATGTATACACATGCCTGATCACTTTGTTGTACAGCAGAAACTAACACAATATTGTAAAGTAATTATTCCAATTAAACAAAAATTAATTTAAATTAAAATCTTCCAGTAAGAACCTCCATGCATTATATATTTCATTCCTGTGTGTTACAGTAGTTAACATTACCCTAACTTATAATTATTTCCTATCACTCCTATGTCTCTCTTTTTCCCCTTTTCCTCAAACATCCTGCACCTATGCCTGCCTTCCTCATGAAGCTTTCCTTTTATGAAATGCACTAACCATCAAAACTCACATCATGTGAGTATTTTATGTCCCCTCAAAATCTTTCAAGCGCTCTATCTATAAATATCCATAGCATCAACAATCAGTATCATACATTTTGCTACTTGATTAAATTGGAGACTATTGGTCATGCCTATTGGATTTCACTCAAACCATACCGTCTTATTTTACCCCAGGTCCCATGATACCCTGGGAGGTATTGAATATAAAGTAAGAACTTAATACATTTCTGCTGAGTAATTGAAAGTGACTGATTTGATAAGCAAAATTTAAAATACCTAACCATTTCCTGGCTAACATATTAATTTCTATTATTTACTTAGTATGTTTTATGAGTTTGGCATTGCTTTAGAAACTAAGACCAAAGTAAGCACACTACCTCAGTAACCTTTCCTTCGAAGCACATGTACCTTTTTTCTGCTAGACTTGTCTGCTTTCTTTGCATTGCCTGGGAATATCTACACGGTTCGCTGCATAAAGTGAAAGTGGCTCAGTGGTGTCTGACTTTTTGTCACCCCATGGACTATATAGTCCATGGAATTCTCCAGGCCAGAATACTGGAATAGGTAGCCTTTCTCTTCTCCAGGGAATCTTCCCAATTCAGGGATCAAACCCAGGTCTCCCGCATTGCAGGTAGATTCTTTACCAGCTGAGCCACAAGGGAAACCCTGAATAAACTAAGCCTTAAATTCAAGTAACCTGATGGTCAAATCCTGCTTCCTTCATTTATATTCTGCATAACTTAGGACAATATCATTATTCTTCTTATGCCTCTAATTGTGTCACCCTAAAACAGAGTCATGTGTAACTTACCAGATTGTCATGACAATGATGTAAATATCACATATAAAGTGCCTTGTTGTTGTTTAGTTGCTAAGTCATGTCCGACTCTTTTGCAACCCCATGAACTATAGCCTACCAGGCTCCTCTGTCCATGGGATTTCCTAGGCAAGAATACTGGAGTGGGTAGCCATTTCCTTCTCCAGTATAAAGTGCCTAAATCTAAATAAATCAAGTGGATGCTCATAAAATGTGAGTTCCCCCCTAGTGTGGCTAAGTCATTTTGGAAGAAGAGGACATCTAAAATTATATTTGAAGTGGAGTAGGTGATCGCCCTGAGGAAGTAGAGTACTCTCTGCCTTTTGTTTATGAATCTCCCAAAGTTCTGTAACTGGAATTTTACATAGAAAATATGGATGCAAAACCTTTACATAATTTTTTTTATTCAGGAGGAGGACAGAAGAAAACTGTTATGTTATTAGACATGAGAAGTTGGAAGAAACTGACATTATTTCTGACTTTTTCTTTTTTTTGGCATCTCTTTCTAATTAGCTCTTTTGCCTTAAAAAGCCAATTAATAACAGTTTCAGCTTGTTTCATCCCTATGTCATGATGATTAGGCAGTGTGTGAAATTTCCATAGTTCTAAATGAGACGATTTTAAGGAATATGAAAACACAGCATTCAGCCTCTGAGAAGCCCTGCCCCGAGCCAGGATGGGGGAGATGGAACTAAACAGCTGCACGTGTGAGCGGGATTAGCGATTTCAGTCGACTGCCAGCCCAACATGAGTCACCAGTGTCTCGAGGCTGCCAAGAGGATAATTTGATCTGGGGCTGAATTAACAGGACTGTAGTGTCCAGACCGAGGGGAGTGATACTCCTGCCGTCTGGGTATGAATTGGACCACACCTAATGTACTGCAGCTCTTGTTTACCCCAAATACCCATTTCTTTAGAGTATACTGTACAAAGAGGAGTTTACTGTACTATGGGAATAGATGGTCTAACACTTGTATCCAAAAATGTAATCCTTTACCTTATCTCTACTCTAGAATTTACCACACAAATTGTGTTGTTATTTTAGAGGGGCATGTTTGTATCTCTGAGGGCTAGGAATGTGTCTTTTTCATTTGTGTATCTAGTAGTATAAATAGGGGGGAAAATGTTTCTACCATTTTTTTTTAAAAAAGAATCAACTTTTAGAAGTAGTCTACTCTATTGAATTTGAACGTTGTAGTCAAAGGGACCTGGCTTCAAATTCTATTCAAATTATTATGAACAAGGAAAAACATGCCGTTCCTCTTCTAGTGTTCAGATTTTTACTTTGGGGTCAGAGTGTTTTTCTTTATATTTTACCCCCAAACTACCAGACACAAATTTGCAAATAGACGCTGTCCTTATCTTCCTTGTATATAGAGCTGTGAGCATTGACTCCTGGGACTTTTGTCTCCATAATAAAGCAACTTGAGAAGTTAGCTGGTAGGAAACAGGGCAATGCTGAGATGGGACGATCCCTATCTCAGAAAGATAACATACTGGGGATTTTAGGCAGAGTGATTAAAAAAATCAGGCACTAGGGATTAGAGAGAATATCATTTCAAGTGAGTTAAAGCAGATGAATTCATGCCTGGAAATGAGGTCAAATATAAAGCCTATCAAGCTATCCCTCTTATCCTTCTTGTCACCCCAGCTATTAATCTGAACACAAAGTTGAACTAACAGATAAATGAGCACTGAGAGAACCCAAGGGCAATTCACAGAGAAATTTGTTGGCAAATAACATGTCTGGATAGAGCTCTCCTTTCAAAATTAATAAGAAAGACAATAAACAAAACAAAAATCAGTCCCAACATCAGAAAACATGGGCCCAGTAAATCTACTAAAAGAGGAGTATATTATTCTGAAAACTCAGAAGAAATACAAACCTCTGAAATATATTTTATAGAGAAAGCAGAAGGAAATTTTAAAATAAAATTTTACAACAGGATGTGAGATTACTTATGAATTAGAAGCAAAAATTTCTACAGAGGTAATATAAGAGGGAAAGAAAGAAAAGAATGAGAAGGATACCACACTTAGATCATAAAGAAACAAGGTGAAATATAGAAATAAAATAGTTACTTGAAACATACAGTAGAAACAGGAGAGCCTAAAACAAAAACTATGGAGTTTTATTTGGTCAGAAACTGGCCAAATAAATAATTTATTGGGTCAGATAAATTATTGGTTCACCAATAAATCAGTGATGAGAAGGACAACTGTGAAATATCTCAGGAAAGAAAAAAATGATTAAAAATTGATAAAAATAATAAGAGTAAAGATGGTTATAAAAAACAAGAATAGGTACCCAGTCTAAGAATTATATTTATTAATATGAGGGTAATAGAATGATCTTAGATGAGTTTAGATAATGATACAACTGAAGAAGCATTTACTCCACTGATAAAGATCTGAATATGCAGTTTGAAAAAGGTCATCACATTCTGCAGAAACTAATTTAAAACATTTCTCACATATACTGAACAAAATCTACATTTTAAGAATAAACAATAATACTAGAAAAGTATTATTAATCCATATTGATAATTATGATTGAGTCATCCCTCCAACTGAGTTGAGGGATGACTTCTCAAAAAAAAAAACAAATCGCTAGAAGCCTATGGAGGAACTCTACTGAAAATGAGGGGTTTGGCAGTGAGGGTAAAGTAGACTTGAGGAATGTTGAGAAAACTTCAAAGACCTACCATGACGAATAAGAGGAAGGCCTTGCTAGAGATACATGAGAGGTCTATTTGAGGGACTTCCCTGGTGGTCCACTGGTTAAGAATCCTTCTTCCATTGCAGAAGACTAGAGTTCAATCCCTGGCCTGGGAAGATCCTACACGCTGATAATGATAATACCAAGTGTCAGTGGGGGTGCAGAGCGAAAGGAGACCTAGTGGGGATGTTGAATGACAGAACAATCATTGCAAATTTTTGACACTTCTTTTAAAGTTACAAGAACATTTAGTATATGACCCAGGAATACTACTCCCAAGTATTTACTCAAGAGAAGTGAAGATATATTAATATTTCCATGCAAACTCAAGTACATGAATGTTCAATTTGGCTTTATTTATAATGTGTGCTCAGTCATGTCCGACTCTTTGTGACCCCATGGTTTGTAGTTCACGAGTCTCTTCTAGACAAGGATACTGGAATGGGTTGCTATTTCCTTCTCCAGGGGATCTTCCCAACCCACAGACTGAACCCATGTCTCCTGCATTGCAGGTGGATTCTTTACCACAAACCACCTGGGAAACCCCAAGATTTTATTCATAATGGCCCTGTCTTATTAGTCATAATCAGTTCAGATTGCTATAACAAAAATATCATAGACAGGTGGTTTAAACAGAAATATACTCCCCACAGCTCTGGAGGCTGGGAAGTCCAAGCTCAGGGTGCCAGCATGAATGGGTTTTGTTGAGGGTCTGGTTTGTAGATGACAATCTTCTTGTTATACCAAGGAGGGCAGAGAAAAAGTTCTTTTCTGTCTCTTTGTATAAAGGCACTAATTCTATCATAAGAGCTTCACCCTCATGACCTAATTAACTTCCAAAAGCCTGCTCTCCAAAAGACCATCACATTGAGGATTATGATTTCAATGTAGAAATTTGAGGAGGTGGACACAAACATTCAATTCACAGCAAACCCTAAATGGTAAGCAATTTATTTTATTATTATTTTTTCTGCTATAGCTGTGCTTATTTTATTTTTTTAAAATAGTTTATTTATTTATTTTTTAATTTATTTTTTATTTAATCAAGAGGTAAGTGGATCAACAAATTGCCCTGCTAATAGGATAAGTACATGAATGTATCTTGAAAGAATTATGCTTAGTGAAAAAGGACAGAAATAAAAGAACAAAAACATATGCTATATGTTGTTGACAGCATCTGATGTGACTTTGTCTAATCACTGTTTCCTGGTATTCATGGTCTTGTGTAATCTCTCTTTGCATGTGGGCTGAATCTAGTGATTTGCTTTTAATGAGTAAAATACGGTAAAAGTGGCATGATGCCACATGTGAGATTAGGTTCCAAATGTTTATCAGGGAGGAGTACCTTAGTCTAGACAGGCTAGATCCAAAGAAACATGTAACTGTTTTCCTCAATTATTTTTCATCGTCTGATTTGTGTTACTTAAATTTTATAGCTTTGTTTGATTTTCCATGAAAATAAATTTATAAATAATTGCATGTGAGTTGTGGAGGTGTAGGTGACATTTATTTGCATTTAGTGAAGTTTTTTTGTATTCTCTAAATTATGATAATTACAATGTGCTGCTTTTGTAATGACAGATAAGTAAATATAATTAAAAGTAAATTAGCAAGTTCAGCTATGTGAAGCAAATAAGAAAACAAAAAAATATGTGAAAAAAATGAGAAAAATATGTATTTTATAACTTTTTTGCTTTTCCTATATCATCTAATTTTTCTACAAATAGTATATGTTACATTTATAATAGGAAACAGTTTATACATCAAATGTTTTTATTTAAACTTCAGATGAATTACTATTTCCAAAATGGAGTCAGTTCATTGTCAGAAATATACTGAGCTGCATAAACTATTTGGAAAAAGCAAATATGTGGACCTCATAGGGGTATTAGTCAGGAGAGTAAATCTTAGAATATATTTTTGAAAAAAAATTTTTAGCAGAGTCAAAGAATAGACTTAGATTCAGAGTAAGGAAAGAAAATTGTGGGGTCAGCTGTTGAGAAAAGTCTTCATGGGATGGGATAAAAAGTTGAAGGAAATGTAGGATTCAAACAATAGAAAGGGAACAAAAGGAAAGAACATTTTTGACAATAACCACAATTTAAGTAATAATATTTATGTGAAAACAGGTGAATCTGGTAGGAAAGCAAATTTTGGGGGGGGCACATCAAGGTTGCTTAAGCTCTCATTATACTCTAATGCAATGCGGGAGAGACCTGGGTTCTATCCCTGGGTTGGGAAGATTCCCTGGAGAAGGAAAGGCTACCCACTCCAGTATTCTGGTCTGGAGAATTTCACAGACTGTATAGTCCATGGGGTCGCAAAGAGTCAGATATGACTGAGCGACTTTCACTATCATTAAAATTCCTAGGTCACCACCATGCTAGTATGTTGTTGACCTTTTGATCAATCTCACACTTATTTTACCATTTATCTAAGGTTGCATCATTGCTACTGTGACCCTCTAATCATCTGTGGGCACAGCTTCTGCCATTTGACTTGGTATCAATTTATTTCATTGAGATACATGGTGGACATTTATAATACTAGCAAAATCATCTTACTATATAATTACTGTTAACACAGCCATTTTTTATTCTGGTGAAAATGTTGGTTCTTTTGGATGGAAGACTTCAGTTTTGTGTAAAAAAAAAAAAAGTATAGTGAACTGGGAGTCAGAAAAACCTATAGCCTCATTTTATTTCTAGAACTAATTTATATGAGACCTTGGTTAAATAACTTAAATTCTCTTCGAGACTGTACATAAAAGTGGTCAGAAATGACCTTCTAAAAAATAGCTTCAAGCAAAGGACTGAAATGTCATCATTAAAGACATGTTAGGAGTGAGGACAGGCAAACTAGAAAGTTTTTCAGCTTTTAAGAGTTGCCTTAAAAAGCAAATTTTCCTTTGAGGGGAATGTAGTAGATGATAAAAGCAGATAATTAAATTTCTGAGAATGATTGTGGTCCTAAAAGAAGTCTCTTATAGGAGTCTAGGAGTCTCACGTGTGTGTGTGTGTGTGTGTGTGTGTGTGTGCATCCACGCATATGTGTGTTGGCATTGGGGGATGATTGGTATCAGTATGTAAAAGTTATAAAAACACATCTAGTAGTTTTTTATGCTACTCTTTTGGAGGAAAAAAAAAATCAGATAATGCAAAACAAAGCAAATAAAACAGAATAACCATCAAAGGAGCTACAGCAAAAAAACAACTAGCAGGGGTTTAGCAAACAAAACAAAGCAAATATCCAGTGCCTATTGAACTCAGTAGCCACATAATATCCTCTCCTGTTTATAGCCAGAATCTTGAATAATGAGAACCAATATTGGAAACAAAGGCTACAGAAGTCTGGATAAAAGTCAGAAGTTTTCATCAACTAACATTATTGTTCAGTCGCTAAGGTGTATCCGACTCTTTGTAATCCCATAGACTGCAGCACGCCAAGTTTCTCTGGCTTTCACTGTCTCCCAGTTTACTCAAACTCATGTCCATTGAGTTGATGGTGCCATCCAACCATCTCATCATCTGTCACCTCCTTCTCCTCCTGCCTTCAATCTTTCCCAGCATCAGGGTCTTTCCCAGTGAGTTGGCTCTTTGCATCAGGTGGCCAAAATATTGGAGCTTCAGCTTCAGCATCTGCACTTTCAGTGACTATTCAGGGTTGATTTCCTTTCGGATTGACTCGTTTGATTTCCTTTCTGTCCAAGGGACTCACAAGAGTCTTCTCCAGCACCACTTGATAAAAGTCAACAATATTCATCAAGTAACATTTTCTGAGCACTTATTATGTGCTAGGTAATTTGCTAAGTTTTAATAATATACCTACGAATAAGGAAACTGACCTTGAAGTTCTTCTATATTTTTCTGGGTTTTAAAATTCTATGAAAACAGAGCCCCTTCCTTAGAATTACACTTCTGCATTGAGTTTCCCCAGATGTTAAATGGAATACAAATAAATCACTACCTGAAGCCCTTCTCCAGAAAAATCTAAATTGACTCCTTCCCTGATGGAGGAGAGACAACAAAGTTGAATTTGGAGCATGTATTGGAAATGTTAGTAATGGAAAAGTAAACGTCCTCAAAAATTCAGTCCTTTGGAGGCTTTTGTGAGGTGGTTACCAACTGTTAGTGGAAAAAAGTTGGTGAAACTCAGAAGTTCTACATGACATGTGAAAGATACAGATTGCTTTGTTATTAACAGGAGCAGTTCATCTTGTCACCTTGAATGGCTAATATGGCACAATAGTTTTTTGTCTTTATTTTTTTTTAACTCACCAATGAAATCCAGTTAAATCTTCCTTGTATATGAGTATATACATTGACAAAGAAGCTCACTGGGCTTGAGGGTTCTATAAAAGGCCCATGACGATAATATACCTTGGGTTTAAAATAATCTCCTAGGGCATGCTGCATCTCGTTGTTTCTCAATAGAAATAGCTCACACCAGCTGTTTCTTTCCACTCCCATAAGCCCTAAATGAGTAAACGTGAGCCAAACGGCTATGTAGTCATCTCGTTGGCATCCAAATTCTACACTGGTCTCCCTCAGTTAGAAAAATATTTGGTGTATCCTGGTTCAACCTGCTGCACTCGTATTTACAGTTAGAGAACACAGTCCTCTTTCTTAAAATATCTTGAAATGAGTAATGCAAAAAAAGCCAGGAATACCACAGGAAAAGGTTAATACTAAGTCCAGCTTTTGTCTACCGTGCACGCCTTATGTTTTCTGCCTTGGCAGTTCTTAACCCTCTCAAAAAGCAATGGCTTCCTTAACACTACCTGCCAGCAAAATCACAACCCACAGCGTGTGTGTTTCATTTCACAGATATGGGGGAAGTTCAGCTTAACTTGGCAGGGCTTTTTGCTTGGTGGTGGTGAGAAGAGTCCTGATTCTGCCCCCATGGACCTCTGCTTTGAAGTTGACAGTCTGTCCAGAATATACTGTATGACTTTGACTGTCCCCCCTTGACAGTTGCAGCCTCTGATAAAAATTAATAAATCTCATATGGACACTTCTTTCCTGCTTATCTTCTGCCAGCAATGGCTATTTAGTGTGGTTCTCATTTGTGACCTTATGAGGCTAGGGAAAATCATGCTTTCTGACTAGATGAGGGGATGGTTGTTTATGTTATGATGGAAGAAAGGATAGGATCTTTAAAATAAACTCTGATTTCCTGTCGCTTCCTTTCTATGTCTAGTGAAGTGAACGAGCAGCCATACAAAGGACTCTTCGTGCTGGCTGCTCTGTCTGGTAGATGGTTTTTCATCTGGACCATTTTTTTCCTCTAAAACAAATAATTAG
This sequence comes from Oryx dammah, assembly GCF_014754425.2. NCBI lineage: Eukaryota > Metazoa > Chordata > Mammalia > Artiodactyla > Bovidae > Oryx > Oryx dammah. The sequence goes on from NW_024070203.1 coordinate 30,380,055, forward strand.
AGTGTAGCAAGCCCTTTTTTCTTATTTTAACCTTTTAACACTACAAATTCACATACCCTTGTTACTGAGGCTTTTGCAATCACTTAGGGACCTATGTGTTACCTGCACTTGGAATGATGTTTTGAATTAAAAATAATAAAAGCATAAACCCCAGTAATACTTTAAACCTCTCGAGTTCCAAGTATCTTATGACAAAGAATAAAAAGATTATAATGATGAAATAAAATACCATTTTTAAGTAAGGACATAAAATGCTCTCCCTACTCCAACCTGTGAACCATATTACAGTTACATCATGTGGGTGTTCGTTATGTGTGTCTCTATGCTTCTGTATGTGATGCTTGTGTCTCAGCACTCTGCTTATCTGTATGTCTCTTACCAGTGCCCTTCCCCATGGAGCTCAGTGCTGTTCCCAGCCAAATCCCACCCGCCATAACTCTGTTCTGATTGAGAGCTAGAACCCACAGTAGATAGCACCTGTAGAATAACCTTCCTACTTTGGATGGATTCTGCCCTCGCTACTTACTTCCTAAACTTAAAGCTTTTCTACTCAAGGCTTCCCGTGGTTCAGATGGTAAAGGATCCACCTGCAATGCAGGTGACCTGGATTTGATCCCTGGGTCGAGAAGATCCCTTGAAGAAGGGAATGGCAACCCACTCTGGTATTCTTGCCTGGAGAATTTCATAGACAGAGGAGTTTGGTGGGCTACAGTCCATGGGGTTGCAAAGAGTCAGATACGACTGAGTGACTAACACCCTTTTCTACTCAAGGCTGAGGTCACCATACTCACCAGGAGCATGCACTTTAGTCTGTTGGCCACACAGTGTGTTGGTTTTCAGTTCTTTATTGTGACTTTTAAAAATATATTTCTCATTCTCAACAGCCCTTTTCCCGAGAGCCTACTTTGTTCTTATCTGAACCTGGAGAGTTCAGAACATAATTGTCACAGGAGTTTGGAGAAGGCAGTGTTCATAGGAAGAGGAGGTTTCAGGGAGACAGGAGACTTGACCCTTGAAGAAACTGTGGGATTCATTTTATTCTTTGTCCAAATCCCCAGGGTTTCCAAAAGCTATCAGAATGACAGCCCTGTGGAATGTTAGAGCTAAAAGAAACTAGAGGGTCTTGATGTAAATCATTCTCTATATCCGATGGCAAGGATGTACAAATTATCTAGATTAAGTCCATGAAAGAAGAGATCATTTCCCACTGCTGGAGGTGATGAGCTACTAGAATGTGTCTTGGAGCAGAGCTGTCACATGGTATAACAAAGGTGTCACTGTCACATGCCGAGGTATATGGAGCTGCCTGGAGCTGGGCCATAACCAGCTTACTCGGCCACAGGCAGAGGTCCCCTTCAGGGGCACCTGCTGTGTCTCACTTTCCTGACTGGGGAATCGGCCTGCATATCAGAGAATCCCAGCTGGTCCTGGGCCATGAACACAGATACAAAACTGTGACGTATGTGGAATTATTGGATTGGCTTCAGCTGCCCCAGGGCTTCTTCTCTCGTAGCTCAGTTGGTATAGAATTCACCTGCAGTGCAGGAGACCCCGGTTCGATTCCTGGGTCAGGAACATGCCCCTGAGAAGGGATGGGCTACCCACTCCAGTATTCTTGGGCTTCCCTTGTGGCTCAGCTGGTAAAGAATCCACCTGCAATGCAGGAGACCTGGTTCTATCCCTGGGGTTGGGAAGATCCCCTGAAGAAGGGAAAGGCTACCCACTCCAGTATTCTGGCCTGGAGAACTCCATGTACTGTATAGTCCATGGGGTCACAAAGAGTCGGACACGACTGAGCAACTTTCACTTTCGGTTGCTCCATACGCTTGTTGTTCTGTCCCATTTCTTCACTCTACAGCTTCCCTCTCTCCTCCCATATCTTAGCTGGCACCTCTCCAGCAACTCTCTAAAACACATATTCTTATTTTCACATTAAAAAATTTATTATTGGAGTATAGATCTTGAGAAATCTGTATGCAGGTCAGGAAGCAACAGTTAGAACCGGACATGGAACAACAGACTGGTTCCAAATAGGAAAAGGAGTATGTCAAGGCTGTATATTGTCACCCCACTTATTTAACTTCTATGCAGAGTACATCATGAGAAACGCTGGGCTGGGTGAAGCATAAGCTGGAATCAAGATTTCTGGGAGAAATATCAATAACCTCAGATATGCAGATGACACACCACCCTTATGGCAGAAAGTGGAGAACTAAAGAGCCTCTTGATGAAACTGAGAGAGGAGAGTTGGCTTTGTTGGCTTAAAGCTCAACATCCAGAAAACTAAGATGATGGCATCCGGTCCCATCACCTCATGGGAAATAGATGGGGAAACAGTGGCAGACTTTATTTTCTTGGGCTCCAAAATCACTGCAGATGGTGACTGCAGCCATGAAATTAAAAGATGCTTACTCCTTGGAAGGAAAGTTATCACCAACCTAGACAGCATATTCAAAAGCAGAGACATTACTTTGCCAACAAAGGTCCGTCTAGTCAAGGCTCTGGTTTTTCCAGTAGTCATGTTTGGATGTGAGAGTTGGACTATAAAGAAAGCTGAGCACTGAAGAATTGATGCTTTTGAACTGTGGTGTTGGAGAAGACTCTTGAGAGTCCCTTGGACTGCAAGGAGATCCAGCCAGTCCATCCTAAATGAGATCAGTCCTGGGTGTTCATTGGAAGGACTGATGCTGAAGCTGAAACTCCAGTACTTTGGCCATCTGATGTGAAGAGCTGACTCATTTGAAAAGACCCTGATGCTGGGAAAGACTGAGGGCAGGACAAGGGGATGACAGAAGATGAGATGGTTGGATGGCATCACTGACTCAATGGGCATGAGTTTGAGTGAACTCTGGGAGTTGGTGATGGACAAGGAGGCCCGGAGCGCTGTGGTCCACGGGGTCGCAAAGAGTCAGACACGACTGAGTGACTGAACTGAACTGACAGTTTTCTTACAATGTTGTGTTTGTTTCTGCTGTACAGCAGACTGAATCAGTTCTATATATACATACATCCTCTCTTTTTTAGATTTCCTTCCCATTCAGGTCACCACAGAGCACTGAGTAAAGTTCCCTGTGCTACATAGTAGGTTCTCAGTTATTTATTTTGTACATGGTATCAACAATGTATATAAGTCAATCCCAATCTCCCAGTTTATTCCCCCCACCACTTCCCCTGTTGGTATCCTTAAATTTGTTCTCTACATCTATGGCTCTATTTCTGCTTTGCAAGTAAGTTATACGACATTTGTTTTTCTTTTTCTGACATTTCACTCTATATGACAGTCTCTGGTTTCTCTTCAGAGCCTATAAATCTTTTGTCTTTTCACATGTTTTTATCTTCAGCCTAATCTTGAGTAATCTCTCTAAATATTCTTGGTTATGCAGATTTTTTTGTTTAGATCAGCACTGCAATCCTAGCATGTAGTACTGGGTATGACCTATTATATGTTAAATATGTATTTAATGACTAAGTGAAGGATGTTAATCTCCTTTCTTTCTGGTTCTCCAGCTTCCCAACAAGAGACAGATGTGATGTTGATGAACTGGGTCTCATTTTCTATGACCTCCTAAAGTGAGGATTATTCTTATCTCCATTCTCACAGCACTTTCCATATTTCTAGCTTCTGTTAACTGGTTCCACTTTCTGAAGCAGAATCTCTGGGTGTAATACCTTAAAATCTAAATATCTTTGAGTATTTATAGCATGCATCCTGGGTAAATATTATATAACAATTCATCAAAATTTTATAACAATTGAAAAAGATGGCAAAAAAAAGAACTGGAGTTGAAGCATGGTAATTAATATAGAACACATGGAAAACAAACAGTAAACTATCTTGAAAACCTGTACAATGCAAATGTGTCTGTATATTTTGGTAGAGGTTTAACTTATTTACTGTTAGAATGAAAAAAATACATTAAAATATGAGCACTACAAAAATGTTAAAAAGGCTGTAACTCTTGAAGTTATAAATAAGGAATTCTTGAAATGGTAACCAGTTAAGAACCAGGGCAATTCTTATCTGAGAGGGAATGTTTGCAGTATTCAGGGAGAAAAAACAACTCTGTAAAACTTAAATGCTCCATTTTTATTGCCCACAATTTATGATACTTCAAGCTAACAATGAAATTTGCCATTAAAGAAAGAACTGGATTTGAGATAAAAGTTATTACAACTTCCTAAGTTTTTTGATGATTCTGTATCATTTTTAGGAAAGTGTGGACTTGTGGTATATTATCTGTTGTTTTTCCAATATCCTTTTCTCTAATTAGAAAAATTTCTAGGTATCAGTCAAGACTGATCCATTTTAAATGTGAAGTGAAAATATCATAGCCTGTGTAGTACAGCTGCTTCTAAATGATTCATTTGACTTGGAATGAATGGTATGCTGGTAAATCTATCACAACTCATTTGCAGCATTTACCATTTCTATCGTGGAAATACTCCTACCATGCCCAATTTCCAGCGTCAATGTGACTTTACTAAGCATGGAGTTGGGAAGGAGTGACCAGTAGTAGGTCGTTATGTAGTACATTCTCCATTTAGATAGGATAAATGTGAATAACCTTGGAGAATAGATGATAGTAAAATATAGTAAAATACTCAGAAAGTGATAAAGTTTGAGTATTAACTTTTTTCTTACTATGACTATTTAATTGTAAGTTAATATAATTTAAATTTTAATAAACAACAGGTTTACAAAATTCCTGAAAAATTGAGTCGGTTCTTACGATTCAGGATAAGGCATCAAAAGCAAACTAAGAAACTCTCCAAAGGTAAACATGTTGAGGACAGTGTCCAAGTCTTTATACAATGTTACTGTTCTCTATTGCATATCAAGTGTATTTTTATAGCTGTATATTCCTATTAATATATAAGAGGAAATGATCCATTCTCTCTGAAGTAGTATGGGTAACTGTCAAACTAGTAATTCCTTTGTTGTGCAGAAGCTTTTAATTTTAATTAGATCCCATTTGTTTATTTTTGCTTTTATTTCCAGTATTCTTGGAGGTGGATCATAGAGGATCCTGCTGTGATTTATGTTGGAGAGTGTTTTGCCTATGTTCTCCTCTAGGAGTTTTATAGTTTCTGGTCTTACATTTAGATCTTTAATCTATTTTGAGTTTATCTTTGTGTGTGGTGTTAGAAAATGATCTAGTTTCATTCTTTTACAAGTTGTTGACCAGTTTTCTCAGCACCACTTGTTAAAGAGATTGTCTTTACTCCATTGTATATTCTTGCCTCCTTTGTCAAAGATAAGGTGTCCATAGGCACATGGATTTATCTCTGGGCTTTCTATTCTGTTCCATTGATCTATATTTCTGTCTTTGTGCCAGTACCATACTGTCTTGATGACTGTGGCTTTGTAGTAGAGCCTGAAGTCAGGCAAGTTGATTCCTCCAGTCCCATTCTTCTTTCTCAAGATTGCTTTGGCTATTCGAGGTTTTTTGTATTTCCATACAAATCTTGAAATTATTTGTTCTAGTTCTGTGAAAAATACCGCTGGTAGCTTAATAGGGATTGCATTGAATCTGTAGATTGCTTTGGGTAGTATACTCATTTTCACTATATTGATTCTTCCAATCCATGAACGTGGTATATATCTCCATCTATTTGTGTTCTCTTTGATTTCTTTCATCAGTGTTTTATAGTTTTCTATATATAGGTCTTTAGTTTCTTTAGGTAGATATGTTCCTAAGTATTTTATTCTTTTTGTTGCAATGGTGAATGGAATTGTTTCCTTAATTTCTTTTTCTACTTTCTCATTATTAGTGTATAGGAATGCAAGGGATTTCTGTGTGTTGATTTTATATCCTGCAACTTTCCTATACTCATTGATTAGCTCTAGTAATTTTCTGGTGGAGTCTTTAGGGTTTTCTATGTAGAGGATCATGCCATCTGCAAACAGTGAGAGTTTCACTTCTTCTTTTCCAATTTGGATGCCTTTTATTTCTTTTTCTGTTCTGATTGCTGTGGCCAAAACTTTCAGAACTATGTTGAATAGTAGTGGTGAAAGTGAGCACCCTTGTCTTGTTCCTGACTTTAGGGGAAATGCTTTCAATTTTTCACCATTGAGGATAATGTTTGCTGTGGGCTTGTCATATATAGCTTTTATTATGTTGAGGCATGTTTCTTCTATTCCTGCTTTCTGGAGAGTTTTTATCATAAATGGATGTTGAATTTTGTCAAAGGCCTTCTCTGCACCTATTGAGATAATCATATGGTTTTTATTTTTTGATTTGTTAATGTGGTGAATTACATTGATTGATTTGTAGATACTGAAGAATCCTTGCATCCCTGGGATAAAGCCCACTTGATCATGGTGTATGACCTTTTTAATGTGTTGTTGGATTCTGATTGCTAGAATTTTGTTGAGGATTTTTGCATCTATGTTCATCAGTGATATTGGTCTGTAGTCCACTTCACACCAGTCAGAATGGCTGTGATCCAAAAGTCTGCAAGCAATAAATGCTGGAGAGGGTGTGGAGAAAAGGGAACCCTCTTACACTGTTGGTGGGAATGCAAACTAGTACAGCCACTATGGAGAACAGTGTAGAGATTCCTTAAAAAATTGCAAATAGAACTGCCTTATGACCCAGCAATCCCACTGCTGGGCATACACACCGAGGAAACCAGAATTGAAAGAGACACGTGTACCCCAATGTTCATCGCAGCACTGTTTATAATAGCCAGGACATGGAAACAACCTAGATGTCCATCAGCAGATGAATGGATAAGAAAGCTGTGGTACATATACACAATGGAGTATTACTCAGCCATTAAAAAGAATACATTTGAATCAGTTCTGATGAGATGGATGAAACTGGAGCCCATTATACAGAGTGAAGTAAGCCAGAAAGAAAAACACCAATACAGTATACTAACACATCTATATGGAATTTAGAAAGATGGTAATGATGACCCTGTATGTGAGACAGCAAAAGAGACACAGATGTGTAGAGTGGACTTTTGGACTCTGAGGGAGAGGGAGAGGGTGGGATGATTTTGGAGAATGGCATTGAAACCTGTATACTATCATGTAAGAAACGAATCGCCAGTCTTTGTTTGATGCAGGATACAGGATGCTTGGGGCTGGTGCATGGGGATGATCCAGAGAGATGATATGGGGTGGGAGGTGGGAGGGGGGTTCATGTTTGGGAACTCATGTACACTCATGGCAGATTCATGTCAATGTATGGCAAAACCAATACAATATTGTAAAGTAAAATAAAGTAAAAATAAAAATTAAAAAAAAGTAATTCCTGAATAATATTACCAAGGGTGAAGAAAAACTATTTAACTGAATGCATTTTGGATAGACATTGTAAGCCCGGGTGATGCATTCAGGGAAATAGATGGAGTGTTCCTAAAAGGATGAGATGTGGCAAGAGATGAGGTATCCTCTTGATTATAATGTCTCATGTGATTGTTCCCAATGAGATCTTTTTTCCCTCTGATGTGATTTTAGGTTTTTGATCAAAGCCAAAAGAGATCAAAATGATCCTTTGGAATAAAAAATCTTATACATACACCCCCTCCCTCTCTAGCCTCCCTTCCCTCCCCCCATCCCATCCCTCCAGGTCATCACAGAGTTTCAGACTGGGCTCCCTGTGCTGGCTGGTTTGCATTATTGTATGGCAAAAGCCAATGCAACTCTGTAAAAAAAACTTTTTAATTTAAATAAAAAATTAAAACAAAAAGAATCAAAGATCTTTAGAAGAACACTTGGATGGGGAGTTTATCTTAGTAATTAAAATGACCCCAAGATGCACATGAGCAGATGAAACACTGAGACAATGGACAAGTGGACAACCATGCGGAGGTGTCTAAACAGGTTTACTGCTCTGCCCAGTAATAAACACCATGTAAGCTGGGAAAGACTGATGCCAACCAACATGAAACACTAGACTCTGTCAAGCATATCATCTATCATCTTGCTGTTTGCTCCTTGCAAAGACATAAATTGACTCTCAGCCTTCTTGCCTAAATTATAAAATGTCAGAGCAATTGTCAGAGTTAGTGCAGGCATTAAGAAAAAAAGGTAACCAGCAAAATTAATATGTCAATTAGAAACTCTGAAAACATTCCAGTTTTTTCTGCTGTGCACAGTCAGTCTTACTCCAAGTATTTTATTAACTGTGCTTCTCAAAAGTCAGTTTACTCTGTTTTTAAATACCACATACATACATACATATGCACATACACACACATACACATTTTGCAGCTAATAAAAGGGAAAAGAAATTCAGGGGAAAAGCAACAATGTGAATTATGTCTCAATAAAGTTGTTAATAAAGTTAAAAGCAATAACAACTGATTTCAAAAGAGGAAAAAATGCACATCATATTCATAATCCTTTAAAAATCAAAGTAATTCAATTTCTAGTACAATGATATCACAGAGTTACTAAAACCATTATTGACAACTTATTGTTTCTCCCTTAGATTCCATTCAGGTACTATATTACTCCAACGGCAGTACATGCTTCTACCATATAGCTAAATGATTCATTTCTATTGGTCATGAGGAAAATCAGTTAATTCTATGAAATAGCATTAATAATAATGCAACAAAAGCCAGCATTCAGGGCATGTAATCTTTATCATAACACTCTGCAGCAACATTCACAGGGTGCTCTTTTGATATACAAACCACATCAAGTCACTTGCCTGATCAAAACCATCAATGCTTCTCATCATTCTTACTTGTTTAATCAGCTGTATTAGGTCTTAGTTGTGACACACGAGATCTTTGTTGCATCATTTGGGATTTTTCACTGTAGCACATGGACTCTCTAGTTGTGGTGGGCAGTCTCAGCAGTTGCTGTGCACAGGCTTAGCTGCTCCCTGGCCTGCGGGACCATATTTCCCCAACCGGCTATCAAACCCATGTCCCCTGCACTGCAAGGTGGATTCTTAACCACCGGATCCACCAGGGAAGATACCTCTTCACTCTTAAAAAAAAAATTATAATTGTTTTACATAGTCTAAGAGGTCCTTCATCACCCACCCCATGCTCATATGTCCAACTTCACTTCCTGTTCCTCTCTCTCATTCTCACTCCCGTCCAGAAACATGGGCCCTCTTGCTAGTTTACATACACACTATGGCTCATTTTGTTTAGGCTTTCTGCATCTGTTGTTTCTTCTACCTTGATGTTCTTTGCCTTGATTCAAGAGGGCACTCACCAAAATGATACCTACTCAAAGAGGACATTCTTGACAACACTATCTAAAATAGTGCCATCATTCTTTCCCTACCTCTTTAGTATTTTTCAATAGCATTTAAACAGCTTATTGACAGGAGATGTATTAATTCATCATTTGTTATTGAACGTGTGTGACCGGAAATAGTTCAGCATTCACTTACAAAAAAATTGTTGACCACAGGTGTTAGTTTCTGCAAAAATCCCTTGTCAATAATGTGTTAATAATATGTGACTTATTATAAATTTCTTATTTACTAGTTATGTCATTGAAATGTAGGTTTGACAATGGCCAGGGAACTATCTTTTTTACTCCACATCTCATATATGACACATATTAGGTAGATCATAAACAACTGTGGCTCTGGAATTTAGCCCCAAATCTGACTTATCTCAGAATCTATACCACCTTGATTCACCAAGCCATTTAATCTTGCATTATTTAGTATTGTTCTTCAATAATGTATCTTTCCTAAGAGAACCCCAATAGACAGTGAAATGAATTTAGGGCACGATGTCTACTTGTTGTCTTGATTTTGGAGATTTTTAACGAGGTGGGGATAAGAATGTCCACCCTCACCACTCTAGTGCTGATAGTATCTGAATAATTCAAAATTAGAAATAATTCAACATTAGAATAATTTAAAATCTCAAAATTATTCAGATAGTGTCTGAATAATTCAAAATTTTAAATAGTGATTAACATTATTATATAAATTGCCTAGTGATTGCATACTTGCATTTTATTGGGGTCTACAAATTCTGGAATGGAATTAGTGCTTTATTTATGTTAATCTTTAGTAGATGATTACACCTTTTGGGGGAGTCTAGACACCTTGGATGATGCTGTGAAAGTGCTGTACTCAATATGCCAGCAAATTTGGAAAACTCAGCAGTGGCCACAGGACTGGAAAAGGTCAGTTTTCATTCCAATCCCAAAGAAAGGCAATGCTAAAGAATGCCCAAACTACCAGACAATTGCACTCATCTCACACGCTAGTAAAGTAATGCTCAAAATTCTCCAAGCCAGGCGTCAGCAATATATGAACCGTGAACTTCCTGATGTTCAAACAGGATTTAGAAAATGCAGAGGAACCAGAGATCAAATTGCCAACATCCACTGGATCATGGAAAAAGTAAGAGAATTCCAGAAAAATATCTATTTCTGCTTTATTGACTATCCCAAAGCCTTTGACCGTGTGGATCACAATAAACTGTGGAAAATTCTGAGAGAGCTGGAAATACCAGACCACCTGACCTGCCTCTTGAGAAACCTGTATGCTGGTCAGGAAGCAACAGTTAGAACTGGACATGGAACAACATACTGGTTCCAAATAGGAAAAGGACTACGTCAAAGTTGTATACTGTCACCCTGCTTATTTAACTTCTATGCAGAGTACATCATGAGAAACGCTGGGCTGGAAGAAATACAAGCTGAAATCAAGATTGCCAGGAGAAATATCAATAACCTCAGATATGCAGATGACACCACCGTTATGGCAGAAAGTGAAGAGGAACTAAAAAGCCTCTTGATGAAAGTGAAAGAGGATAGTGAAAAAGTTGGCTTAAAGCTCAACATTCAGAAAACTAAGATCATGGCATCCGGTCCCATCACCTCATGGGAAATAGATGGGGAAACAGGGGAAAGAGTGTCAGACTTTGTTTTTTTAAGCTCCAAAATCACTGCAGATGGTGATTGCAGCCATGAAATTAAAAAACACTTACTCCTTGGAAGGAAAGTTATGACCAACCTAGATAGCATATTGAGAAGCAGAGATATTACTTTGCCAACAAAGGTCCGTCTAGTCAAGGCTATGGTTTTTCCTGTGGTCACGTATGGATGTGAGAGTTGGACTGTGAAGAAAGCTGAGTGCCAAAGAATTGATGCTTTTGAACTGTGGGAGAAGACTCTTGAGAGTTCCTTGGACTGCAAGGAGATCCAACCAGTCCATTCTAAAGGAGATCAGCCCCGGGTGTTCTGGAAGGAATGATGCTAAAGCTGAAACTCCAGTACTTTGGCCACCTCATGTGAAGGGTTGACTCATTGGAAAAGACTCTGATGCTGGGAGGGATTGAGGGCAGGAGAAGAAGAAGATAACAGAGGATGAGATGGCTGGATGGCATCACCAACTCAATGGATGTGAGTTTGAGTGAACTCTGGGAGTTGATGATGGACAAGGAGGCCTGGCGTGCTGCAATTCATGGGATCCCAAAGAGTTGGACATGACTAAGTGACTGAACTGAACTGATCTGAGACACCTTGGGGGCTCCCCAGGTAGCTCAGTGGTAAAGAATCTGCCTGCCAATGCCAGACCGGCAAGTTCAATCCTTGGGTCAGCCTTGGGTTGGGAAGATCCCTTGGAGAAGGAAATGGCAACCCTCTCCAGTATTCTTGCCTGGGAAATCCCATGGACAGAGAAACCTGACAGGCTACAGTCTATGGGCTAGTAAAAGAGTCAGACACGACTTAGCGACTAAACAACAAAAACACCTTAGAATGCAAGGACTTATATATGTTTTCAAGTTCAATAAATACTGTCAAATAATTTTCCAATGTGGTTCTACCAATTTATATTCCTACTAGGAATATAGGAGAGTATCCTTACTTACATTTGATGGGCTTTGTATTTTTCATTCTGTTTTTTAGTTGATGTGTAGGGCAGTGTTTTTGCACTTACTTGCCACACACCTTGGGCAACACACTCTTCTGTACCTGAGTTTTCTTGTCTGTAAAATGGGGAGAAAGAGAGCACATTATTTTTGAGAAATAAAAGAATAATCCACACAAAGTTTTTAGTGCAGTAACAGGTACAGAATACACCAGTGCAAATATTATGGGCCACACATCATAATCATTGCCATCACCACTGTTATCTGGAAGGACTATTAAGCATTCAACAGCAAAAAAGCAATTTTCTAGACAAAGAGACCAGCTTGTGCAAAGACAGAAAGACAGAAAAGAGCCTTCTATGTTTGAAGCACAGTGAGACATTTCCTCTTTCACTCCATGGATGTTTGGCCAGGGTGAGAGACAGAAATGTTTGACTAGTAACTAACTCAATTGTTCAGTTTTAAAGAGAGGGTTATTAAGTGGTCATTTCACTGAGAAGATTGTGCATCTCAAATAAGAAGCAAATAGTCAGTTATTTAAAACAGGGTGCGTCATGGGTATCTCTTCCATAAGAATGAACTCAGAACAGGGCCTGCACTGTGCAGGGGATAGATTTGCTTTCTGTTTGACCAGTGGGGCTTTTTCTTAGTTTCCTTTTCAGATAAATGCACATTATTAGAAAAGCCATGGAAAGCCCCTTTCTTTGCAGGTTAGAATATTTCTGCATCCCCCAGTATAGACAGTATCCCTGGTTGCTTTAAATGGAGTGCAGAATCTTGTCCTTGTCTCATTGGATTTCGCCTCTGAGCAGTGTGCCTGGCAGCCTACTACAACGAGAAGCTTCCCAGACCAAAGGCCTATTAGGTGCAGTTGTGCCCAGCCATTAACCAGCACAGCTCATAGACTCCAGAGAGGTTTCCCTGAACTACAGTTGAGTGGGCTTCGCATTTTGAAGGTTTCCTGTTGGTTTTATGCCTTGACCCTGGGCTTTTAAGACTAATGGACTGTCCAACTCACTTCCCCTGCTTCCCTTTCTGGAATTGGAAATCATAGTCATTGACTTTTGAGCACTGAGAGTGAAAGGTGGCTTTGGCTGAAAGGGTTTCACATGGGAAGGTGGGGCACCAATGTGAAAGCAAAGCATTTGCACAGATCTTGTCTTGCTTTCAGGATGCTGAGACCAATATTCTGGCCTCAGACCCACTGGCTGGCCCTTATTCTGAGCTTCATGTGACACAGCTTCATTGCACTGAAGCCAGAAAGAAATCCTCATCTGTAGGAAGACAGGAAAGTGATCATGAACCTGGAGAAAGGAGTTCTATTTTCACTAGACTGGAACCTTAGTATTTCCAGTGTGGCCTTGGGGAGAGGGAAGGGGAAGGATAAGGGAAAGCCTTACACTGCATTGGCTAAGAGTAGAAGGAACAGGTTCCAACCACCATTCTTCTGCTAATTAATTCTATGGCTTTAGGCAAGTCATGTAACCACTCTCAGCCTGTTTCTTCATCTGCAGAATATCTGACTTCATATGGTTGATGTAAAGACTTCAATACAAGTAAAGAACACAGCAGTGGCTGGCACAGAGCAAGAATTCAATAACCAGTGCCTATTATATTCAATGTTCTCTTTCCCTACCCTCTTTTCAATGGTCGACCTTGGCTATTCCTTTAAGTCTTGTTCAGATATCTCTTCTGATTTATCCAGTAGCAGCTTCTACTACCCTGATTGTAGCATTTATTATCTGCTGCAGTGCTCTGTTGCTCAGTCATATCCAACTCTTTGTGACCACATGGGGACCATAACCTGTCAGGTTCCTCTATCCATGGAATTTTCCAGGCAATAATACTGGAGAGGGCTACCATTTCCCACTCTGGGGGATCTTCCTGACCCAAGGATTGAACCTGCATCTATTGCGTTTCCTCTACCCAAAGACACAAATCTCAGTTCTATATGCTTAAGGAATTTAGGTAGTGGGATAAGGAACTTCTGCCCTTCTGAAATGACTGATCACCAGATATTTAGCAAACAGCATGAACTCAACGCTTCAGAGAACACAGAGAGGAAAATTTTATGGTTCATGATTTAAAGAAGTCAACTGATTTATTATGAAAAAAAAATACTTTTAAATAAGCACTCATGAAATTGCAAAACAATACAAGATACAATAGAATTAAGGGACTCTTTTTTTCTTTAACTCCTTCTGTGTCATGGCCACTACAATAAGTCCTGTGCAGATGTTACCTTTATTTTACATTTAATCTTTACAACAAGATATGGAAAATCAGTTCTGATTCTGAAAACTATACATACACAATCTTTGTGAAAAACAAATATACCTGCCCAGTAAGCCTCAAAACTGTTGAGGAGGACAAAAACGACAAAAAGTTTGAGAAGGTGTCACAGTCAAGTGGAGTCTAAGGAGATATTACAAGTAAATTAAACCAAGTGTCTCTTTGATAGGATCTTGGAATAGAAAAAGAATATTGGGCAAAAACTGAGGAAATATGAATAAATATGGACTCTGGTTAAAAGTAATGTATCAATCTTGGCCATTAATCATAAGAAATGTGCTATATTAATGCAAGATATTAATAATTGGAGAAACTATGTGGGGAGTATGTGTGAATTCTGCTATCTCTTCAGTTTTTCTATAAATCTAAAACTGTTCTGAAAGTGAAAGAAGAGAGTAAAAAAGTTGGCTTAAAGCCCAATATTCAGAAAACTAAGATCATGGCATCCGGTCCCATCACTTCATGGCAAATAGATGGAGAAGCAGTGGAAACAGTGGCAGACTTTTTTTTTTTTGGCTCCAAAATCACTGCAGATGGTGATTGCAGCCATAAAATTAAAAGATGCTTACTCCTTGGAAGGAAAGTTATGACCAACCTAGACAGCATATTCAAAAGCAGAGACATTACTTTGCCAACAAAGGTCTGTCTAGTCAAGGCTCTGGTTTTTCCAGTAGTCATGTATGGATGTGAGAGTTGGACTATAAAGAAAGCTGAGCACCGAAGAACTGATGCTTTTGAACTGTGGTGTTGGGGAAGACTTGAGAGTCCCTTGGACTGCAAGGAGATCCAACCAGTCCATCCTAAAGGAGATTAGTCCTAAGTATTCATTGGAAGGACTGACATTGAAGCTGAAACTCCAATACTTTGGCCACCTGATGCGAAGAGGTGACTCATTGGAAAAGACCCTGATGCTGGGAAAGATTGAAGGCAGGAGGAGAAGGGGATGACAGAGGAGGAGATGGTTGGATGGCATCACCAACTCAATAGGCATGAGTTTGGGTGAACTCTGGGAGTTGGTGATGGACAGAGAGGCCTGGCATGCTGTGGTTCACAGGGTCACAAAGAGTTGGACACGACTGAGCAACTGAACTGAACTGAAAACTGTTCTAGGGACTCCCTTAGCAGTCTAGTGGTTAAGAATCCACATTGCAATGCAGGGCACACTGGTTCAATCCCTGGTCTGGGAAGATTCCGCATGCCACATGGCAACTAAGCCCATGGGCCACAACTACTGAGCCTGTGCACCTAGAGCCTGTGCTCTGCAACAAAAGAAGCCCTTGCAGTGAGAAGCCCCTGCATCACAGCTAGGGAGTAGCCCACTTTTCTACAACTAGAGAAAAACTGTGTGCAGTAATGAAAACCCAGTGCAGCCAAAAGAAATAAATAACAATAAAAAGTATTCTAAACAGTAGTCTATTAATAAACATATATAATAGGAAACCTGAACAGACGTATAACAAGAAAGGAAACTGAATTAGAAATTAAATTTCGTTTACAGTTCTATCCCCAAACTCCAACATAATTAACAATAAATTGAAAAAAAGTAATGTCAGACTTGTACACCAAAAACTACAAAATATTGTTAAAAATTTAAGGAAAACTCTACAAAAATAGAAAGAATTCCATGTTTGTGGACTGGAAGACTTAGTATTACTTCAATGGTCATAGTCCTTTAAATTGATCTATGAATTGAAATAAATCCCTACCAAAAACTAACTTGCTTTTTAAAAATAAATTGGTAAACTGATCCTAAAATTCATATATAAATGTAAGGGAGCCTAAGTAGTCAAAACAACTTCGAAAAAGAAAAGAGTTAGAGAGATCACACTTAGTGTCACCACATCTGCCAATTTCTTTTGCCACAGAAGATAACATATTTGCACATTGCACTAATGGTAAAGAAACCCCCTGTCAATGCAGGAGGTGTAAGAGACTCGGATTCGATCCCTGGGTCAGGAAGATCCCATGGAGTAAGAAATGGCAACCCACTCTATCTTGCTTGGAGAAATCCATGAACAAAGGAGTGTGGCAGGTTATGGTCTATGGGGTTGCAAAGAGTCAGACACAACGGAAGCGACTTAACACACAGCACAGTGTTAGACTGTAGACATCTTTGGATACAGATGATGGCATTATTCAGCCTACCACAGATGCTTTAGCCATACACAGCCACTCTCCATCCCCCAGATGCATCCCATCTTTCACGTCTCTAGCTCCCTGCTCACCGCATCTCTATCAGTCAAGACTGACAGTTCTCTACCATCTCTTAGTGAATGACTTCTGCACCCTCAGTGCTCTACTCAAGGGTAGCCTCCCTTGTGAAGTCTTCCTCTACTTTCTTCATCTCTCCAAAAACTCAGGGTGGAATGAATACTTCCCTCTCTATTAATAGCTATGATTCATGAAGGTTTGTTCAGCTGTTAAAATTAATATAGTCCATTATACAGATAGGTATGCCAGGCCTCTAATGACTTGTTTTCTCAGTCATTACCAGCAGTGATCTGAAGCAAGGTAGAAGCTTGGCAAGGGTAATGAAGATACTTGTTTAGCTGTCATAAGCTACTTGTCTTCCACAACTAATATCACTGAGAGATTTTTCCTAGGCCCACCCACTCCACAGGTTCACCTGCAAAGACAGCTCATGTCCAACTGAGCTGCCCGTGCCTTTAAGTAAAATCAATTAAGGCATTTGCACGCATGTGAAAAGTGACCATGGCTAAGAAACTATCTCGTTATGATTGATTTCCCCATAAAAATGACTTTCCTGTTAAAGACTCAGATTTCCTATTAAAAGTTGGATCCCCCTAGAAACAGCTGAAGAAACTGTACTTGGCATTTGCAGTGTATCCTTCATTGCACTGACCTTGTTATATTTTTTTAAGTGGAGAGTTGAGATCCATGGGAACTTCAGTTATGTAACGTGGCTCCTAATGGAAAGCTGTATCACCCGCTTATG
Organism: Oryx dammah; assembly: GCF_014754425.2. Classification (NCBI taxonomy): domain Eukaryota; kingdom Metazoa; phylum Chordata; class Mammalia; order Artiodactyla; family Bovidae; genus Oryx; species Oryx dammah. The sequence continues at coordinate 30,397,117 of NW_024070203.1, forward strand.
AAAAACACACACACACAGAACATTCGTGTCAGCTTCCAGTGTCATTTCATCATTCTGTCTGGTGTTAACAGTTATTTGTAAGCTGGCCTTATCCACTTTACCTACATGCTGTAATTGCTGAAGGCAGAGATTCTCTGTTCTGCTCTTCTCACTTTATCTTAGCAATTGTCTGATGTAGATTAGAAAATAAATGTCTATCAATATGAATGAATGAATAATGCTTGGAATGTGTTTATAAAGCTAAACCCCAGTGTTTCTCCCTTTACAATAGAAAATATCAATATTCTATGAATGTCTAATAGGGTTCCTACCTTATCCTCCTTTTCCCATTCCTTTCCTGATTTTACCACTGAAAAACCCTTTTCCTGAGAACCCTCTTCCTCTCGGGCGTGCATACTAAGTCACTTCAGTCGTGCCTGACTCTTTGCGATCCTATGGCCTGTAGCCTGCCAGACTCCTCTGATCATGGGATTCTCCAGGTAAGAATACTGGAGTGGGTTGCCGTTGTCTTCTCCAGGGGATCTTCCCTACCCAGGGATTGAACCCAGGTCTCCCGCTTTGCAGGCAGATTCTTTACCATCTGAGTCACCAGGGAAGCTCCTCCTCTTAGACTTAGACACACTGAGATAGGTGGTCACTGTAATTTCTAAGTACTCTGCTAGTACAAACTCACAAACTCAGATGCCTTCAGAGACTCTGAGGTAATGAGAATGAGAGGTAACCAAACTTAAGGACAAACTGGAAACCAGCCAGAAGATATTCAGCTATGAACAAAAGTTGTCAGTGAACTCAGTTAGCTTGATGGCCTGCATTGCAGCCTGAGACAGCAGTGCTGCCAGAGTTAACAGAAGAAGGAGCAGGGATAGTTCCATTTTATATTCAACCATGCCTTTTTTTTTTTTTTTTTACAAAAAATCAAAACCATTAATTTTGCAACTACCAAAAATTTACCATGTAAGCCTCCATTTTCTTATACATGAAGTTAATATGTAGTAAGTATGTACTGGGTACACAGAATTGTGAGAATTAAATTAGATCAAAAACACATAATGCAAATAGTTTTTTTAAAAAATAAAATAACACATGTGGTAGAAACGTTGGATTGTGAATTTGGAACCTGGCTTTACTTGTTTTATAAGCTTAAAGAATTCTTTTAATATCTGTGGATCTCAGGTTTCCCATCAAAAATATAAGCAGGCTTGACAGCTAATTGCTGTGGTACATTATATTATTAGGATCTGATTACCTGGAGAATGCTTTCTGGAAGGAAACTCGGTGCTAAGGATTAAGAACTCTGGCTTAGGGATCACACAGACCCAGGCTCTGATCCTGTTTCTGTCATTTGATAGATGTGTAAGTAACCATAAGTAAATTCTTTAACCTCTTCTTGACTAACTTTCCTTACCTATAAAAATGGGGATTTTAATTATGACTACTTCATGTGGTTTCTGACATCAAAAGGACCAAATGAAATAATGCATGTAAAGATATTAGCATGGAAAATGCAAATAGATATTAGCTTATGCCATTATTAAAATCTCCATGACTAATATACACAAATGATCAAATCTAGTAATTAAAAGATGTTGAAAACAGAGTGCTTGCTAGTTTGGAATTCTAATTCTTTCCTTTCATTTCCTAATGTTTAGGCAAAATAAAAGTTAATCCCTTTAAACTTTAATAAAAAATTATAACTCAATTATACTTAATTTTTTTTAGGTTTAACCCTTTTAACTACCATGTTGTTAGCCCTTTTACACTATATACAAAGCTCCTGTGTCCAAAAACAAAGTTATCCTGAAGCTTTTTTTATTCTCAGTCTCTCCTGTAGTTATAGAAGTTCATTATAGGATGTTAGTTCCTCTTCTTTTGAGCAGTTTTTTCCTTTTCTTTGCAGAACAGAAAAAAGAAAAAGTGGCTTCCCATGACTATCCTCTTCCTGATTTCCTTCCAGTTTCCTTTCTCTCTTTACTTAAAAGCCAGAGCATGCAACTCAATTTTGAATCAAAATCTGAGATTACACATTAATCTCTAAACACTGCTGTTTTTGCTGGTGATGGAATTAACAAGCATTCAGTTCATTCACTCATGAAGCTGCTTCTAATTTTTTAAAACCTTTTTTTCTTTCTTCCAGAGCTGATGTTTTAAAACACAATAAAACTGAATTTAATTTGGCATTTAAAACATCATAAAGGATGTTTGTGTGTGTGCATTAGTATGTACTGGGTATTTTCTAGAAGTCTACTTTGAGACAGCACTTTGTGTGTGTGTGTGTGTGTGTTTAAAGGCTTTTAAGTAGTTGCAGCTGTTTAAGATTCAGAGATGCAGGGAGACCTTGCCATTTTAGGTGACCTTCAATTAAAGCTTGCTAATGGATCAAATTTGTCTTCACCCTCCACAGGAGTTTGTTAAGGATCTAGCCATGTGTGTCCTGGGTAATGGACAAATCAGCACCAAATTAAACTGACATTATTACTGTGGGTTAATTGTGTAGGAACAGAGATGGACTTATTATGCAAACATCTCTGGGTAAGTGAAGGCCAAATAACATTATACAGACAAAAGTTTCTCAGGTCATTGAATAAACATAATAGGTGAGAGATTGTATTACCATAGGATATATCAGTTCAGTTCAGTTCAGTTCAGTCACTCAGTTGTGTCCGACTCTTTGTGACCCCATGAATTGCAGCACCCAGGCCTCCTTGTCCATCACCAACTCCCAGAGTTCACTCAAACTCACGTCCATCGAGTTGGTGATGCCATCCAGCCATCTCATCCTCTGTCATCCCCATTCTCCTCCTGCCCCCAATCCCTCCCAGTGTCAGAGTCTTTTCCAATGAGTCAACTCTTTGCATGAGGCGGCCAAAGTACTGGAGTTTCAGCTTTAGCATCATTCCTTCCAAGGAACACCCAGGGCTGATCTCCTTTAGGATGGACTGGTTGGATCTCCTTGCAGTCCTAGGGACTCTCAAGAGTCTCCTCCAACACCACAGTTCAAAAGCATCAATTCTCCGGCACTCAGCTTTCTTCATAGTCCAACTCTCATATCCATACATGACTACTGGAAAAACCATAGCCTTGACTAGACCGACCTTTGTTGGCAAAGTAATGTCTCTGCTTTTGAATACACTATCTAGGTTGGTCATAACTTTCCTTCCAAGGAGTAAGCGTCTTTTAATTTCATGGCTGCAATCACCATCTGCAGTGATTTTGGAGCCCCCCAAAATAAAGTCTGCCACTGTTTCCACTGTTTCCCCATCTGCACTCAATATGCCAGCAAATTTGGAAAACTCAGCAGTGGCCACAGGACTGGAAAAGGTCAGTTTTCATTCCAATCCCAAAGAAAGGCAATGTCAAAGAATGCCCAAACTACCACACAATTGCACTCATCTCACACGCTAGTAAAGTAATGCTCAAAATTCTCCAAGCCAGGCTTCAGCAATATGTGAACTGTGAACTTCCTGATGTTCAAGCTAGCTTTAGAAAAGGCAGAGGAACCAGAAATCAAATTGCCAACATCCACTGGATCATGGAAAAAGTAAGAGTTCCAGAAAACATCTATTTCTGCTTTATTGACTATGTCAAAGCCTTTGATTGTGTAGATCACAATAAACTGTGGAAAATTCTGAAAGAGATGGGAATACCAGACCACCTGACCTGCCTCTTGAGAAACCTGTATGCTGGTCAGGAAGCAACAGTTAGAACTGGACATGGAACAACAAACTGGTTCCAAATAGGAAAAGGAGTACATCAAGGTTGTATACGGTCACCCTGCTTATTTAACTTCTATGCAGAGTACATCATGAGAAACGCTGGGCTGGAAGAAACACAAGCTGAAATCAAGATTGCCAGGAGAAATATCAATCACCTCAGATATGCAGATGACACCACCCTTATGGCAGAAAGTGAAGAGGAACTAAAAAGCCTCTTGATGAAAGTGAAAGAGGAGAGTGAAAAAGTTGGCTTAAAGCTCAACATTCAGAAAACTAAGATCATGGCATCTGGTCCCATCACTTCATGGGAAATAGGATATGTGGTAGTCAGAAATGCCAGGCTCAAAACAGCTCTTCCATAACAATCATTACCATGGTCACATCGCAAATGTCACTGCAGTACAAAGTTGCCCATTGAAACCTTGCACTTATGGACCAAAAAAATTAATTTTTTAAAAATTAAAATGAAAACACAAAAGACTCTGGGTTACCAAAACAATCTTGAGAAAGAACAGAGCTGGAAGAATCATGTGAATTCAGACTATATTACAAAGCTACAATAGTCAAAGAAGTATGGTACTAGCTCAAAATCAGACACATAGATCAACAGAACAGGATAAAGAACTCAGAAATAAACTCATGCATTTATCATCAATTAATCTACAACAAAAGAGGAAAGAATATACTATGGAGAAAAGACAGTCTCTCAATAAGTGGTGCTGGGAAAACTGGATAGCTACATGTAAAAGAATGAGACTAGAACATTCTCTAATACCATGTACAAAAATCAAATAAAAATAAATTAAAGACCTAACTGTAAGACCAGATACTATAAAACTCCTGAAAGAAAACATATGCAGGACACACTTTGACACAAATCATAGTAACATTTTCTTGGATCTGTTTCCTAGAATAATAGAAAGAAAAGCAAAAATAAACAAATGGGGCCTAATTAAACTTGAAACCATTTGCACAGCAAAGGAAACCATAAATAAAATGAAAAGACAATCTATAAAATGGGAGAAAATCTTTGCAAATGATGTGGCTGACAAGGGATTACTTTCCAAAATATACAAAGAGATCATACAGCTTAACATTAAAAAAAAAAACTAATAAAAAATTGGACAGAAAACCTAAATATACATTTCTCCAAAGAATACATACAGGTAACCAATAGGCACATATTGGTTGTATCACTAACCAACTATATCACTACTAGAGAAATGCTAACCAAAAACACAATGAGGTATCACTTCACATCAGTTAGAGTAGTGCTCTTCAAAATGTCTACAAATAACAGATGCTGGAGAAGGTGTGGAGAAAAGGGAACCCTTCTACACTGTTGATGAGAATGCAAATTGATGCAGCCACTATGAGCACATTATGCTACTGCTGCTGCTAAGTCGCTTCAGTTATGTCTGACTCTGTGTGACCCCATAGACAGCAGCTCACCAGGCTCCTCTGTCCCTGGGATTCTCCAGGCAAGAGCTCCAGGCAGTGCTTCAGGCAAGAGCACTGGAGTGGGTTGCCATTTCCTTCTCCAGAGCACATTATGAAGGTTACTTTAAAAACTAAAAATAGAGTTACTATATGATCTAGTAATCCACTCCTGAGCATATAGCCAAAGAAAACTAATTTTAAAAGATATATGTACCTAATATTCATATCAGCACTATTTATAATAGCCAAAACATGGAAACAACCTAGATGGCTGTCTACAGATGAATGGATAAAGAAGGTATGATACACAAAAACATACAATGGAGTATTACTCAGCCATAAAAATGAATAGAATAATGCTATTTGTAGCAACATGAATGGACCTAGAGATTATCACACTAAGTGAAGTAAGTCAAAGACAAATACCATGTGATATTACTTATATGTAATTTTTTAAAATGATACAAATGAATTTATTTACAAAACAGAAATAAACTTACAGACATAGAAAACAAACTTATGCTTAACAAAGGGGAAAGTAGGGAGGGGATAAATTAGGAAATTGTGCTTAACAGAGGCATACTACTATATATAAAACAGATAAATAATCAGGACTTACTGAATAGCACAGGGAATTATATTCAATATCTTGTAATACCCTATAATGGAAAAGATTCTGAAAAAAGAATATATATATATATATATATAAAATATATGGATATGGATGTGCATGTGTGAGTGCTCAGTTGCTTCAGTTGTGTCCAACTCCATGGATCACAGCCTGCCAGGCTCCCTTGTCCGTCGGATTCTCCTGGCAAGAATACTGGAATGGGTTGTAATGCCCTTCTCCAAAGTATCTTCCTGACTTAAGGATTTAACCCACATCTCCTTGTCTACTCTGGTAGATTACAGGTGGATTCTTTATTGCTGAGCCACCAGGGAATTCCCATATATATGTACATGAATAACTAAATTGGCCAGTCCCTGGTGGCTCAGAGGTTAAAACGTCTGCCTGCAATGCAGGAGACCTGGGTTCAATCCCTGGGTCGGGAAGATGCCCTGGAGAAGGAAATGGCAACCCACTCCAGTATTCTTGCCTGGAGAATCCCATGGATGGAGGAGCCTGGTGGGCTACAGTCCATGGGGTCGCAAAGAGTCGGACACGACTGAGCGACTTCACTTTCATTACTTTCATAACTAAATTACCTTGTAAATCAACTATACAACTGAAACATTGTAAATCAACTATATTTCAATTTCAAAAAACATAAAATTAAAAAAAATCTTTATCACCTAAATATTAAAAAAATCTTATTGTCAAAATGATGCTTGATATTATTTATATTATTTGGAATTTTATTGAATTTTTAGCTTTATTTAATTTGTAACTTAATTTAGATTTTGCAGTCATAAAATAATTATAAGCATATAAAGTACTTAACTGGTTTTATATTTATGTGTCTTTATATAGCATAATAACATATTTAAGTCAATATTGGGGATCCAAAACAATTTTTTTTCTTTTTATATGTCTTATAATATCAAAGACGTTGCTTAAGTCTGAGAAACACTCATTAAAAGTGCCACTGAATGAGGTAAAGAAGAAAATATTTATAGATGAACATAGAATAGAACAGTAAATAAAGATACAGGATTTAATATCAGCTGTACTTAAATTTCAGTTCCAGTTCTACATTAAATAAATCATGGGGTTTTACTTTTCTAAATCTTTGTTTTCCCAAATGAAAATGAGAATGACAACAGGAATTATCTCATGCAGTTGCTATGATGACTCACTGAGATAACCTTTATAAAGGGCTTCACCCTTTGAGAGGCAGGATGGGGGTATAGTCAATATTGTGAATGATGTAGAGAGACTTCTGGGTACAGATCATGGCCATACTATTTGCTAACTCTATGGGAAGTTACTTGACCTCTTTGTACCTCAGTTTTCTCATTTGCAAAATGGGGACAATACAAATGCCAACCTCAGTTGTTATAATGAAAACTGAGTTAACTAATGCAAAGCACACAGGGCATGGCCATGGTAAGCACCCTATGAGTGCCTCTTATTACTGTTAGTGCAGAGTTTGATGTATAGATCTCAATAAAGTTAGCTGATTTTAAAGTAGGTGTTAGCTTAGTTTGGGAACCAGACCAAGATCCATTCCACTTGGAAGAATTTTGACTATGGTCTTATGAAATGATCACCTGGGCTAGAAAATTAGACATAAAAAACAATCAAGGCTGAGCTAGTGGTCAATGGAGTATAGATATACTTGATGAGTAGAAAGAGGGTCCACAGACATTAGGAAGGTAAAAAGTGGTGCTAAAGTATGAGGTAGCTAGTCTAATTTGGAATGGAAAAGAGTGTCCCAGCACGAGTTTCAAATTTGTCTGTAGTGGGGTCTCCTGGAAGAGAAAAGAGAATCAAGAAAATGAGATTTTAGAAAGAATTTCTGAGTGTCTGCCTTTCTGGTTGTCCTTGTTGTTGCTGTTGCTCAGTCGCTCAGTCATGTCCAGTTCTTTGTGACCCCATGGACTGCAGCATCCCAAGCTCTCCTATCCTTCACTGTCTTCCTGAGTTTGCTCAAACTCATGTCCATTGAGTCAATGATGTCCTACTCCAGTTCATATAGAGACACATCAGTGCTTTTGGAGAGAAGAGTGATGGTAGGAACAATTACAAACAAACAAAAATCTATTTTATAGAGAGCTTTGAAACTCATTTGGACATACCTTAATATTCATATAGAAAAAGAACTGAAAGCAAGACCAATATACACTTTGGTATGTTGGGGACTTTAAGGGAAAACGGGGATGCCCGTATCTGGAGACAAAGGCAACTGATCTCTTAGAGAGGTACCAGAAAAAAAGAGAGAACCAAGTATCACATCCTACTTGATTCAATTTGTTCAGGAGTATATTTGAGATGCTACCCTGTTTCAGAACACCCTGGAGTAGACTTTTCTGGTAGTTGGCCTTCTGCATTGCAAGAAATTCTGAAAGTCAGATAACTGTCAGGAAATATTTTTAGTAACTAAACAAGAAGAGTTCAATGATCTGCATTTCTCTAATAATTAGTGATGTTGAGCATCTTTTCCTGTGCCTCTTGGCCATCTGTATGTCTTCTTTGGAGAAATGTTTATTTAGGTCTTGTACCCTTGTTTTGATTGGGTTGTTTGTTCTTTTTTGATATTGAGCTTCATGAATTATATGTATATATGTGTTGCTGTTGCTAAGTCACTTCAGTCATGTCCAACTCTGTGTGATCCCATAGACAGCAGCCCACCAGGCTCCCCCATCCCTGGGATTCTCCAGTCAAGAAGACTGGAGTGGGTTGCCATTTCCTTCTCCAATGCATAAAAGTGAAAAGTAAAAGTAAAGTTGCTCAGTCATGTCCGACTCTTCGCGACCCCACAGACTGCAGCCTACCAGGTTCCTCCGTCCATGGGATTTCCCAGGCAAGAATACTGGAGTGGGGTGCCGTTGTCTTCTCCGGTATATATGTGTACATATAGCTAATTCACTTTGTTGTACAGCAGGAACCAACACAACATTGTAAAGCAGTTGTGCTCCAATAAAAAAAGAAGGGTTCGATGGATAAACAAACAAATGAGTATGTTTTGGGAGAGAATGTTGCAACACCCCCATCCACCTTCTAGACGAAAAAAGAAATGCAAACTTTTCAGGTAAACCTTGCCACTGGAACAGTTTTACTACCATTTAAAGGCTAGTGGTTCAGACAGTAAAGAATCTGCCTGCAATGAGGAAGACCCAGGTTTGATCCCTGGATTGGGAAGGTCCTCTGGAGAAGGGAATAGCTACCCACTCCAGTATTTTTGCCTGGGGAATCCCATGGACAGAGGAGCCTGGTGGGCTACAGTCCATGAGTTGCAAAGAGTCAGACACGACTAAGTGACTAACACGAAGGCTCTCTTAGTGGTTCTTTATCTGTTGCACCCTCAGAGATAGTGTTGGAGAAATAGCTATATCACTAGCATTTATGGGCAGACTGTAGGCTCAATGACCATATTTGGTTTCTTCAAATCTTGCTGTATTTTCTTTGAAAGAAAACCCTGGGACGATCTTCATTCTCTTCTTCCCACTGGACAGTCTCTCCTGGAAAAAAATGAGGTTCTGAAAAGTATCATTGACAGAAAAGTAACTGAATTATATTAAATTGAAAGAGACAGTTGACTGGGGAATAAATTAGTTTCTGTTCATCACATTAGGGACAGTTATAGTCAATAAAGTGTCAGAGTCAGGAATCAGAGAGTCAAGATTTGGGTGCTTTCTACTGTCAGTGAAAAAAATCAGAAGAGACAGATGGGGATCTTTGGGGGAACTTAACTTTGTTTCATCTTAATTTTCACTTTTTCCTCTCTTTTCCAGAATATTCGTTTCAGTTTTATTAAGGGTGTTTTCCAGATAATTTTCTTCCCCTCCCCCTGGCAAGTTGCTGTCATGAGTCACAAGCAAATCTCTGAGGAGTAACTGCCAACGGCTGATGGTTCCACCCTAGTTCATCTCTGATTGACAGACTCCCTTTAGTCCCTATAGACCAGTAAAGGGGAACAATGCCTTGGGCCAAACTTCCAGAACATTCTGAAAGCATTTCCTTCACTTAGACTCTGGTTAAGTCTGACAAATATGTGGGAACATTACAGAGAGACCCGACATGTTTCATGCAGCTCCTTGGGGCAGTTGGCCTGTGGCCATAGGAGAGGAGAGAAAGCTGGTCAACTGCCCAGGAGGAAGTGGGTCCATAAATAGCTGGTTGCACTTCCAGGCTAAAAAGGCACCTTCTCCAAATAACAGCAAAAGCACTGACAAGCATTTACTCATCTAAGCGTTTGCCATTTGTAAGAATCTTCCATGTCCTCGATGTAATTTAATCTTCAAAACAACTCTATGAGGTAAGCACGTCAGGCTTCACGAGCCACTTTACAAAGCACTAACCTCAAGCTTAGGAAAACCTAGAATTTTCCACCCAGATGACAGAAGTTATAAAAACCAGAAGAATGTCTCAAGGCAAGGTCCTCTTGCTCTAAAGCGGTTGTCTTTTTACCAGTGTAGTAGTTTCCAAAACGTGGTCCCTGGACCAGCAGTATCAGCATCATTTGAGAACATGTTAGAAATGTAAGTTCTGAAGCCCCCTCTCAAAGACCCACTGAGTCAGATCCTGAGGTTGAGCCCAGCAGTATGTTCCAACAAGCTCTCCAAGTGTGTCAGTTATCCTCTACAGTTTCAGAACTGTTGTGCCAATGCCTGCATCCTAAATGAGTCTTGAGGCTTCTGATTTATCACAGGCTATATGTTTGGAGAAGGAAATGGCAACCCACTCCAGTATTCTTGCCTGGAGAATTTATGGACAGAGAGAGGAGATGGGCAGGCTACAGTCCATGGGGTCGCAAAAATTAGGGCACCAGTGAGTGACTATCACCCACTCACTCACTCACTCACATACATTTGGAAAGACTAAGGTAAATGTTGGATTTGTCAATTGATTTGACTTCCCTGTTAAAATTTGATATAGATTAATAAAATATATCAACATTTTATGGAAACAAGAAGGCATAAAGTAACTGATCTTCGAAGGATTCAGAACCATGTGGCAGCATTATCTCATATAAAAGGAACCGATAGGTTTGCTTTCAAGAACAAAATCTGACCTGCAGTTTATAGCTGTCTGGAGTGTGTTACTGAGAAGTTCTGGGATCACTCTGGGAAAGAGATCTGTGATTAATTAGCAATATCTGCAGAGTTAAGGGAGTGAGACTAGCATATTTGTCACATTTCGGCTGAGGAAAGAGAATATTAGTTGTAATATTTCAGTTTCGGTTCAGCCCTTACTTTTCTGGATGACCATTGGGAAACCAATAGTAATAAGTATACTTTGTACTTTTACATGATCTTCTGACTTGGTTCATCTAAGAGATTTGTGAGACATAATAAGGATTATTATTTTCATTTGACAGATGAGGAAAACTGAGACTAAATATTGGAGACCTACTGTGGGTCTTCTAATGCGTTTACAGGTGTAAAATTCAAAATTTGTTCTGTTTTGAGTCCTTTGTACTAAACTTGATGCTTCCTTTCAGCTATTTGTGTTTCAATGTTCTTACTTGACAATGGGATTTAAAATACTTTTCCTATGTATTTTATAGTAAGATACTCATTGAAATATTCTGAAAATTAAACATGTCCCTGGTAGCTCAGATGATAAAGAATCTTCCTGGATTGCCAGAGACCCAGGTTCCATTCCTGGAGTTGGAAAGATCCCCTGGAAAGGGAATGGCAACCCACTCCAGTATTCTTACCTGGGAAATCCTATGGACAGAGGAGCCTGTTGGGCTATAGTCCATGGGGTTGCAAAGAGTCGGACATGACTGAGCAACTAACATACACATGAAATGGCCATAAAAACAATATGATTTCACAGACTTTTCTGTGTCAACCTCATGAAGCTTGGCAGCAGAGGTACTAAAGAAAAGTGAATGTTTTGATTGATTCAAGCAGTGATTCTCAAAAGAGGTGAATTTGCCTCCAAGGAGACATTTGGAAATGTCTGGAGATGTTCTTGGATGTCACAGCTTGGGCGGAGGGGCTGCTACTGGCACTTAAGTAATGCTGTAAACATTCTATGGGGCACAGAAAAGCCCCTACAACAAAGAATTTTCTGACCCAAGATTGAGGTTGAGAAACCTGGATTAAAATGAATGAGAAGCACACTCTTTAACCAGAGATTTATTGTCATTCAATGCAAGAGAGATAGCCTGTGCTTTCTCCATAAGCCGAGAAAGACTGCTGTGTTCTTTTACTCCTAAAATATGGTTTTCTCTATTTCCAGTCAGTGATCTAGTCCCCAGGGAACTCCTGATGCTGAGACCTCAACTCCATCACTTAGTACCTGTTTGACGTGTATCTCAGTTTCCTTGTTGATCAAATAGGAATCATTGAATCTACTCGCTAAAGCTATTGTGAAGATTAAGTGATGTGTCCATAAGACAGTTAAACTCTGGCTCATAGTCAAAGCTTCATAAATGTTAACAAACTTTTGTTATGAAAAGAAGTTTTGGAATACAGTGTGTCTCCACACCTTGTGCTCACTATGATTTCTCTCCAGGAATATGAGCTGGTTATTAATATTTCATTTTCTAAAAGGTCAACATTAACTTAAAAATCTTGTCATATTAGCATTGAACAATTAATGACATTTACTAAATATCAATGATTGTCCAATTTAGCAAAATAAATACATTTTAAAATTTCATTCACTTAAAAAGAAGATCTACAAGCAGAGCATATTTTCATAATCACCCACATCCTTAGTTCTTTTCCCCATAATAAAAAAAAAAAAACTGATAAATTTTCCATATGGCATTAATAAGGAAGGGAGAGAAAAAAGGAGTTGCTTTTCATGATTAGGAACAAATCATAGTTTTCCTTTTACTATGGTCTCCCATTTCCAAAACGAGGAAGAACTGGGGAAAGCCAAGGTACTGTGGGCAATTAACCAGACTATGGCACCTAAATCTGCTGTTTTCCCTCATACTTCCTTTTCTCCTGGTATTTCTCTGGTAGTATGGCTGTGAGAATTGGGTGAGGAATGTGGGGGTGACGTTCTACCCTGACTTAGAATAAGAGTTGGTGAAAATGTAACTTTTAAAATATGGGTTTGTGTAAATGTACATTTACCACTGTTTGATTTGGATGTGAAATTCTTTGCGTTTTGGTATTATTTCCTTATATACACCACTGACATCTGTTTCAAACATGTTTTCAGAATCTCCCTATTGATTGGGTAATACTGAGAAAGAGTTTCCTAAACTGTGTTTTGGCACATTTCCTCATTACCGTAATCCTTTATCTACCCTCTCAGCACTTGAAAAAAGAAAGCTTGCCTCATATCTGTCTGCCTCAAACATGTGTGCTGATACTCTAAATATATATTAGAAAATATTAAGGTTTGGATTGAGATGAAATGGAATAGTGAAGGGAGAAGAGATCACACACTTTGGGAAAAACTTAGGAGAGATTCATTGCTGACCAGAAGCAGACCTGAGACATCCATCTCTTGATTTCTAACGTAAGACTTGTTTGTCAAATCGCCAGTCTATGTCCGATGCAGGATGCAGGATGCTTGGGGCTGGTGCATGGGGATGACCCAGAGAGATGTTATGGGGAGGGAGGTGGGAGGGGGGTTTATGTTTGGGAATGCAAGTACACCCGTGATGGATTCATGTCAATGTATAGCAAAACCAATACAGTATTGTAAAGTAAAATAAAGTAAAAAAAAAAAAAAACAAGACTTGTTTGCTTCCCTACACACTACTATTACTAGTATAGTAACGGGTCTTTTCTAGCAGTATGATAGAGGGTCAAATGATATTCAGATAGTCATACTTTTATAATTGGTTTTGATGGAGACATATGCCATCAAAACTGTTAGCATGAATGTCTGCCTGCCTGCCTAGGAGTCAGGAAACACTGTTGCTTAGTTACTAAGTCCTGTCTGACTCTTCTGTGACCCCTTAGACTGTAGCCCACCAGGTTCCTCTGTCCATGAGATTCCTCAGGCAAGAATACTGGAGAGGGTTGACATTTTTTCCTTCAGTGGATCTTCTCGACTCGGGAGTTGAACGTGCATCGGCAGGCGGATTCTTTACCACTGAGACACCAGGGGAGCCCGTGCCGAAACTGTACAAGAAAACTCACCAACTCTGTCATTTCAGACAAAATAGAATGAGAGATAGAAGATATAGAAAGGACTAGAACAGTCTCTTACTTTTATACTTATATACTTATTTGCATATTTGTATAGCTGTGCAAACACACGTGCATATGTAAATGCTTTATTAGGATTGCTCTATTGAGTTCTCTCATATGCAAAGAACTAGCTGGAATGGATTTAGTCATCTCCTTGTCAACAAATAAGAATTTATGTTCTTTGGTTCTTCCGTGGATTTTGGGGTCTGAATGTCTGTTCTTTGGAATTGTACATGCAAGAAATTTCACTAAGGGTGAGGAAGGATCACATACAGTTAGTTTTTAAACGGAAAAAGTCTCTCTCCTCTTCTCTTGTCTTAATCTTCTTCAGGTTTTGCTAAGTTTCTTTTCCTGTAACTTTGGGTAGAGATCAAACAGCCAAACTCCAGTGACAAGGATCAGAAGACTGTCCCTGACTTTGAGCTGCCCGAACATCTGGATAATTGCATAAAACATGCTCATATTTAATTATCAGGCCTCCACAGAAAGCCCCCGAATGAAAAAATTTTGGTCTAACAGTGAACACTTACTTTCCAGGAAGTTGATGGCTCAGGTTCCAGTTAGGTAACAATCACTTGGCATTATATCTGTCAAGGAAAGGAGAAAAGCCATCTCACCTTTGTCTGAAAACAGTGATTCTTGACTCTTCAAAATCCCGTTTCCCTACTCAGGCAACAACTGAAATACTGTATATAGTAAATGTGTCTGGACTATTTAGATGATTGGTTCAAGAGTCTACACACAGAAGGTAGCAGGAATAAACACCTCCACCTGGATCCATTCTCACCCTCATTAAAATATATTGAGCATGATCACATCTAAGCATTTTACAAATATTATCATTTTTAATACAACAACCCTATAAATTAAATGGCATTATTATCCCCATTTTATGTATGAGGAAAGGGAGAAGCAAAGCAGTTAAATGACAGGTAATATATTACTGCTGCTGCTGCTAAGTCGCTTCAGTCGTGTCCGACTCTGTGCGACCCCATAGATGGCAGCCCACCAGGCTCCCCCATCCCTGGGATTCTCCAGGCAAGAATACTGGAGTGGGTTGCCATTTCCTTCTCCAATGCATGAAAGTAAAAAGTGAAAGTGAAGTCGCTCAGTCGTGTCCGACTCTGTGCGACCCCATGGACTGCAGCCTACCAGGCTCCTCCGCCCATGGGATTTTCCAGGCAAGAGTACTGGAGTGGGTTGCCATTGCCTTCTCTGAATATATTACTACTGAGTCTATAACAGAGGGTGTGTGTTCAGTCATGTCCGTGGACTGCAACCCACCAGGCATCTTGTCCATGGAATTCTCCAGGCAAGAATACTGGAGTAGGTTGACATTTCCTTCTCTAGGGGATCTTCCTGACCCAGTGATTGAACCCTTGTCTCCAGCTTTGGCTGGCAGATTCTTTACTGCTACGCCACCTGGAAAGCCTGGTTATAACTGAGCAGTTCCACCTAAGAGCCACACCTGAGATTTTCTAAATGTCAGATCAATGTAATCAACTCCAAGAGATGCATAAAAAGACATTTTGTTTCATAATAAAGATTTCTTGCTCTAAAATTTTATTTGATTCATTTGCTTTTGTATTTTATGAATTTCTAATTATATAACCTCTCAATAACAATATTCTGTCCAAACTAAGTGTGATCCCATGGCTGAGTCCCAAACACTAGTCCCAACCCTTCTTACCTGTCACTCTACTTCCTCTGCATTGCTAATACTACCCTCCTAACACAATCCCATACTAGAAATTCTTGATTCATCCTTTTCTTTTAACCAAGGTCCCAGTCTCTCCAATTCTGTCTCCCTTGCTTCCACCACCTAGTCAAGACCCAGTTACTTCCTATTTGAATTGCCATCCTGCCATTTGATACCATCCTGTCTTTCAATTTACCTGTGTTCCATTGGCAGGGCACCTCTTAAATCTAAAACATTAAGTGATCCCTGAAAATGCTTTGTAAAAACCAAAGACTAGGAAAGTTTTATCTGTGTTCTTTCATGCTATGAGCTTATTGTGTTCAAAAACCTCCAAAATTCTCTAAACTGTCAAGACTCATGCTAATTTATTCCCTCTATATATATATGTATATACTCATTGGAAAAGACTTTGAGGCTGGGAGGGATTGGGGGCAGGAGGAGAAGGGGACGACCGAGGATGAGATGGCTGGCTGGCATCACTGACTCAATGGACGCAAGTCTGAGTGAACTCCGGGAGTTGGTGATGGACCGGGAGGCTTGGTGTGCTGCGATTCATGGGGTAGCAAAGAGTCGGACACGACTCAGTGACTGAATTGACTGAACTGATATATATTTAAGTGGAGAAGGAAATGGCAACCCACTCCAATATTCTTGCCTGGAAAATCCCATGGATGGAGAAGCCTGGTAGGCTACAGTCCATGGGGTCGCAAAGAGTCAGACACGACTGAGCGACTTCACTTTCTTTCTTTCTTTCTATATATTTAATAGCACTTATTAGGCTTTCATTTAAATACAGAAAGTGTTCAGAAGACACAAAAATGTCTTATAGTTCTGCCTAAACATTTTTCACTTTGGGTAAATAGAAGGAATATGACATAACAGATAATATTTTAGAAACTTGAAATATGCAAACACTGTTTTGAATACCTTAGATGCATTTCTTTAATCCTTTGAAAGAAAGATGCATTTCTTGTTTAATCCTTTTAACAAGTCTGTGAATGAAATACTTTTAGTATCCCTATTTTAAAGTTGTAGAAACAAACTATAGAAATGATCCCTGAACATCACTCATTTTCAGAGAAATGCAAATCAAGACCACAATGAGGTACCACTTCACACCAGTCAGAATGGCTGCGATCCAAAAGTCTACAAGCAACAAATGCTAGAGAGGGTGTGGGAAAAGTGAACCCTCTTACACTGTTGGTGGGAATGCAAACTAGTACAGCCACTATGGAGAACAGTGTGGAGATTCCTTAAAAAACTGGAAATAGAACTGCCTTATGACTCAGCAATCCCACTGCTGGGCATACACACCGAGGAAACCAGAATTGAAAGAGACACGTGTACCCCAATGTTCATCGCAGCATGGTTTATAATAGCCAGGACATGGAAGCAACCTAGATGTCCATCGGCAGATGAATGGATAAGAAAGCTGTGGTAGATATACACAATGGAGTATTACTCAGCCATTAAAAAGAATACATTTGAATCAGTTCTAATGAGGTGGATGAAACTGGAGCCGATTATACAGAGTGAAGTAAGCCAGAAAGAAAAACACCAATACAGTATACTAACACATATATATGGAATTTAGAAAGATGGTAACGATAACCCTGTATGCAAGACAGCAAAAGAGACACAGATGTATAGAACAGACTTTTGGACTCTGTGAGAAAGGGAGAGGGTGGGATGATTTGGGAGAATGGCATTGAAACATGTATAATATCATATAAGAAATGAATCGCCAGTCTAGGTTCGATGCAGGATACAGGATGCTTGGGGCTGGTGCACTGGGATGACCCAGAGAGATGGTATGGGGAGGGAGGTGGGAGGGGGGTTCAGGATTGGGAACTCATGTACACCCGTGGCAGATTCATGTTGATGTATGGCAAAAACAATACAGTATTGTAAAATAAAATAAATAATAAATTTGTACAAACAGTGGCACAGAGAGGTAGTTATCTTATTTGTACCACTTCAGATTGTGGCAGACTGGTATCAGAGGTTGCACTTAAAAAAACTGTAATATATATACTCATAGCTAGAAACTTTAAACTGAACAGAAAAGATATAAGGCAGAAAGGAAACACATTCTTTCTTCCCTAGAGCCCCTCTTCTCAAGGGAAATTACTATTGATAGTTTCTCATGTTTCCAGAAATAAAATTATGCCCATTCCAATTTATAAATAACCTATATTTTTACACAAAATAGATCATAATATACTTTTTCTGTATATTTATATTTTCTGCACCTTAACTTCATTATGTAATAATATACCTTGTAACTCTTTTCACTGCATTATTTAATAGCCAAAGAATACTTCTTTGTATATTCATACTAAAATTTATTAAGCCAGCTCACTAGCAATGGTAAATTGAATTCTCTAAGTTTTGCTACTACAAACGAAGTTACAGTCAACATCTTTGATTTAAAAGCAGTTGTACTTTTTACTGATATATAGGTAGATAAAATTAAAACAGTGGAATGAGTGGATCAAACATTATTATACATTTTAGGTAGACATTGCCAAATTATCCTTCCCCAAAAAGGCTGTAACTATTTACACTACCAAAAATAATATAATAGAAAGTCTATTTTCCATATCCCTCTATTCATAGTTAGCACTAGATTTTATCAGATGTTAATTTTATCCTACTGTGACAGGTTAAATTCTACTGACTTTTAAATAAAGTCTGTTCATGCCAACAGACCTCTATCCTCTCTCCACTGACTCCAATATGACTTCATTTATTGGATTCTTGGAATGGTTCTTGTAGTAGACTGGAAAATAACCCCCAAAGATATCTAAATCTTAATCCTGGGAATCTATGAATGTTACCTTAAAAGGCAAAAGAGAATTTACAGAAGTGATTAAATTAAGGATCTTGAGATGGAGAGATTATCCTGGATTATACTGGTGGCCCCTAAATGTAATCACAAGCATCTTTATATGAGAGAAGCACAGGAGATTTGACTGCACATGTAGGAGATACAATGATGAAGGCAAGACGTTGGAGTGATGCATGAGGAATGCACCAGGAATGCAGGGAGCTTTGAGGAGCAGGAGAAAGTAATAAAATGGATTTTCCTCCACAGCTTCCATCAAGGACTAGCCATTCCATCATCTTGACTATAGCCTGGAGGAACTGATTTGAGATTTCTGATCTTCAGAGAGAATAAATTTTTATTGTTTGAAGCTACCAAGTTTGTAGTCATTTGTTACAACCATACAAATCTAATAAAACTCCTTTTTTTTCCCTTCAGAGTCAACTAAAATTCTTGAAAATTTGTGTTGCACCTTTCTTGAGGCTTTTCTGGTGGCTTTGATGGTAAGAAATGTGCCTGCAATGCAAGAGACCAGGGTTCAGCCCCTGAGTTGAGAAGAACCCCTGGAGCAGGGAATGGCTACCCACTCCAGTATTCTTGCCTGGAGAATTCCATGAACAGAGGAGCCTACAGGTGGGCTAAGATCCTAAATAAAGTAACAACATTTCAGAAAGTGAGACCTCAAAGAGCTACTGAGCCTTTTAATTATATAGAGGTGAAAATAGGACCAGCCCTTGGTTGTGTGACTCACCCAAGCCCCAACCAGATTAGGACTTCATCCTCTGACTCCCAGCACAGAGACCCTTTTGCTGCACTTTTTTGCTTCCAAAGAGCCACTGATCCCTTCATTTCTATTACATAAAATTTAGCACCAAATTATGATAGATTCCCCCCTAGTACAGGAATAAAGTTATATTTTAATTTTTATTTATTTCAAAATATATTTTAATTTCTCTTGAGAGTTTTTTCTTTGTCCTCCATGTTCTCTAGAAGTATATTGTCTAATATAGTAGTATTTGGGGGTTTCCAGGTAATTTTCTGTGATTAATATTTGGTTCAATTCCATCATTGTCTGAGAATATATAATTTCTATGATTTGTATTTGTTAAGGTATGTTTTACGGCCATGAATGTGGTCTATATTGGTGAATGTTCCATATGAGCTTGAGAAAAATGTATGTTTTGTTATCGTTGGATAAAGTGGTCTATAGATATCAACACTGTTCCCTTGACTGATGATGCTGTTGAACTCAACTATATCATTACTGATTTTACACATGCTAGATCTGTCCATTTCTGGCAGAGGAGATGCTGAAGTGTCCAACTACTATAGTGGATAGATCTATTTTGTTCTTGCCATTCTATCAGTTTTTGACTAATACTTTTTGGCACTGTGTCAATAGGCACATATACATTAAAGATTGCTATGTTCTCTTGGAGAAGTGATTCCTTTATTATTATGTAATGACTTTCTTTATCCCTGACAATTTTATTTTCTCTGAAATTGGTTTTGTCTGAAATTAATATAGTATTTCCCACTTAATTTTTATCAGAGTTAACACTACATGTTTTTCTCTGTCCCTTTATTTTTAATCTTCGTGTATTTTTATATTGGGGCTTCCTTCATAGCTCAGTCAGTAAAGAATCTGCCTGCAGTGAAGGAGACCCAGGTTTGATTCCTGGGTCAGGAAGATCCCCTGGAGAAGGAAAGGGCAACACACTCCAGTATTCTTGCCTAGAGAATCCCATGGACAGAGGAGCTTGGCAGGCTACAGTCTATGCTCTTGTAAGAGTCAGACACGACTGAGCAACTAAGCACACAGCACACGTTTTTAATATTTTAAATAGGTTTCTTTCAGGCAATATGTAGTTGGGCCTTATTTCTTGATTCACTCTGACAATCTCTTTTAATTGGTGTATTCAAACCATTTTAAGTAATAATCGATAGAACTGGATTAATATCTAACATATTTGTTACTGGTTTTTACCCTTCTTTATTCCTAGTTTTGCCTTCCATTCTTTTCTGTTTTCTGTGGTTTTAGCTGACCATTTATAGATTCCATTTTCTTTCCTTTATCAGCATACAATTATATTTCTTTTTATATATCATCATCATCAGTTCAGTTGCTCAGTCGTGTCCGACTCTCTGAGACCCCATGAACTACAGCACGCCAGGCCTCCCTGTCCAACACCAACTCCCGGAGTCCACCCAAACCCATGTCCACTGAGTCGGTGATGCCATCCAACCATCTCATCCTCTGTTGTCCTCTTCTCCTCCTGCCTTCAATCTTTCCCGGCATCAGGGTCTTTTCAAATGAGTCAGCTCTTCCCATGAGGTGGCCAAAGTATTGGAGTTTCAGCTTCAACGTCAGTACTACCAATAAACACCCAGGACTGGTCTCCTTTAGGATGGACTGGTTGGATCTCCTTGCAGTCCAAGGGACTCTCAAGAGTCTTCTCCAACACCACAGTTCAAAAGCATCAGTTCTTCGGTGCTCAGCTTTCTTTATAATCCAAGTCTCACATCCATACATGACTACTGGAAAAACCATAGCCTTGACTAGATGGAACTTTTTTGACAAAGTAATGTCTCTGCTTTTGAATATGCTGTCTAGGTTGGTCATAACTTTCCTTCCAAGGAATAAGCGTCTTTTAATTTCATGGCTGCAATCACCATCTGCAGTGATTTTGGAGCCCCCAAAAATTAAGTCAGCCACTGTTTCCCTATCTATTTCCCATGAAGTGATGGGACCGGATGCCATGATCTTCTTTTTCTGAATGTTGAGCTTTAAGCCAACTTTTTCACTCTCCTCTTTCACTTTCATCAAGAGGCTTTTTAGTTCCTCTTTACTTTCTGCCATAAGGGTGATGTCATCTGCATATCTGAGGTTATTGATATTTCTCCTGGCAATCTTGATTCCAGCTTGTGCTTCTTCCAGCCCAGTGTTTATCATGATGTACTCTGCATAGAATTTAAATAAGCAGGGTGACAATATACAGCCTTGACATACTCCTTTTCCTATTTGGAACCAGTCTGTTGTTCCATGTCCAGTTCTAAATGTTGCTTCCTGACCTCCATACTGGTTTCTCAAGAGGCAGGTCACGTGGTCTGGTATTCCCATTTCTTTCAGAATTTTCCACAGTTTATTGTGATCCACACAGTCAAAGGCTTTGGCATAGTCAATAAAGCAGAAATAGATGTTTTTCTGGAACTCTCTTGTTTTTTTGATGATCCATCGGATGTTGGCAATTTGATCTCTGGTTCCTCTGTCTTTTCTAAAACCAGCTTGAACATCTGGAAGTTCATGGTTCACATATTGCTGAAGCTTGGCTTGGAGAATTTTAAGTTTTACTTTATATGTATTTTTAGTGATTGCCATAGAATTTGCAATACACATTACAATTAATCCAAGTCTACTTTCAAATAACACTGCAGTTTTAAGGGTAGACCAACTACTTTATAATAACAAAACCAAATGTCTTCTTCCATTCCTCAGATCATTGCTATCATTTATTACTTAAACATAAGCTATTACCATTGAACATATTGCTGCTGTATTATTCTGAACAAGATGTTGTCTGATAGATCAAGGATAAGAAAAATAAAAGTTTTTGTTTCTCTTTGACTTAATGTTTCTCGAGTGTTCTACCTTTCGTTATATAGATCTGAGTTTCTGACCTATATTACATTCCTTTTCTTTTAAACAATTTCTTTTAACATTTTCCACAAGACAAGTCTTTTGGCAAGAAAGTCCCCAAATTTTTGTTTTTCTTGGGAAGTATTTCTCCTTCACTTTGGGTGCATAATTTCACAGGATTCAGAGTTCTAGGTTGGAGGAGTTTTTCTCTCAACGCTCTACTCGCTTCTTGCTTGCACAAGGTCTTAAAATGTACGTGGAATTTGTTTTAAGCAGATTTAAAAATTGGGGTCCATGAGATCCCAATTAATTAAGCAAGTCTTAAGAGCCAAAGACTTACTTTACTTTTAGTTTATTATTATTATTATTAAATTTTTTAGCTGTGGCTCCAGGCTTGTGGGCTCTTAGTTCCCCAACCAGGGACTGAACTTGGTCCCCAGAAGTGAAAACACTGAGTCCTAACCACAGACCACTAGGGCTTTCTCTAGTTCACTATTGAATACGTTAGAGAGCCTGTGCTCAGTCCTGGAAATTGTCTTGGTCAATTCGGGCTGCTAAAACAAAATACCATAGACTAGGTGACTTATTTCACATCATTATGGGGGCAAAAAGTCCAAAATCAGGGTGTAAGCAGGGTTAGATTCTAACCATCTCCTGGACTACAGACTGTTCACTATTCTCACAGAACAGAAGGACAGCTCCTTGGCTCTCTGTCCTCTTCATTTAAGGCACTAATTCTGTTCATGAGAACTCCACCCTCATGATGTAATTACTTCCCAAAGGCCCCACCTCCAAATACTACTATATTGGAATGAAGATTTCAACATATTAGTTTTAGGGGAGGGGCACATTCAGTCCATTGCAGGTATCTTAAGGCAACAGGTACCACAATCATAGGAAAATTTAGGCAATGCTACAGTTAAAATGAAGCATAACTATTTTTTCCTTCTATCTTATACTTCAGTTCAGTTCAGTTGCTCAGTCGTGTCTGACTCTTTGCAATCACATGGACTGCAGCACACCAGGCTTCCCTGTCCATCACCAACTCCCAGAGCTTGCTTAGAGTCATGTCCATTGAGTCAGTGATGCCATCCAACCCTCTTATCCTCTGGCATCCCCTTCTCCTCCTGTTTTCAATCTTTCCCAGCATCAAGGTCTTTTCCAATGAGTCGACTCTTCAGATCAGGTGGCCAAAGTATTGGAGCTTCCAATACTTCCAATGAATATTCAGGACTGATTTCCTTTATTGGTTGATTTCCTAAATAAATTTCCTTTAGGATTGATTTTATACTTCGTTATTTTTTAATATTATATAGGGGACAATGCTTAAATTTAATGGGGTCTCCAAGTGTAACTATAATTTCAGCCCCGTGGATGAATGCTGAGTCACTTCAGTGGTCTCTGACTCTGTGACCCTATGGACTATAGTCTTCCAGGCTCCTTTGTCCATAGGATTCTCCAGGCAAGAATACTGGAATGGGTTGCCATGCCCTCGTTCAGGGGATCTTCCCAATCCAGGGATTGAACCCATGTCCGTAAGTCTCCTGCATTGACAGAAGGGTTCTTTACCACTAGCACTGCCTGAGAAGCTCAATTTTAGCCTCAGTATTAATTAAATCTATGAAGCTTTGTTAATTGGTGCACTTTAGTAAATGGTGAAATTAACTTACAACCTATATTATAGAAGTAGAAACATCTTGATTTTTGCTCTATAAAAATTTTATCTATATATAATTATCACATATAATTTGCGTTATATAATCTTTATCTTTTAAATTTTGGATTTTCAGTTGAGTCAGCTTATGTCCCTGTTTGGCTCACACTAGCATGTTAGTCTGGAGAAGGCAATGGCACCCCACTCCAGTACTCTTGCCTGGAAAATCCCATGGATGGAGGAACCTGGTAGGCTGCAGTCCATGGGGTCTTGAAGAGTCGGACACGACTGAGCGACTTCCCTTTCACTTTTCCCTTTCATGCATTGGAGAAGGAAATGGCAACCCACTCCAGTGTTCTTGCCTGGAGAATCCCAGGGACGGGGGAGCCTGGTGGACTGCTGCCTATGGGGTCGCACAGAGTAGAACACGACTGAAGCAACCTAGCAGCAGCAGCAGCATGTTAGTTGTAGAGATAGTGAGAAGAGAGCAGATTTCTGAGTGTGGTTGGAGAGAGAACAAAGAGGATTTGTGAGCCAAGAACATTACAAGGTTTTCAGGGACAGTAACTGGATAGAGAGAGAGTTACTGTCAACTGATATGGAAACCACTCAGGAGGAATAGGTTTTGGATGGAGGAAAGGAAGAGTTCAGAGTGAGGCATGGAATAACCTACTTAATGTGGTACTAAATTCTCAGACTTGAACTATTTTGTGCCAAAAGAGGAGAAAGTAAGGGACACAAAGACAGATAAAATGAGGGAAAAAAAGGAAAGTAGTTGTTTAGGATTTTGTTAGATGATTTGTGAATAAGGTAGAAAAATGAACAAGATTTAAGAAGCCATGTGGCTCTAAACCTTAGTCTCTAGCTGTATGGTAGCTGATATTTCAGTCTGTATCACCTTAGACTACTGAAGGATATTACAGATCCTGCCCCACAAGGTTAACACAACAGTTTTGTAGTTTTAGGATTCATGGATTGCCATAGAATATACTGAGTGAAAGCAGCTATAAAACCATTCCCTTTTTAAATGAATAAAAAATATATTAAATGCATCATGTGCATTTAAAAATGCACTTTTCATATGTGCATGCGTGCTAAGTTGCTTCAGTCATGTCTGACTCTTTGTGACCCCATGGACTATACCCCACCAGGCTCCTCTGTCCATGGGACTCTCCAGGCAAGAATACTGGAGTGGGTTGCCATGCCCTGCTTCAGGGGATCTCCCTGACCCAGGGATCGAACCCAAGTCTCATGTCTCCTGCATTGGCAAGCAGGTTCTTTACCACTAGCACCACACATTGGAGTCTTCTAATTAGTTACAATATTTGATGTGTAGGTATATTCATCAACTACTTCACTATCTCTACTTAGACTTACATGTCTTTAATCTACATTCCACAGATTGGGTTGTAGGTCCAAAACAGGTTCTAAAATGAAAAGTTTTCCAGAGAAAATAAATTAAGAATTAGCCAAAACAAACAGTTATTCTGCGCAGCTAACCAAAATCAACAGCTATAAGGAAAGAGTGTGCAGCTAGATAAGTTTTAGCAACTTCTTTGTGCCTTCAAAAGACAAGTTACCACCTATTTTCTTGGAAAAAGTTATTGGCCATTGTGAAACGATGTCTCAACAGAAACTCTGTAGGCCAAGTCTTGGTTGAGATCCTAGGACAATCAGGGGGAAATTTGCAATAGACAATCGGGGGAAATTTAAATTATTTTTTGCAATTATTTAGGATTCTGATTTTGCAATGGAAAAACAAAAAGATGTGGTTCTGTGGCCAGATAGGGGATTTAACAGTATCCCAATTCCATTGTTTCTCTAGAAGACATCTCTATTGTAGACAAGTCCACTGGGGTTTATCCTCTGTATATAATATTGAGTTGGCCAGGAAGGTTGTTTGGGTTTTTCTATAAGCTGTTATGAAAAAAACCCAAATGAACTTTTTGGCCAGCCCAATACAATAAATCATACCTCCATGTGCTTCCTTTCGTATCCTCCCAGCTTTGTTTTTGTCTCCTTTAGAAAAGCTTTCCTTGTCAATTTACCTCTTCCTATTAACAGTCAGTATTTTCTTAGTATACTTTTCTAAAACCCTTGCTAGTGACCCAAACTGTACTAGAAGTAAAAAGGGATGAAAAATTGTATAGGACATTGTCTCAATACTTGAAGCCCAGTGGGCACACAAAGGAAAACAGTGTTCCTTTCTACCTGGAACACTGGGATTTTAAAAAGGCTTAGGCAGGAGGCGATGCTTAGATTAGTAGATACTTAGATAGTAGATATTTTCCAAGGAAATAAAACAAGAGAGGTGACTAGAACTAACATTTCCAAAATCAGTAGCTCAGCATCTTAGGGCCTAACCCATAAGCAAGTGAGTGAAAGTTGCTCAGTCATGTCCGACTCTTTGCAATCCCATGGACTATATAGCCCCTGGAAATCTCCAGGCCAGAATACTGGAGAGGGTAGTTGTTCCTTCCTCCAGAGGATCTTCCCTAACTAGGGATTGAACCCAGGTCTCCCCCATTACCAACCGAGGCACCAGGGAAGCCCCCCATAGGCAAAGGGGGACCATTTACAAGTTTAGACTAATGGAATCATACCCTAGAATTTGGTGTTCAAAATACTGCTCTGAAGGAGTGTGCTGGTGGGTGATCTGGATGGTGATCTGCTGGTAAGAGAGACTTCCCTGGTGGTCCAGTGACTAAGACTCTGTACTCCCAGTACAGAAGGCCCAGGTTTGATTCCTGGTCAGGAAACTAGACTCCACATACCACAACTGATAGTTCGAATGCTACAGCTAAAAATCTCACAAGATGCAACTAAAAAAAGATCACATATACTGTAACTAAGAAAAGCCACAGCAAAGTAAGCAAATAAATATTAAAAAAAGAAAAAGATTGCTGGTAAGGAGAGCTAAGAGACAAGTGCCATATTTCATGCCAGTGCTGAGACAGTCATTCTGGAAAGAAGTGAGAGAATATTAAGAAGTACTTATCCTCTGGGTGGATGTTAGGATTAAAATTCCTTCTGCTGCTGCTGCTAAGTTGCGTCAGTCATGTCTGACTCTGTGCGACCCCATAGACGGCTCCTCTGTCCCTGGGATTCTCCAGTCAAGAATACTGGAGTGAGTTGCCATTTCCTTCTCCAATGCATGAAAGGGAAAAGTGAAAGTGAAGTTTCACAGTTGTGTCTGATTGCCTGGTGGTTCAGTGGGTAAAGTGTCTGCCTACAATGCGGGAGACCTGGGTTCGATCCCTGGGTCGGGAAGATCCCCTGGAGAAGGAAATGGCAACCCACTCCAGTACTCTTACCTGGAAAATCCCATGGACTGAGAAGCTTGTAGACTACAGTCCATGGGGTCGCAGAGAGTCGGACACGACTGAACGACTTTCCTTTCCTTTCCTTTGCAACCCCGTGGACTGCAGCCCACCAGGCTCCTCCGTCCATGGGATTTTCCAGGCAAGAGGACTGGAGTGGGTTGCCATTGCCATCTCCGAAGGCAATTGAGGCTTACTTGTTTTGAATGAATAAGCTTTGCTGGTGGTAAAAAATCTGCCTACAGTGCAGGAGACCCAGGTTTGATCCCTCGGTCAGGAAAATCCCGAGAGGGGAATGACTACACATTCCAATATTCTTGCCTGAAGAATTCCATGGACAGAGGAGTTTGGCTACAGTCCATGAGGTCACAGAGTCAAATACGACTGAGTACCACTCTCATCCTTTGAGTGAATAGATAAATAGTAATGGGAACCTAGGAGATAATACATTCTTCTCAGGAACCATAATGAGTTCACTGAGGTAAATATTTTAAAATCTGTGCTGAGTGCCTCCTGTAGGCCAGACACTCATTTAAGCAATAAGTATATATCTGCTCGGTAAGGGCAGGGGCTTGGGGAGACAGAAACTATACTGCTAATAAATACATAAACAGGATCGTGTTCAAGAGTGAAAGCCTGTCGGTGATCCCACCCATGTGGAAATGCTCCGCAATCAGGCAGCTTGTAGCGCAGCCAGGGAGTCAGGAGTGAGGCCTTGGCCAGAGTTACACGTCTGTGAGTCAGCATCAGTTCATGAGTGGCCATTGATGTGACTGGAGTGAATGAGAATTCCCAGGAAAGGGACAGAGTGAGAGCCTAGAGGCTTGGGGAGCAGCAATATTTAAGCAAATGATAATATACTGTGAACACATCAGCATGTATGCAGAGCCATGAGTAAGTTGCTATGGAGACTAGGAGAAAAAGAGCTATTGACTGAGCCTGCATTAGTCAGTGGAGACTTCCTCAGAGAGATGTTAACGCAGATGAGGAGAATATTCTGGGTACTCAAGAAGGTGAAGAGAGTTCTGCCCAAAGTATCCATGTGACAAAGGAAGGAGAGAGTGTCCTAGAGAGAGGGCAATGGGAAGGGACCTGAGGGACTTTATTGTGGTGGATGTATACGTGGTTAAGAGTGAAGATGTGGCTGGAGATGGAGCTGAAATAGCAAGAAGACCAGCTGGAGCCAGGTCACACCCCAAACTGCATGCCTCCTGGCATATACATCACTGAAGTGCTAGGCTTTGTCTTTTGTATTAATGAGCCTTTGTCTATTTTCTTTATGCTTTGTCTTTTTGTTTTTAACCTTGCCTTTCTGTGATCTTATCAGCTCTTTGTGAGCAGAGATCTTTGCTTCCTTTATTCCTCATCTCCTTTCCCCTTATGTCTTACATCATTCTCTTACTCCATTTGATTTCAGAGGCTTATTTTAAAAAATAATTTAAAGACAATATTATTTCTCAGATATTGAGAGACTCATAGACTTGGCATTCCTTTCACAAATGAGCAAAGATGAGTAGATGACTTTTGTGGGATTTAGGGTATGATTCGTTTACATACAGAACACTTTTGATTGGCTAAGCAGCAAAATAAGCAGATTTTTTATGTTGAGAAAGAAGCCTTAACAAATGCAAGGCAAGTCAAATAGCAAATGTAGAGATGTAATACTTTGGCCAACTTGATGCAAAGAACTGACTCACTGGAAAAGACCCTGATACTGGAAAAGATTGAAGGTGAGAGGAGAAGGGGATGACAGAGGATGAGATGATTGGATGGCATCTCCGACTCGATGGACATGAGTTTGAGCTGGTGATGGACAGGGAAGCCTGGCGTGCTGCAGTCCATGGGGTCTCAAAGAGTCAGACACGACTGAGTGGCTGAACTGAACAGAGAGATGTAATGGAAAGTAGTGACATTTAAAAGTTGAATTTGGCTAGTGAGCTTATCCAGAATTATTATGAGTACGTACCTGTGTGTATGTATGTGTACTTCATTATGAGATTGACATGTTCAGAGAGTGATACAGATGGGAATACCATCTCCACAGAAATAGTGAGGATTTTATATTTAAACCTCTAATCATTACCTCCCCACCCAAGAAAAAGTGTGGGAGAGGCTGATAACTTCTACCTCATAGAGCACTTATCATGACTTCAGCACAAATAGCTCAGAAATAATTTAAAACATAGCTATGCAGCTGAGATTGTTAATATTATCTACAAAGACATACTCCTGCTTTACCAGCATCACTAGCAGCTGCAGTTTCCTAACAACCCTCCTCTTTGAATCTTTGCTAAGCCCTTCCCCCTTCATCACCATACCTGGCCATTTCCTCATACGTGGAAAAAAACACATTGGTAAATGTTCGCAATTTTTTAGCTTCATGCCAATGATATTTCAACTCCTCCACCATCCATCTAAACAGAGTGTCACCCCTGCTGAGGAGTTGAATGCTTACTCCCTGTTGTCTACTTGTTTCCCTTTTTCCTTCCATAAATGTTTTAATATTTCATTATTCAACAAACTATCTAGTTCAAGGTAATATTTGACACATAAAGAAACTGAGACCCAAGGAACTTCCCTGGCATTTTGGTGGTTAAGACTGCACCTCCAATGCAGGGGCCACAGGTTCGAGTCCTGGTCAGGGAACTAAGATCCCACATGCCACACGGTGTGGCTGAAAAAAAAAAAATAAGAGAGAGAGAGAGATCCAAACAGATGAACGGAATGATTCAGGCACAGAGCCAGTTTGTGGCAGAACTAGATAGAAGCAGGTGGTCTCATTAGAGGGCACTTTTCTTTCTGTCCTTTCATTCCTTCTCCAGTAGGAGCAGGAACATAGGGGTCTATGTAATGCTGTTTGCAAATAAGACTAGTTTACATATCCTTCTGTGGATCTTTTTTTTTCCCAACCCCATCCTTTCAGACTTCCTCTTTTTTTCTTTCCATTTAAAATCAAAACACCAATGATTCTAGGTTATGAATATTTCAGGGAATCCAGATAAGTAAAATTCAAAGTGGGTAAGCAGATAGAGTAGGTAAATATAATAGGGGATTGAGAAGAGGAAAGAGAATTGAACTCACCAACTTTTGTTGTTATTATAGATGAGAAGATTCTCCTCTGAGGCAGAAAGTGGCCTGAGAATGGTGGAGGGGGAGGAAGGGAAGAGGTGTCAGATTTTCAGTGACTGCAGTTTTCTTATCCAGGGAAGTTTGCACTTAGAAAATGCTCGGAAGACTTCCCTGGAGGTCTGGTGGTTATGAGTCTGCCTTTTAATGCAGGGGACATGGGTTCGATCCCTGGTCCAGGAAGATTCCACACGCCAAGGAGCAACTAACCCCAAATGCCACAACTACTGAGCCAGTGCACTCAAGAGCCTGTGAGCCTGCAACCAGAGAGCCCCCGCTCTTGCAACTAGAGCAAGCGTATGCACAGCAATGAAGACTCAGCACAGCCAAAGAAAAATAAATAAATAATAGAATTTAAAAAGAAGACAAAGAAAATGCTAGTAGTTGGTAGGGCACACCCAGAATTTTTTCCCTTTACTCTGGCCTAAAACAAGCCGAAGACATACACACATATGTTGTATTCAGTGTCTTCAGTTGGCTCTGCCACGCAAGCGTGCTAAGTCTCTTCAGTCTTGTCTGACTCTTTGTGACCCTGTAGCCCACCAGGTTCCTCAGTCCATGGGATTTTTTGAGGCAAGACGATTGGAGTTGGTTGCCATGCCCTCTGCCAGGGGAACCTCCAGACCCAGGGAACAAACCCCATCTCTTATGTCTCTTGCATTAGGCAGGCAGGTTCTTTAATACTAGCGCCACTGGGAAGCCCTGGCTCTGCAACATCCTCTGAATTTTCCCCTTTGCAAAGGGAAAAAGGCACCAAATGTTTATTTCCCTGAATGCTAAGGAGGAGCAGTTTGTACACTGTCTCTCCTGGGTTAAAAATGATCCATTCTCAGTCATGAGCAGTGAGAAGAAAATATCTCAGAAGTGAATGGTAGGCTGCAAGAGGACAATCTATCTCTTGGGACCTCTTTCTTTTTAAGGAGAAATTGCAGGAAATCTGCGATAGTCCAGAAACCTGTTACTGCAGCTCCACCATGGCAACTTCACTGCATTCTTCCTGAAGCGATGGTTTGGGACAGCTCCACAGAAGAAGGTCTTCTGTTCCAGTCTCCCCTGTGAATCCTCTCTGCGTCATCACTCACCTGCGGTGCTATCTTGCTAAATGTAGCATACCTCAAAGAGTTCCAGGGACAGGAAATTCACTCCATACTGGAGCAATTCACAACACTTAGTGACATTTTTGACTGTTAAAAGTTCTTGCTGTGCAGCACAGGGAGCCCAGTCTGGTGCTCTGTGATGACCTGGATGGATGGGATGGAGGGAGGGGAGAGAGGTTCCGGAGGGAGGAGATGTATGTATAATTATGGCTGATTCTCATTGTTGTATAGCAGAAACCAACGAATCATTGTAAAAAGAAAAAAAGAAATTTTAAGTTCTCCTTTAGAGTTTTAGCCAAAGTCCTTTCTCTAGATGCTACCCACCATACTTTATTCTTCATGGGGACATTTCTCGTCCAGAATTTGGAGCCTATATGTTAAGGAATGAAAAGCAGAAAAGATCTGCTATGATGTACAATGCATTTTAAAAATTGTAAATATACCTTCAAACAATAATAAAAGTGAGAACAGTGATTAACTTTCTCTGAAAGGAACATTTAATAATGTTACTTAAAAGTCATATGTTACAGAGCTCTGTAATAAACATAAAAAATTTGTTTTTGGAAATTCTAATCCTTCAGAGGCTTCCTGAATTCTCAATATGTGGTGCATGGCTTTTCACTGAAAAATTTTAAAGGAGAGTGAAGAATCCTTCTTTTTCCAGAGCATGTTCTTTTTAACCCAGCCAGTACCTATCATCCATCCCTATAAAGATGTACAGTCCTAGTAATTTGGGGGTTATGAATCTGTTGACAAAATACCATATATCCTTTTTGCGTGATACTACAGTCAACTTGAACCAAATATATAGGGCAGCTATTATTAATTTTAATTTAACTTTATTGACATACAATAATTTGAACAAAGTTAAAGTACACAATTTTATAAATTTTGACATGTCTACATCCATGAAACCATCTCCATAATCAAGATAGTTTCTTCATGTCCCTCTGTAGTTTCCCCTTCCATATCACCACCTTCTGCCTTTGCCAACCACTGATCTGCCTTTGTCACTGTATATTGGTTTGCATTTTGTAGAATTCTTCATAAATAAAGTCATACTATATGCGCTTAAAAAAAATTAAGAGTAGGGGACCTGGTTTCTTTAACTCAGAATAAATATTTTAAGATTCATCCATGCTGTTGTTTGTATCAACAGCTTATTCCTTTTATTGTTAAGCAGTATTTTATTGGGTGAATATATCATTCACCTTTTAGTGAACACTTGGGTGTTTCACATTGGGGCTATTACAGATGAAGCTGCAATGAATATTTTGCTATAGTCTTTGTATGGACATATATTTTCATTTCTTCTTGGTAAATATCTAAGCATAGGGTGACTAAGTAATATATTATTACTTAATTACTGAGTATCAGTGAAGATCAATCTTTCCATCAAATTCAGTTGTAGCTCCACGGTGCTCCATTGACTAAATGTTATGAGGCTCTTAATGAAAAATTGTTGAATAAATAAATCAGTTCCTTTTTCTAGATAACTTGCATCTCCTCTTCTTTAATCCTATCAAAAACTCAGGAGTTCCCTGGTGGTCCTGTGGTTAAGAATTTGCCTGCCAGTGGAGGGCATGCAGATTTAATTGCTGGTCGAGGAAAATCCCACATACCTCAGGGCAACTAAGCCCATGCACCCACAACTAAGCCCTTAAGCCTCAGAGCCTGTGCTCTGCAACAAGAGAAGCCACCACAATGAGAAGTCCGCAGATTGCAACGAAGAGTAGCCCTTGCTCACTGCAACTGGACAAAGCCCACGTGCAGCAAGAAGACCCAGTAGAGCGAAAACAAACTAAAAAATAAATGAAACTTTAAAAACTCATTCAAGCACACATAACTGTTTATAAAGAAGACAAAGATATTAAGGTCTTTCCCTTCCAACACAAAGCTTGTCAGTTGCAAAGGTGAGCCTCAAAACCACTTTAATGTTTCTCTAGAACCTATGGCTCTTTCTCCCTGTGTCTCTCTTTGCCTCTTCCTATCCCCTTCTTTCTCCCTCTCCCCCTCCTTCCCTCTCATCATGCCATTTATGCTTGCTAGTTTTATGGAGGAAGATTTTAGTCAGCCTATGATAGGTGGGTGATACTTGAATAAGAGCAAAGAAGAAATGCCAAATGTGTGGAAATAGGAATCAAGAGGTGTGTCTGGGACACTATAAAGAGACTAGCCTGAAGAACAGTGGAGAATTATGTCAGGAAGTAATGGACATTGACTAATTGTCTTCCCTCGTAGCTCAGTTGGTAAAGAGTCTGCCTGCAACGCAGGAGACCTGGGTTCAATCCCTGGGTTAGGAAAGATGCCCTAGAGAAGGAAATGGCAACCCGTTACAGTATTCTTGCCTGGAGAACTGCGTGGACAGAGGAGCCTGGTGGGCTACAGTCCATGGGGTTGCCAGAGTCGGACACATCTTAGTGACTAAACCACCTCAATGAACATTAAGGTTGGGATCAGTATCCGAGCTGTAAGAGTTGCCACTTTTTCCTCTGAGAAGAGAACAGCTATTGATTTCTGAGGAAGAGCAAGATACGATGAATTGAAGTAATCAAGTCAATGATCTTGCTTGTTAGAGTTAGGTTGGTTGGTTAACTATATACTAAAATACCCCAATTATATAGCAGTGAGAAGTGGAAAGAGAAGATGGTAAAAAGAAAGAAAGAAAAAAAAAAGAATGGAAAGGAAGGTGCTGGTGTAAAAAACACTCAAAGGAGAAATGGCTCATATTTTGTAACTAATTATTAGGTACAATTAATTCTTTACTTTTTCTCTCATAACTTGCTCCTCTTTTATGTGTAATGAGTCTGGTGGTTTTCTTTGGGTCATCCAAATATAAATACAGGATGGTTGAAAGATGAAACTGAGTGTAAGCAACATCAAACAATTCCCTGCAAGATGCTAAAAAAAAAAAAAAAAATTCTCAGATTGATGTCTTGACAATTTCTTCTTTGCTCCCGAAAAGAATTGCTCACCAAATTTCAGTTATTTGAGAAACCTCCATTGTTTGGTAGCAGTTATTTGAAGTTCAGCAGCATGAGGGTCGTGTTTAAAATGCGTGGCTCATGTTTAGCCTCATTGGATTTCAAATGAAAAGAAGGATGTCAGACCGCACTAGTGCGTAAACAACTGAAGCCCAGCCTTTAAGGAAAAGATTACAAAACTGAAAGGGCTGTCAAGTTAGAGAAGTCTTAAAAAGAACCTCTGGATAATGGTTTATAACGTTATCTCTCCCTAAGGACCCAAGAAATGGAAAATATATTTGTTTTTCTGAGTTGCGTTTGGCCAAACCCCATAAATGCACTTCGTTAAAAATGTCTTGGTGCCACAAATTCACAGGCTGGAATATGTAAAACATATGTTTAGGGGCTAATGAGGCCTTCCTTATGTGGGAATGATCCCTGGGAGATCCCCTGAGAAAGATACTCATGGAAACAGACTTTCCTGATTCCTTACATGAGCCTTAAAAATCCAATGAAGGAGCCATTCAACTGCCATGACATTGGTTTCTGTTTGCTACTTTCTTCTCTCTTCTACCCTTATTTCTTCCTTTTAAATGAAGGTAAACATTCCCTATATCAGCCTGGAATTATGAAGTCATAGGTGTACTTGGTTTCCACATCCCAATACTAGCTTTGAGGCTGTAGTGCTGGATCTCTACCCACCGACTGAGCATGGTCTGAAGAGAGCTTGGATAGGAAGAGAAGGATCACCCAGAGAATGATCACTGAGAGAATGATCGCTGAGTAGCTTTCAGGGCAGAGACAATGAGTGAAATGCTGCTACACAGTCAAGCTCTTATTTTCACAGTAAACCTACAGAAAGGGCATAGTGGAAGTGGTCAAATCTCTCCCAGCTAACAACTGGGAGAATTGAAGTTTGGAGCAAGCAGATTGGACTCCTGTAGGAGAAACTACTGATACCAGTTTGTGTCCCCTCCCACGTGAGCAAGCCAGCTACTGCCCTGTCTGAGAACTTTCAGCAGCAGCACCCAGGTAGGGCAGAGATCCCAGACAGCACCTCCAACCCTACATACATACATATAGCAGACAGATGATGTTGGATGATGGCAGGCAGTGTATATATACTCTGACTCCCATATCTTCTGGATGGGAAATCTCTGAGGCTCATATATGACTGACTTTCAGAGGTCTCCTGTGGGATAAAGCTACTGCTTGGGTGAAAAAAGCACAATCTGGATTGCCGGGAGAAATATCAATAACCTCAGATATGCTGATGACACCACCTTTATGGCAGAAAGTGCAGAAGAACAAAAGAGCTTCTTGATGTAAGTGAAAGAGGATAGTGAAAAAGTTGGTTTAAAGCTCAACATTCAGAAGACGAAGATCATGGCATCCGGTCCCATCACTTCATGGCAAATAGATGGGGAAACAGTGAAAACAGTGGTTGACTTTATTTTTCTGGGCTCCAAAACCACTGCAGATGGTGATTGCAGCCATGAAATTAAAAGATGCTTACTCCTTGGAAGGAAAGTTATGACCAACCTAGATAGCATATTAAAAAGCAGAGACATTACTTTGCCAACAAAGGTCTGTCTGGTCAAGGCTATGGTTTTTCCAGTGGTCATGTATGGGTGTGAGAGTTGGACTATAAAGAAAGCTGAGCACTGAAGAATTGATGCTTTTGAACTATGGTGTTAGAGAAGGCTCTTGAGAGTCCATTGGACTACAAGGAGATCCAAACAGTCCATTCTAAAGGAGATCAGTCCTGGGTGTCCTTTGGAAGGAATGATGCTAAAGCTGAAACTCCAATACTCTGGCCACCTCATGCGAAGTGTTGACTCATTGGAAAAGACCCTGATGCTGGGAGGGATTGGGGGCAGGAGGAGAAGAGGACAACAGAGGATGAGATGGCTGGATGGCATCACCAACTCGACGGATGTGAGTTTGAGTGAACTCTGGGAGTTGGTGATGGACAGGGAGGCCTGGTGTGCTGCGACTCATGGGGTCACAAAGAGTCAGACATGACTGAGAGACTGAAATGAACTGAACAAATAAATTTGTATTTCTAATAACCTGTTTTTTATCCAATGAGTGCTGGATCAGGCATTCAATAGAAATTAAAATCTTCAGGCTTTGTGATATACAACAAGGAAACTGAAGGAAAAGGTGGGAATTTCCTGAAGAAGCTGGTTGAGACATGACCAGGGACCTCACAGGAGCTGGACCTTGCAAGACAAATAGGACTGAAACAGGTTGCAAAGGGAGGCCAGGGCATTTAGCAAAAGGACTATTTTTTTTTTTGACTGTGGTCAGACTTTCTCTAGTTGAGGCCAGTGGGAGCTGCTCCTAACTGTGGTACATAGGCTTGTCCTTGCAGTGGCTTTTCTTGTTGAGAAGCATGGTCTCTGGGACATGCAAGCTTCAGTGGTTGTGGTACTTGGGCTTATTTCTGTGTGGCATGTGGAATCTTCCCAGACCAGGGATCAAACTTATGTTGGGAGATTCTTAACCACTGGACCCCAGAAAAGTCCCAGGACTCTATTTTTTAACTCTTAATTTTGAAATAATTTTACCTAAGAGTTTCAGAGATAATTGGGCTTCCTTTGTGGCTCAGCTGGTAAAGAATCCACCTGCAATGTGGGAGACCAGGGTTGGGAAGATCCCCTGGAGAAGGGAACGGCTACCCACTCCAGTATTCTGGCCTGGTGAATTCCATCAACTGTACAGTCCATGGGGTCACAAAGAGACAATGAGTTGGACACAACCAAGTGACTTTCACTTCACTTTTTCAAAGAGTTCCTGGACACCCTTCACCCAGCTTCCTCTAATGACATATTTTTCATGTCCACAGTACAATCTATCAAAATTAAGACATTAGTAATGGTATAATGCCATTAACTAGACTATAGACTATTCCTATTTCAACATTTTTCTTTTCACAGTAATATCCTTTTCATCTATTCCAGAATACAACCCAGGATATCAGCTTGCACTTACTCATCATGTCTCCTGGGGCTATTTCTGGCTATGGCAATTATTCCGTGTTTTAGGAAGATTGCTTACCTTTCACAGTCCAAGCTATTATAAGTATTCACTTATTACAAAACCAATTTTATAGATAATAAAACTGGGATTTAAAAATAAGTAAAGAAATACAGATACATGGGACTTTCCTAGTGGTCTAGTAGTTAAGAATCACTTTCCAACGGTACCTACATTTGAATACAGGGGAAATGGGCTCAATCTCTGGTCGGGGAACAAGAACCCACATGCCACTGAGCTTGTATGCTGCAACCAAGACTCAATGCAGCCAAATAAATTAATTATTAAAAAAAAAATAGAGACACAGACATAGAGAACCCACATATGGATACCAAGAGGGGAAGAAGGAGATAGAAAGAATTGGGAGGTTGGGACTGACATATATACTCTATTGATACTATATATAAAATAGATAACTAATGAGATGAGAACCTACTCTACAGCTCAGGGAACTCTACTCAGTGCTTTGTGGTAACCTGTATGGGAAGGAAATTCAAAAAAAGAGGGGATATATGTATACATAGAGCTGATTCATTTGCTGTACAGTAGAAACTAACACAACACTGTAAAGCAACTATACAACAATAAAAATTAATTTAAGAAAAGGATGGGGACAACTCATGAAACCTCATTTATTTGTATATTTCCATAGATTCATTTCTTATTAAAAAATAAATAAAATGAAGTAAACATTGAGGGTCACACAAAACTAGAATTAGGACTAACCCATGTCTGACTAAGATCTCTTGGAGAAGGAAACGGCAACCCACTCCAGTATTCTTGCCTGGAAAATCCTGTGGATGGAGGAATCTGGTAGGCTACAGTCCATGGGGTTGCAAAGAGTCGGACACGACTGAGCAACTTCATTCACTTCACTTTATGTCTGACTGCTCAACTATCAGTCATTCAACCACGCCACATTTCAATTTTTTTTCTCTTTATTTTTACTCTTTCCCAACCCCTTTCTCCTACCATGTCTTTCTTGATTTTTTCCTATACATGCTCATTTTCTCCCCTTCTAGGGTTTTTCCTATGTGTAAGATAGGAAGGAGAGGCAGGGAATGAAATAATGCCTTTTACTATGACTTAACCATAAGGCCAGTCTTTTCCAGTCTCAAACAGAATGGGCCAGCAGAAACCCCACCAAAAAGTCTGTTAGAAGTGGGGAGGAGCTTTATTTTTCATTGCAGCTAAAAGAAGGAGATTTTGTCAGTCCAGTGGAGGTCTCAGGCCAGCTGACTTTTAATCATGAAAAGTTTTCTTTCACCATTGATCACATATCTCTTCCCTCCATGCTCTTGTGCTTTTATTAATTTTGGTCTAAAGTTTTCTTTCTAAAGGTGGATAAAAAAAGCAAGGAGTTGCTGCTCCCCACCTGGAGTGTTAGACTGTAACAATGTTCTAGAGGAGAATGGCACAGTTCCAAGATGACCATCAGCAGCCAAGGCATTAAAAGGCTCTGTACCATGGGAGGATATTAATCATGCTTCACACCTGGCCTTGTCTGTTTATTAGGCATTATTTGCAAAGCACTCTGCTTACCCTAGCACTCTGTAGTTAATAGCACTTTCCTTCCTGGAACAAATTTCCCCTAAAGCTGAGACTGTAGAGGGTTACCTTGAGTTTTATTTATGAATGGAACCCAGAGACATAGCCTGATCTGAGGAATGAATGCTGTAAAGGCTATTAGCAGGATTGCAAGATGAACTTGGAGACCTCCACCTCCCCACTCCCAAGAACACTTATGAGAAGCCACAGGGAGTCTATGCAACTGGAAAGCAGGCACTAGCTCAGCATGGGGTAGAGATGACATCACCTTTTGTGCCTGGGGCTTCTTCTTCCTCTTTTCCATTCTCTCCTCCCCAGCTTGTGATAGACCAGATGCTGACAGAACAATAGGAGAAGTAGATTCTCAAATAGGATTATAAACTGTGTGTGGAGAGGGAGGCATGTGTGAGCTGCGAGAAACAGTGGTGATGAGAAGCAGACCTTGCACTGAGAATAAGCCCTTAGAACAAGTCCAGGTAAATTCCTTCATTGAGAGAAGAGAAAACTGGGGTCCTAGAATTGATGCTTTTGAACTGTGGTGTTGGAGAAGACTCTTGAGAGTCCCTTGGACTGCAAGGAGATCCAACCAGTCTGTTCTGAAGGAGATTAGCCCTGGGATTTCTTTGGAAGGAATGATGCTAAAGCTGAAACTCCAGTACTTTGGCCACCTGATACAAAGAATTGACTCATTTGAAAAGACTGTGATGCTGGGAGGGATTGGGGGCAGGAGCAGAAGGGGACGACCGAGGATGAGATGGCTGGATGGCATCACAGACTCTATGGACATGAGTCTGAGTGAAGTCCGGGAGTTGGGGATGGAC
Source organism: Oryx dammah (assembly GCF_014754425.2). Lineage (NCBI taxonomy): Eukaryota > Metazoa > Chordata > Mammalia > Artiodactyla > Bovidae > Oryx > Oryx dammah. Next base: position 30,436,776 of record NW_024070203.1, read on the forward strand.
AGGGAGGCCTGGTGTGCTGCGATTCATGGGGTCGCAAAGAGTCGGACACGACTGAGCGACTGAACTGAACTGAAAGAGGCACTGACTTGAACAAAGGCAACCACTTACCAGGAGCAGAGTCAGAACTAGAACCAGGGTCATTCTTCTGCAGAATTGATTGCTCCCTTCTAGGAATTGTGCTGCTTTTGTATTGAAGAGATCAAGTCTCCAATTCTCCAAGCTCAGTCCAGGCAGATCTAAAATTGGGAAATTAAAAGAATCTAGCAGTGTGGCAAGAAAGTGGGCATTCTCAATAATACTAGTACCTTATATTCTTCACAAGTTAGGCACCAATGCATATACTTAGGTAGCATAAGGGTTAAGTGCCTTACCACTGGTTGTACCAATAGTTAATATGACCTGGTCTTGTGAATCAAAGCAAACTGTTTACATGATTACAATATCGTCTCACTAATATACCATCAGTGTATTATCAACTCTTTGTGACCCCATGGACTGTAGCCCACCAAGCTCCTCTGTCCATGGAATTCTCCAGGCAAGAATACTGGAGTGGGTGACCATACCCTTCTCCAGGGGATCTTGAGCTGGAGAGAGAACCCAGGTCTCCTGCATTATAGGCAGATTATTTACCATCTGAGCCACCATGGAAGCCCCATTCGCTACAAACTTCACAAGGCAAATAAGAGTATCTGTTTGGGTCACTGCTCTTTCTATAATTAAAACATTGTTATTGAAACCTCCCATAGCACTGTCCTTTGGAGAACACATCCTAGTTCCATTTCGACACACTTTGTGTATTTATTCAGTCAATATTTAATTCTATCAGTTCAGTTCAGTCACTCAGTTGTGTCAGACTCTTTGCGACCCCATGGACTACAGCATGCCAGGCCTCCCTGTCCATCACCAACTGCCAGAGTTTACTCAAACTCATACCTATCAAGTCAGTGATGCCATCCAACCATCTCTTCCTCTGTCGCCCCCTTCCCCTCCCGCCTTCAATCTTTCCCAGCATCAGGGTCTTTTCAAATGAGTCAATTCTTTGTATCAGGTGGCCAAAGTATTGGAGTTTCAGCTTCAGCATCTGTCCTTCCAGTGAATATTCAGGACTGATCTCCTTTAGGATGGACTAGTTGGATCTCCTTGCAGTCCAAGGGACTCTCAAGAGTCTTCTCCAACAGTATAGTTCAAAAGCATCAATTCTTCAGAGCTTAGCTTTCTTTATAGTCCAACTCTCATATCTATACATGACTACTGGAAAAATCATAGCTTTGACTAGATGGACCTTTGTTGGCAAAGTAATATCTCTGCTTTTTAATATGCTGTCTAGGTCGGTCATAACATTCCTTCCAAGGTGCAAGTGTCTTTTAATTTTATGGCTGCCATCACCGTCTGCAGTGATTTTGGAGCCCCCCCGCCCGGCCCCAAATTAAGTCTGACACTGTTTCCACTGTTTCCCCATCTATTTCCCATGAAGTGATGGGACCAGATGCCATGATCTTCATTTTCTGAATGTTGAGCTTTAAGCCAACTTTTTCACTTCTACTTCCCTGGTGGCTTAGACGGTAAAGCGCCTGTCTACAAGGCGGGAGACTGGGTTCCATCCCTGGGTCGGGTAGATCCGCTGGAGAAGGAAATGGCAATCCACTCCAGTACTATTGCCTGGAAAATCCCATGGATAGAGTAGCCTGGTAGGACAGTCCATGGGGTCGCAAAGAGTCGGACACGACTGAGCGACTTCACTTTCACTTTCTTCTACTTTCATCAAGGGGCTCTTTAGCTCTTCTTCACTTTCTGCCATAAGGGTGGTATCATCTGCATATCTGAGGTTATTGATATTTCTCCCAGCAATCTTGATTCCAGCTTGTGCTTCCTCCAGTCCAGCATTTCTCATGATCTACTTTGCATATAAGTTGAATAAACAGGGTGACAATATACAACCTTGACCTACTCCTTTCCCAATTTGGAACCGGTCTGTTGTTCTGTATCCAGTTCTAACTGTTGCTTCCTGACCTGCATACAGATTTCTCAAGAGGAGTTTCAGGTGGTCTGGTATTTCCATCTCTTTTGGAATTTTCCAGTTTGTTGTGATCCACACAGTCAAAGGCTTTGGCATAGTCAATCAAGCAGAAATAGATGTTTTTCTGGAACTCTCTTGCTTTTTCCATGATCCAGCATATGTTGGCAATTTGATCTCTGGTTCCTCTGCCTTTTCTACATCCAGCTTGAACATCTGGAAGTTCATGGTTCATGTTCTATTGAAGCCTGGCTTGGAGAGTTTTGAGCATTACTTTACTAGCATGTGAGATGAGTGCAATTGTGTGGTACTTTGAACATTCTTTGACATTGCGTTTCTTAGGGATTGGAATGAAAACTGACCTTTTCCAGTCCTGTGACCACTGCTGAGTTTCCCAAATTTGCTGGCATATTGAGTGCAGCACCTTCACAGCATCATCTTTCAGGATTTCAAATAGCTCAACTGGAAGTCCATCACCTCCACTAGCTTTGTTCGTAGTGATGCTTTCTAAGGCCCACTTGACTTCACGTTCCAGGAATGTCTGGCTTTAGGTGAGTGATCACACCATCGTGATTATCTGGGTCGTGAAGCTCTTTTTTGTATAGTTCTTTTGTGTATTCTTGCCACCTCTTCTTAATATCTTCTGCTTCTGTTAGGTCCATACCATTTCTGTGCTTTATTGAGCCCATCTTTGCATGAAATGTTCCCTTGGTATCTCTAATTTTCTTGAAGAGATCTCTAGTGTTTCTTTCAGTACACATTAAATGTCTTGAGTTCATGGATTAAATTTTCTTTTTCCTTGTGTTTCTGGCTCATAGCCATATGCATGATTCATTGTATGCACACCATGTAATCTGGTGACATTGTGTCAAAAAGAACTTAAATGTCAAGAAGGCCAATATTTTAAATCCAGCTTTAACAATAATTACAAGTTTTAGGGTCAGAAAGCATTTCAAGATTCTGTTTTCTCTTCTATAAAACCACAATAGCAATAGTGAGTCAACATGTATTTTCCAGCACTAATATTTGTGGATTACTGTGGCCCCAAGTCTTCTGCGATGAGCTAAAGGCACTGCTTCAAATAAACAGAACCTGCCTCAAGGAATTTATTCCTCCCCAAACCTTCCTTATTTTGCAAGATCATTGTTAAAATCAAATGAGATCATCCACTCAGTGATCATTCATTAAAAAAACATTGAATGAATATTCACAATGTCCTAGATATTGTTCTATGAACTGGGGATATATAGTAAGAAATATAACTAGGTCTCTGTACTCAGGGGACTTACACTTGAATGGGAAAGGCAAGAAAGCAAACAAGTAAATGCATAAGTAAACTAGAAAATAAATTGTAGTAGACTAAATATGGGCAAAATTCATCCATGCTTCTCACTTCAAGAGTTCGGGTTACTTTCTCACCCCTTGTGACTTGTTAATATTATACAGCTGGAATGCTGTCAGAGTTTGGGAGCCGTGGTCTCAAGTCTTACTACTTACTTCGCTGTAAGCCGCCAAGAGGATGGCGGTGGCAGGGGCACATGGAGGAGAACCAATATACTCACTTGCTGCTACTGCTAAGTCGCTTTAGTCATGTCCGACTCTGTGCAACCCCATAGATGGCGGCCCACCAGGCTCTGCCATCCCTGGGATTCTCCAGGCAAGAATGCTGGAGTGGGTTGCCATTTCCTTTTCCAATGCATGAAAGTGAAAAGTGAAAGGGAAGTAGCTCAGTCGTGTCCGACTCTTCGCAACCCCATGAACTGCAGCCTACCAGGCTCCTCCGTCCATGGGATTTTCCAGGCGTGAGTCCTGGAGTGGGTTGCCACTTGACAAGTATCAAATGCCAGATATGTGAGTGAGTCTACCTTCAGTGGACACCCCCAGACGAGCGTAGCTGCTTAAATGAGTGCAGGCAAACCCTCAAAATCCTAAGAAATGACACATCTTTGTTGCTACAAGTTACTAAGGTTGGGGGTGATCTGTTATGTAGCAAGAGTTACCAAAGAGTAACAAAAGGGACTGAGGAGTCTTGGAAGTCCCAGAGAAATGAGGGAGATTTGCTATTTTATGCAGATAGTTAGATAAGCCCTACAAAGAAAAACTTTCTAGGGATGGGGAGAGGGGTAAATTGGGATTTGGAGATTGACATGAACATACTACTATATATAAACATACTACTATATATAAAATAGGTAACTGGGAGTTCCCTGGTGGTCCAGTGGTTAGACTCCATGCTCTCACTGCCAAGGGCCCAGGTTCAATCTCTGACTGGGCCAGAACGAAGATCCGCAAGTTGCTCTGAGTTGCAAATAAATAAATAAATAAAATTAAAAGATAACTCTAATGGCCTACATGGGAAAAAGATCTAAAAGAGAGTGGATATAGGTATATGTATAACTGATTCACTTTGTTGTATATCTGAAACTAATATAACATTGTAAAGCAACTGCATTCCAATAAAATTTTTTAAAAAGAAGAGGGTTCTGAGCAAAGGGGAAAATGGAGGCAAAAGCGTGGGTACATGCATAGAGGATGAATAGCAAGGATGTCCATGTGTCTGCAGTAAAGGGAGAGGGTTACAGCTGTGGATGGGTCCAGAGCATGCGTGCTTCGTCCCTCAGTCTTATTTGACTCTTCATGACCCTTGACTCCCCTGTCCATGGGATTTTCCAGGCAAGAATACGGGAGTGGGTTGCCATTTTCTCCCTCCAGAGACCATCCTGACCCAGGATTTGAACCTGCATCTGCCTTGTCTCCTGCATTGCAGGTGGATTCTTTACCTGCTGAGCCACTGGGGAGGCCCTCGGCCCAGCAAGTGGGGGCCAGAATGTGAAGGATCTGGCAGACTATTGGAAGCACTCTGATATTTGTCTTTTGTGTATGTGTCTCAGTCTGAGACCTATAGGAAAACCATACAAAATAAGAAAGACCCAGAGCTAGAATTGCCCAACAACTCCTTGTCTTATTATTCTGTAGTGGTATGAATACACGTTGGCTATTCCGCAGAGGCAGGGGCTGGGGCAGGGGTTTCATCTCAAATTATCAAACCTTTTGTTTTCACGAGCTCCACAGTGCATTTGCCTTAATGTTTCACCCTTGATTTTAAAAGTAAATCAATAAATAAAGCCTTGTAATTAAAGGGCATTTGGTTCATGTGCATGTTTTTTGTTTATACTGAGGTAATTTACAGGGGACTTCCTAATATTCAGTGATAGCCAAAAAAAAATGGTTTTGACGTCTATATTTTCTTAGAATGAGAAGTGATGTCTTTTATTCAAGCAAATGGTCTAAAAGTCCTTTCTTTAAACTTGTGTGTGTGACTTTTGTGTGGGCTCTCTGCTTGGCAAGACAAATACTCCTATCCACAAAGGGCAACGTGAAATTAAACAAACCATGTAAATATGTGAAACACCCTTCAGGAAACCCAATAGTATAATTCCATCTCTAAGGAATTAGAGGCAGACAAATGGAATCATATAAACACCCTCTGAAGACGAGTAAAGGAGATGTTTCCATTTCCACCCTTGGTGACAATGCCCAACTTCAGTTTAAGTTGTGTCAAAATATTCCAGAAAAGCTATGAACAAATATCTTAAGGCCCATTTTCCCCCTGTCTTGCATTAGGTACACTAGCCCTTTAGTGAGAACATTTATTTAACCAAATTTTGACTACCAAGCAAAGCAAGGAGGATTTCAATGAAGTCACAGTGACTGCTTCCAGATAATAGGCAAGAAATTCATTTTCTGACTCCAGTTTAAGAGGTTTGATGTTTATCATTTAGTGCAGTGCTACAACAATTGCAATGACAAAATTAGCTAGTTCATCCTTTGCTAATTGATCAGACAACTTCCATGAATGAAATCACTAGATACTAACTAAGGTGACTTCAAGTCCTCAAAACTGAGACACAATTATACTATTATAAGACCATGCTTCCAGGTGGTACTAGTGATAAAGAATCTGCCTGCCAGTGAAAGAGAGTAGGGCTTGAACACTGAGTTGGGAAGATCCCCTGGAGTAGAAAATGGCAACCTGCTTCAGTATCTTGCCTGAAGTATCCCATGGAAAGAGGAGTCTGGCAGGCTGCAAAGAGTTGGATACCACTGAGCAACTCAGCACACAAAGCAATTCTAATTATAAAATTAGCTTGTTCTTCCTTTGCTAAACATTCACAGCTTCCATGAATGGAATCACCAGGTCCTCACTAAGGTGACCTCAAGTCCTCAAAATTGAGACTTAACTATAGTATTATAAAACCTGTTGATGCATGCCAGCCTCTATTCATCTATCATCAATAGAGTTATTACTATAGACTCCCAAATCTTTAATTAACCTAAACATTAAGCTCAAGGGCAACTTGGTATTTAAAATAAATATATTTTTTAAAAATATTACTTTTAATCTAACCTCTGTTTTTTAAAAAATTAATTATTTCCAAAAAGATATTTGAAATCGATGACTTCAGGTGACTTGAGCTGGATTCTATTTGATTTGTTGATAAGCTTTCTAGAATATTTTTAGCTCCATCATTTTTATTACATTAAAAGATAACTACCAACTGAGCAAAAATGGGAGAATCAGGAATAATTTCTCCTGGTCCTTAAAATATTTTTCCCCAGAAGGCACTATGAGAAGATTATAAATTCTTTAGATTCCAAGTATTTCAATCACGGAGGGGAAATTTCCTCTTCTACTATAATTTCTCTGCTCTAGTCATTTATATGAACAGACAGTGACAGTAAATTGAAGTCAAACAAGTTTAATGAGAACTTCCTACTTTTAACAAAAGAATATCCAATTCAATGCTAAAAGGGTTTTACTAATTGTTTATATAAATTAACACAAGCTAATCTCAGCTAATATGTCAATTCATCAATTCTATCAATCAACACAAGCCAGGTACTGAAAATATATAGAGGAATATAACATAGTTCTTGGCCTGGTGGAATTATAATCAAATATGTTATGACATAGGTAAAAAGAAAATGAAATTTTGCAGTTGCATGAGAAATGAGAACGTAAAGGACAGAATTCCGAGGAAGCATTATTTATGAAGAAACTAGTGATAGGGTTATCCTTAGTTGGAGATTTAAAGGAATTCCTCTGTTTATCCCCGCTGTGGCCACTTAACATTGAACAATGGTGAAGAGTCTGGGCTAGAATTCAGAAACCCTGCGCAGTAGACTTGGCTCCACTGGGAACTGACTCTTTGTCTCTGAGAAATGTGGCTTTACCACCTTTTTGAGTTCCTATAGAGGCCAAGCAAGAAATCCAGTTTGAAGGCACAGCTCCTTTTCATTCTTTTCTGCTCTCCAACCTCTCACTTCTTATTTCTCTGTGGGTGTGATTTTTATGCTGGTTCCTTCACTGTGGATCAGCGGAAGAGTGGTTGTACTAGGTCTCTACCACCTTCCTTAGATCCCAAGGTTGACAATTAGCTCCCTGAATATTCTCTATCAAATATATTGTCACATGTGACCACTATTGCTTATTTAAATTGTCTGTTTTCACTGCTGATCAGTAAGTTCAGTCAGGGAATGAAATCCTGTTTATATCCTTAGTGCCTGATTCATAGTAGACACCACAAAAGAAAAGCGTTGGCTGCCTAGTTGAGTGGATAAATGGAATAAATGACAGAAGATGTTTTAAGGGCAATAGTTGTTGTACACTAACTGTTTTCTCGGGAAACCATCTGTGCTGGGCAGATTTCCTGGGTGGCTCAGATGGTCAAGAAGCTGCCTGCAATGCAGGAGACCTGGGTTCAGTCCTTAGGTTGGGAAGATCTTCTGAAGGAGCAAATGGGAACCTACTCCAGCATTCTTCACTGGAGAAGTCCATGGACAGAGGAGCCTGGTGGGCTACAGTCAATGGGTTTGCAAAGAGTCAGATATGACTGAGCAACTAAATTTCACTTTCAGGAGCTATGTATTAGCTCACTTTTGTAAATGAGAAAATCTAGGCTCTAGGAAATTAAATAATTTGCACAAACTTGCACAACAATGATCCACAAGATTTTACACAAGAGATATGCTCTGTATCCCCATTTCCCAAACTATGTACCTGTGGGACTAGTGGTCATTGTTTAAAAGATAACTGATTGTTTAGGGACTTCCCTGGTCATCCAGTGATTAAGATTTCACCTTCCAAGGCAGGGCGTGCCAGTTCAACGCCTGATTGGGAAGCTAAGGTCCCACATGCCTCATGGCCAAAAACCCAAACTTATTGGTTTTTATTGCAATGTTGTAACTAATTCAATAAAGACTTAAACAATGGTCCACATAAAAAAATCTTAAAAAAATACTTTAAAACATAAGTAACTAATGCTTAAATGCAGTATCATTTATCCCTTTTCCCTGGCCACAGAGAAGGCCATAATGCATGTAATTATGTTGTAGCAGATAAGGTTGATTGCCTCCTTAAAGCAATTTACATATAATTTTTCTCTCCTATCTCTTTCTCTGTCTGATAATACTATCTAGAGTTAGAATAACTAAATAATACATTAAAGGCTGAGAATTATTACAGAAAATAAATCTAATTGACTTGTTTAACCTGTGATTTCCAAACTAATTAGACCACAGAATATTTTTAATGATGAATTTACTAATATTTCAGAAGATTCTAGTTCCTCCTAGAAACTGTTTAGCAAACATCCATCTTCACAATGCTTGACTGATGGCAATAAAACTGTATTTGGGGTTTGAATGTCAAAACCTGAATTGTTTGTGTAATATGACGCATAAAGAAAATCTTTGCTTAGAGCAGTCAATTTTGACCCCAGCCAACACAGAGAACAAAGGTAGATATGCCTGATGTATACTGTAACATGTTTATTTTCACTCCTGTTCCCAATTTCATTTATCTAAGGAACAGTAGTGGAGAAATGAAGAGGTCAGAGGTGGGACCAAAATTTCTCCCAGACTCTTTGTCTTTGCACTGAACAAAGATGGAACTACTGCCTTCCCTCAATCCCCCCATCCCTCTCCTTCCTTCCTTGAGGGATTCACAATATTTGATCAACTTTATGATCACTTCCTTGGGCAGATGAATAGATGTCAGGGGGATGCCAACAGTTGTCTTGGAAATTATCTATGAATTTCCTCGCTGGTTGGTTGCCTTACTAATCCACATAGTCAGAAGCTTAGGGCTTCCTGGTGGTCCAGTGGTTAAGAATTCGTCTGTCAATACAGGAGACATGAGTTCAATTCCTGGTCTGGGAAGATCCCACATGCCAGAGCAACTAAGCCCATATACCACAGCTACTGAGTCCTCACTCTAGAGTCTGTGCTTCACAACAAGAGAAGCCACTGAAATGAGAATCCTGGGCACCAAAACAAAGAGTAGCTCCGACACGCCACAACTAGAGAAAGCCCGCACACAGCAGCAAAGACCCATTACAGCCAAAAGATAAAAAAGAAAATAGAAACTTTCACCATGGGTCCTCAGGTAGAACCTCTCTCTTATCTTTTCTATATTCTGGACTCTTTACCCTGAAAATGACAGGACACATAGTATTATGGCTTGTTTTTCTCTAGGCACCAGCTCAGTCCAATCTATGCTTAATAAGTTTTGCTAATACACTTTTATTTCCGGTCCCCAGCTAAGCAAATAGCTTCCTGCACACATCAGTTCACACTCTTAAGCAGTACTTCTAGACCATTCCTGCACTGGAGTGGAGTCATTATAAAGGCTTATGGGTAAGAAAGTTGAGTGGGGACTTGGAGGTGGGAAGTGTCTCTGTGAGTTAAGTTTACAACCCAGAGTGGAAGATCCACAACCACAGGAATCTCTCATTTATAAACAGTGGACAGTTGTCATTTTATTTAGCTAACATGAAATCCAAAAAGGACACTGTGGACTGTAAACAGATTTTTAATAGTTTAAAAAAAAAATGTTTTCAGTACTTCGTCCAGAGACCTATTTCCCTCCTGTTGTCTCCACACACACAGAAGGAAAAAAATTTTTTTAGATCTTATGATCCATGAATTCCATGTAGTTTAAACTCTGATTAAAGTCATACATCTGATTTTTAGTCATAAACTTAGTGTAACTTGTATGCAGAGTACATCATGAGAAACGCTGGACTGGAAGAAACACAAGCTGGAATCAAGATTGCCGGGAGAAATATCAGTAACCTCAGATATGCAGATGACACCACCCTTATGGCAGAAAGTGAAGAGGAACTAAAAAGCCTCTTGATGAAAGTGAAAGAGGAGAGTAAAAAAGTTGGCTTAAAGCTCAACATTCAGAAAACGAAGATCATGGCATCCGGTCCCATCACTTCATGGGAAATAGATGGGGAACAGTGGAAACAGTGTCAGACTTTATTTTTGGGGGCTCCAAAATCACTGCAGTTGGTGACTGCAGCCATGAAATTAAAAGATGCTTACTCCTTGGAAGAAAAGTTTTGACCAACCTAGATAGTATATTCAAAAGCAGAGACATTACTTTGCTGACTAAGGTCCGTCTAGTCAAGGCTATGGTTTTTTCAGTAGTCATGTATGGATGTGAGAGTTGGTCTATAAAGAGAGCTGAGTGCAGATGAATTGATGCTTTTGAACTGTGGTGTTGGAGAAGACTCTTGAGAGTTCCTTGGACTGCAAGGAGATCCAACCAGTCCATTCTGAAGGAGATTAGCCCTGGGATTTCTTTGGAAGGAAAGATGCTAAAGCTGAAACTCCAGTACTTTGGCCACCTCATGCAAAGAGTTGACTCATTGGAAAAGACCCTGATGCTGGGAGGGACTGGGGGCAGGAGGAGAAGGGGATGACAGAGGATGAGATGGCTGGATGGCATCACAGACTCGATGGACATGAGTCTGAGTGAACTCCGGGAGTTGGTGATGGACAGGGAGGCCTGGTGTGCTGTGATTTATGGGGTCACAAAGAGTCGGACACGACTGAGCGACTGAACTGAACTGAACTGAACTGAAGTCACTTAGCAGTTATATGGGTAAGGTGGATTACTTTGAAATTTGAAATTCAAATGAATAATTATTGGTAACCCTGTGACCCCCTGAGTCAGGAAGATCGCTTGGAGGAGGACATGGCAACCCAGTCCAGTATTCTAGCCTGGGAATCCCATGGACAAAGGGGTCCATGGGGTCCCAAAGTGTTGGACATGACTGAGGGACTGAGCATACACACACACACACACACACACACACACACACACACACACGAACAAACATCTATATTCATGTATATACATAACCAAAGCTATTTCATTTAGAAGCAAAAATATTTTATAGTTTTCAATCACTTCATACACTCCCTTTATTATAAGACTTTAGGTGGAGGTGAAGAGAAAAATAATTGCTAAGCAAAATGACACATTTCTTTAGGAGCAAGAAATTAGCAAACATATTTTCAATATTACTCTTTGCTTTTCTACAGAGCTATAGTGGGAAAGTTATGATTTCTTTTTATTTTTTGGAATGGAATTTATATGTGATGAATCAGCCTGTTACTAAGGCTTCGTAGAAGTTTTGGATGGAATGCAGGGAAATTCTGATAGGATATGCTTTTCTTTCCTTACCAGTAGTGTTATGTTACTTTTCTGGCAAACCTAACCTCATTTATATAGAGACCTGCCAAATGCTACTCTTTTATGGGACTTAAGACAGTTTCAGGGCTTCAGCGACTCTAACACCCTTGCACCTGTTTCACTGCATTTTTTATTTCTTCCAGTTGTGTGTAAACCACTAACACAGATAGCTTGCTTCTTGGGCACTGTTGTGCAAAGAGCCAAAAGCACCATCTTTTGAATATCTTAACTATAATTTTTTTAATCATGGGGGATGATTATATCTGAGATCTTTTATAATATCTTTATGATTGATAACACCTCAAGTTCATTAGTTTATCATACTTTATTTTCAATGACTTCCTTACAGAAAATATTTTGCTGAGCTGAGAATATTCAAAGCAGAGCAGAAAAAATAAGTGCATCAAATACCCTGTTACTGAAAGGATGATAACAGATGTTTCTCATCCCCAGATAACTCCGGGGAGGCAAACAGAAGGATTTCCCATTTTCCCAGATGCTGCGTGTGATGTGTCTGAGTTCCCAGGATTCATCAGAATGAAGATACACTGAGATTTGCAAATAGGAATTCCCCGGCGGAGAGACTCAGGGTAGGGAAATAGGGCTAATCAGGGGAAAAAGGGTGTGCGTCTGGAATTCCAAGACATTCACGGATTGTTCTGTGTTTGAATTTAGGTCACTCTTTCTACATTTCAGAGAATGCAGTAAAGGAGTCAGAAGAGTTCCATCAGCTGCTTTTAATTTTCTCTTTTCCTTTAAAACTTTTCCTAAGTATTGAGTTAGCCAAAAGTTTCACTCGGGTTTTTCCATAAGATATTACGGAAACACCTGAACGAACATTTTGGCCAATCCAATTTCTTAGACATCATAGGAAAGGAAGAAAAATTAGCCCAGAGAACAAGGGGAGATATCCAAAGCCCAGGGGCAGAATCACTCAGGGCTTCTTACTCTATCTTACCAATATTACATCCCTGCCCAATTCCAGTGATATTATATTTATGTACAATCAGATCAGACAAATGATGAGATGGTTGGATGGCATCACAGACTCAATGCACATGAGTTGGAGCAAACTCCAGGAGATAGTGGAGGTCAGAGGAGCCTGGCATGCTGACATGGGGTTCATGGGGTTGCCAAGAGTTGGGCATGACTTAGCCACTGAACAACAAGAAGAAGCAGATTGCAAACATAAATACAAAAATGTTGGACTCCCATACACAACTTTCCACTGGGCTTATATCACTGTATGATTCCTCCTTGAGTGCATGCCCATGTATTTACACATGAAGAAATAATGAGTTTTATTATGTAGCCCTGTGTTCTAAATCCTTTATATGGATTAAATCATTTAACCCTAACAAAAGCTCTATGAGGTAGACCCTGTTAATTTTTTTCATTTTCATACAAATGAGGAAGCTTGGTTACAGAGGTTAAGTTGCTTATCCATTCACCTGCTAATGAGTGAAAGCATCAAGTTTTGAAACCAAGCAGTTGAGTCTCAGAAGCCAGGCTCGGAAACTCTATGGTGTCCTGCCTGATTCTGGATTAATAACATATCTTCATGGGCTTCTCAGGTGGCACTAGCAGTAAGGAACCTGCCTGCCAATGCAGGAGACCTAAGAGATGTGAGTTCCATCCCTGGGTTGGAAAGATCCCCTGGAGGAGGACATGGTAACCCACTCCAGTATTCTTGCCTGCAGAATCACATGGACAGAGGAGCCTGGAAGACTACAGTCCATAGGGTTGCAAAGACTCAGACACAACTTTGTAGATATAACTGAAGCAACTTTGTAGGCATGAACAACACATCTTCATAGATTATGTTTTCTGTGGAATTGAATCAAAGGGGGATTATATTACTTGTGAGTTTATATGAAGCTCAAGAACCACTTTCCTCAGACCTAGGTTCTGCCACAAACAAATATAGCCCACTAAATCAAATAGAAGTGCTTTTCTGAAGCTTGTATTTACTAACTGTAGACTGGGGTCAGGAGAAAGAACTATAAAACTTTTAAGTCTCTTTTAGTGCTCCGATTCTAAGATTCATGGATCATGTATTGTGGAAAATCTAGATAACCCCAAACGCTGATCGTTATTCATAAACCCCTTTTAATTACCTGGTGGAGACCACAGCTGTAATTTACCAATGCAGCAGAGGACTGGCATATGTAAGACTGGTTGTTATTTTTTGGTTCAACCTTTTACATCATCATCTACTCAAAGAAATAGAAAATGAGTATTAAAATCCATTACATCATTTCTCAAGGAAATTTGTATCATTGACATAATCTAAAAAGCACTCTCTCTGAGAACAAGGTTGTCATGGAGATTATATCCTCTAATCATCCACTTCTCAGCTACTGCTGTCAAGAGCTGTAATTTTGGATTTATCTCATTTGAGGGTCTTGGTTGAAATCCAAAGAACCACTGAGAATGATTATCCTCCTGTGAAAGCACTTAGAATGATCTTCTTTGGAACACTTTAGAATCAGGTCTGTAGAAATCTGATCTTCTGTTAATTACAGTGCATTTGCTAGATTAAAATGTTTCTGTTCAATTTGCCCCCAAGACCTAGTAGAATGGAAAGTGGTTAGAAGAAAAGCATGACACAATAGCACAGTGACATTATGGATAAGGTTACAGTGAGCGCCAAAGAACTGATGCTTTTGAACTGTGGTGTTGGAAAAGATTCTTGAGAGTCCCTTGGACAGCCAGGAGATCAAACCAGTCAATCCTAAAGGAAACCAACCCTGCATATTTATTGGAAAGACTGATGCTGAAACTACAGATGCAGTACTTTGGCTACCTCATGTGAAGAGCCGACTCCTTCTAAATGACTCTGATGTTGGGAAAGATTGAGGGCAAGAGGAGAAGGGGGTTACAGAGGATGAGATGACTGGATGGCATCAGTGACTCAATGGACCTGAGTCTGAACAAACGCTGGGAGACAGTGAAGGACAGGGAAGCCTGGCATGCTACAGCCCATGGAGTTGACAAGAGTTGGACACAATTTAGTGACTAAACAACAATACTGACTCACAATTAAAATAAATCGCAAAACCCACGTATGCAAAAAGAATTTTTTCAAAACTTAGTTCATGAGCCCCCATTTCTGACCCTTAACAGAATAACTAATAAAGCCCTTCTGAGGGGAAATTCTTAGTTCAACCCAAGATGTTTTTGTGTAAATTCAGGATTGCTGATCTCAGGTTCAGTCCCGTTCAAAGTTCTCTATCTTAGACATTCCTTTTCTTTGTCTGACTCCAAAGTTAAATTCTCAAGAATGGGACAGAAGATGGAAGAAGGAAGCCTCTCAGGCAAGCAGGGGGTCATCACTTCGTGACTGGCGACACACTGGTATACTGACCATGGGATTCAGTCTCCACTCTTGTCTGCTTCATGTCATGGCTGGGCTGTGTTGAGAGATTATCTCATTTTTGAACCTTGCTCATTCTCCTCAGGCTTTTCCATTCTGAAACCAGCCAGCAGTACTCTGCACACCAGCGTTGGGAGACCTTGCTTCTCCTGATCATGTGACTTCTAGGACCCGTGACCCTAGCCTTTCTGTCAATGAACTTATACTAATCTCTTTGGCAAACCAGCACTTCTGAATCTGCTCTGTTGCACTTGTGGGTTGTACGTTCTGAAGGTGTTTTGGAGTAGACCCTCTTCCACTGGGCTACTTTCTTCCGCTGACCCTCGTTCACGTTCCAGAGTCCTGGGACACACCTGCCAGGCTCCATCTCATCAGACTCCATCTGTGAAGAGGAATCTGCTCCTCTTCTACCCTGTGGATTCTTTCAGTTGGAAGGGGATATTGGTCAGGTGCTCCTCAACTGCCTTTCCTGTCTGGAAATCTCTTCTAAAGTTCTCCTTCCTTTTTCAAATAAAGTCTTCTTCCTCTAAATCGGAACTATATATACCTAATCTGGGGCAGAAAGTGACAGCAAGTGATGACATGGATGGGAGGAGGAATGTTGGAGAAGACCCAGCTCTCCTGGTTTGTCACATCTTATTTATCTTTTCCCAGAAATCTATAAAATTTATGAGAGCTAAAAAGAACACACGCTGTTTGGTTCTTAAAGTTATGAGACCGCACAAACTATTGCGTCGATGCTTCCACACTTCTGTTTCCTTCCATGTAGAGAAGGTTCCACTAGTGTAACATTCTTGGTCTCTCTCCTACCCTCTTATCTACTGCTCCATGGAAGAAAAGGAGAGACTTCCTTCCTGGTAAGTTTAAGAAAAATAAAGTAGGCATACTCAACTTATCTCACCCCTTTTCTCTTCCTTGGCAGTAGCCTGTCTACAAAGAATAAGGGGTATTGTTTGTCCCCTGTTTGCTCTCTGGAAGAGTGGTCTTCCAGAATGTTCTGTACTTGGATGAAGATGTCTGCCATATTTCTGGACTCAGTATTGATGAGTCCATTTTCCCAAAAATATTGGCACTTGCTCCCATACCATCTTTGTCAGTAATAAAGGCAATCTTTTGCTGTGCCATCTGCTTTAGACATGTGCTAATTA
The DNA here is from genome assembly GCF_014754425.2 of Oryx dammah. Taxonomy (NCBI): domain Eukaryota; kingdom Metazoa; phylum Chordata; class Mammalia; order Artiodactyla; family Bovidae; genus Oryx; species Oryx dammah. The sequence goes on from NW_024070203.1 coordinate 30,452,861, forward strand.
GTGCAGACCTTGGTCAAAGAAGAGAGTTGCTAATGGTTCTAATTTCAGCAAGTGCTTCTTGGGTGGCTCAGTGGTAAAAAATGCACCTGCCAATGCAGGAGACATGGGTTTGATCCCTGGGTCAGGAAGATCCCCTGGAGAAGGAAACGGAGACCCTTTCAGTATTCTTGCCTGGGAAATCTCATGGACAGAGAAGCCTGGTGAGCTACAGTTCATGGGGTCTCAAAAAGAGTCAGACATGACTTAGGGACTAAACAATAACAACAACAACAACCAGATTTCAACAAACATTTTACATATCCTCCTTTTATACCAAAAGCAAGAAGACTCGAGGTCACATTCTGACTACACAGCATACAAATAGGATGACCCCAGACAGCTTATTAGTCTCTGGACCTCAGTTTCATCATCTCTAAAGTGAACATGTTAAGAATTTCTTCACAATAAAATAGCTAAATCCATGGAGGCCAAAAGTAGATTAGTGGTCCCTGGAACCAGGAGGAAGGAGGGATGCAGAGTGACTGATAATGGGGATGATGCTTCTTCATGGGGTGATGAAGGGTTCTGATTAGGTAGTGATGATAGTTTCACTACTTTGAGAATAGACTGAGAAACACTTTTTTTTGAAGTTATACACTTTAAAGGATGGATTTTGTAGTGAGCAAATTATATCTCAATTTTTTAAGAGAAAAAAAATTTCTTCACAGTTATTAAAGTGGTTTGTTGTGACCACTAATATGATTGGGGTCCCCCTAGCTACTTCTTCCCATAATCATCAATTTGGGGCTATGATAAGAAATCAGATAGCTTTTATATATAGCTGTGAAAACTTAATAAACAAAAAGTACTTTGACATCGAAACATTTCTGCTTTTCTAAACCGTTTTCAGTAACATGAAAAAGCAGATACCCACATACCAGTCCCTTTAACATCCAGACTGCTTCTTTCAAAGATTATTCATAGCTGGATAGGTTTCAAAAGTCAACCCAATCAGGAGCTTTTGCTTCTTTACTGAGGTGTTTCCTCAACTTTAAAAGACTGAGATGTGGATTTTTAATGTTCCAGCATCACATGTCTCAGCCAGAAACCAGGAAGAAAAAAAATATGAATAAGCTGTCTGGGGAACCTATCCAAATTCTTGCTGCATTTTGGAAGTCTAAATATTCTTCCTCCTTCTCGGTCATAGGCGCTAACTGTGAGGATGGAAGAGGCTTTATAAGAAGAGAAAAATAGAGAATGTGGGTTGCTGTGAACTAAAATACTGTGTGTATTGAGCAGTGCTATGCCCTGATTGATGCTGAGGGAGCATCCATGTCTGTTTCCTAATAGACAAGCAAATGGATCACTAGGACTGAAAAAAAAAAAAAGTGGTTAAAGTGTTCTGGATAAGTGAAAGCTCAGAAGGAAATATGTTATTGAGAGATTCTCTATAAGAATAACTTCAGATAAATCATCTGATACTGTGTTAGCTACCTAACTTCCTCAAGGTAATCTATTTAAATGGTCTCAAGAGGTCTTTAGCAGCCAGGCTAGTCTGGGCAATGAATTATGTCCAGGCAGCAGCTTTAGTTTCTGCTTTAAGGACATACATGCAATTGAACTAGTCTACGCTATGTTCATGTTTTATTTTTGTACAGTAATCCAAGTTGAGACATTTAAACAGAAAATTCAAAGATAAAAAGCAGCAATGATCTTTATTGTCATCAACCTACTGGTGGTCTATAACTGCTATTTATATTGTTTCTTTTGCTGACTCAGTATGCATATGCATTTAAATCCACATGAATGTTTGTGTATATGTAAGTGAGCACACGGGCATGCACATGAAGTTACTTCTATAGCATTTTGTTTGTGCTGTGCTCAGTTGTGTCTAACTCTTTGTGACCCTTTGGACTGTAGCCCACCAGGCACCTCTGTCCATGGGATTTTTCAGGCAAGGAAATTGGAGTAGGTTGCCAGTTCCTCCTCCAGGGGAATCTTCCCGACCCATGATCCAACCAGTGTGTCTGGTGTCTCCTGCATTGCAGGACCCACTGAGCCATCAGAGAAGCCTCAAGTCTATAGTTACCAGAGTGGAATTAGAAACGCCCTGTCCCAACTTACTTTTTCAAGCAACAATATTTGAGACCAATTTAAGCATCATTTCATTCAGGTTTCCATCATTACTTTAATGGTGACATTGTTTCCCTTTTTTTGAATTACCATAATTTACTACTATTTGACCAATCTCTAATTAAAGGAGATTGCTTCTAATTTTAACTGAAAGATGCTGAATATAGCATCCTTTTATACACATCTTTGCTTAAATATCTTTGCTTTGTCCAATCATGATTGGAGTTAAATTATTAGAAGTAGAATTAGCGGATGGAGGGGAATGCACAGTTTTATAACTCCACATACCTTATTGTCAAATTGCCCTCCAGAGAGATTGTATTAATTCGTATTTCTATAGCAGTATTTGAGAGAAGTCGTTTCTCCCAAGTGTTTGCCAAAACTGGATTTTCTCCCTATTTTTTATGCCTCACAATCTGATATATGTTCTTTAAACATTCTTTCAATAAAATCCAGCAAGTGGCTACTCCAATCTAAGCTCTTCAATCACAGGGAACTAGCAAAGTGTCCTACAAGAATGGTTTTTAAAAATGCATGAATAAGCAAATCTGTCCCCAAATCCCTTGTAGTAGTTACAGCTTGTAATAAATTCTTTTGAGCCAATTTCCCAGCAGGAAATTCTCCTTTAGACTACAGTGATATTCTGAATTTTGGTCATTGATCAAAATACTAGTTCTACTTGTTGAAAGAGAGCAAAACAAAACCAGTGAGTCTAAACATTTCACATCCTACATGACAACTTCCAGCAAAAGATTTATATCTCTGTTTAGTTACCATGTGTAAAATTTGTGATGGGAATTAAATCATTCATGAATTCATTATATCAATATTGTGAAAAAAGATTTGGAGTTAGGAAATCTATATATGTATATCACTGATTCAGATGATGAAATTGCATTTGACATTCAAGCAATATAAGTAGACTTAAAGTGCCATTAAGAAGCCATAATTGTTAATCCCGGGCCAAGATACTGGCAAAATAATTTGGACTCTGATCCACTGATGTATGTAACTGACTTATGTGGTATGGTTAAAGAATGAGTGAGATATCTGAAACCTACTTTTCCTGGAGGATGAGTAGGGAAAAGAAAAATGTTAAAATACCTAGAGATGTATGTCTCCAGGGTGTTCACCTTATGAAAACATGCATCTTGATTGTAAACATTTTAAACACCCACAATTGTAAAGTCTATGACACAGTTTTCTAGCATCATAAAAGATACCTTTTATGCATTTTAATCTTTCACTAAATCACTTCATTGAAATAACGTGTTTTTGCTTTCAAATCTGATGTAGCATCTTAGGAAGACAGCTGTAATAAAAGGTCACACTTAACATAGCAGAAATATACATGGGAGAGGCTGGAGGCAGACACATGCTATTCTGGAAACGCCTGCTGACCACTGGAGCGGGCTGTTTACAATTTGAAAAACAGTGACGCGGTCCCTGCTTGCAAGTCCATGTGTGAGAACATAAATCATTAGTTTCCATCTGCAAACAGCTTAAGGAACCTCCTCTCTGGCTCTCGTGGTTTAAAGCAAAACATACAATAGTGATGTAGTGATTTGTCAGCCAAAGTACATTTTTTCATTTATCAAATCATTAGTCATAGCAGTGGAGAGAGCTTGGCCTGCTTGGCCACTGAGGTCATTAAGTTCTCCCTCCCTGCTCCTCCTGACTTGTACAAAGCCACCCACTCCCTCCTATAACTTGATGGCCCTGTTTTCTAACTGCCAGCTTGGTGAGATCTGACTGCAGCCTATGAGTTGCCCTTCCCAGTGGATCCTTGCTCTTTCGATGTCTGATGACCCTGCCAGACTTGAATGTTAGAGGAATTCCCATGTTCAGAACCATAGTTTTGGTGTAGATAGAATGATCAGAAATAGATCCACTAAGGAAAAACAAATCACTGCTGACTTTACTTGGGGCATCATTTTACTGTGACTCTGAAGGGAGATTCTTCATTTCTGCCTTCTTTTTTTTCTGAGGGTAGATTGATTACAAAAGTGGCCTCAGTTGTTCACATTTCCCTGTTTCCAAATCCTCTGCAGTGAGACTTTGAATCTCCTCCCTTCAATAGGTAGAACTGGGATGGAAAAAGACATACAAGTAAGAGTTTGTCAAACATTGTCTGTAAAAAAAAGTAAGAGTTTTGTCAAACATTGTCTGTAAAAAAATCTTGAGATGGGATTGGCTCTGAAGGAAATGTGATATGAAGACAACGGGTGAATTTACAAGCAGTTTTTACCTTGTCACTCCAATGCTTACAACTTTTCTATAGCTGATGGGTTTTGAGGTCAGTGGGGGTGGTTGACATGGATGAGAGGAGTAATAGAGGACGACTCTGGGACAGAAGTCCAGTGAGGAATCAAAATTTAGATTCAACTAAAATTAAATGCTTCTTTCTTCTGCAACAGAAACACTCCCCTGCGGTTATTCGGTGACATGGCTGCGACTGATTGTACAGAACTTATTCATGGCCCAAGCAATTGACTTCTGGTCATCTTGCTAGTTAGTGACTGTGCAAGTTATATGAATTTGGTGGCCTGATTCCAAGGGCTTCATTATTTTTGATACCAGAGTTGTGCTTCCGTTGTTGTTTTTTTTTTTTTTTTTTAAGATTTTTTTTTTTTTGATGTGGACCATTTTAAAAAGCTTTGCTGAATTTGTGGCACTACTGCTTCTGTTTTATGTTTTGGTTTTTTGGCTGCAAGGCATGTGGGATCTTAGCTCCCCGACCAGGGATTGAACTTGTACCCTCTGCATTACAAGGTGAAGTCTTAACCACCGGACCACCAGGGAAGTCCCCTGTGTTGTGGTTTTAATGAGCTACTCTATTCGTTGGGGTGCCATTGAGTTACTAAGATAGACCATGCACTGGGTACTGCAGATGGTAACAACTAAGAGTATCAACCCAGGACTCGGAGTAGGGGACTTCCCTGGTGGTGCAGTGGTTAAGACTTTGCCTTCCAATGCAGAAGGTATGGGTTCGATCCCTGGTCAGGGAGCTGAGATGCCACATACCTCGTAGCCGAAGAACCAAAAACATAAAACAGAAACAATATTATAACAAACTCAATAAAGACTTAAAAAAATGGTCCACATCAAAAACATTAAAAAAATCTCTAAGAGTATCAGGCTGGTGCACTCCCTTCACTTGACAAGACCACTCTTGTATAAAAGAAAGAGACAGGGGCTAGAATTGAAAATACAAACAAACAAACAAATAAAAAACACTGGAGATTGGGTTACTCTTCTGTCTCTCGCTTTCTAGTCAATCTTCTGCCCAAATAACTTCACTGGTAAAATGGACATAAACTCCTTGTTATATAACTCTTGGTGAGGTACAAGCAAATAAGATCATGAAAATTAAAGTAGTGGCTAATAAAATATGACATGTAAATTAATTGAATTCTGCCTACTATTTCTCTTTGCTCTGTACTTTTCCATTCTATGAAGTTTTCTTGAACTCTGTTTCTCCCTACCCCAGATTTTCCCAACTCCAAGTACTGGGGACTCCCTGGTGGCTCAGACAGTAAAGAATCTGCCTGCAGTGCAGGAGACCTGGGTTTGATCCCTGGCTGGGGAAGATCCCCTGGAGAAGGGAATGTCTACCCACTCCAGTATTCTTGCCTGGGGAATTCCAGGGACATAGGAGCCTGGCGGACTATAGTCCATGGGGTCACAGAGTCAGACACGACTGAGTAATTATTTGGGGATTCCCCGATGGCTCAGCGGGTGAAGAATCTACCTGCAAGGAAGGAGACACAGAAGGCATGGGTTTGATCGCTGGTCAGAAAGATCCCCTGGAGGAGGCAATAGCAACTGCAGTATTCTTGCCTGGAAAATTCCAAGGACAGAGGAGCCTGGCAGGCTACAGTCTAAGGGATCACAAAGAGTCAGACGTGACTAAGCACATGGCACAGAGTACCAACCACTCTTTCTTTTTTACCTTTGCTGTACCCAGTACCTGTTTCAATCATAACATTAAAAAGTTTGATATCAATATCTTAGGTGGGAGTGAATGTAGCCAGTTCATCTCTCAACCCTCTGCTCTTATTGCAAAGCTTGAAAAATGACAGATAATTAATAAATATTGTAGAACAAATACATGAATGTGTACAATGAAAGATATATTATTTTGTTTTATATTGCCCTTTATTGAAGGTTTTAAGGACAGAGCAGATATAGTTCCCTGGAAATCTGAAATACATTTTAGAATCAGGAAAGTACCTTTCACACACATTGAATATTCCCAATGCATGTATTATATTTTAAATAGTATTTAAGTTGCAATATAATCATTTCAAACTTTAGCATGAGAACCTCATTCTTTGTGTGTCTGGGAAGGGAATTTCCAGTGTTGATTAAGTTGAGAGACTTATCCAAAAATAATAAAGCCACCCAAAATGAGTACTTACTTAATCAAACACAGAAGTCAAGCATAATCGCTCCATAAAATACTTTAGAATTTGGCTAGTGAAACTTCCAAACCCTAACTGAATTTTTTTTTTAAGCAGGTGATATTTGAAGATTGAGATTAGAGGCTGTGAAAGAAAGTATTTCAATCATTTGAGAAATTAAAAAGAGCAATCTTGATAAAACAGATGACAAATGTAAACTTCCCCTGTTCTTTAGTGCTATAAACAAACTCAGCACCCAGATTCCAGTGGTTCCGGATGTTCACTGTAGCAAATTCCTCAAATGTTATGATTGATCAAAATAAGAAACTGCAACAGAGTTGCCACTCATGGGTAAAATTTGTCAATTTTCCAAGAGTGGCAGCTGGAAAACAGCTTCGGGCAGCAGCAGCAGGCTCTGGCAACTCTTAAATTCCAGCTGGGGCGGCAGCCTCAGAAGCTAGCACAGTAATTAAAAATTATGATTTTGTTTTCCCCTACAACATACTCCTTAGATACTCACTGTAGGCAGCTCTATCTGAGATCCCATTGATAGCCATCTCCGTCCTAGCCTTGGATATCCCATGGAACACCGACAGCCTCCTGCAGTGAATGAATCCTTTTTTTTTCTCTTTAAATTTTTTTATTAGAGTATAGTTGACTTACAACTGGAGTGGGTTGCCATACCCTCCAGAGGATCTCCCTGACCCGGGGATCAAACTCTCGTCTCTTATATCTACCTACGCTGGCAGGTGGGTTCTTTACCACTAGCACCACTTGGGAAGCCCAGGTGATTGTGATAGTTTCAGAAAAGTGAATCAATTACACATCCATACATATATATATGCACAATTGATATATATATATATTAATTGGAAGGTAAGTGCTTTAATGTGTTATATTGGTTTCTGTCGTACAACAACATGAATCAGTCATAAGAATATATAAATCCCCTCCCATTTGAGCCTCTCTCCCACTCCTACCCTCCATTCCACTCCTCTAGATGATCACAGAGCACGGGGCTGGGCTCCCTGTGTTATACAGCAGCTTCCCACTAGCTAGCTATTTTACACATGGTAGCATATATATGTCAATGCTACCCTCTCAACTGGAGGTTTGTTTGGTACCTGAAATCCCTCCTGGGTTGCTGGATGAAAGGAGCTAGGAAGTGCTAGGGAACACAGGAGTGACTTGTACTGGTTTTGCCTCCTTTCAGAAAGAGATGGGAGGCAGCCAGCTTCAAGGGTGCTAAGTCTCTTCAGTCGTGTCTGACTCTGTGGGACCCTATGAACTATAGCCTGCCAGGCTCCTCTGTCCATGGAATTCTCCTGGCAAGAATACTGGAGTGGGTTGCCGTGCCCTCCTCCAGAGGATCTTCCCAATCCAGGGATTGAACCTGAGTTTCTCATGCCTACCTGTACTGGCAAGGTGGTTCTTTACCACTAGCCCCACCTGGGAGGCCCAGAGGCAGCCAGACCTGTGTTCAAGTGCCAGCTCTGCTCTCCCTACCCAGACAAACTTCACTTAAGCATTTTAAGGGCTCGTGTCTTCATGTATAAAATAATAAGCATGGATTCTGAGAGACCATGAGACTTAGTATGGTAAGAGAGCTTTTCTATGTAAAGTTCTCCGCTCAGTGTCTAGCATAAAAAGTACACAGTGAAAGGGCAGAAGATGTAAGAAAAGGAAATTTAGGTGAATGAAAAAGGTTTATGTTCTGGGCATGTACATTCCTATGGTAAGCTTAGTCAGCTACAACCAATACACTGATGGTGGAAGCCCTCTTGGGCATCGTTACATATGATTAAAGCAGGTTTGCTCCTTTCAAAAACTGCAAGAGGTTTGCTCCTTTCAAAAACTTAGGGGAGGTATTTGGGGATCATGGAGAAGTTTCTTGATTCCCGGGCCTAGATTTCTGCTTCTGTCAGATGAGGAGTTTGCTGTAGTTAATGGGATTTTCAGATTGTGTTCTTCAGAGACTTAGGATTGTTGGTCACCTGCAGAGGAGGAGGAAGAGCAAGGCAACAGAACTGGTGGAAACTTGCCTTCATACACAGGTCAGGAAAAAGCAGAAAGTTTTCTTTTCCTTTTCCTTTATTTTGTGTGTGTGTGACTGTTCCACACACACATGACTTGTGGTAGCTTAGTTTCCCCAACTAGAGATTGAACCCAGGCCCCTTAGTAGTGAAAGCACAGAGTCCTAACCATTGGACCACCTGGGAATTCCCCATAATGTTTCTTTAAATTAGGGTTATTTCTTCAACGATGTTTGAATAGCGCCGGACTACATAATCACTGTAAGAGGAATCTTTCATTTGAACCAATGACGAAATCTGTGGCGCCCAGTTCCAAAGTTGGATGTTGAACCCCATGTTCCAAAAGCAATACAAAAGTTTATTTTTTATTTTTTTATTTTTTGGACTTGTTCTCTCTCTCTTTCTGTCAATCGTGGTTTTAATTTTTTATTTACTCATGGGCTCCTTTGGGCACCAGAGATATTCAAGGGTGAGTTGGACCCTCACAGACACCCAGGGTCCCTTCTCACTACTCAACCTGCAGAGTATGTGTGCCTCCCCCCAACTCTCCCTGTATCCAGTCCACACCCCCACTGTGGGGGAGGGGTTGTGAACGCCTGCAGTGGTTGCTGGGTAGAGGAGAGAAGTAGGTGGTTAAGAACAGGTTTCAGGGAGGCAGGGAAGTGGGAGGGCGTGTGTGCTGAGGCTAAGAGCCCCTGTCTCATGCTGCACTGTCCCATCAAACTTGACCCACAAAACTCCAATTCAGAGATCAAATTAATACAAATTTCAAGATGGTGTCCACAAAGCATTAAACCTCAAGAATGGGCTTCCTTCTAAATGTGGGTTCTTGTGCAAATGCATTGGTCACATGCCTCTGAAACTGACCCTGACTTTAATAACAGTTGCATATGAAAATTAAATCTCAGAATAATTATTCTAATTTAGTGATTGGAGTCCATTTTTGTAAGTGACTAGACTATAGACACAGATATATTGAGTTTTCTTTTTTATTCATTTATTCCTTTATATACTTATTTATTTTTTTGGCCATGCTGTGTGGCATGCAAGATCTTAGTTCCCTGACCAGGGATGAAACTCCTGTTCTCTGCGATGGAACTCCTGTTCCCTGCTATGGAAGTGTGGAGTCTTAACCATTGGACCTCTAGAGAATGCCCCTATATTGAGTTTTCTGAGTATCGGTTGAGTATGATTGTTGTGAAGAGGGTAAAACAGAATGAAACACAATTCAACTAAAGACAAGTAACTATTAACAGTAAGAACAATTAGTATTGTTTAGAAAACTACTTATGGTACTCATTAAGATTAATACAACCCTAAACATCCACATTCTGAATTTCATAGTTTTTCCTGGTTATCTCTCCAAAAATGTTATCTTTCTCCAAAATTTTCTCAGCTACCCACCTTCATATTGTTTTCCTGTTCTCACTAGGTGTTTGCTACCATTTTCTTCTCTTTCTTCATTCTCATCCCTGGACTAAACAATATGCAACCTGGGTTCTGTCACTGTGCCCTGACCCATCCTTCCTCAGGAACATACATCAGTATAACTTTCTTTTGATCTATTGTTTGGTGCCCCCTCATTCATCTCCTGGTTGATAGGCTAATCATTAGAGTCCCATTTGCCAGTGTATACATTTACCTTGAATACTCAAGGAGGAAGGAAACCCCAGCTGCCCAAAATACAAATACAGATACAATTGCAGAGAAGACTGTTTTTCAAAACCTGTCTTGATTCAAGCAGTGCACATGCAACAACTCATGTCTGAGTACTAGTTATCTGCAAATAGGCTTAAAAATCTGTCCAAATGGGAGTAGACATTCAAAGCTATTTGAAACTAGGAGATGTATCGGCTCTGGCCTTAGGTACATAGAATAAACAAACTTTGTTCAAACCAGTTCCAACTCAATACCAGCTCAAGATTAAAGCCTAAGTTGCTCACGTGTTCCTCTGTCTGAATCACTAACAGACTTCTGTCAAAGTACATGCATTTTTGAGTTGTTTTTGAAGCATACTTTATATCATTTCCTGTTGGGTCAGCATCATTTGGCCCAACTGCAGACAGATCTGTTTGTTGATAAGCAGCCTAGTTTCTTTACATAGACTCATGTACATCCACAAAGTGTTGAAAAGTTGAATGCAGTTTTTTTTTGGTTGCATTTTTTACATGAATTTGATTTTAATTTTTTTTAAATAAGGCAATGTAGATATTAATAGAGCTTCATTTTACTAGCATGGAGAAGGAAATAGCAACCTACTCTAGTATTCTTGCCTAGGAAATCCTATGGATAGTGGAGCCTGGCAGGTTACAGTCATGGGGTTGCAAAAAGTCGGACATGACTAAGGGACCTAACACTTTCACATTTTACTGGCATAATTTGAAAAAGTGTGAACATTTATGTAATTTAAAATGGGTGGGCCCAGTGATTAAGATAAATATTCAGGGAAAATAACCACTCTTTATCAAGATTTCTTTTGCATTATTTTGAATTTTAGATATCACAATGTTATCAGAAATATGTCCCATTTATAACATAGGATGGTTCTGTGTGAGTGTGTATTTTCAAAAAGAGCCTTTATTTACTATTGAATAACAAAATGAGAATTCCCAAAATATTTTTCATAGCACCTATTAAAGCTCTTCACTGGGTGGAAAAGAAAATAAAAATGATTGAGATTACGTACACGTAGCCAAAAATTCTAGTAGTATTGACAAAATTGATAATAATCAGTATATATATTTTGCAATATTGATAATATTTTATAATTGATAATATTTTATATCATTGATATTATAATATCAATATTATTTGTATCATTGATATTTTATAATATCAATATTATTTATATTATTTTATAATAATGATATTATATCATTTGGCCACCTCATGTGAAATTATTTTATAATATCAATATTATTTGCATTATTTTATAATAATGATATTATATTATATATTATATTATATCATTTGGCCACCTCATGAGAAAAGTTGACTCATTGGAAAAGACCCTGATGCTGGGAGGGATTGGGGGCAGGAGGAGAAGGGGACGACAGAGGAGGAGATGGCTGGATGATATCACCAACTCGATGGACGCGAGTCTGAGTGAACTCTGGGAGTTGGTGATGGACAGGGAGGCCTGGCGTGCTGCGATTCATGGGGTTGCAAAGAGTCGGACACGACTGAGCGACTGAACTGAACTGAACTGAATAATGATAATAATCAGTCCTATTTGCCAATGTATACTTTTACCTTGAATACTCAGGTAATATTTATTTTATAATATAGATAATAATTAGTATATATTTTCATAAGAACATGTATTCTTAGTTTTTAAAACTTGAAGGTTAGTCATACCCGGACACTTGCCAAATTATGAAAACTTACAGGCTCTTCCCTGGTAATAAGCATCAACATTTAGCAATGCTGTCAGGATGTCTTCATGTGTGGCAAGCATGAAGAGAGGAAGACTAAAGATCTTGTGAAACTCAAGCACTTTCTGCCTCCAGAGCAACTGGAGCAATTCGTCTGCAAAGCATTTAAGAAGACACAAGGTTTGTGACACGACAGATGTAATTTCACTCTTCACCTTGAGTATTTTACCTGTGTATGGATGACTGAATATGTCGTAGTTTATAAACTGCTACATCTCACACCCAATTAAACAAGGAAATTGGCTTCTGCAGTGTTTAAAAAGAATTTTGTGGCTGCTGAGCCCTGACTCATCAGAAGAACCCCCAAGCTCTCTGTATTCTGTCTGTCCTATATGGGAAGAGCATAGGTTTGTCTATATTAGAATCTTAGATTTAAAGACTGGCAAGGCTACTTTGATACCTACAAGGCAGTATGATACAGTGATTCAGTGTATGGACTTCGGTATCACATATGTTTTTGTGTTCAGCCTTGACTGTCACTAATAACCGTGAGGCCATGAAAATCTCTTAACTTCTCTGTGTTTCAGTTTCATCATCTATACAATGAAGATAATAGTACTATTCATACCTCGCAGGGCTCTTGTTTGTGTTAAGAGGATGTGTGTGCATGCTCAGTCATGTCCTTCTCTTTGGGACCCGTTAAGAGGAAAGGGCTTGGCGAATAGCCTATAGCCAGTAGTAACCAATATAATTAATGTTGGCTAACTTTTCATTTTCCTTTTTATTTGCTGTTAATTGACTGAGCACAAGGCAGGTCTCAAAAGGAATACAAAAGTCACTACAGTTGCTTGTCTATTGTTTCCATACTAGTTCTTAATCCCTGAGAATAATCTTTGGGTACAAATTCATACAAATTCCCTTCTTTTCCTTCTGAACACTTTTTCCAAAGTGTTACATGAAAGAAGCTTGTGTGAAGAAGAAATCAATAAATATTTTATAAAGGATAGAGATGTGTCTCTTCAGAATTGTGTTTCTAATTGTAGATTCAGAAGTATAAACCATAACTTTGGTGTGAATTTCATGAAAAGTGAGAGTTGATATTTAAAAGAGCAAATACGTCGTATCAGAAAAAAACACATTTTCCCCTTATTATCTTAGAGTACTGCATTTACTATTTTATTTTATATTTTATTTTCTTAATGTTTTATGTATATTAGGGATGCTGGAGAAATATATTTGCAAGTGTTCAATACTAGTGCACCATCAAATCAGGTTCATCTTTGATACCATGAACCTTGTAACTAAAAGAAATAACTCATCCAGAGTTGCACAATTGATGACAAACTTGGATGCACTTTGTATCAGTCAGTTGCCAGAGGCAGGAAACAGTATTTTAAGCAGAAAAAAATGAATAATGGTTGCAACTAAAATGTTTACTGTGTACTCCCTGTGTGCAAGGCTCCACTTAAGTATGTAATGTGTATGTTGGATCAAGTCCTCACAGCAATCCTAGCAGTATGTGATTTCCTTACTTTACAGATGAAAAGCCTGGGGTTCAGAGATTTGCCCAAAGTAACACACTACTGATTAGCTGAGCTAGGATTTCAACCCAAAAACTCTGGTCCCATAGGGTATGTATCTAATTACTATCCTCTCCTGGTTTCCCTGGAGGCTCAGACAGTAAAGAATCTGCCTGCAGTATAGGAGACCTGGCTTTAATTCCTGGTTCGGAAAGATCCCCTGGAGAAGGACATGGCTATCGAGTCCAGTATTCTTGCCTGGAGAATTTTATGGACAGAGGAGCCTGGTGGGCTACAGCCCATGGCGTCACAAAGCACAGGACTTGACTGAGTGACTAACACTTTGACTTTCACTTCCCGCTTTAAGTACAGAGAATAAAATACTTAAAGGTTCTTTCCAAATTCCTGAAACAGCTGGAAAAGTTGTGACTCTAGCATTGACTTCTAGGATAACATGGCAGAACTGACCTGCCAAGGAGATGGTTAACTCCAGCCTGGATATGAGCTGGAGAATTGGAAATAATGCCTGCCTTCAGAATAATAATGTCCCATGTCAAGAAACAAGTGACCAACTCTCAAATTATCATCTCCCTGAAACGTTGCCCTATCTACTACATTGCACAAATGAAATGGGTGTCTCAAATCCTGTTGCCTTTCTCCATACTTCTATTTGGAATTTGGTTTCACTGCCAATCACTGCACCCAACTGGCAGAACTTAAGTCACATCTGGAGCATCAACTCAGTTTTGCAGCCAATGAGCCTGGGAAAAATACCCAGAGAAGGGTGGAAAAGATGTCAAGCAAGCCAATTTAATGGATCATGCAAATATTGTAACAGAAGAATTTCTCCTTTGCTTCAGCATGTTCTCACTGTTTACATGAAGCATTACTTCAAGTAAAGCAATGTGGATGCTTGTAAAATAGAAAGAGGAAAAAATTACTAGAGATTAAAATAAAATGTTTTGTTTCCCGTTTCCTTTCATGTTTCAGCGCCATGTAACAGATAAAGATGCTTCAGTCTCACAGAAGAACACTGCAGCTCTGATAGCCACAAAATAACCTAGATCTTCTGCCTTTTTGATGCTGCTCTGATGGATCAACAATTTTGGCATGTAGGAATTCTGTAAATAAGCGAAACAAAGAAGAATGTGAAAGGTGGGTGACGTAAAAAGCAAACATTATGAAAACCCTTCAACTGTATTCTTGTCAAATGAAAAACATGGATTTCTGCTCTAAATCTACAGCTCTTGAAATCTGGTGTGTCTTTCTCTGTTCTAGAAAGTTTTTAAACATGCAGATCACTTGGGCTTCCTGAGATTTTTTTTCTTTAATTTTTAGCTAAATTTTATTTTCATTGCCGAGTGTAGGTTTTCTTTAGTTGCAGAAACCAGGGCTACTCTCCTGTTGTGGAGCATGGGCTCTGGTCATGTGGGCCTCAGTAGGTATGGGGCACCAGCTTAGCTGCCCAGGGATCACACCTGTGTCCTGTGGATTGGCAGGTGGATTCTTAACCACTGGGTCACTAGAGAAGTTCCCTTACTGAAGATTTAATGAATTGGAATCTCCAAGAATGTGAGCCTAAGAATCTGCATTTTAAAGTGCCTCAAATCTTTAATATTTTCTCTGCCTGAGCACCAATGCAACAGCTGCTCTCCTGTTAAAAGTAATAGGTCATATTTTCAGGGAAGGAAATATCTGATGGTCATAATGAAAAGAATATTACACAAACATACTTTTTTTTTTCTTAAAATGGATGTAAGTAAATAGGGCAAATAAAAACAGAATGTGAACAAGTGGGAAGTAAGCTTATCTAGCAATTAAACATTTAGGTTTTATAACTTTGATAAAAAAGGGCATTTTCAAATAATGCTGTTGAGCTTGGTTTTTCTTCTCACATCAAGATAAAGTCATCTCCTACATAGGGAATAAAAAAACATAACTTTTTCCAGATTTCCTCTTCTGCACCTGCTCCTTTCAATGTGACACTTTTACTTGACTTGATTCTCACATTCAAGGAACTGTGTGTTTAATTCTGAGTTCTGAATGGCAAAAAGAAAAATATTTTTAATCAGAGGTATCCTTTCTGGAGCCAAGTGGAACGTTTTTCTAGCTGTCATTGTAAACCACCCTCCCATCCTGTCCAGATGTCCCCAAAGACCTACAGTCCCAAGGAACAGGTAGCAAAAAGTGTGAATATGGGGGGGGGGGGCCGGCGGGGAAGCAGGAGAGATGACACAAAGAGATACACTACACTTTCTCTGATGTAGGGGTCCTGGAAAAACCTTCAGTTTGGCTTGGACTATTTTCCAGCATCCTTATGAATATCTCGTCAACAGTATCCAAAATGCTTGCTAAAATTATATCCTAGATTTAACTCATGGTTTTCTAATACTCTTGAACCTTATCTCAAGTCTCTATGCCAGCAGATGACCCATTTTATTTTTAAATTTTTTATTAATTAACTTATTTCCGGCTGTGCTGCCTCTTTGTTGTGGCATGTGGGGCGGGGGCGGGGGGAGGGGGGGTGGTCACTCCTGCAGCACCCAGGCTTTTCTAATTGTGGTTTGTGGGCTTCATTGCCCCACAGAACGTGAAATCTTACTTCCCTGACCCGGGATGGAACCAGGTCCCCTGCATTGGAAGGCAGATTCTTTACCACTGGGCCACCAGTGAAGTTCCCAAAGGACCCATTTTAGATATAGTTGCATAAATCGTAAGTATCATCATTGACATCCCCTCCTCACTTATTTAATGCCCATGGTCAATCCATACCAGTCTAGTGGATTTTATACTCCATATTCTCTTCCATATTTGTATTTTTATTCTCTGACTCTTAAACAAAACACTCTTCTGAGCTATGACTATCCTCCACAGTAACTTCAGTAGCAAAATCCTGACTGGTTTCACTGCATTTGCTTCTTGACTCCCTCCAAAATCTATTCCTCCTCTACTAGGCAAAGTGACTTAACCAGGCATAAATTTGACTAATCATCTCCTTTGCCTTAAAATTTTCATCAGTGTTTCCCTCTTTCTTTTAGGGTAATAGAATGATTTGGTTATTGCTAAAACTAGGACAATCATATGTGATTTGGCCAGCCACCATTACTTTTTAAAACTCACTGTTATCTTTCTCTCATTGAGCATCCCTATATACGAAGACTTTCTTCAGTTTTATATACTTTCTGTACTCACTCATGTGCTTCCCTGGTGACTCAGTGGTAAGGAATCTGCCTGCCAAACAGGAGATGTGGGTTTGATCCCTGGGTTGGGAAGATCCCTTAGAGGAGGAAATGGCAACCCACTCCAGTATTCTCACCGGGAGAACCCCATGGAGAGGCTACAGTATGTGGGGTTGCAGAGTTGGACACAAATTAGTGATTAAACAACAATACTCATGGTACTGGGTCCTCACACATTCTGTTCCATATGCCTTGAATCCTTTTCCCTCCCACTTGTCTCAGTTTACTTATATATTCCTCTAGGTGGCAATTCTGTTTCCACAGAGAAACCATTGAAAATGCATCGATGTGTATTCACAGAACCATGGTTCTCACCACTACAGATGTTATCATAGCTACTCTTTTCCATTTGTTTATGTGATGATTTAGTGTGTGTCTACCCACTAGGCAATTGTACTTATAAGGTCAAGGACTATGCTTTCCCGAGTGTTGGCACTATCTTTGGTATATAGCAGAAATTCAATAAATCATTTATATTTTCAATGAATCAAGGCAAAAATGGAGTTCTGGAAATGTGTAAAATTAAATTTTATATTTTACATATATCTTCAACAACTGTGCTAGATCCAAAACTCAGCTACAGAAAATAGATTCAGATGTTTTTTGTCATCATTATTCCACTTATCCCAGAAAATTTAGAAGATTCAGAATGATGGATCTCTGAGGATATGTTATGATAAAAAGCAAATATTCCAACTGTTCTTTGATTATGTCTGTACAATGCCAAACATCTGCATGAAAACATTAAAATTAGCTCTCCATATAATTCTAAATTTAATAAGTATCTGGCATTATAGAGACACATTGCCTGGGTTTTGCAAATTACATGAACCCAATATTTTCCGTGCTTGAAAGTTCTTTTCTGTCTAAAATGGTGAGTGATCCATTACTTATTGACTTTTCTTTTGTCCAGTGATTCAGAGAAAATAGAAGTGCCAGGTATTTCTATTAAATCTAACTTGTGCAACATCTCCAGCAAAAATATTGTTCCTATTTTGCAAATAAGAAAAATGAGGTTCAGGATCATATGGATAGCAAGAGTCATGGCTAGCATGGCATTTAAGTATATTTGATTCCAAAACTTATGTCTGTTTCTTCTCTTTAATACCACAAATCACTTTTAGCTGACTTTTTAGGGAAGAGAAGAAAAAACAAAACAAAAAGTAATCATAATTTAAGAAAAGTAGATTCTCTCTCTCTCTCTCTAAATGCATTTCCTAGCTCAGAGGATTCATGGAAATTATAATTTCTTTGTCCACTAGTTTCCTAATCCCCAGGCCATAGGTTCCATGACAGCAAGTAATCTTAGCTGTCTTGAACAAAAGGAGCCATCATCTGCCCCAGAAAGTTAAAGTGTTAGTCATTCAGTCATCTCTGACTCTTTGCAATTGTAGCTTGCCAGGCTCCTCTGTCCATGGAATTCTCTAGGCAAGAATACTGCAGTGGGTAGCTACTCCCTTCTCCAGGGGATCCTCCTGACCCACGGATAGAACCCAGGTGTCCTGCATTGCAGAGAGATTCTTTACCATCTGAGCCACCAGAGAAGCCCCACCTGTACCAAAAGTATCATCAAAATATTTGCCCTGAAGATCTCTGGAGTGACTCATGGAAATATATCAGTTACATGTAGGGAGCCATCACTCTCATTCTCAGAAATCCTCCTTTGTTTATTTATTTAAAAAAAAATATATATATATATATATATTGCAGACAGTAAAGCATCTGTCTACAATGCGGGAGACCCAGGCTCCATCCCTGGGTTGGGAAGATCTCCTGGAGAAGGAAATGGCAATCCACTCCAGGACTATTGCCTGGAAAATCCCATGGACAGGGGAGCCTGGTAGGCTACAGCCCACGGGGTCGCAAAGAGTCAGACATGACTGAGCGACTTCACTTCACTTTTATAGTCTTTATTGAACTTGTTACTATATTGTTTCTGGTTTTCTGGTTTTTTTTTTTTTTTTTTGGCCTCAAGGCATGTGGAATCTTAGCTCCCCAACCAGGTATCGAAACCACACCCACTTCATTGGAAGGCAAAGTCTAAACCAGCTACCACCAGGGAAGTCCCCAGAAACCCTCCTTTAAATTACTGATATACAAGAATAAATCTGTGAAACCTTTAGAATGTGGGGTAAACTTTTCTGAAGATGATTTACTGAGGACACCACTATCTTTCAAGAGAAGGCAGCAAACTGCCAGTGGTCAGGAAGCCCAGCTTCCAGCCATGCTATTTGTGAACACATTTGTTGAGAGGGAACTCACCTACTAGCTAGTAAGATTCCGTCACATTACAAGTGAGCAAAGTGAGATTCAGAGAGGGAGGAGCTATTCCCAAGCTCACACAGAAAGTCCTACCATTTCTACCATCGAAGTCCCTTTTAACACGAAAACATATTCTTCAGCAAATAATTAGCAAGAAATAAATCCTCGGTTCCCATTTATGCTGACCACCATTCCCCAAGAAGGAGACCTCTGTGGTCTGCAAAACGCACTCCCTTCTTTTTCAGTTCCAAAGTTCTTTCACAAAGGACCAAATTTATGATGGCATGTGAACTGATATTAGATTAAAAAACAAGTGTCCAACAGAATGTGTATATGCAACAGATTTAATTTAAAAAGGGCCAAGTTGATCCATTGACAATTTTCATGACAAATAATTCATTTTTCACCTTCCTCTGGGCCCCAGAAAATATATTTCAATAACATTTGCAAGTTCTGCCATGACAGAGGCCAAGAGTAGCTTCAATGTTGACTCCTTTGGCAGAGAGCCCCCACTGAGATCTTGAGACCTATTTCCAGCTCCTTGGAGGGCTGTTTCCCTAACCTGAATGCATTTGCCTCATGTGTATAGCAGCTTGAAGATATTATGGAGGCACCCAGCCAGAAGGTATCCCAAAGACATATTCCAGGTTTAGATGACGATGACAGAAGACCCTGAACACCCTGTGGAGACAACCACCTGCAAAACTCTACTTCTTAGGTGGGAGTCAAAGTTTAGGCCCTCCTGCAATTCATCAGTTGCCCTCATCAATTCAGATTGCAAAATTATACTTCACAAACTTCAAGCACAGAAACTGGGGACTGTATTAACTGTTCAGTGTGACAAGGGTACCAGGAACTCATACACATAGGTGCGTGTGTACTTAGTCCTATCTGACTCTTTGTGACTGACCCCATGGACTGAAGCCCACCAGGCTTCTGTGTCCAGGAATGCTCCATGCAAGAATACTTGTGAGTTTCCATTTCCTACTCCAGGGGATATTCCTGATCCAGAGAGAGAACCCGCCTCTCCTGCATTGGCAGGCGGATTCTTCACTATTGAACCACCTGGGAAGGCCATAACTCTTTCTATATGTAGGTGGAGGCTCTCTACTGTTGTGGTTCCCAGCAGGGGTGATTTTATCCTTCTGGGGAACCTTTGGCAATGCCCAGAAGCATTTTTGGTTAATATGATTGGGAATGAGGGTGATACCGGCACCTAGTGAAAGGAGACCAGAGAAGCTGCTAAACTTTGCACAGTGCACAGGACAGCCCACTACAACAAAGACTTATCTGGTTCAAGCAGCTGATAGCAAGAAGGACTCGAGTATTGAGTTTCCAAGTGTGTTCTGAGGATCGCTGAATGAGACTCCCCGGGGTGAGGGATGCTAACCTGCACTTTGAAATTAGCATGCTGTGTGATTTTCTACCCACACTGAAGATGGAAAATTATTGTCCTAGAAGTTAGCAAGACCCATGCCAGCAAAAACATGGCTAAGGAATGAAGCTGTACGTGCCAATCATGAACAATTCAAGTCACCACAATTTCTTCCCACCCCAAATGGTAGGCAGTAAAGGCAAGTGTAGTGCATCTGTCTCTGTTTGGAGTCTCTGCCAAAACACTATTTCAGTGCCCAGAGCAGGATGAGATAAATGTGGCTAGAGTCGAGTATTTAAGGCTCTCTCTCTTAAGTTCATGCAAGTGCAGAATTAGCACATATTATAAGAACTTTGGGTTTCCCCAGTGGCTCAGAGGTAAAAAGCAGTAGTAGGGTCAGTCACTCAGTCATGTCCGACTCTTTGAGACCAAATAAACTGTAGCCTGCCAGGCTCCTCTGTCCACACGATTCTCCAGGCAGGAATACTGGAATGGCTTGCCATATCCTTCTCCAGGAGATCTTCCCGAGCCGGAAATCGAACCCAGGTCTCCTGCCTCGCAGGCAGGTTCCTTACTGTTTGAGCTACAGGGAAGCTCAAATAACTTGGCAAGTCCCTTCTAATTTGTGAGAGTTGCCAGGACTTTTTTACATGTCCAGGTTGCTGCATTTGCTCTAGTGTGAATGAGTGAAAGTCACTCAGTCATGTTCAACTTTTTGTGACCCCGTGGACTATAGCCTGCCAGACTCCCTCTGTCCATGCAATTCTCCAGGCCAGAACACTGGAATGGGTTGCCATTTCCTCCTCCAGGGGATCGTCCTAAACCAGGGATCAAACCTAGGTCTCCCACATTTCAGGTGGATTCTTCACCTTCTGAGCCACCAGGGAAGCCTCACCAGTGAAGAATCCACTGCAAGTAAGGAGCTGCAGGAGATGTGGGTTCAATCCCTAGGTTGGAAAGATCCCCGGGAGGAGGGCATGGCAATCAACTCCAGTTTTCTGGCCTGGAAAATCCCATGGACAGAGGAGCCAGGCAAGGAACAGCCCATAGGGTCACAAATAGTCAGACACGACCAAAGCAGCTTAGCACACACACATGCAGAGTTCAGTTCAGTTCAGTTGCTCAATCGTGTCAAACTCTTTGTGACCCCATGGACTGCAGCATGCCAGGCCTCCCTGTCCATCACCAACTCTCAGAGTTTACTCACACTCATGTCCATTGAGTTGATAATGCCATCCAACCATCTCATCCTCTGTCATCCCCTCTCCTCCTGCTCTCAATCTTTCCCAGCATCAGGGTCTTTTCAAATGAGTCAGTTCTTTGCATCAGGTGGCCAAAGTATTGGAGTTTCAGCTTCAGCATCTGCCCTTCCAGTGAATATTCAAGACTGATCTCCTTTAAGATGGACTAGTTGGATCCTCTTGCAGTCCAAGGGACTCTCAAGAGTCTTCTCCAATACCATAGTTCAAAAGCATCAATTCTTTGGTGCTCAGTTTTCTTTATAGTTAAACTCTCACATCCATACATGACTACTGGAAAAACCATAGCTTTGACTAGACAGACCTTTGTTGGCAAAGTAATGCCTTTGCTTTTTAATATGTTGTCTAAGTTGGTCATAACTTTTCTTCCACACAACAAGAGCACTGGTCATAAGTTTTCTTCCACATGCATAAGAACATTGCAAAAACCTATAGTGACCATCTTCTTAAATTTTGTGCCCTAGGTAACTCATGCCTGTCTTTGTATTCATCTGGTTCTGCTTCTGATCCTTAATTCAGTTCATGGATTCATTCATATATTGATATATTATGCATTTATTATTATGCATATATTTATTCAGTAAATATCTACCTATTTACCTGCTTATCTATTAACAGCCTGTGTGATCTAGAATTACATGTGTTTAAAATTGTGCTATGTGTATCTTCTTTCTAGGTTCCTGTGGTCATATTGTTTAATATCATTTGATGGTAATGAGCAAACATCATTGGAGAATTTTCTAGATGCCATATAACGTCTGTAGTATGATGAAAGTTTCAGACATAAATACAAATGTATAGATTAATCAAACAATTATTCAGAGGTGATAAGCGATTGATGCTGAGATGAAATATACAGAGTGGGTCTAATTTAGGTGATGCCATCACTGACTCAATGGATATGAGTTTGAGCAAACTAGGGGAGATGGTGAACGACAGGGAAGCCTAGCATGCCGCAGTCCACCAGGTTGCAAAGAGTCAGACACAACTTAGTGACTGAACCAAACTGGACTAGTTTAGGTAGTGTGGTCATGAAAGACTTTTCTGGAGAGAAGTTTAAGAAGAGATTTTCAAGAGGAAACCTGAAGAGTGAGTAGGTATAAACTGTATAAACAGTATAGAAAATAATGTTAGAGAGTCAGACGTGTTTATTAAAAGCACAGGAGTGGGAAGATCTAGGCAAGTTTGATGGGCTAAAAGTGGGCCACTCTGCCTAAAAAGTGGTTGGAAAGTTTGGAGAGAGAGGCAGATCATGACGGACTTTGAAGACCATTGCCAGGTCTTTCCATTTATTTCAGATGTAAAGGAAAGTTACAGACAGGCTTTAAGCCAGAGAGTGGTATGATACAATTTATTTTTCAGAAAGAGCATATCCCTTGCCCATTGTCTCCCTAGTGACTCAGCTTCCCTAAACTTGTTCCCAGGAATTTTCTAAAAACTTTGATTCTTACACCCACATGGCTCTTTTCCTTCCTGGTTACCTCAGTTAGAATATCTTCTGGAGTTGGGGTCCTGCAGGAGCCAGTCCTGAGATTCAGATATGACTTTGTAAGGAGTCAGGGTCTCCCAGGTAGCCATGGGTTGATTACCTAGGGCTAGAACGCTTGAAAAATGGTGGGGGCAGGAGGTTGTCAATGACTTAGATGAGAGATAGTCAGTGATGTCACATCAGGCCTGGAAGAGGTCTGAATGATTCTTGTTTCCTGGCCTAATCCCATGCATGTTGGAAGCTGTGTAGTGTGTAGGAGGCAGGGAGCAGAAGCTGAATGAACTGTTTAAAGGAAGCTCATTGTGTTACACAAAGTGGAAGTGTTAGTCGCTCAGTCATGTCTGACTCTTTGCAACCCCATGGACTGTAGCCCACCAGGCTCCTTTGTCCATGGGATTTCCCAGGCAAGAATACTGGACTGGATTGTCATTTTCTTCTCCAGGGCATCTTCTGACCCAGGGATAGGAACCAGGTCTCCTGCACTGCAGGTGGATTCAGCCACCAGGGAAGCCCTGTGCAACACAGATGCACAACTAATGCACAGCCACCAGACCTGGGTGACAAAAACACGGAGGGGGGAGAAGCAGGTGGAGGTTCTGTGATGCTGGAAGTTTACATGGTTGGGATGCACCCTTTGAAGAAAATAAATACAAATTGTCAATACAAAGTAAGAGAAGAAATACTTATGAGAAAAAAGAGCTGCAGTGAGTTATAGCATGTAAAAAGCTGATAAACACTATAAACACTATCCAAAAAGCCACAAAAATATTTTAATTACCTGTCACATCTCTTTTTTTAAAAAAAAATTTACTTGTTTTCCCTCTATATACATGCATTTTTAAAGGTTACACTATGTTTGCAGTTAATACAAAACATTGGCTATGTTCCTGTGTTGTACAATTATAACCCTATGGCCTGTCTTATACCCAATAGTTTTTATAATTTCTTTTTAAAAATGTTCATTGGCTACATACTCTTTGATTGCCATCTATACATACAGCAATATTTTTGTGATTTTTTTAACGGAATAAATAGAAAGATAATCCAGGCATTGTAACTTCACTTAACAAACATATTAGCTTTTTATTGTATTTTTCAGAATTGTGTCCTTATGAAAGGAATTTTGATAAAATTCACGTTTGTGCTTTGCATCAAGACAAAAGCATAGAGTACATTAAAAGCTACCTATGCTACATCATCAAGTATGTTTTTGACAAAAGAGAACTTTCATTTTCTCTAGACTTTGATGTAAACTAAATCTTTTACTTGCAATTTTACACATTGAAAAAATGGTAAAATTTTCCACAACTAGCTCCTGGCTCAAACATTTCAAACATGCTTCTTCCTCCTCTCTAGCCATATAATTCTAGTCCTGGATGCCAGAGGACCTATTAATATCACATTAAGTCACCTAGCCTTCAACTTTATATCAAATGCTGTATCAGGCAGCATGTGGGGCAGAAGTAGTTTTAGAAGCCATTTCTATACTGGGTGGTTAAAAATGCATTAATTATAACAAAAGTAACTACAAATTGGGCTTCCCTAGTGGCTCAGTGGTAAAAGAATCTGCCTGCAATGAAGGAGACCCGGGTATGATCCCTGGGTTGTGAAGATGCCTTGGAAAAGGGAGTGGCAACCCACTCCAGTATTCTTGCCTGGAGAATTCCATGGACAGAGGAGCCTGGCAAGGTACAGTCCTTGGGGTCACAAAGAGTCAGACATGACTGAGTGACTGAGCACACACACACACACACACACACACACAGAGCTACAAACTACATATACATATTATAAATCCAAACTAAGGAGTCCTCCAATTCAACTCTCCCTTAGCTGGATCCTCAAAATATCTTTGCCATTTCAACACTACTAGGTACAAGAATATATATGACAGAAGGGTACAAAAAAGAGATAGCAGTCTTAACTAATTGCAGTTTAAATCTATCCTGCCACTATTATAAATCATAGAATCATGTGAACATATTGGTAGGGTCCCTCATGGTATCCTGGAGTACTTCTGCCTCTGGGTGGGAGAGAAAGGCATTTACCCCTTTTCTGCAGAAAACAGAGTATTTTTCCAGTCCTAAGAAATCTTAAAGGAGCAGAGCATAATTCTGAAATCTCTAGGATGTCAAAATTTTGGAAGAGCTGGGAAATAGTATTCTTGATACAGCTAACAGCATTTCTCAGAAGTATGAGGTAGTACCTCCTACTCTCCTAAAGTCATAGCTTCATTGGTAGATTGGGCAGAGGTCAGGGGAAGGTGGTGCTACCATGGAAGAACATGAGTCATGGGAAGATTATAAGCAATGATGAGAACCCCCACCAGGGCTTTCCCAGAAAGTACTGGGGAGTGACCTTTTGTCCTGATCTGTAAAATATACGTTATTTCTATTAATATCACCACTTTATTTCCAAATCCCATAAACCAATCTATACCAGGTATCAGATGGATTTAGACAATGAGGTATGCCAGGATATCTCGCCTATGATATCACATTAATGATGTACCACGAGCCCAGGGGGCTTCCCTGGTGGCTCAGATGGTAAAGCGTCTGCCTGTGATGTGGGAGACCCAGATTTGATCCCTGGGTTGGGAAGATCCCCTGGAGAAGGAAATGGAAACCCACTCCAGTACTCTTGCCTGAAAAATTCCATGGACAGAGGAGCCTGGTGGACTACAGTGCATGGAGTCGCAGAGTCCAACTCGACTGAGCAACTTCAGTTTTCTCTTTTATGAACCTCGGTGGCATTAGTGGTAAAGAGCCCACCTGCCAATGCAGCAGATGCAGGAGACGGGTTCTATCCCTGGACCAGGAAGATCCCCTGGAGAAGGAAATGCCAGCCCCTCCAGTATTCTTGTCTGGAGAATCCCATGGACGGAGGAGTCTGGCGGGCTACGGTCGATGGCATCGCAAAGAGTCAGACAAGACTGAGACTGAAGCGCCTTAGCAGGCATGCACGCACACAGGAACCAGAGGCTGTGCTTTGAGTCCAGTCACCTCCTGAGGGGCAATCAGGCATCTGAGCAATGTTGACCTTGGCAAAATATCAAACTAAGACTCAAGCAAGGGGCTTGCAGCTGTGGTCTTATATATGACTCTGTCTTCATTTCCAGACATCAAAACTGCAAGAATGCTTGACCTTTTTTTTTTTTAAGGTATAGTACAAGAAACAATTGTGTGGTCCAGTGTGTCCCATCTGAATCTCCGGGGAATGTGACAAGTACAGCTCTTATCCAGAGAGGCTCTTACTACCCATCTCTTACCGCCATCATCATCTTCTCAGCACCCACCAATAAGACACAGGTTTGAAACACCCTCCATCCCTAAAAATGCAACTATTTCATGCATTGAAAACGATTCTTCAAAACTTGCATTCTGCCAACGAATTTGCCCTGAGGGAAGGCATGGCAACCCACTCCAGTATCCTCGCCTGGAGAATCTCCACGGACAGGGGAGCCTGGTGGGCCACAGTCCGTAGGGTCACAGAGAGTATGACACAACTGAAGTGACTTAGTATGCTCACACGTAACCGATTTGCATCCGTTGTCATTATTTACCAAGGGGCTCCCCCGACGGCTCAGTGGGTAAAGAGTCTGCCTGCAGCACAAGAGACACAGGAGACATGGGTTCAATTCCTGGGCTGGCAAGATCCCCTGGAGGAGGAAATGGCAAACCACTGCAGTATTCTTGCCTGGAAAATTCCATGGACAGAGGAACCTCACAGGCTCCAGTCCAAGGGATCACAGAGAGTCAGACATGACTAAGCACAAGGCACTTAAGCCAATGATAGGCATTCTGTCATAGACTAGCCCTGTGCCTCAGCCACTTGCCATTTCCTTGGACTAAATATCAAATCTGTACTTGTATAATCACAGAGGGTATCCCTGAGAGAATAAGGAGGTAAATAAGAGTGAAAGAAAAAAAAAATCATAGCAAGGAATTTTTTCCTTTGTATAGAATTGTGGTCTCATATTTTTTCTTTCCCACCAGACAGGCTGAGTTTGGTATATAGCATGGGTCAGTCAACTTACCTACATGATATCTTTTGATTGTCAGGACACCACTGCTAAGTAAGCACTATTATTATGTTGTTGCTGTTTAATTGCTAAGAAGTGTACAACTCTTTTGAGACCTCATGGACTATAGCCTGCAAGGCTCCTCTGTCCTTGGGATTATCCAGGCAAGAAGACTGACGTGGCTTGCCATTCCCTTCTCCAGGGGATCTTCTCTACCCAGGGATAGAACCCAGGTCTCCTGCATTGCAAGCAGATTCTTTACCATCTGAGCCACCAGAGAAGTCCCTTTTCCTTACCACACTCACATCAAAAATGCAAAAACTAATGATCAATGATATTAAGAAGAAAAAATGATTACCTACTAGCTTAATAGTCATGAAGCTGAGATTCTAACCCAGACCTTTCACCTCTAGGGCTTCATACACACTGTAGCCTCTGGAGTTTTCTTCTGAGAGAACTCAGTCATGTTCAATGTTAGGACTGTTGACTTTTTATGTTGGCCAAGGGCAGGAAAAACACTGAAGAAAATTTCAACTGAAAAGCACATATATAAATAAATAATTTTCCTGCTTCCTTCTGAGCCACATACTGCTAGTACTTTCCCATTTCTTTAAAGAGTCCTTTCAAAAGCAGAAGAGCTATGTGAAATAATAAAAATTCTATAAAAATATACAATTTTAAGCTACCATTTATTTCTTAAGGACTTACTGAGTACTCTAGGCCCTTGAAAAATATTTTTCAAAACAACCCCATGAAGTAAACATGATCCATTATAGAAGAACAAAGAATTGAGGTTTAGAAAGTTTAAGTGGCTTGTGCAAGACAGCTAGAAAGAGGCTGAGAAAGTGAATTAACACCTGTTGGACCCCCCAATTCATGCTCTGAATGATTACACTGAACCTTCTCACATTTGTTAAAATAAGAGTCCTGAGGTCTTGCATAGTAACTCATTTTAAGCCAACTTAGAAACCAAAGCACTGCTCTCCTTGTTCACCTCCCAAGTACTGCTTAGTGCAGTTTAGTCTGAGCATGCTCTTTGGAGCTAGATAACTCGAGTTTAACTCCCAGATATATCACTTAGTAGATGTGTGAACTTAGGTAACTTAATTAACCTCTCTGCCTCAGAGTTTCATAATCTGCAAAATGGACACAGTTCTAGTGCCTACATCATAAGTTATTGGGAGGATTAAATGATTTAACCTGTACAAAACACAGAAGAATGTATGATGCCTAGTATGCAATATGTTACTATTTGTATTATTGGTGCATTTGTGTAATATGATACACAGTAGTATATTCAATTCAGTTCAGTCACTCAGTCATGTCCAACTCTTTGCGACCCCATGAATCACAGCACGCCAGGCCTCCCTGTCCATCACCATCTCCTGGAGTTCACTCAGACTCACATCCATTGAGTCTGTGATGCCATCCAGCCATCTCATCCTGGGTCGTCCCCTTCTCCTCCTGCCCCCAATCCCTCCCAGCATCAGAGTCTTTTCCAATGAGTCAGCTCTTCACCTGAGGTGGCCAAAGTACTGGAGTTTCAGCTCTAGCATCATTCCTTCCAAAGAAATCCCAGGATTGATCTCCTTCAGAATGGACTGTTTGGATCTCTTTGCAGTCCAAGGGACCCTCAAGAGTCTTCTCCAACACCACAGTTCAAAAGCATCAATTCTTCGCATTCAGCCTTCTTCACAGTCCAACTCTCACATCCATACATGACCACAGGAAAAACCATAGCCTTGACTAGACAGACTTTAGTTGGCAAAGTAATGTCTCTGCTTCTGAATATGCTATCTAGGTTGGTCAAAACTTTTCTTCCAAGCAGTAAGCATCTTTTAATTTCATGGCTGCAGTCACCATCTGCAGTGACTTTAGAGCCCCCCAAAACAAAGTGTGACACTGTTTCTACTGTTTCCCCATCTATTTCCCATGAAGTGATGGGACCAGATGCCATGATCTTCATTTTCTGAATGTTGAGCTTTAAGCCAACTTTTTCACTCTTCTCTTTCACTTTCATCAAGAGGCTTTTTAGCTCCTTTTCACTTTCTGCCATAAGGGTGGTGTCATCTGCATATCTGAGGTTATTGATATTTCTCCCGGCAATCTTGATTCCAGCTTGTGCTTCTTCCAGTCCAGCGTTTCTCATGATGTACTCTGCATAGAAGTTAAATAAGCAGGGTGACAATATACAGCCTTGACGTACTCCTTTTCCTATTTGGAACCGGTCTGTTGTTCCATGTCCAGTTCTAACTATTGCTTCCTGACCTGCATACAGATTTCTCAACAGGCAGGTTAGGTGGTCTGGTGTTCCCATCTCTCTCAGAATTTTCCACAGTTTATTGTGATCCACACAGTCAAAGACTTTGGCATAGTCAATCAAGCAGAAATAGATGTTTTTCTGGAACTCGCTTGCTTTTTCCATGATCCAGAGGATGTTGGCAATTTGATCTCTGGTTCCTCTGCCTTTTCTAAAACCAGCTTGAACATCAGGGAGTTCACGGTTCATGTATTGCTGAAGTCTGGCTTGGAGAATTTTGAGCATTACTTTACTAGCATGTGAGATGAGTGCAATTGTGCGGTAGTTTGAACATTCTTTTGCATTGCCTGTCTTTGGAATTGGAATGAAAACTGACCTTTTCCAGTCCTGTGGCCTGAGTTTTCCAAACTTGCTGGCATATTGAGGGCAGCACTTTCACAGCATCATCTTTCAGGATTTGAAATAGCTCCACTGGAATTCCATCACCTCCACTAGCTTTGTTCGTAGGGATGCTTTCTAAGGCCCACTTAACTTCACATTCCAAGATGTCTGGCTCTAGATTAGTGATCACATCATCATGATTATCTGGGTCATGAAGATCTTTTTTGTACAGTTCTTCCATGTATTCTTGCCACCTCTTCTTAATATCTCCTGCTTCTGTTAGGTCCATACCATTTCTGTCCTTTATTGAGCCCATCTTTGCATGAAATGTTCCCTTGGTATCTCTAATTTTCTTGAAGAGATCTCTAGTCTTTCCCATTCTGTTCTTTTCCTCTATTTCTTTGCATTGATCGCTGAAGAAGGCTTTCTTATCTCTCCTTGCTATTCTTTGGAACTCTGCATTCAGTTGCTTATATCTTTCCTTTTCTCCTTGGCTTTTCGCCTCTCTTCTTTCCACAGCTATTTGTAAGGCCTCCCCAGACAGCCATTTTGCTTTCTTGCATTTCTTTTCCATGGGGATGGTCTTGATCCCTGTCTCCTGTACAATGTCACAAACCTCATTCCATAGTTCATCAGGCACTCTATCAATCAAATCTAGACCCTTAAATCTATTACTCACTTTCACTGTATAATCATAAGGGATTTGATTGAGGTCATACCTGAATTGTCTAGTGTTTTTCCCTACTTTCTTCAATTTAAGTCTGAATTTGGCAATAAGCAGTTCATGATCTGAGCCACAGTCAGCTCCCGGTCTTGTTTTTGCTGACTGTATAGAGCTTCTCCATCTTTGGCTGCGAAGAATAGAATCAATCTGATTTCAGTTTGACCATCTGGTGATGTCCATGTGTAGAGTCTTCTCTTGTGTTGTTGGAAGAGGATGTTTGCTATGACCAGTGCATTTTCTTGGCAAAACTCTATTAATCTTTGTCCTGCTTCACTCCACATTCCAAGGCCAAATTTGCCTGTTACTCCAGGTGTTTCTTGACTTCCTACTTTTGCATTCCAGTCCCCTAGAATGAAAAGGACATCTTTTTGGGGTGTTAGTTCTAAAAGATCTTGTAGGTATTCATAAAACCGTTCAACTTCAGTTTTTTCAGCGTTACTGGTTGGGGCATAGACTTGGATAACTGTGATATTGAATGGTTTGCCTTGGAGACGAACAGAGATCATTCTGTCGTTTTCGAGATTGCATCCAAGTACTGCATTTCAGACTCTTTTGTTGACCATGATGGCTACTCCATTTCTTCTGAGGGATTCCTGTCCGCAGTAGTAGATATAATGGTCATCTGAGTTAAATTCACCCATTCCAGTCCATTTTAGTTCATTGATTCCTAGAATGTCAACGTTCACCCTTGCCATCTCTTGTTTGACCACTTCCAATTTGCCTTGATTCATGGACCTGACATTCCAGGTTCCTATGCAATATTGCTCTTTACAGCATCAGATCTTGCTTCTATCACCAGTCACATCCACAACTGGGTATTGTTTTTGCTTTGGTTCCATTCCTTAATTCTTTCTGGAGTTATTTCTCCACTGATCTTCTGTAGCATATTGGGCACCTAATGACCTGGGAAGTTCCTCTTTTGGTATCCTATCATTTTGCCTTTTCCTACTGTTCATGGGGTTCTCAAGGCAAGAATACTGAAGTGGCTTGCCATTCCCTTCTCCAGTGGACCACATTCTGTCAGGCCTCTCCACCATGACCCATCCGTCTTGGGTTGCCCCGCAGGCATGGCTTGGTTTCATTGAGTTAGACAAGGCTGTGGTCCTAGTGTGATTAGATTGACTAGTTTTCTGTGAGTATGGTTTCAGTGTGTCTGCCCTCTGATGCCCTCTTGCAACACTTACCATCTTACTTGCGTTTCTCTTACCTTGGCGTGGGGTATCTCTTCATGGCTGCTCCAGCAAAGCACAGCTGCTGTTCCTTACCTTGGATGAGGGGTATCTCCTCACCGCCACCCTTCCTGACCTTCAACATGGGATAGCTCCTCTAGGCCCTCCTGTGCCTGCGCAGCCACAAGTATTTATAAAAAGAAAATGAGATCATACAAGAATCTATGATAGATACAGAGGAAGGTCTGACTTCTTACGTTTGTCTTCACCTCTTCCCGGTACTCTCTGCTCCAGCCGTGGCTTCAGCAATAGCTTGCTTTAGGTGTAGCCTGATTACATCTCCTACAGCTGCACCTCACATTTCTCACTTTCTGCCTGACGCTATGGTGTGGCTCCTCTATCTGCTTCCACGTCTGGAGGGGTGAGTGAAGCATCTCCCTGGGTGGCAACCCTTGACCAATGTAAAATGGGAGCCAGTAGATAAATGCCTACAGCTCAGACAGTAAAGCATCTGCCTGCAATGCAGGAGATCCGGGTTTGATCCCTGGGTCAGGGAACATCCTCTGGAGAAGGAAATGGCAACCCACTCCAACACTCTTGCCTGGAAAATCCCATGGATGGAGGAGCCTGGTAGGCTATGGGCCATGGGGTCCCAAAGAGTCAGACACGACTGAGTGACTTTACTTCTCCATCTTTCAGGCGACCATTCAGAGGATTGTTTCAAATAGGCCTTTGGTGTATGTGTGTGTTGGGGTGGGGTGAGGGGCAGGACTAGCAGATGGCAGTGAATTAAGTCCTAGGAATAAGTGAGCCAAGCTTCTAGGACCTCATATTGGGATGTAAGTTTCCATGCTGCCCTAGAAGAGTCCCATATTCTTGGTGCCAACATGTTTCCCCACTCCATCTCATGTATAACATGGTGCTAAGTAAAGCAGAACAGCAGAGAAATAAAACCCTCTGCATCACATATCACACAGATGGGATCTTGTTTGCTTTGGCCTAATATAACCTGAGTAATTTGCCTGCAGTAAGAAATTAACCCAATTTGACAAAGTGTGATGCCTGAGAAATCAGCAGATGTGGGCTCTAATTCCACATCTATGTTTAATTAGTTCTGTAGCCCTCGGAAATATGCTAAATCACATTAAGTCCCAACTATCTTATTGCAGCAATGGGAGATGTTACTTGATGATTATTTTAGAGACTTTCTCATAAAATTAAAACTCTGATTCTCAAGGGCTTTCAACAGTTATTGACACTGTACATATTATTTGGAGCATATGATGAAAATAGATCTAAGATTATTAAACATTTTATAATCTATGTTATTTGAAACAGACCTAATAATACTTTTATGCACTATAATATTTTATTCACAATAATACTTTTACTTAAGTGTTTGCAAATAATATTAAGACTTAAGATAATTTTATCATACTTAAAAGTAAAAATAATCTAACCATTATTCACATGGCAAATAGCCTACATTTGAAAAATACTTTTTATACAGCATCCTTGTAATTTAATTATCACAACACTCCCACTTTAACAATACTATTAATAATTCTCATTTGGGAAACAGGTAAATTCAAAGAGCCTCTAAAGTTTTCTTTCATCTAGCTATATGGTAAATTACTGGTAGACACAGAATTTTCCATTAAGGAAATTATCTTTCTAAAAACTGGTTTTCACAGGGAGCCCAGCCTGTCACTCTGATGACCTAGAGGGTGGGATGGGAGGTGGGAGGAAGGCTCAAGAGGGAGGGATATTTATATATATATATATAATTATGATTGATTTGCATTGCTGTAGAGCAGAAACCAACACAACAGTGTAAAGCAGTTATCATCTAATTCAAAAATAAAAAACAGAAAATTTTTATTTTCTACTGGAACCATAAAAAGTAAAAACAAACATTGAAGATGAGTGATAAAAACTGGTTAACTATATAAATAAAGAGAAATATTAATATGATGGGGAAATCTGGTTTTGTTAAAACTTCCATTCTTCTTGAGTATACAGCAAAATCCTTGAGGTCACAGGTAAGTGTCTTATGTAATGATTTGTATTCACACTCTGGACTTAACACAGTGACCACTAATTATTTTATTTTATTTTATTTTTTTGATGTGGACCAATTTTTATAGGCTTTATTGAATTTGTTACACTATTACTTCTGTTTTTATGTTTTTGGCCGCAAGGCATGAGGAATCTTAGTTCCTTGACCAGGGATCAAACTGCACCTCCTGCAATGGAAGGCGAAGTCTTAATCACTAGACCTCCAGGGAAATCCCACCACTCAATTATTAATCACTAGATATATGAACAATTGTATGATAAATTGGGACTGAGAATTAGAAACAAATTTATTTCCTGTAGGACTCCTTCCATAACTCCCCACCCCCAGGCAGGACAAGATGCTTCTCTGTCCTACAAATGCCAAGGTCATTACAATATTAAATCACAGAATATTGGAGTCTCTCTATGTGGCCATATGTCGATAGCTTGTGACTTATATGAATGGCAGCACTGAGTTTTTTTTTAATTTTAATTTTTACTTTATTTTGCTTTACAATACTGTATTGGTTTTGCTGTACATCAACATGAATCAGCCACGGGTGTACATGAGTTCCCAATCCTGAACCCCCCTCCCACCTCCCACCCCATATCATCTCTCTGGATCATCCCAGTGCACCAGCCCCAAGTATCCTGTATCCTGTATCGAACATAGACTGGCGATTCATTTCTTATCTGATAGTATACATGTTTCAATGCCATTCTCCCAAATCATCCCACCCTCTCCCTCTCCCACAGAGTCTAAAATTCCGTTCTATACATCTGTGTCTCTTTTGCTGTCTCGCATACAGGGTCATCATTACCATCTTTCTAAATTCCATATATATGTGTTAGTATGCTGTATTGGTGTTTTTCTTTCTGGCTTACTTCACTCTGTATAATCAGCTCCAGTTTCATCCACCTCATTAGAACTGATTCAAATGTATTCTTTTTAATGGCTGAGTAATACTCCATTATGTATATGTACCACAGCTTTCTTATCCATTCATCTGCCGATGGACATCTAGGTTGTTTCTATGTCCTGGCTATCATAAACAGTGCTGCGATGAACATTGGGGTACACATGTCTTTTTCAATTCTGGTTTCCTCGGTGTATATGCCCAGCAGTGGGATTGCTGGGTCATAAGGCAGTTCTATTTGCAATTTTTTTAAGGAATCCACACTGTTCTCCGTAGTGGCTGTACTAGTTTGCATTCCCACTATCAGTGTAAGAGGGTTCCCTTTTCTCCAACCCTCTCCAGCATTTATTGCTTGTAGACTTTTGGATCACTGCCATTCTGATTGGTGTGAAATGGTACCTCATTGTGGTTTTGATTTGCATTTCTCTGATAATGAGTGATGTTGAGCATCTTTTCATGTGTTTGTTAGCCATCCATATGTCTTCTTTGGAGAAATGTCTATTTAGTTCTTTGGCCCATTTTTTGATTGGGTCATTTATTTTTCCGGACTTGAGCTGCATAAATTGCTTGTATATTTTTGAGACTAGTTGTTTGTCAGTTGCTTCATCTGCTATTATTTTCTCCCATTCAGAAGGCTGTCTTTTCACCTTGCTTATAGTTTCCTTTGTTGCAGCACTGAGTTTTAATTAACTTTGTCCTGTGTCCTTAGCATGGGGTTGATACAAGGAATAAGCATGGGGTTGATACAAGGAATATGTGTTGATTCAACAAATGGATGAAAGAATTTGGAAGCAAGAGAACAATTCAGTAATTTTGGATTTATTAATATTATGGTGTTATTTGAAGCTGGAAAAGAGTAGTAACATAAAAAAGGAACTAGACCCTTGGGGATGCTTACAGCCGCCAGTGCAATGGAAAAGAGAGTGTAAGAGAAGAATAACTGAAGATCAACTGGAAGAATGAGAAAAATGTGAGATTGAGTAAATAAAGAAGAAAGCACCAGAACTTCCCTGGTGATCCAGAGGTTAAGAATTCATCAGGTAATGCAAGGGAGCCAGGTTTGATCCCTGGTTGGAGAACTAAGATCCCACATGCTGTGAAGCAGCTATACCACAACCAGAGACTCTTGAGTGTCATAGCCAAATAAATAAATAAATAGATTTTTTTTTTAAGAAGAAAGTGGCAAACCACTCTTATGGTCTTTACATGTTGTTGTTGTTTAGTCACTAAGTCGTGTCCTACTCTTTTGCAACCCCATAGACTGTAGCCCATCAGACTTCTCTGTCCATGGGATTTCCCAGGCAAGAACACTGGAGTGAGTTACCATTTCCTTCTCCAGGAGATCTTCTTGACTCAGGGATAGAACCTACATTTCCTGCATTGGCAGGAAGATTCTTTACCACTGAACCACCTGGGAAGCCCAGTCTTTCTGTGATGATGTATTTATTGCATGTCATACAAGATTTACATATAGCATGGATATTTGGAGTGCCACCTTATGTTATTCAACTTTAGTTTGGAATTGTGTCATCAGAGCTGCTATCTCGGAGAATCTGAGACAAGTGAAGCTCTGAAAACAGTAACCTTGGGTATGGAATTTCTAATCCTTGTGTGGGCTGGAACAAATTAGCCTGAAGTTGCCTCAATTTTGTTTGCATGGTGAAAACATTGCCATCTCCCTCATTGGGTTGTTGTAGTCAATCACTAATAAAACAGTATGATAAAGCCCTCTCCAAATACGAAGTGCTATTGAAATGTAGAGTAATTCACTGGACATCCTTGTTTTCCATCAGACCCATCCCAAGAGGCATTTCCTTCCTTCCAGAACATGTACACTCAATGAAGTGTCCATCTGACAAGTCAGACTCTGCCAAGGGTGGAAAGACAAATTATTATAAGATAAATGGCTAAGTGTTAGTGTGCAAAGGTGGTAAAAGCCTTGTAGCCCTGCCTGAATAAGGGTTAAGAATAGGGATTAAGATGCCCCAGAATGTGCAATATATTTGATATTCTCCCCAGAGAAAATGAAAGCAGGGAAAATTTCTGGCTACCTGGGGCCCTTTGCCTTCCCTCCAAAAACATTACACTTGGCTAATGGAGCTGTAACTTTGTTTTGATTTCCTGAGTGGTCTTGAGTTACCTAATATCTGGCTTGCTTCCCTAGATGGCTGTTCTTAGATCTCTCCAGTAAAATCATACTTAAACCATTTTCATTAGGACCTGAGCACTACATGATTATAAAGTACCTCATGAAATGCCTTGATTAGCAGAGATCAAAGACAGACCTTCATTAGTTTTGCTTTCTTTCCCCTCCTACGTTGCCTTTGCATTAAACTGCATTAAGCTGACTAAGCTCAGCTCTCCAAAGTTTGTACAATCTGGAAAAGGTAATTTCTCCCAAGGAGTCCGACTTTTCTTTGGTGCACATGGCTGCAGGTTTTCTGTGACCCAAGGCAGAGTCAGCAAGTGGTCTATTCTGTGGAGAGAAACAGCACCTACTCCAAATGTAGCATCCATGTGGTTCCTTCTGCAACACACCCCGAGGGTTAAAACAGATTTGGATTAATACCACTGGCCAAAGGTTATGAGCCTATTAACTTAGCTTTCCTTACCAAATTGAGTCATTTTAACCTCATTCAGGTGTTGCATTCAATAATGAAGTTGTTCACCATGATATGGTGGTAAGGGATGCTTTGCATTCGTGCAGACCCGAGTTCAAGTTCTGGCTTCTTCACTTCTCAGACTACCAACTTTCTCATATGTAAATTTGGGATATCAGTGTCAGTTTCACAGGGTTGTTGTTAAGAATGAATGAGATAATGTTTCAGCTCAGTTCATTTCAGTCACTCAGTTGTGTCTGACTCTTTGCAACCCCATGAACTGCAGCATGCCAGGCCTCCCTGTCCATGACCAACTCCCGGAGTTCACCCAAACACATGTCCATCAAGTCAGTGATGCCATCCAGCCATCTCATCCTCTGTCGTCCCGTTCTCCTTCTGCCCTCAATCTTTCCCAGCATCAGGGTCTTTTCAAATGAGTCAGCTCTTCGCATCAGGTGGCCAAAGTAGTGGAGTTTCAGCTTCAAAATCAGTCCTTCCAATGAACACCCAGGACTGATCTCCTTTAGGATAGACTGGTTGGATCTCCTTGCAGTCCAAGGAACTCTCAAGAGTCTTCTCCAACACCACAGTTCAAAAGCATCAATTCATCTGCACTCAGCTCTCTTTATAGACCAACTCTCACATCCATAAATGACTACTGGAAAAACCATAGCCTTGACTAGACGGACCTTTCTTGGCAAAGTAATGTCTCTGCTTTTGAATATGCTGTCTAGGTTGGTCATAACTTTCCTTCCAAGGAGTAAGTGTCTTTTAATTTTATGGCTGCAATCACCATCTGCAGTTATTTTGAAGCCCCCAAAAATAACTGTTTGGGGGCTGTTTCCCCTGTTTCCCCATCTATTTCCCATGAAGTGATAGGACCAGATGCCATGATCTTAGTTTTCTGAATGTTGAGCTTTAAGTCAATTTTTTCACTCTCTTTCACTTTCATCAAGAAGATTTTTAGTTCTTCACTTTCTGCCATAAGGGTGGTGTCATCTGCATATCTGCTACTGCTACTGCTAAGTCACTTCAGTCGTGTCCGACTCTGTGTGACCCCAAAGACGGCAGCCCACCAGGCTCCCTCGTCCCTGGGATTCTCCAGGCAAGAACACTGGAGTGGGTTGCCATTTCCTTCTCCAATGCGTGAAAGTGAAAAATAAAAATGAACTCACTCAGTCGTGTCCGAGGCTATTGATATTTCTCCCAGCAATCTTGATTCCAGCTAGTGCTTCTCCCAGCCCAGCGTTTCTCATAATGTACTCTGCATAAAAGTTAAATAAGCAGGATGACAATATACAGCCTTGACATCCTCCTTTTCCTATTTGGAACCAGTCTGTTGTTCCATGTCCAGTTTGCTAGACAAAAAAAGCCATTTTGCTTTTTTGCATTTCTTTTTCTTGGGGATGGCCTTAATTCCCGTCTCCTGTACCATGTCATGAACCTCCATCCATAGTTCATCAGGCACTCTGACTATCAGATCTAGTCCCTTAAATCTATTTCTCACTTCCACTGTATAGTCATAAGCGATTTAATTTAGGTCATACCTGAGTGGTCTAGTGGTTTTCCCCATTTTCTTCCATTTAAGTCTGAATTTGGCAATAAGGAGTTTATGATTGGAGCCACAGTCAGCTCCTGGTCTTGTTTTTAATAACTGTATGGAGCTTCCCATCTTTGGCTGCAAAGAATATAATCAATGTGATTTTGGTGTTGACCATCTGGTGATGTCCATGTGTAGAGTCTTCTGTTGTGTTGTTGGGAGAGGGTGCTATCAGTGTCAGTTTCGCAGGACTACTGTTAAGAATAAATGGGCTAATGTTTAGGGAGCAGCTGACACAGTGGTCACCACACAGGAAGCACTCAACACATTTATAAATATGTGCTGCTGCTCTTCAGTCGCTAAGTCCTGTCCCACTCTTTGCAACCCCATGGACTGCAGCCCACCAGGCTCCTCTGTCCATGGGATTTCCCAGACAAGAATACTAGAGTGGATTGCCATTTTCTTCTCCAGGGGATCTTTCTGACCCAGGGATTGAACCTGCATGTCCTGCATTGACAGATGGATGCTTTACCACTGAGCCACCAGGGAAGCCCATGTATATTCAGTTCAGTTCAGTTCAGCCGCTCAGTCGTGTCCGACTCTTTGTGACCCCATGAACCGCAGCACACCAGGCCTCCCTGTCCATCACCATCTCCCAGAGTTCACTCAGACTCACGTCCATCGAGTCCGTGATGCCATCCAGCCATCTCATCCTCTGTCGTCCCCTTCTCCTCCTGCCCCCAATCCCTCCCAGCATCAGAGTCTTTTCCAATGAGTCAGTTCTTCGCATGAGGTGGCCAAAGTACTGGAGTTTCAGCTTTAGCATCATTCCTTCCAAAGAAATCCCAGGGTTGATCTCCTTCAGAATGGACTGGTTGGATCTCCTTGCAGTCCAAGGGACCCTCAAGAGTCTTCTCCAACACCACAGTTCAAAGGCATCAATTCTTTGGCACTCAGCCTTCTTCACAGTCCAACTGTCACATCCATACATGACCACAGGAAAAACCATAGCCTTGACTATACGGACCTAGTCGGCAAAGTAATGTCTCTGCTTTTGAATATACTACCTAGGTTGGTTATAACTTTTCTTCCAAGCAGGAAGCGTCTTTTAATTTCATGGCTGCAGTCACCACCTGCAGTGATTTTGGAGCCCAAAAAAACAAAGTCTGCCACTGTTTTCACTGTTTCCCCATCTATTTCCCATGAAGTGATGGGACCAGATGCCATGATCTTCATTTTCTGAATGTTGAGCTTTAAGCCAACTTTTTCACTCTCCTCTTTCACTTTCGTTAAGAGGTTTTTAGCTCCTCTTCACTTTCTGCCATAAGGGTGGTGTCATCTGCATATCTGAGGTTATTGATATTTCTCCCAGCAATCTTGATTCCAGCTTGTATTTCTTCCAGTTCAGTGTTCCTCATGATGTACTCTGCATAGAAGTTAAATAAGCAGGGTGACAATATACAGCCTTGACGTACTCCTTTTCCTATTTCGAACCGGTCTGTTGTTCCATGTCCAGTTCTAACTGTTGCTTCCTGACCTGCATACAGATTTCTCAAGAGGCAAGTCAGGTGGTCTGGTATTCCCATCTCTCTCACAATTTTCCACAGTTTACTGTGATCCACACAGTCAAAGGCTTTGGCATATTCAGTGAACCCTTACAACTGTAGAAAGGAGAAGGGCTGATGCAGAACTGTGACATCTTAACTGGAAAGTGTTTTCAGTTGCTCAGACACAGCAGCCT
Organism: Oryx dammah; assembly: GCF_014754425.2. Lineage (NCBI taxonomy): Eukaryota > Metazoa > Chordata > Mammalia > Artiodactyla > Bovidae > Oryx > Oryx dammah. The sequence goes on from NW_024070203.1 coordinate 30,493,338, forward strand.
CCAGTTTTCTTTTGTATAAATATCCCAGTGAGCAATGGGAGATGTTTCCTTGGATTAGCTACTTGGAGCCGGGGAAACCTCAAACCTTCCCACAAGCACAGTGAAGAGGATGTCAACTTCTGGTCTAAGAGCAAGAGACACATTGGAAAATCTGGCTTTCTATATTCAAGGCTGAGTGGTGTGGGGTAGAGATAAGGTAAACTTGAGAGAGAGAGAGCAATTTATTATAAGGAGTTGGCTCATGTGATTATGAAGGCTGAGACAGTCAGTATGTAGTTCCAGTCTGAGGGTCTGAGAACCAGGTGAGCCCAATGCTATAAATATCAGTTTGAGTCTGAATCCAGAGGCAGGAGAAAACCTATGCCCCAGGCTTGAAGGTGTTCAGGAAGACAGAGTTCTTTCTTACTCAACCTTTTATTGTACTCAGGCCTTCAGTGGATTGGATAAGGCCCACCTGTATTTGGGAGGGCAATCTGCTTTACTCAGTCTACTGATTCTAATGGTAATCTCATCCAGAAGCACTCTCACAGATACACCCAGAAATAATATTTAACCAGATATCTGGGTGCTCTGTGGACTAAGCTGACGCCTAAGATTAACCACCACAGTAATCCCTTAGCTGAGTTATACACTGGTGATAATCATTCACATCTTCAGTCAGTCGGTGAATAAATATTTTACTATCTTTCATGTGCTAGCCACTAGACCATTCAAGGGTAAATGTCACCTTTTTCACAGGTGATGTCACAAGGTCTGCTGGTGACACTGATAAACAATTATTACCTATAATGTAAAAATTGTCCAGTTGTCCTCAGCATTCTACAACCCTTAATAATTAAAATCTTTAGTGTTTTGTAGATATGTCTAAAATATACAGATTTTAGAGTTTATAAATGGAAGCCAAGCTCAAGCTACATGTTTATAGATGAAGTCTTGAAATCCAGGGCTTGAAATGAATTATCTTCTGTGAGCGCTGGTTCTCTCTGGCGGTACCTCCCCGAGGGTATGTCCCTCGGGTGCACCTCTTCAATTCTGGCCTACTGGATGTGACTCTTGATACTGTCTGGGGAAGTGGAGACTGGAGGGGTAAGGATAAGGTTTCATTTTACTTTATCCACAAGTATGTTTGGAGCAATGGGAATGAAGAGGTGAAGGTAGCAGAGAAAAGTTTGGTTCATTCTGCCAAATAGGAAGATAAAAATGCCACCTCACATACAGAGCATTAAGTAATACATGAATGTATGTGGGAGTGATCTAGGAATTAAAATCTAATGGGGTATACCACTTAATATGTCTCTTTTAAAAAAGGAACATGTTTTTAAAGAGGAGAGCTTAGACTAATAATTTGTTCTATGTGCTCATTATCCCATTTCAGCCCTCAACATAGTGGTTCATGAAAAAAAAAAAAGGGAGGTAATGGAAGAAAACAAAATTGCCAGGTAATGCTTGTAGCAGCTAAGAATTTGGGCTCTGGGTTCACAGAGATATGAATTGGAACCCACTTTTGTTATTTAATACCTGTGACACCTTGGGGAAGACAATACCCTGAAGTTCATTTTATCTGTAATGTGAGAATGAGGATCACATCTAATACTGAGGTATGAGGCAAACATTACATGTGGTGATACCTGGAGGGGGATTGAACCAGAGGTAGTGCTTGAGTATAGCCCGAACAGGTTATTTCATATAATCTTTACTGAATTAATGTGTAGCTATTATTAGCTCCATTCCATGGATGAGAGAAATGAGGTTTGCCAATTTTAAGAATTTGCTAAATCTACTTACCAATCTAAATTCCCTCCCAGTACTGTTTTAGTTGTAGATGATCTGGGATGGAAACATATGTTTTCCACCTTCTTAATCCCAAGCTTTTGTAGTATTCTATGCCACTTCCATCCTGCTGCAGAGTCTCTCTTATCTGTGCTTGTTTTTCTTCCTCAGTTACATTCTAAACTCTCAGGAAGTATTCCAAGCCTGGACTTTGTATTACCCCACTGGGTAATGTAGTGGAGGTGATCTGTTTATCAGTATTTGTTTGAATGCTTTATTCAATAAAAAATATCTTGCTACTGTCAGGATATTAATACAAACTTTGTTAGATTTGTACCTAAGTATTTCGTTTTCTTTAAAGCAATTTATAAATGGTATTATGTTTTTATTTTCAGCTTCACATGTTCATTTTATTATACAAAAATATGAGTTTTGTGCACTGATCTTTGTCCTGACCTTACCGAACTCAATTAGCTCTAGCTGAGATCTTATTACTTTCTCATTTGTTTAAGAGAATTCATAATGGCTTGTTGAATCATTTCATGGTAGTTGCTTTAAAAACCATACCTGACAATTTTAGCATCTGATTTATCTCAGTGTTGGTGTTATTTGATCATGCCTTCTTATTCAAGAGGTGATTTTCTTGGTTCTTGGTATGAAGGATGATTTCCTAGACATTTAGGCTATTGCATTAGGAGACTGAGATTTGATGAAAATTTTAAGTCAACCACTCTGTTTAGGTTTAGATTTAGCACATAGGTCCTGCCTCTTTCTGTGAGCTGTGGTCCCAATGGCAATCTAATTTTCAGAGACTTCCTAGTACTATTTTGATCTGCTTAGCTAATTTCAAGTATATAGCACAGTATTGGTAACAGTCATCACCATGTTGCTCTTGGCATCTACAGAATTTATTTATCATATATAACTGAAATTTGGAAACCTTTGGCCAACATCTTTACATTTCTTATTCCTCCCAACCTTTAGCAACCATCATTCTGGTATATTTTTATGAGATGGACTAGTTTAGACCATTCTTAAAAATGGTATCATGCACTATATTTTCTTCTGTATTTAGCTTATTTCACTTACATTAGTTCCTCCAAGTTCATCTATGTTTTCACAAATGGCAGGATTTCCATATGATCCAACAGTCCCGCTTCTAGTTATATATTTAAAAGAATTGAAATCAGGATCTTAAAGAGGTATCTGCACCCCTATGTCCATTGCAGCATGATTCATAATAACCAAGAAATGGAAGTAACCTCAGTGTCCATCTACAGATCAATAGATAAAGAAAAAGTGGCATATACATACACTGGAATATTACTGCTTAGAAAAGCTTTCTTTCTAAATGAAATGATTTTTTTAGCAGGGCTGTTTAGTATTTGAATGAGATAATGATGTAAAATTGCTAAGTGCAGTGCCTAATGTTTAGTAAACATCCAGTAAAAATTAGCCTTCATTCTGACACCAGTAGGAATTTTCTTTGGAACTGCTCCCAGCTTTTCCCCAAATGTGTTTTTATCAGTTTGCAGACGGGCAATTATGGAACTTGTGTCAGGGAAGAGCTCAGAAATTAGTCCTGGAAAGCTGCAAGTGAACATCTATACTATAGTATGAATGTACTTAAGAAACCATAGTGGATGTGTGAACAGCAGTGCAACAAATTGACCGTGAGAGTCAGATTATCTGGATTCATGTTCTAATAACTGCATGATTTTGTACAACTTGTTTAGTTTTCTATGCTTCAGTTTCTTCAATTTTTTCACAGGATTGTTTTAACAGCAAGAGTTAATTAAGTTCAGGAATTTAAACATTTCTGGCACAGAAGTGTTTGTGATTATTGTAATGAATACCTTCTAGAAAAGAAGCTAATGCTTAGAACAGTCAAACAATTCACCCAAGATAACACAGCCAAGGAAGAGAAGAATTGGATCTTGAACTCACTTATGATTCCAAAGTCTGTGTTCTTTGCCATTATTTTACTGTTTCTCAAAGTTGAGTAATGGACAGCCTTCTTTTAAGAGAAACCAAAGTTCTGTTTAATATTGATGCTGATTTAAAGGACTGTAATTATAATGTTGCTAAAATGTGCACAAATCTAAACCTAGATTTAACTTCCTATGCCCATAAATCATTTAAGCTATGAAATTCAAACACATTTACTAATTAGATGCAGGCAAAAGATGCAACCCAGTAAAATTCAATTTAGTAACATTTATTTAATGTGATGAATGTTTTTGTTTACTTGAAACTAAAAACCACACACAAAGGAACATGGTACTCACTCTTAGGGTTCAAGTTCTTTTGTGGTCATCATATCCATACATCTGTGCACTGTGGGATCAGTCATTTTTTCCACCTCTCTTCTCTGTTCCAACTACTGCAATATCATAACATGATGTCATTTGGCCCTCACTTGGCATAAATTCATCATTTACATAGTAATTCTGCCTCTATTTTTTTTTCACTTTATCCCAGGATAAAGTAGAACACTGGAGTATGCCTGCATGCGTGCTAAGTCGCTTCAGTCATGTCCAGCTCTTTGTGACCCTATGGACCATAGCTCACCAGGTTCCTCTGTCCTTGGGTTTCTCCAGGCAAGAATACTGGAGTGGGTTGCAGTGCCCTCCTCCAGGGGATCTTCCCAACCCAGAGATCTAACCTGCTTCTCTTATATCTTCTACATTTGACAAGTGGGTTCTTTACCACTAGTGCCACCTGGAAAGCCTATATAGGGGTATAACAAACTCAAAACCAAAAACACTATTAAGGTATTTGAATACAGGGTTAATTATTAGTTGTAAGGTAGCCATCAGATGGTCAAAAAACATGATCATGTACATATTTTAGATTGCCATTAATATGAAGTTCCCAAGTGAAAAATTCTCATGGACTCTTGGAAATACACTCAAGAGCTTTCCAGAGAACCAAAAATCTTATTTTAGAAAATTTGGAGCTGCCCTCTGATGAGCTAACTGCTGTCCTCTCCTGTCTTGAAGGAGCTTTAATTTATGCCATAAATGATTTAGAAAAATGTTTGAGTCATAGTAAAGCTGTGATGGCTGGAAGGGGGTAAGATTCAACATTAAATTACCTTTTCAAATTTTTGTACAGTGCAAACTGATGGAAGATATTCTTTATGAACTTGTAGAATTAATGATGTTAGAGAGGAATGGTTTTCAGTTATGGCTTACTTTGGTGGTTGACAAAAAGGGAGTTGTGTCATGGTTAACTATTATTTCACTCATTTTAAGGGGACAATCAATGACTAATGTTCATCTGGCACATTATCATTTACAAAGAGCTTTGTCCAACTTGATTATTTTCTATCTTCAACCACACCCAGATGAAGACATTTCTCAAAATAATAATCATAAATTGAGGAGTCAGTATTTAAATCAGGTGTCCTAAATTTTAACCTCTATATGTTCTGCTATTCTAAGCCATCTCCCTGAAGAGTAGTGCTAATGCAGTCTTTGACACAAGTAGGACAATATGTGTCTTACACTTTATATTGTTCCCAAGTTTCTCTCTATTCAGAGACAAGGCAGCCTGAACTTTCACCAAAGTCATAACAAAATGTTGAGAGCATATGGCTCTAGGTTTGTACTAGCTTTTTACTAACCACTAACTCTATGACTATGGAAAAGTTAAGCAAACTGTCCAAGCTGTGGTATCATCTGAAAAATTAGGATGTCAGTGCCCTTCTCATGAGGTTATTTTTAAGACTTAGAAACTAAACATGAAGAACTTGAGACCATACTTGTGTGTAGCACTAATAATTTCTACTCTTTACCAGACATTCCTTTAAGTGTTTTATATATTAACCTAATTTTCACATAACAACCCTGAGTTAAATATATTTTATCTCCACTTGACAGTATGGGGAAACCATGGGAAGCTAAATGAGTTACCTAAGGTTATACAACTGTGCAAGCAAATGGTGGAATTTGAATCCACATCTCTAGACCCAAACTCTGTGTTCCAGTTATAGGAACTGTTCAATCACTAAGTCATGTCTGACTCTTGGCGACCCCACGGACTGCAGCATGCCAGGCTTCCCTGTCCTTCACTATCTCCCAGAGTTTGCTCAAATTCATGTCCATTGAGTCAGTGATGCTACCTAACCAACCTCATCCTCTGCCTCCTCCTCCTTTTGCCTTCAATCTTTCCCAGCATCAGGGTCTTTTTCAATGAGTCAGTTCTTTGCATCAGGTGGCCAAAGTACTGGAGTTTCAGCTTCAGCATCAGTCCTTCCAATGAACACCCAGGACTGATCTTTAGGACAGACTGGCTGGATCTCCTTGCAGTCAGAGGGACACTCAAGAGTCTTCTCCAACAACACAGTTCAAAAGCATAAATTCTTCGGCACTCAGTTTTCTTTATAGTCCATCTCTCACCTCTGTACATAACTACTGGAAAACCATAGCTTTGACTATATGGATCTTTGTCGGCAAAGTGATATCTTTCCTTTTTAATACACTGTCTAGGTCTGTCATAGCTTTCCTTCCAAGGACCAAGCGTCTTTTCATTTCATGGCTGCAGTCACCGTTTGAAGTGATTTTGGAGCCCAGAAAAATCAAATCTGTCAGTTTCCACTTTTTCCCCTTCTATTTGCCATGAAGTTATAGGACTGAATGCCATGATCTTAGTTGATTTTAGTTTTTTTTAATGTTGAGTTTTAAGCCAGCTTTGGGAAAGTTATTGGAAAGTTTCTATACTATTCCCCATGTTTGTTAGCTCTAAGTATTATAACTGGAGAAAAGGATTCTCTTATTTAATTTCCCCGTCTTGTCATCCTATCTGAACTCTTTTCTGGAATACCTACATCATTCAAATCTTTTACAGTCTTTTACCCTGCTTATAGTTTTAGCTCCATCTAATCCATATTCCACATTGCAGCCAACTTGGTGTTTAATGAAATCACTCCTCTTTCTCATTAAAATCTTTCTAAGTTTAATCACACCCTCAATATATGGCTCTTCTTTCCCTCCCAATCTCATCACCTTCTATTTCCTCTCAAATTGGACATTCTAGGAATTTAGATAATTTTTGGTTTCCTTAATATGTTATCCAGTTTTATTATACATTGAAGTGTTTTTTAACCCTATTGAAATGACCATATTTCTATGAATGGCTAAATCCTTCATATTCTTTAAAACTCACTTTAAGCATCTTTTTATACAGGAAGCCTTTTCTGGTATCATTACTTGTACTTCCTGAATTCTAGATGCGATTATATTCAAATTTACTAAGCAAAAAGTGTTTCATTTCTGAAAAGAAAAAGGCATCCAAGGATACTTGAATATCAATTACTATGCAGAACTGTGACTTGGTAGGGGTATATATTAAAGTCACTTTGGACAAATACAATGAATACTAAATAGTAACTGAACCAAATATTATCACCAGATTCAGTTATGGAACAATAGCAGTGCTGAGTGAATCCAGCTCCAGTTGTATTCATGGATCAGCAAGTTTTTGTAAAGGGAAAGAAAGTAAGAGAACTCTTTCTATAATCATTTGTAATCAGTGAAACTCAGCATGTTTCTCAAGACCACTCCCCCAACCTCTTCTTTCTTCCTCCCAACCCCAGTCCCATTATTAAGTTCATGTTTATCAAGAAAAATTTGGCCTCTATGAATCTGATTTGTTTATACTTGACTCATCAAAAATGTTTTGTAAGAGAAGTTTGATGTCCAAGAAGCCTCTTGAGCCTCCTCTGCGGCTCTTTGGGGCTTTTTTAAAAACTTCTTTTCGTGAGAACTGAGACTGTTTCTGGCCATGAGATCCAAGCAAATGGGAACTTCAAATTACTTAAGACTGTTAAAGAGATCGAAATATATGCATAAACATGCTGGCGTGTGCTCTCGTTTCCTTCAGCTTATACATCCATGTATACAGGGAAAGTTTTCAATTTCTCCCTGAAGGTAAATTTCAGGAAGTGGGTAGATGCACAACAGGGGAGTAGGAATCCTTAACATGTTACATAGTTTCCTGGGCCCTACTGCGATTTCTTTGTCCTTGATGTCACTGACATTTCCAAAGATGAAGGCCTTCCCCAACACCCAACCCCCCACTCCCCACCCAGACAACAGCTAATCTGAGTTAAGGACTCTTTCCAGACTGGCCTTTGGCTTACTGCCACCTAAGACAGAGCAAGGTCCTTCCTACCAAGCCACCTGGTTCCTTGCTATATACCAGGTAGTCAGGCCCTGTCAGTAGAAGAGCGAGCAAGTCCCAGAAAAGATAATGCAATCCATGTGTTTCAGTATAAATGTCTCTGTTTTTATTGCATGGCCGTAAGTCATTTATTCAAAGATTCCAAATTATATTTTAAAAGTTCAACAAATAGTTCATTGTACAACAGACTTGAGCACTTAATTAGAAACTGCAGTACTTTGCTCATTGTATGTAATATTATAATGGCCTTTTCTTCCATTATCCAAATATTGTAGCTAATTTATCTTGTAAGATGTCTTGTGCAGTACACGACAAAAGTAGTGTGACTATATACAAGTTAGACAATTATGGCCCTATTAGAGAAAAAGAGTTTTCAAGAACACTTCCTTAATACTTCTTCCTGGCCACTTTCTCTAATCCCTAGCAAACCACAGGATGTCCTAACTTTAAAATCGACCACAACAGCAACAAAGCCCCCGTCTGGTTGCTAAACACTCTTGGAGGCTTCCTTTTTGGAAACTCATTTTCAATTCTCTGCCATTGCAAGCCGCTAGAGGAAAATCATCTTATTGTTTCAAAGCCAGAGAACAGAAACTGAATCCAATCACCTCTTTGGATGTGTTGACACTGTGACATCCTGATTTATCATTTCTAAACCTTATTATCCTCCTGCACTGCTCAGTAACCTTTAGAAACAGAAAGATATGACCACATATTCTCTGCCTCTGAATATCTGGATGAGAACTAGAAACTCAGTTACCTAATGCCAAACAGCTGGACATGTGAATACATCCCGATGTTTCCTTTCTTTATTCCATTTTCCTCCAGCTGTTTGGCATTACATAGACAACACCTAATGTTTCTGAAAAGAGTTTCAAAAATATTATGACTCTTTAAATTGGGAAGATGAGAAAACAAAGACTTAGAAAGATATAATTTAGAAGTCCATGCAATCATGAAGGATTTAAATAAATTGAATATAAACTCATTCATAAATCAAAATACTAGAAACATTCTTTGAAATTTGAGAAAGGTTTTAAGCCACAAACAAAAGGACAACTGAGTTAAGAATAAACATATGGAACTAGTTACCCTAGAGGTAGGGAATAAAGATACACATACTAATTTAAAAATATTTATGTGTGTTCAAAGATGATGGACAGAGTTATTAAAGGCAACAAAAATATTTTGGATACACTGCTAACTTTTTGACACTGGTGTCATGGAGGACAATTCTGACTTTTAACACATTCCTTGAAATAACTGTATCTATACACTTGGTGATAGACAGGGAGGCCTGGCATGCTGCAATTCATGGGGTCGCAAAGAGTCGGACACGACTGAGTGACTGAAATGAACTGAACTGAACTGACTGATACACTGGGTTGGTTGAAATCAAGTCTGGCAATTGTTACTTAGGTAGTAGCTGATTATTATTTCTTCAATGAATATTAATATGTTTAATGCTCTCAAGGACATAAACTCTTGCAATGCATTTCCAAGAGAACTGAAATGGAATTAGATGGAGAGAGAAGAACCATGGGAGTTCTCCCAAGTTAACAATTTGGGGGTCTGGAATCAGAACTGTCTAGAATCCTGGTTCTACCAATCACACCTTTATCACTTTAGATAAGACACTCTCCAAATCTCAATTTCCTTTTAGGTCCCGGATGGCTCAGCAGGCAAAGAGTCCGCCTGCAATGCAGGAGACACAGTACATGCAGGTTCCCTCCCTGGGTCAGGAAGATCCCCTGGAGGAAGAAATGGCAACTCACGCAAGTATTCTTGCCTGGAAAATCCCATGGACAGAAGATCCTGATGGGCTACAGTTCATGGGGTTGTAAGAGTCAGACATGACTGAGTGACTAAGCTCAGGACAAAATGAAAGTAATGAAACATCTACTTTATAGTGTTTATGTGAGAATTAATGAGATATCTCACATAAAGTATATAACCCAGTGGCTGGCATGTAGAATATATTGAATAAATATTAGCTATTTTAGAGGTAAGAAAATTAATTCACAAAGATATTTAGTCTAATTATGCTACAAAACATGGCTTGTAAATTATAGTACTGAGAATCAAACAGAATTATTCAGATTCTGGAACCCTGTGTTTGTTCCATGCGCATGGTATATGCAATTTGGCCAAAGACAAAAGCCTAGACCAAGTTGCCCAAGGAGGAAGGAGCCTGGCATTTGGGTTTGAATGAGTCTTCTATAAATGACAAATATAAACTCTATAACTCATTATGTATTGTATACTTTAAGTGGACTTCTGTTGGCTTTATGGTAAAAACATCCAGTTTATCTCTGATTGATGATAGTCAACTGTATGTTTGGATTTGTGAGCTTACCACCATCATCTTGGCAGTGTTTGCCATTTATCAAATAGATTCTATCTTCAATTTAAGTAACAACAAATATTTGCATTTATATGAGACGTTTCCTGTTTAAAAGAGGACTAGACAAAATGATCTGGAGGAAACATTGCAGAAGTGATTCTTAACATCTATTCCTCAAATGAGACCAACTCTGGAGAACAAATTTAGCATGAAAATTAAGTCATGTCTTTTCCAAGATGTCTTAAAAAATAAGCCATCTGGTATGTTTGGATAATAATATTTAAAAAGATACCATATGATATTCCTGTATGATACGGTTATCCAAGCCTATGACCCAAACAGTAACACTGAAGAAGCTGAAATTGAACGGTTCTATGAAGACCTACAAGACCTTTTGGAACTAACACCCAAAAAAGATGTCCTTTTCATTATAGGGGACTGGAATGCAAAAGTAGGAAGTCAAGAAACACCTGGAGTAACAGGCAAATTTGGCCTTGGAGTACGGAATGAAGCAGGGCAAAAGCTAATAGAGTTTTGCCAAGAAAATGCACTGGTCATAGCAAACACCCTCTTCCAACAACACAAGAGAAGACTCTACACATGGACATCACCAGATGGTCAACAACGAAATCAGATTGATTATATTTTTTGCAGTCAAAGATGGAGAAGCTCTATACAGTCAGCAAAAACAAGACCAGGAGCTGACTGTGGCTCAGATCATGAACTCCTTTTTGCCAAATTCAGACTTAAGTTGAAGAAACTGGGGAAAACCACTAGATCATTCAGGTATGACCTAAATCAAATCCCTATGACTATACAGTGGAAGCGAGAAATAGATTTAAGGTACTAGATCTGATAGACAGAGTGCCTGATGAACTATGGACGGAGGTTTGTGACATTGTACAGGAGACAGGGATCAAGACCATCCCCATGGAAAAGAAATGCAAAAAAGCAAACTGGCTGTCTGGGGAGGCCTTACAAATAGCTGTGAAAAGAAGAGAGGCAAAAAGCAAAGGAGAAAAGGAAAGATATAAGCATCTGACTGCAGAGTTCCAAAGAATAGCAAGGAGAGATAAGAAAGCCTTCTTCAGCGATCAATGCAAAGAAATAGAGGAAAAGAACAGAATGGGAAAGACTAGAGATCTCTTCAAGAAAATTAGAGATACCAAGGGAACATTTCATGCAAAGATGGGCTCGATAAAGGACAGAAATGGTATGGACCTAACAGAAGCAGGAGATATTAAGAAGAGGTGGCAAGAATACATAGAAGAACTGTACAAAAAAGAGCTTCATGACCTGGATAATCACAATGGTGTGATCACTCACCTAGAGCCAGACATCCTGGAATGTGAAGTCAAGTGGGCCTTAGAAAGCATCATTACGAACAAACCTGGTGGAGTTGATGGAATTCCAGTTGAGCTGTTTCAAATCCTGAAAGATGATGCTGTGAAAGTGCTGCACTCAGTATGCCAGCAAATTTGGAAAACTCAGCAGTGGCCACAGGACTGGAAAAGGTCAGTTTTCATTCCAATCCCAAAGAAAGGCAATGCCAAAGAATGCTCCAACTACCGTACAATTGCACTCATCTCACATGCTAGCAAAGTAATGCTCCGAATTCTCCAAGCCAGGCTTTAGCAATAGGTGAACCGCGAACTTCCAGATGTTCAAGCTGGTTTTAGAAAAGGCAGAAGAACCAGAGATCAAATTGCCAGCATCTGCTGGATCATGGAAAAAGCAAGAGAGTTCCAGAAAAACATCAATTTCTGCTTTATTGACTATGCCAAAGCCTTTGACTGTGTGGATCACAATAAACTGTGGAAAATTGTGAGAGAGATGGGAATACCAGATCACCTCACCTGCCTCTTGAGAAACCTATATGCAGGTCAGGAAGCAACAGTTAGAACTGGACATGAAACAACAGACTGGTTCCAAATAGGAAAAGGAGTACGTCAAGGCTGTATATTGTCACCCTGCTTATTTAACTTCTATGCAGAGTACATCATGAGAAACGCTGGGCTGGAAGAAGCACAAGCTGGAATCAAGATTGCCGGGAGAAATATCAATAACCTCAGATGTGCAGATGATACCACCATTATGGCAGAAAGTGAAGAGGAACTAAAAAGCCTCTTGATGAAAGTGAAAGAGGAGAGTGAAAAAGTTGGCTTAAAGCTCAACATTCAGGAAATGAAGATCATGGCATCTGGTCCCATCACTTCATGGGAAATAGATGGGGAAACAGTGGAAACAGTGTTAGACTTTATTTTTCTGGGCTCCAAAATCACTGCAGGTGGTGACTGCAGCCATGAAATTAAAAGACACTCAGTCCTTGGAAGGAAAGTTATGACCAACCTAGATAGCATATTCAGAAGCAGAGACATTACTTTGCCAACAAAGGTCCGTATAGTCAAGGCTATGGTTTTTCCTGTGGTCATGTATGGATGTGAGAGTTGGACTGTGAAGAAAGCTGAGCACCAAAGAATTGATGCTTTTGAGCTGTGGTGTTGGAGAAGCCTCTTGAGAGTCCCTTGGACTGCAAAGAGATCCAACCAGTCCATCCTAAAGGAGATCAGTCCTGCGTGTTCATTGGAAGGACTGATGCTAAAGCTGAAACTCCAATACTTTAGCCACTTCATGTGAAGAGTTGACTCACTGGAAAAGACCCTGATGCTGGGAGGGATTGGGGGCAGGAGGAGAAGAGGACGACAGAGGATGAGATGGCTTGATGGCATCACAGACTCGATGGACGTGAGTCTGAGTGAACTCTGGGAGTTGGTGACGGACAGGGAGGCCTGGCGTGCTGTGATTCATGGGTCACAAAGAGTCGGACACAACTGAGCGACTGAACTGAACTGAACTGATGATATTCTTTCCAATAAAATATTATCACCCCAAAATATTTCATCTGCAACATTGTGTTGTGTTAGTCATTTAGTCATGTCTGACTCTTTGTGACCCCATGGACTGTAGCCCACCAGACTCCTCTGTTTGTGGGATTCTCCAGGCAAGAATAACTGTAGTGGACTGCCATTTCCTTCTCCAGGGTATATTCCTGACCCAGGGATCAAACCCAGGTTTCCTTCATTGCAGGCTGATTCTTTATCATCTGAGCTATAGGGAAGTCCCTATCTGCAACATGATTATTTGCAAGTAAGGCTAGGATGTATTTGGCCTCAATAGATTTCATCTTTCCCTCTAAACACAAGTAAATCAGGTTATTTATTACATAGCATGGGGCACGTTGATCCCATTGGCTTATCTTCACTATATCATCCATTCCTTTACCACAACCACAACATGGAACATGTATCCGGTGATGAAAACCAAAACAGAAGATTATAGGTAGCAATTGTGTCAGTTAATTCACAGTATGTAACAATCAACCCAGAGCACTGCGTCTTAAGCAATAAAGCTTATTATTTCTGATAATTCTGTGAGTTGGCCAGGCCTGTTCTAGTCTGGGTTCACTTAGCGGGTCAGCTGGAACCAGGTGGTTGGGGTGCCATTACTCACAAGTCTGCTGGTTAAATCAGTGTCCGTGGGGTGACAGGCCACGTGTCTCCCATTAACCTTCAGCCCTGCCCAGACTTATTCACATCATGATGCTTGCAGTATTCCCCAAAGAACCAAGCAGAAAAGTCCCAATAAATTAAGTGATTTTTCAGCTTTTATTGGTGTCACATTGTTTATTGTCACACTGGCCAAACAAGTCATAAAAGCAAGAGCAGAATAGAGTGCTGGTTAAGTAGACTTCCACTCTTAATAGGAGGAGTTAGAAGCTCTCATTGTAAAAAATGTGATATTAGGAGATGTAAAGAGTTGCAGTGATGTTTCATGCCCACCACAGACTGTCCATGATGCTATACTATTTGAATTCTCTCCCCAAAATTATTTTACACTTTGGAAGAAACTTCACAATCCACCTTTTATTCCCCAAGAAATTGTAAAATTAATGGTGGAGACATGCACTTAAGTTCTAACTTTTAAACAAACTCCTGCATGACTTATGTTGTTGTTTAACCTCTCGTCATCAGATAAGATGGTATTTCAACAGCTTCTGTGCTGAACATTATTGAGAGAATCAAACTGGATGATTTTATATATATTATTTAGCACAAAACTCAGAATGTTAGCCATTAAACTTTCATTTCTTCATTTAAAAATACTCTCTGAGCACTTACCTTGTTTCTATGAATCAGTGTAAAAATAAAGAAAATAGTATCGAGCCAAATTCTGTACCTTTCTAGCTTTTATCTTGAGGCAAGTTACCAAACATTTTGGATCTTATGTTGTTTTTCTCACCCGTAAAATAAGCATAAAAGTAATTATATCTAACTCAAAGGGTTGCTGTGAAAATTACATAGAAATATTTAGAGAAATGTCTGGCATGTTTGGACTATGCAGCAAATAATAGCAATTATAATGTCAGAGTATGGTAGGTGAAAATATTCATTAATCATGTTCTCTGGTATACTGCAGCCAGTTGGAAGAGTAAGACATTGAAAAAGTTCAATACATCAATAAATAAAAATAACAAGCTATGATTAGCATCATAGTAGAAAATATGTAAAGGGAACATAGGAGAAATTCTGATCATTTGATGGTGATGGGTCTCCTGGTGTAGGGCTTTTTAAGCTAAGAATTCAAGAATTTTAAAAATTGACATTTTATAGAAAATAAAAATTATAGAGACATCAAGCAACTTGTTCAAGTTTATATAAGGAAGATGTAAATAATCCAGGAAGTTTCTGTATGATAATACAACTGCTCCAAACATTATTGGTTGATGAATTATAATTATAATGTTGCTTAATTCTAAGTGAGCCTGATAGCTTCTCAGAATGTAAATTTCACCCCTCTGTGTGTCACCCTTTGATTCACTCTGTTGGGCTATGGAATCGTTAATCTGAAGACTAAAAAAAACCTAGAAAATGGATTTTGACATTAAAAGCTAAAAACTTTGTGCTTCATTGTGGTTCACAATCCTGTCATGCAAAAACTTCAAAACATTCTTCAAACTAATAGCCCAGAATTGCCACAATGCATAAAACTGCCAAGCCCAACTATAAACTGTCTACTCTACCACTTTACATAAAAAGACACAGATACGAGTAAATAAAGTAAATGGAAATAAATATATCACGCAAGTAGTAAGCATAAGAAGGCAAGAGTGACTATATTAGATAAAATACATTTTAAGGCAAATAATTTTACCAGATTACAATAGAGATATGACATAATGATGTTGATCCCAGTTCATCAGAGACCATTTGTATGTAATAACAAAGCTTCAACACTGACAGAAAGAAAGGAGAATAGACAATATTACAATCATACTTGGAAATTTCATTACCCTTTTTTCAAAAACTGATAGAACAACTGGACAAAAAAAAATCAGAAAAGACAGAGATAAAATGGCCCTAACTGATAATTATGCCACAGAAAATCCCAATAACTGTGGAATACACATTTTTTTGACTTGCTCATGGTATACTTATCAAGCTCTAAAAACGTGGTGCTTTAAAAATGGCACCATTTTTATATTCAATGGAATGCATACAATGGAATATTTCTCAGCCACAAAAAAGAATGAAATAATGCTATTTGCAGCAACATAAATGGACCCAGGGAGTATTATACTAAATGAAATAAGTCAGAGAAAGACAAAATTATATAATAGCATTTACATGTGGAATCTAAAAAAATGATACAAATAAACTTATTTACAAAATGGAAATAGACTTACAGAAATAGAAAACAAACTTATGATTACCCAAGGGGAAAGGTGGAAGGGCGATGAATTAGGAGTTTGGGATTAACAGATACACACTACTATATATAAAATAAACAGCAAGGACCTACTGTTTGGCACAGGGAACTATATTTAATATCATACAATAACTTAAAAAGGAAAAGAATCTGAAAAAGAATATATATATATATGTATGTGTATAACTAAATCACTTTACTGTATACCTGAAATTAACACAACATTGTAAACTAACTTGCAATTTAAAAAATCAAAATTAAAAAATGCTGCTGATAGTTTATGGTGAACGGTGTTGGATTTATGATCTCTGAAGAAGATTTAACTTCGGGACCAGGGACCAGGTTTGATCATTCAAGAACTTTTGAGTAGCAGAGTTTTATTAAAGTGAGAAAGGACAGAGAAAGCTTCTGTCATAGACATCAGAAGCGGGATAGAGAGTGCCCCCTAGCTAGTCTTACCAATGAAGTTATATACTTTTTAAATTGATTATTACAGGAGATCAAAAGAATGTGTCAAGTTTGGAAACTCTTACCAGACCCACTTCCATAATATACATTTTAAGGTCACAGGACCAGTCAGAAGTTTCTCAAAAAGGAGAAACATCCTCAAGCAGGATACATTGTTGTCATTGGTACAGAATTTAAGAGAAAAACATATACTTGAGCAAGATTAGTTGTTTTGTCCTGCAATCATCAGCTCTGGGCTTAAAGGAAAAAAAAATGTTTGTCCTTGCCTTCTCCTTGAGAACTCCAGATCCCTATCTCCTCCTTGAGAGCCCTAGACTTCTTATTAGCCTACCTAGGAATTGACTCTCTCACTACTATAAAGGGCCATAGTTTGTCACAGACTTTAAAAATTAATAATAGCATTCTTTCTTTACACATGACATTAAATTAGAGATTAATGACAATATATGCCTAAAATAATCCCAAACATTTGGGTAGTATTCAGCACACTTATCAAGAATTCACTACCAAAAATAAATTACATACGACTCAAGTCTAAACAAAAGAAAAGTATCAGAAAAATACTAGTTAAGAGACAGTCTATAGAATATCAGAGTAACAGTCTCCAAGCTGTCAAGGTCATCAAAAACAAGGAAAGTCCAAGAAACTACTATCAAAAAAGAGTAGAAATAAGGACTAGCTTAGAAATCAGGCAGATGCGGTTCAAATCTCAGTTGTGAACTTTCTAGTCATATGAACCTGAGCAATGCACTTCTTTTCTGTTTTTTAACTGCAAAATAAGAATGTATATGCATATCTTGATTATATGTTGCCTGCTAGGCCTGGGAAGCCATTGGCAGAACTTTTCTCTAACCCATCCTTTCCCAAAATAGCTTGCACTTTCTGTACGAAGACTCCCTTACTGGTTGTCTCTCTTTTCTTTAAGTTGCAGGCTCTGGGGAAGTCTAGAAGAGTTCTGGTTTTTAAATACTGTGTATGAGACTAAGGAGGCTTGGTGAAAGCAGTGCAATATATTGTAAACTCAGCATCATCACCATTTTTAAAGTCACATCTTTAGAAGTGAAAACAAACAAACAAAAAAAACCCTTAATTTTAAAATTAAAGGAATAAGAAATGGCAAACTGGATGTTCCTCTATTCTTTCAAAATCATATAGGAAATTTAGTTTATAGGTCAGTTCATGAAAAGACTCCTCTTCCCTCCCTTCTCTCTCTTTCCTTTCTTTCACCCCCTCTTCTCTTTTCCTCTCTCTTCAATGCAGCCTGACCCTTTGAAAGACAGACCCAATACGTTTCCTTGTTTTGTGTCCCGCCACTTAGCACAGATTCTATTGTATGATAGTTTTTCAATCACCGTTTTGCATTTGAATTGATCATTATAAACACATTTTTGCAGCTGGTATGGACCAGAGCCTTTTCCATTGGAAGTTCTTCCTGAAAAACACATGGAGTGTGGGGAAATGAGGACAGAATAAGTAATCTAACCTAAAAGGTTGTGGAGCCCCGCGACACACCCAGAATGCAACGGTCCAAATATGAATTCAGTCCTTGGCTTCTTTTCCTTTTCTTCTGTTGGCTTCAAAACTGACCTTGAGTCATGGGGCAGACTGTGATACAAATAAAACAATCTTTTTGTTGTTGTTCTTGTGCTTTCTCTTTGCATTTGTCAATAAAATCCAGAAGTGCCTTTCCAATGGATCACTGAAAAAATCATAATAGAATATGATGAATATATTAGAATAAAATATATTCCATTATATATATAGTAGAATATATATAATAGAATAACCTAAAATGAATATATATATATTTAAATCAACAATAGGGCTTAAAAATAAACTTCTTAAGAGGATTATTAACAAACCCTTGTAAGAGTTTCAATTCAATGCATATTCTGACATCAATTCTCTTACCATTAGGTTTATATACTATAAAGGAACAAAGGACATGATGGAGATGAGATAAAGGATTTCAGCATGAATGGCCTAAGAAAGAATCAAGAAACCCAAACTTTTTAAACAGAATGAAAGTTGCAAAATATACATTTTTTCAAATACTGTTGAAGAGAAGTAGTCACAGATATAACCACTCAAATATTCTTGCCACTAGAACTCCATGAACAGTGTGAAAAAAACAAAAAGATATGACACTGGAAGATGAGACGCCAGGCTGGAAGGTGTCAAATATGCTGCTAGAGAAGAGCAGAGAACAATTACTAAAGAAATTGTCCCAGAAAGAATGAAGTGGCTGGGCCAAAGTGGAAATGATGCTCAGTTGTGGATGTGTCTGGCAGTGAAAGTAAAGTCCAATGCTGTAAAGAACAATACTGCATAGGAACTTGGAACGTTAGGTCCATAAATCAAGGTTAAACTGAATGCGATCGAGCAGGAGATGGTAAGAGTGAATATCAATATTTTAGAAATCAGTGAACTAAAATGGATAGGGAAGGTACAATTTAATTCAGATGATCATTATGTCTACTGCTGTGGGCAAGAATCCCTTAGAAGAAATGGAGTAACCCTCATAGTCAACAAAAGAGTCTGAAATACAGCACTTGGGTGCAATCTCAAAAACAACAGAATGATCTTGGTTCATCTCCAAGGCAAATCATTCACCATCACAGTAATCCAAGTCTATGCCTCAACCACTGAGGCTGAAGAAGTTGAAGTTGATCAGTTCTGTGAAGACTTATAAAACCTTCTAAAACTGATAACAACAACAACAAAACATCCTTTTCATCATAGGGAATTGGAATGAAAAAGTAGGAAGTGAAGAGATACCTGGAGAAACAGATCAGTTTGGCCTTGGAATACAAAATGAAGCAGGACAAAGGCTAACAGAGTTTTGTCAAAAGAACACATTGGTCATAGCAAATACCCTTTCCAACAACCAAGAGAAGACTCTACACATGGCCATCACCAAATGGTCAACACCAAAATCAGATAGATTATATTCTTTGCAGCCAAACATGCAGAAGCTCTATATAGTCAGCAAAAACAAGACCTGAAGCTGACTGTGGCTAAGATCATGAGCTCCTAATTGCAAAATTCAGGTTCAGATTGAAGAAAGTAGGGAAAACCACTAAACAATTCAGGTATGACCAAAATCAAATCCCTTATGATTGATTATATAGTGAAAGTGAAAGTTGCTTAGTTGTATCGATTCTTTGTGATCCCAGGAATTCTCCAGGCCAGAGTAATGTAGTGGGTAGCCTTTTCCTTCTCCAGGGGATCATCCCAATCCAGGAATCGAACCCTGGTCTCCTGCATTGCAGATTCTTTACCAAATGAGCCACAAGGGAAGCCCAGGAATACTGGAGTGGGTAGCTTATCCCTTCTCCAGCAGATTTTCCTAGCCCAGGAATCGAACCAGGGTCTCCTGCATTGCAAGCAGATTCTTTACCAACTGAGCTATCAAGGAAGCCTGGATTATACAGTGAAGGTGACCAATAGATTCAAGAGATTAAATATGGTAGAGTGGACAGAGTGCCTGAAGAACTATGGACAAAGGTTCATAACATTGTATAGGAGGCAATGAACAAAACCATCCCAAAGAAAAAGAAATGCAAGAAGCAAAGTGGTTGTCTGAGGAGGCTTTAGAAATAGCTGAGGAAAGAAGAGAAGCGAAAAGCAAGGGAAAAGGGGAAAGATATATCCAACTGAATGCAGAATTGCAGAGAAAAGCAAGGAGAGATAAGAAAGTTTTCTTCAATTGTGCTCATTTCACATGCTAATAAGGTTATGCTCAAAATCCTTCAAGCTAGACTTCAGCAGTACATGAACCAAGAACTTCCAGATGTACAAGCTGGGCTTTGAAAAAGCAGAGGAACCCAGAGATCAAATTGCCAACATTCACTGGATTTTAGCGAAAGCAAAGGAATTCCAGAAAAACATCTACCTCTGCTTCACTGACTACACTAAAGCCTATGACTATGTGGATCACAACAAACTGTGGAAAATTCTTCGAGAAATGGGAATACCAGATCTTCTTATTTGTCTCCTAAGAAACCTGTATGTGGGTCAAGAAACAACAGTTAGGACCTTACATGGAAAAACTGACTGGTTCAAAACTGGAAAAGGAGTACAGCAAGGTTGTATACTGTCACGCTACTTATTTAACTCATATGCAAAGTACATCATGCAAAATGCCAGGTTGGATGAATCACAAGCCAGAATTAAGATTGCCAGGAGAAATATCAACTACCTCAGATATGCAGATGATACCACTCTAATGGCAGAAAATGAAGACAAATTAAAGAGCCTCTTTAGAGGGTGAAAGAGGAGACTGAAAAAGCTGGCCTAAAACTCAACATTAAAAAA
This sequence comes from Oryx dammah, assembly GCF_014754425.2. Lineage (NCBI taxonomy): Eukaryota > Metazoa > Chordata > Mammalia > Artiodactyla > Bovidae > Oryx > Oryx dammah. The sequence continues at coordinate 30,514,189 of NW_024070203.1, forward strand.
ACTAAGATGATGGTATCCGGTCCCATCACTTCATGGCACATAGATGGGAAAAAAGTAGAAACAGTGACAGGTTTTATTTTGGGCTACCAAATCACTGTGGACGGTGACTGCAGTCATGAAATTGAAAGATGCTTGCTTCTTTGAAGGACAGCTATGACAAACATAGATATTGTATTAAAAACCAAAGACATCACTTTGTTGACAAAGATCCGTATAGTCAAAGCTATGTTTTTTCCAGTAGTCATGTATGGATGTGAGAGTTGGACCATAAAGAAAGCTGAGTGCTGAAAAACTGATGCTTTTGAACTGTGGTACTGGATAAGACTTTTGAGAGTCCCTTGGACAGCAAGAAAATCAAATCACTGAATCCTAAAAGAAATCAAGCCTGAGTATTCATTGGAAGGACTGATGCTGAAGCTGAAGTTCTAATACTTTGGCCACCTGATGTGAAGAGCCATCTTGCTGGAAAAGATCCTGATGCTGGGAAAGACTCAGGGCAAGAAGAGAAGAGGGTGACGGAGGATGAGATGGTTGGATGACAGTTCAGTGAGCAAACTCCAAGCGACAGTAGAAGACAGGGAAGCCTGGCATGCTGTAGTCCATGGGATTGCCAAGAATTGCACATGACTTAGTGGCTAAACAACAACAAAGTCATAGATATATGAGTAATATTTACAACAAAGCTAACATATTGGACATATATTATCTATCAACCATTGTACTCAGGCTTGTGTATGATATTACCTTGTTTAGTCATCAAATAAACTTGTGTGATATAAAATTGAGTCTTAAGGACATGAAACAAATGTTCAAAGCTGTGCACATATTAAGTAGCAAGGCCAGTATTTAAACTCAGAAAATCTAACTTCATATTCCTCAGTCTTAGCACTCTAATATGTTTAATATCTAGTATATATAATAATATTGCATTCAAAATATAAAATCCAGATGCAAATTTAGGAAGTTCATTGTATACATGAATAATAGTTGATTTTTATTTTTTAGCATCGAACTGGATAAAACATTAAAACACAGGACCTCACCTGTTTCTTACATAAATTTGTCTGCTAGTGAATAGTAGTCAAAAGCTAAAGCAAACTTGAATTTAGTACTTGGGCAGAAATAGCCTTGTTGACTAATACTTGCACCATGCTCAAACCCCCATGTACTTCCTCACTCTCACTCCCAAACTTCACATAAAAATAATTCACCTAGACTAATATCCAGAGCTGGATTAAGACTTCAGAAAATTTAAAAATTAGAAGATTAGACTTGAAATAAAAAGAAAATAATACAAAGTTGGAAAGCTTAAGTTAATACAGAACTAAGAACAAATTATTCTTGTCTGGAAAATTCCATGGACAGAGGAGCCTGGCGGGCTACAGCCCATGGGGTCACTGAGTTGGACACGACTGATCACACTTGGCATACAGACACTGCTCTCTTGTGCTGTACCTTCATACACAAAAACAAATAGCTCTATATCAAGATTTTCTACTAGCAGTAATCCATTGGAACAACTGGTATCATTTGGAGAGGTAACTCATTTTCTGGTTCTTAAAGCAGCATCTTCCAAGTAGGGCTGTGCCTCCGGGAATGCTTAAGGTTGTCCATTGGCTTGAAGAAAAAAGAAAAACATTACAACTTCTACTTGCATTTATTTGTAAATATAAGTCAATTATTTCACAAATATTTAAACGTAATTGGACATCGGAGGCCAGACTCAGGCTAACCAGCAGATGGTCACATACCATTCAAGAAACATCCAGAGAAGAGCAGAGTTTCAAAATATGGTGGGAGGTGGGGGGAGGGGGTTTATCAGTGGAACTTTCATTCATTTTCCTTCTTTTCTTGCATTGCAATAATTTGTAGTTAACTTTTATCCAGTTAAGTGAATAAGTGAATAACTTGTATTCACTTAAGTGAATTTATAAATTATACGATTCAGTTTCAAACAATCTACTCCGAGAAAGCTTGGCCTCTGTGCACCAGTGCCAAATTGAATCTCAGAGACAGAGTTTTAGGTGAAGTAGAAAGAATAACTTTATTGCTTTGCTAGCCAAAGGGAGACACAGAGGGTTCCTGCCCTAAAAAACGAAGTGTCTCAATATAGCAGGATTTGCTGAGGATGTTTATAGCAATGTTCAAGGGTGGGGTTGCAAATAAGATTGCTGTTGTTCAATTGCTAAGTTGTGTCTGACTCTTTGAGACCCCATGGACTGCAGCATGCCCTGCTTCTCTGTCCTTCACTACCTCCTGGAGTTTGCTCAAATTCACGTCCATTGAGTAGGTGATGCCATACAACCATCTCACCCTCAGTTGCCCCCTTCTCTTGCCCTCAATCTTTCCCAGCATCAGGATCTTTTCCAATGAGTTGGCTCTTTGCATTAGGTGGCCAAAGTATTGGAGCTTCAGCTTCAGCATCAGTCCTTCCAATGAATACTCAGGCTTGATTTCCTTTAGGATTGACTGATTTGATCTCCTTGCAGTCGGAGGGACTCTCAAGAGTCTTCTCCAGTACTACAATTCAAAAGCATCACTTCTTTGGCACCCAATATTCTTTATGGTCCAACTCTCACATCCGTACATGACTACTGGAAAAACCATAGCCTTGACTATATGCACCTTTGTCGCAAAGTGATGCATCTATTTACCATGAAGTGATGGCACCGGATGCCACAATCATAGCTTTTTGAATGTTGAGTCTTAACGTTGTGCAAGGGACTCCACTCCTCTAAGCTGGTCTCAGGTAATTTTGATGAGCTTCTCTGGCTCCTTTAATGTAGCCTCAGGTCGTCTTTCTCTGGTATGAAGAATGTGTGTGTGTGCTCAGTCATGTCTGACTCTTCGTCACCTCATGGACTGTAGCTTGCCAGGCTCCTCCGTCTATGGAAATGGTGGGTTGCCATTTCCTCCTTCGGGGGATCTTCTGGACCCAGGGGTCAGACCCGGGCCTCCTGCATTTCCAGCATTGGCAGGGGGATTCTTTACCACTGAACCACCTGGGAAGCAAGGTTGAAGAATGCTAACATCTTAAAGAGCTTAAGGACATTGTTATGTGTCTCCCTGGAAGGAGAACCAGGATCCTGACCCCAGGCTGCACTGTTGTTTCCTGGCTATCCCTCCCTGTCTTTCTTTGCATCTATTCCCTTCCCAGATTAGCAATCTGCCCTTGGGAATTCAGGGAAGGTCCTGGAGGCTGGAGTCAAGCAACAAAGACAGCAAGGCTTAGCTGCCCTGGCCCCACAGGGTCCTGCATGATTTTACTACTCATAAAATGAGCAAGTGGCTTAAAATACTCCATTAAGAAATTGAAAATTGAAGAAAATATTTATAGTGTAAACACAACAAAATCCAAGAACATGGAGATGCTAACCATTTTAGTAGAACAAGCTCTTTATTAGCCTTCCTACAAGGTAAAAATAAGATGAAAGTCTTCGCATTTATTAGGGAGACTGTCCCAACTATCGATTTATACTGATTTAATGAATTATGATGTTCTTCCTGAGAGCATATTGTGTCTTGATAGTTTACAGTTAAATAATATGATGCCATCATGACTAAGATGTTGCTCTTTGATTTGTTTTTAGCACTGCTTGAAGATATTTGATACTAAAGCAAGTACTTTTAAAAATTTCCTTTAAGGTAAAATGAATGCTTAGGAACCACTTTCCAGATTCCTTGATATCAAGAGACTGAAATCACTAGAGTAACACTTGTTTTGCCTGCTGCAAACAGAAATGTCTGCTAGAGGTAATGGGCAGTGATATGGTTAGAAGTTAAATACAATCCCTTGTCAGGCAAAAGAGTTGTAAGTTCCATTAAAAAAACATATCTTTTTCAAATTGTTTTCTCCCATTCAAATTTACGTAACTTTATGAAGTACCTTTTTCAGCAATCACAATCCTTATAGCCAGTTTTGCAATAGATTAAATTTAGAAGCAGGTCTTTGAATTTCTGTAATATAGTGTGTTGAGCTTCCCAGGTGGCGCAGTGGTAAAGGATCTGCCTATCAATGCAGGAGACACAAGAAATGGGGGCTCCATCCCTGGATCCCCCTGGAGAAGGAAATGGAAACCCATTCTAGTATTCTTGCCTGGAAAATTTCATGGACAGTGTGCCTGATGGGCTACAGTCCATGGGGCTGCAAAGAGTCAGGCATGGCTGAGAACATACACACACACACAATATACTGTGTTAAGTCAATATTTTATAAAATATTAAGCCTCTTGTCTTCTTGTCTTTAATCAAATGCCTTAATAATGAATAATATCAATAATAAAGGTTATGACAGAAACAATGGTAGGTTTTCAATCCATCATTTTCTCTTCCTGGACACATATAAACACTTAATTTCCCAGACTCAGTTGCTATCATATCAGGGTCAGTTGACTGAATTCTGGTTAATGAAATGTAAGTTGAAGAGTTGTACATTAATTTCTATGTCTGGCCCTTAAACCAGTTTGTACAACCAGATTTTACTTTCCTTTTATTAAGTGACTGTAGAGATCACATGTTGCACTCTTACAAGATGGACTCAGGCTGGAGTTACATGAGAGAAAATCACCAACAAAAGCATACCCACAGTGTATTCTAATGTGAATAAGAAATAAGCTTTTTTATGATAAGTCAATGAAAACTCATTGTCACTACAAGAGGGAAAAGACTATTCAGACTAATAAAATTGCTAATAATATTTTAATGAGAACAACCTGTTTTGAGACCATTATTAAATATAATAAAATTATTAATGTAATTTTATCTTCATATAATGATTTAAAAAAAATTTTTTTGCATATGTCTGGTAATATACTAATATATATCCACAGAGGTACAAATATATGTATATTTGAGTTGCATGATAAAGATAGTTTTGCTTGATGAAGAAGCCACCAAAGACATTTGGAAGTAATTAACTTAAAATATATACTTCGTTAATAAAGCTTCATCACCAGCTATTTCACTGTTAATAGGACACACTTAGATGTATTATTTTCACAGATCTGATTAATATGTGTGCTCAGTCCAGCAGTCGTGTCTGACTCTCTGCAACCCCATGGACTGTAGCCCACTAGGTTCCTCTGTCCATGGGATTTTTCAGGCAAGAATACTGGAGCAGGTTGCCATTTCCTCCTCCAGGGGAACTTCCCCTCTGATTAATATACATAGGTTTTAAAAGACAAGAAAATGAATGTCAGCCATAAAATACTTCAACATATCTCTCCTAGTCTTCACTCACTCTTAGTTGATGTAGATCACCATATCCAAACCAATGATTTAGCAGAAAATGTCAGTGCCAAGGAATTAAACCAGTTAACATGCATAGTTGAAGACAGTGTCCTCTAAAACACTCTTATCCTTGAAGTTCTATAATGTGTAAGCAGTTTATTTGAGAAATAAGGAGAGAAATAATAATTTAGTTTCACAAGGAAAAAATTAAAAATAAGTAAATGCAAATTTTCATCTTAGATGTATAGAGGTATCTGCTGCTGCTGCTGCTAAATCACTGCAGTCGTGTCCAACTCTGTGCGACCCCATAGACTGCAGCCCACCAGGCTCCCCCATCCCTGGGATTCTCAAGACAAGAACACTGGAGTGGGTTGCCATTTCCTCCTCCAACGTATGAAAGTGAAAAGTGAAAGTGAAGTCACTTAGCCGCGTCCAACCCTCAGTGACCCCACGGACTGCAGCCTTACAGGCTGTTCCGTTGATGGGATTTTCCAGGCAAGAGTACTGGAGTGGGGTGCCATTGCCTTCTCTTATAGGGGTATCTACATATACATATATACCTAAGCACATGCAAACAGACACAAATGTATGATTGTACACTTACATATATTGTGAGTATTCATGTTATAGAATCAGAAAAAAAAATTTATCCTAGATATTTTCCTGCTAAAGCTGAAAATAACTAGAGGTAAAATTGAAATGAACCTTAGCTACAAGGAAATATTGAGGATCTTGTGTCTCAGTCTTTTGAGTTAAGTCAAGAGCATATGTGTGTTTCAAGAGGTTGATAGATAATTTTTGTCATATTCAAGTTTCAAAGTCAAAGATGGTCAATATTCTTTTAACAGTCATACACCATTCCAGAATAGCTGGTAAGCTGAAAGAGAGTGTCTGCCTAAGGGTTAGCTTCAGAATGTACTCATTTTGGGAAATGTGTGATTCTTAAAAGTCTAGGATTAAAAGCAGTAGAAAGAGTTGCCTTTGAAATCTCTGAAGCCATTGACAGCTCTGAACTCTCCAAGACCTTTTGGTCACAATAACATCTACTGAGTACACTCTTGGACACAGCTCACTAGAAGCTTTCATCCCATCATCTGATCAAATTTTGATCTTTCAGGTCACTTTGTGAGAGTTTCAGATGTTCTCCTAAAAAGGCAAGGCCAATGCTCCAACACAACTAAAGCTAGATAACAGTGTTCAGGGTTTGCAACAGCTCCCTCTCAACTTCAAGGAGATCCCTCCTACAGTAACATTTTGCCTCTTTAGTCCTCAAAGCAGTGGTGCGAGGGACTGAGTAAATGTATTCCTTTCAGATTCCTATGCTGAAGCCCTAATCACCACCTTGATGATCTTTGAAAGGAGAGCCTTTGGAAGGTAATTAGGTCATTAGGGTAGAGGTCACAGAAGTGGGATTGGTCCCCTTATAAGAAGAGACATGAGAGAAATGATCTCTCTGATTGCCATGCAAAGTTACAGCAAGAAGGCAGCCATCTCCAAACCAGGAGGAGGACTTTCACCAGATCCTCAATCTTCTAGCACCTCGATCTTGGATTTCCTAGCCTCTAAAAATCAATGCTTATTGTTCAAAACACGCAGTCTATAGTATTTTGTTATAACAGTTAACCAAAGAAATGAGTGGTGATCAAACAACCAAGCCCTCGGAGCATAGCAAGAGACTTGGATGTAAAAAATATGTTATAAATGTCCCAAGTTGATTGCACAGTGTTAGGAAATCAATTTTGCAATTTTCTGCCATCTTCACTTGTTTGAAATGACTCAGCTCATATCAGTAATTGTGGTGAGAGGAACTATAAATCTCCTGTCATCTCTCTGGGTCAGTGGAGTTGCCTCTTTATTAGCAAGATGGCATTTTGGTGGGATATCATGTATCATTAGTTAACATAGAAATCTTTATAAGGCATAAAGGAACTAGAGGCACGGAGGGGACAAATGTCCTCTTGGCATAATAATGTCATGGTTATTCATTCAAAAGAAATACAGCTTTTATACTAAAGTGTGCATGAATTTTTTTGTTTCTTGGATTGTTTAGTAAGGTTTATACTGTTTCCAAAGGAAGTGGCAATACGTGTTTGATTTTAGGTACTCTATAAAATGCCAGATGTCACTCCAAGTGCATATTCTTCTCTTATCATCTTGTAGCTATAAGTGAACAGCAGCCAGAAGCCACTAAGATTAGAGTCCACCCCTGACATTTTTGAAACAGTTATTATTAGGCCAGGGAGGAATAGCCAAGAAAGCCATTGAAATCTAGAACTAGAGCATTTACAAGACACAAAAATGGGTTGACATGAACTGAGATTTTATTATTTGCATAAAAAAGTACTGCTCCCTTGAGTTTGCCCCTTCCCGGACATATGCAAAAGATAAAAGAGGAAGGTGTGGGGATTTTTCTGGCAATCCAGTAGTTAAGACTTCACCTTCCAATGAAGGGGATGCAGGTTTGATTTCTGATTGGGGAGTGAAGATCCTACATGCCTTGTGGCCAAAAAACCAAAGCATACAACAGAAGCAATACTGTAACAAATTCAAGAAAGACCTTAAGAATAGTCCTTGAGTGTTAGTGTGAGTTTTAGTCGCTCACTTGTACCCGACTCTTTGCAACCCCATGGACTGCAGCTCACCAGGCTCCTCTGTCCATGAGATTTTCCAGGCAATGATACGGGAGTGGGTTGCCATTTCCTTCTCCAGGGGATCTTCCCAACCCAGGGATCGAACCCAGGTCTCCTGAACTGCCGGCAGATTCTTTACCGAGTAAGCTATAAGGGAAGCAAGCTAAGAATCGTCCTTATCAAAATAAAATAAAAAGAAGATGTGGTTAAAGGAAGAGAGAACTTCCAAATGCTGAATTAAATGGCACAGCAAATGTCCCAGAAGTTTGTCCCATCTACACTAATCTCTCTCTGTGAGGACAGAGGATAGACAGGAAAACGAGGGATAGGCGTATGGCCGACATAGGACAGTTCTCTTTCCTACCTTGAATATTTTACTGCCAAAAAAATAAAAAAATAGACCAAAAAGAGATTATGTTACGTATATCAGTCTGTTTGAACTGCCATAGCAGAATACCATAGACTGGGTAGGTTAAACAACAGAAATTTATTTTCTTACAGTTCTGGCTGTAAGTCCAAGATCAAGGTGCTGCCAGGGTTGGTTCCTGGTGAGACCTTTCTTCCAAGTTTGCAGAGGCCCACGCTCATTGGGTCCTCACCTAGCCTTCCCTCTGTCCACAAAGAGAAAGGTCTCTGGAGTCTCTTCCTCTTTTTATAAGGACCAGTCCTATGGGGTTAGGGCCCCCACTCTTCTGACCTCATTTTAAGCTTAATCATTTCTTTAAAGGCCCCATCCCCAAATATAATCACATCAGTGGTTGGACTCCAGCACATGAATTTTGAAGAAACACAGTTCAGTTAGTAACAGTAAAAGTCATGTTTAAAAACAAAAAACTAAAAGCTTACAAAATAAAAGGATAGAATATAAAGAATAGAATATAGAATATTCTATATAGAATATTCTATAGATAGAATATAGAATAACCTCAGGCAAATGAAGCCAGAGGTTATTACAAATTGGTATAACTTGTTAGGTCCTGATTAATTATATTGGCTCCATTTATTCAGAATTTTCTAATGACCAAGGCAAAGATGTAAATAACATCAATGCCAGAACCCACAATATCAGTAAACTCTTATTGGCTTCTCAGGGGAAACAAACCTTTTCCTAGAGTCAAGGCTTGAAAGATATTTTCCCATTTCCTTAACATCTTGAGAGTTCAAGCAAAAGCCAGTTAAATAACATTGCATCTTATTGTGTCTTTCACTGCTAACTGTCAGAAAAAAAAGATAAATCAAACATTTAGTAAAGCTGTTTCTATGAAAGGTCCACACAGTGTGGGCCAAATGCACAGCTTTTGGTGACACTTTTGATAGGATAAGTCCAACCATTGCTATTTATATATTTAAAATAAGCAATAGTGAGTAGTATAAAATTAATTTCCATTTTCAGATCTTTGCTTATCAGAAAAAAATTATTGCGTATCTTTCTGACAAAAAAGAAAAATTTAAAAATTTTAAATAATATGGCTGCATAGAGGCGTTTCCCTTTTATGTCTGTTCTCCATCCAAATGCTCAGTGTTATTGTATAAATTTGAGAGGGCAGTTTGAGGATGTCACAGACATTAGTAGTTTACTGTATCTGAAATTCTTGGGCTTACATAAAAGTGCAAAGAAACAGATACATGGATAAAATAATTTATCACAAAAGGATTTCAACCCAAGCAGGGATGACTACCTGGCCCAAAAGCCCTATTATCACCTAGAAGTTCCTGAACTTAAGAATTGGCTTCTATTGAATAAAAAGGAAATGCCTATTTCTTTGTTAGATTAATAACCTCAAATTAAAATGTTATCTTAATTGTTATGTGTACACAGAACCTCAGTACCCAGTAGATACTTATTCTACATGGTGACATTATGTACAAGGTGGGCTTCTGGATATAACCCAGGGACTCAATGAATCTCTCTCTAACCTAAAGATTAAACCACTTCATTTTCAAAAATGCTTTTTAAAATCTATGAATCACTAACTGGGGGAAAAAGTAAGGGTTAGGACCACTGGCTCCAAGAAGTAAAATTAAAATATATGTTTTTATCAGTGAGTATAAGCTTTCCTTGGAGAGGGAAATGACAACCCACTCCAGTATTCTTGCCTGGGAAAACCCATGGACAGAGGAGCCTTCGTCCATAAGATCCCAAGATTCAGAGGTGACTTAGAAACTTAACAACAACAACAAGGTTCTCTAGCCTTTGAAAAATTCAATGTCTATTTATTCAATTAGTAACTATCTTAAATGCAAAGAAAACCTTGACCATACGTAGACAGTGAAAAATACCCAGAGTGTGTTGAAAGGAGAGTATGTTTCCTCAGGCAGCAGAATGACCTGATCGGAAAAGACAGTGCCCAGATGATGAATCAAGGCTCTCTCTGGTTCAGTCCCAAATTTCTTTTCTCTTCTTTGCTCCACGTGAAATAGCATTTAAGAGTTAACCTGTTCAGCTGACACATTTAGTATTTTCTATTGTTGAAAATTTCAGGGAAATTTTGATGTTAAAGACATTGCAGTGCAGTGAGACCTTTGGGACTATTTTAATATTTTATTAGTATATAATCAATACGTGTTTCCATCCCGTTTCCTGAATGAGAATGCAACTCCTTTGGGGCAGTTATCTATTTCAGACTTCCTTACATTTGTTGTAAAGACTAGGAAAGTTGGCCTGCAGACCAAGAAACAGCATGGCAGGGAGGAACAGGCTTGCTGGGTTTGGGGGTTGATTCTAATTCTCACTCTGCTAGCCCAGGCGCTAGCTATGTGATTTCTGGTCATTTGTTTAACCCTCCTGAGACATTATTATTCTGAGAACATGCTGGGGTGTGTGGGAGTATGGAGTTAGCTAATTGGCTACTAGTGAGCAAGAGGTTAGCACAAACAGCTGATCCTGTTTACATGGGTTTGAGGTTTCTAGTGCTCTTGGGCTTTGTTTGCAGAAACCTTTCTTCAGAGGCCTTCAGCTTTCAATACCTTTAAGAAAGCACATTGGGAAGATCAAGGGAAGGATCACTTTTAAGCTGAGTGCAAAACCCAAAGCTCACTTAGATGTCTTTGGCTTATTCCACTACTGGATAGACTTATGTTCTTGGGCAAAGACAACTGTTTTTCCTGGCTCTCCTCCTCAAATATGCAGACAAATCCTCGATGGCAGCGGCAGCTAGAGAAGAGGTTATAGCCAACTCTGCTAAAGGAAGTCGGTAATACAAGTCCTGTTTACTGATGCCAAATGGCAGTGTTGGTCAAATATTAGAAAAAAAAGTTCAGCATCCAAGGGTTGTTATTGATCACCATGTGTGACTTTACTCTTTTTTGAATCATAGTTGTTTGCTGCAATCCTTAAGGCAGGGCTGGTACAGAGTAATTTTGAAAAAAAAAAAAATGAAGAGAGGTCTTGTTTGTTTTTGTTTGTTTAAGACCTATTTTTACATATTGACATTATAGCTACCAACACACAGAAAGAGGGCTTCTACTAAATGTACTGAAGGCTCAGTTGAAAAAGATACAAGGACATTGAAAATGAAAAAAAAAATGGTGAAGGAAAAGGTAAAATGTTATATTTTGTATCTGAACTGGTATAACTGATTATTAATGGTCATTCGGTGGAAAACCTTGGTTTGTGTTTTGGGGGGGCCAGTCTTGCTCTTCCAGTCTTGGTTTTGAAAGTGCTCCCCTCCCCCACTACCATTTCAGCTGTTGTTGCCCCTTGTAGCCCTCAGGGTTCTGCAATACTAGGTTAAATATTATTATGGTAGTTTAAGATTGGATTTGTTTCTTTCTATGACTATTATGTTGTCATGGCAAAAGTCTTGTGTTATATGGAACCATAATTTCGATTTCACAAAGAAAATAATGGTTCTTCAAGCTGACTTAAAGAACTCAACGATTTAAATAAGTAGCAAGAAACTCATATAGTCCTCGAATACACCTGATTTGTATACATCTAAGGAAGCATGGCTACGTGATCACTGATCAATAACCTATGTTATAATAATTTCCATCTCCTCAGCATTTGTCACAGAAGCATCTGTTCATTATTTCATATCACTAGTTCTTTTAACAACTTGGAGATAGTTACATGAAGAAATTCAGAAATTTTGCCATGATTCATAAAAAAATGCATTCCTTTATGCCTTGGTTTTGAAATTACTTACCAAATCAGAGTCTTTGGAATTTTCATAGTTTAACCAACTGTAGAAGAAACTTTGTATGCTTCTGATATTCACTCCACTTTCCCTTCTGGATGAATGCAGAATTAATGCTTTTGGTGACAAGTTACCTTATTTGGAATGTATAGATATTTTTGCCAAAATTAATATGCCAGCAAATTTGGAAAACTCAGCAGTGGCCACAGGACTGGAAAAGGTCAGTTTTCATTCTAATCCCAAAGAAAGGCAATGCCAAGGAATGCTCAAACTACTGCACAATTGCACTCATCTCACATGCTAGTAAAGTAATGCTCAAAATTCTCCAAGTCAGGCTTCAACAATATGTGAACCATGAACTTCCAGATGTTCAAGCTGGTTTTAGAAAAGGCAGAGGAACCAGAGATCAAATTGCCAACATCCACTGGATCATCGAAAAATTAAGAGTTCCAGAAAAACATCAATTTCTGCTTTATTGACTATGCCAAAGCCTTTGACTGTGTGGAACACAATAAACTGTGGAAAATTCTGAAAGAGATGGGAATACCAGACTACCTGACCTGCCTCTTGAGAAATCTGTATGCAGGTCAGGAAGCAACAGTTAGAACTGGACATGGAACAACAGACTAGTTCCAAATAGGAAAAGGAGTACGTCAAGGCTGTATATCATCACCCTGCTTATTTAACTTATATGCAGAGTACATCGTGAGAAATGCTGGGCTGGAAGAAGCACAAGCTGGAATCAAGATTGCCGGGAGAAATATCAATAACCTCAGATATGCAGATGACACCACCCTTATGGCAGAAAGTGAAGAGGAACTAAAGAGCCTCTTGATGAAAGTGAAAGAGGAGAGTGAAAAAGTTGGCCTAAAGCTCAACATTCAGAAAACGAAGATCATGGCATCTGGTCCCATCACTTCATGGGAAAGAGATGGGGAAACAGTATCAAACTTTATTTTGGGGGGCTCCAAAATCACTGCAGATGGTGACTGCGGCCATGAAATTAAAAGACGCTTACTCCTTGGAAGAAAAGTTATAACCAACCTAGATAGCATATTCAAAAGCAGAGACATTGCTTTGCCGACTAAGGTCCGTCTAGTCAAGGCTATGGTTTTTCCAGTGGTCATGTATGGATGTGAGAGTTGGACTGTGAAGAAAGCTGAGCACCAAAGAATTGATGCTTTTGAACTGTGGTGTTGGAGAAGACTCTTGAGGGTCCCTTGAACTGCAAGGAGATCCAACCAGTCCATTCTGAAGGAGATCAGCCCTGGGATTTCTTTGGAAGGAATGATGCTAAAGCTGAAACTCCAGTACTTTGGCCACCTCATGCGAAGAGTTGACTCATTGGAAAAAACTTTGATGCTGGGAGGGATTGGGGGCAGGAGGAGAAGGTGACGACCGAGGATGAGATGGCTGGATGGCATCAATGACTCGATGGACATGAGTCTGAGTGAACTCCGGGAGTTGGGGATAGACAGGGAGGCCTAGCGTGCTTCGATTCATGGGGTCTCAAAGAGTTGGACACGACTGAGCAACTGAACTGAACTGAACTGACCACAGGTTCAAAACAATAATAATTTTTTAAAAAGCATTGTTCTTATTTTTTATGAGATTGTTGTTGTCATTCAGTCACTAAGTCATGTCCAACTCTTTACAGCCCCATGAACTGTAGCACGCCAGCTCCCCTGTCCTTCACTATCTCCCTGAGTTTGCTCAAACTCCTATCCTAGTGGCTCAGATGGTAAAGAATCTGCCTGCAATGCAGGAGACCCAGGTTTAATCTCTGAGTCAGGAAGATCCCTGGAGAAGGGATTGGCAACCCATTCTAGTATTCTTGCTTGGAGAATTCCATGGACAGGGGAGCCTGGCTGGTTACAGTCCATGGGGTCAAAAAGAGTCAGATGCAACGAAGCGATTAACACACACACGTGTCCATTGAGTCAGTGATGCTATCACACCATCTCATCTTCTGTTTCCCCCTTCTCCTCTTGCTCTCAATCCTTTCCAGCATCAGGGTCTTTTCCAATGAGTGGGTTCTTTGCATCAGATGGCCAAAGTATTGGAGCTTCAGCTTTAGCATCAGTTCTTCCAATAAATACTCAGGGTTGATTTCCTTTAGGATTGACTGATCTGATCTCCTTGCTGTCCAAGGGACTCTCAAGAGTCTTCTCTAACACCACAGTTTGAAAGCATCAATCTGCGCCATTCTTTATAGACCAGCGTTCACATTCATACATGACTACTGCAAAAACCATAATTTTGACTATATGAAACTTTGTTGGCAAAGTGATGTCTCTGCTTTTTAATACACTGGATGGGATAACACGGTTCAAATAAAAAAATTTTTGTCTCATCTTTGTTTAGAGTGTACAGCTTTCAAAAAGATGGATCTATTTTTTGAACATTTTTTCCCCACAGTTCTATGGGCTACAAGGTGGTTTAGCTTGGAATCTCTCAGGCAGCTCCAGTCAGATAGCAGCTGGATTGATTGGGCCAGGAGATCCAAGATAGCGTCATTCAGATCTCTGGTAGCTGGTGATGCCAGTCAGCTGGGGTACCTCGGTTCCCCTCATCTGTACTTCATCCAGAGGACCTCGGAGATCAGTTGTTGCCCTTCTGTTCTATTCTTCTCCCTGTTTCCTTTTCTTCTCCATTATTTTGTAGCTTCTTATTCCTCAGGGTGCTTGAAATATTTTTTAACTTCTCTAATCCAGTTCTCATGTGAAGGATGTGGACATCTCATGCCTTTTTATGCTCCTCTTCTGATACTGTCATACTATGTTAGATCCATGTTCTTTTCACAGCTTCTGTTCCCTAGCACCTTATTTTGACAGCTTCTATCACTTCTGGGACCAGCTTGTGTTTCTGGTCTGAACTTTGGAGTGAAACTGCAAAAGAGAAAAACCTGGCAAATTTTGTATGACTAAGGGTTAAACTGGAACAGTCCTGATTTTTGTACTATGATTCTCTGCAAAGGACTCTTTTTCTTCTCTGCCTTTTAGAGGGCTTTCTTTTATTTTCTGTTTTTGTTTCTTTTTAAAGACCAGATGCATTTCTATATTTTATTTTTTATATGTACTCCTTGAAGTCAACTAAAAACATCCTACAGTTTCTCTATCTCCTTTCTATATTTTTCCTCTCAATACGGAAATAAGATCCAATATTCACTCCAAGAAAAGCACAACTGGATCCAAGGGAACACAGGCACTTTAGAGCTCCTGCCAATGAACCACACTCTCTGCTGCTGTCAGTAAAGCACTTTGACACCCACCTGGGGCTATTGTCACAGGTGCCTATTCTCTACTCCATTCAGCTTTTGAAATCGACAAATGGTGTCCAGGACTCAGTGTAATCAACACACTGGAAAACAAAAGTGAAGCACAACAGAAACAAGCTGAGAGTGTATTATATCTATCATCATGAAAGCCACGTTTCTAACTCTTTTCCCCCCCTTGGAAGAGTGAGAGCTGCAAACCTTTTTATAAAAAGATCATGTCCTTGGACAGCAAGTATCATGAAAACCTCAAATCAAAAATAGAATTGTTATGCCCCAATCATAAGTAAAGACAATATGAATCGGGTTTGCCTCTTTAACTGTGGTGAATTGTAACTCACATGATTATCTTACCTTGAACCTTTTTGCTGCTGTTCATATTTAAATTTGTATTGTCTGAACTCTGTCCTCTATCTCAGGAAAAATTTCTTTCTCATCTCTCAGTGCAAAAGTTTCTGTAAATTTAAGATTAAAATGGCAGGGGGATTTAAATACAGTGCCTTTTTCCTCCAAGGTCAGAATAGATTGAGGATGGTTAAAGGGAGAAATGAAGAAATTTGAATTCTCTTCTATCTATTGTTTGGAAATAGCAAAAGGACTGCAACAGTTCTGGGAGCTTTCTAAGTATTAATTGTTATTTATGTTTATTATTTCCAAGTGGCTTTTCCCAAGAAGAGCTCTGAGATCGTATAACAATTTTCATACTTTCTAAGCAAAAATAAATCAATAAATTTGAACGTGTTGAGAAAAGAAAATGGATAGAAGGAAATATTGTAAAAAAAAATGATAAATATTATAAAAAATAAAAGGGATAGAAGCATAGAAGAAAAAAATAATTAGACCAAAATAAGCAAGATAAATAAGAGAGTTTGAATTGAGGATGGACACTGTCCAGAGGGGAAAGTTGAGGCTTCAAGAGTAGATGGACTCTCAAAGGTCACTTAGCCTCTGAATCAAGAACAAAACCCGTTGCTTTCTTGGGGGTTAACTGAAGCTTTTCTACAGGAGACCACACTGTCTGCCTGGAATTTGCATCACACTTTCCTCCTCAGCACTGGTGCACTCCTGCCTCCCTGCCCTTGGGTTCAGTGGGTGGTCAGTATTACTTTACAGAAAGAGAAACAGAAGTTCCAAGGGGTTAAGTGATGTGTAAAGTGTTAAACAATCCTTTAGAGGGCTGATCTCAGAATTGGGGAAAATCACCCTATCCAGATATTCTTGAGAAAAAAGTGATTCTTATTTATTCTGAAGAGAAAAAAAAATCAGTTTTGAGGGTGAATAGAAGTAAAAGAGCTACATTCTACATTTAGGAGGGATTACAAAACAGGGCAATGATGACTTTGCAAATAATTTCTCTAATTTAAAACGTGTGGGGATTTCACATTTAAAAAGACCATTATTAAAACATATTTTTCCTCAAGTTTTTGAAAGTCTGAGGAGTGGTACAGCTACATGGGGAAATTTACCTATAAAAGCATCATTTCTGCGACCTCTGTTCTGGCCTACAGTGTTGAGTTAAAGAGAAACATGCTACTTATCCTACAAGAAAACTGGAAGATCTTAGCTTTGAGCTGTAATATTTCCAGATGGTTGAAATCGAAAGCAGACTTCCTTTCCTTGCCTCTTCAGCCAAAGTTTTATACAGCAGTAAATAAACTCTTATTTGCTTCTGCCACATTTTATAGTAGAATACAGAAGGATTGAAGTGGACCATTTCTAAGGGAATGATTCTCTTCTCATTGTACTTTGAAGACTGGATACTGCTTCTGTTTTACAATGGGAACACAAAGCTCACAACTATAACTCCAAGAGTAATATAGAAATCTGTTGGTTCATTGCCTTTTACTATTAAGACTTTTCTAAAACTTGCAGCAAATGTGAATTTCTCTCTCCACAGACTGAGGCAGAAAAGCACAATGATTCTTCTCCTTAAACTTTAAATATTAAACTTATTTTGGGGGGACTTCCCTGGTGGTCCAGTGGTTAAGATTCTGTACTTCCACTGCAAGGGCTGCTGGTTCAGTCCCAGGTCAGGAAGCTAAGATCCCACATGCCAAGCAGCAAGGCCAAATAAAAAAATTTTGAATTTATTTTCATGGAAGTAAAAACTCAATTCATTAATTTTCATTATGAATACAATAGACACTTTTAAAAGGAAACAAAATATCCTTGGAAGTCTAAATTAGACTTTAAAAAATAAAATGTGGATTTTTCATTATTGACAAATGGGTTGGGTTGGGTTGGGTTAGTTACTTAGTTTACAAATGCAATTTAAATTTTTTTTCTGGCCTATAATTTCTATCCCATTTTTGGTAGAAACTATATTTCAGCCATCATCTTTGCTGGATAATGTTTCTGGACCTTCCCATTATATTGAACAAAGAGAATATGTTTTGATAACAGAATCAGCTTGTCAACACCCATAATGTATGTGAAATCTGGCTCTAGAATATGATAAAATATAATTGCTTTGTACTATATTATGGGTTCAACCCCTCCCAGTTTATTTTCAAGATAAAAAATAGGCTGCCATATTGTTACAGAATTATCTCAGTGCTCTTTTGCTTTTTTTCCTTTATGCTTGCTAGCGGTGAATAATTGTTTGCCCATCTTCAAATATGTGGGCTTCCCTGGTAGGTCAGTGGTAAAGAATCGACCTGCAATTCAGGAGACCCAGGTTCCACCTTTGGGTTGGGAAGATCCTCTGGAGAAGGAAATTGCAATGCACTCCAGTATTCTTGCCTGGGAAATCCCATGGACAGAGGCACCTGGTGAGCTACAGTCCACGGGGTCACAAAAAGTTGGACATGACTGAGCAGCTACATAACAACAGTCTTCAAATGTACAGATGGTGGGAATGAGCAGAACTGCGAATTTTCCCAGATCTGTAGAACTGAGGTGTTTAATCTTGGGTGAAGCAAGAACTTAGTATATGCCTGAGTGAGAATGGTGGTTGGAAAGAATATTGATTATACTCACTAGGATGTAGCTATAAATATTCTCCTCTGGCAAGCAAGTGGGAGGAACTACAGACTTGGGAGAGAGGACTGAACAACTCTCTGGTTCAAGTTAACAATTCTCTGGTTCCTTTCCATATATATTTGCTAAATGTCAGTGCTGCACTAGATCCTGCCCTTGGCACTTGCTATGGGGTGAATGTTTGTTGTCCCTCTGAAATCCATATGGTGAACCCCAAAAGTGATGGTATTAAGAGATGGGGCCTTTGGGAGCTGATTAGGTCATAAGGGTAGAGCCCTCATGAAGGGGATTAGTACTTACAAAAGAAGCCCCAGAGAGATTCCTCTCTGTTTCATACCTTGTGAGAACACAGTGAAAAGATGCCATCTATGAATGAGGAAATGGGTCCTCACCAGACATTGGATCTGCTGGTGCTTTGATCTGGTACTTTCCAGCCTTCAGAACTGTGAGAAATAAATTTCTGCTGTGTATAGTCCACTTGGTCTAAGGTATTTTTTTACAGCTGCCTGAACAGACTAAGACAGCATCTTTATTCAATAAAGAAGACTCAGTACGTGATCAAGGAACAAACACACATTAGTGTGGTTTGCTTTTAGACCAGCTTAACTAGTGTATGGGTAGAGCTCCTTGAGGAAGTGATTCTTGAAAGTAACTATAAGCCAGGAGATAAAAGATGGAAAAGGGTTTGAGTAGAGAAGACAATCCAAGCAAAGGCACAGAATTATGAAAAAAATATATGCATGAGAGATTAGACTAGAGGCAATTTTAACAACTGCATCATTAAATCTAGAGGCAAAGAGTGTAAGAAGTAAAGAGGAAATACAGTCACTGTCATAAATAATCTCATTTTCTGTGCTATCTTCTTGGGAGATAATAAGCACTATTATGGCAGAGAATGTGCTTTATTCACCATGACAGACCCAGAATTTAGCAAATGCCTGATAATGCCTTACTAATGAACAATTATTTATTGATCCATGAGTGAATTACCTGGATGAACTCCCACTGTTTAGAACAAGGGATAAGTTCTCAATAAGTTTAGAGCAAGGGATAAAGTTTAAAAGTATTTAATAGGTAAAATTACCAGGACTTCTCAACTAAAGTTAAAATGGAACTGTGGTGCCTGTATTAATGAGATCATATGCAGCACTAGGATAAGATACAGCAGAATGTTAAGAATGTAAACTCAGAATTGATTTTAGCTCAAACCTCAGCACCTTGACTTCCTAGCTATGTGCCCCTGGGCAAGTGATTTAATCCATCTGTGCTTTGGTTTGCTCAAATGCAAAGTGGGAATAAAGACAGCACATGCCTCATCCTGTGGTTCTGAGACTTATAGGAGTTCATTCTTTTAAAACACTTAGAACAAAGTCTGGCAAGAAGCATTCAATGAAAAAGCTCAGATTAAATTCGCATTAAGTCATTAGTCAGTAGTGACTGTTTTATTGCAGGGAGGTGACTTGGCGTTTAAATCTTAGCCACACCCTTTCTTTTGTTCTCCACTCTTTCTCAGAAAGATTTCACTGTCTTTATTGGACAAATAGCAAATCAGAAGTCCCATAAATGATGTGTTAAAATTCACACAAATTGTCAACCACCAGAACTAGACTCAGGGAAGCGATAATTTGACCTTGTATAGCACTTCCTACTGAATTTCTTCAAGGAGAACTCACTGCTGGCTGTGGATAATTAAAAATCAAAATCAACTTTTAAGCAGTGGGAAGTGGCAGGAAGGCTCAGGAGGCAGGGCACATATGTATGGCTATGGCTGATTCATGTTAACATATGGCAGAAGCCAGCACAATATTGTAAAGCAATCATCCTCCAATTAAAAATAATTTAAAAAATCAACTTATAACTATTAATAAGAATATATATTTTGACAAATTATATCACATCAAAGTCTTACCAGACTCGCATATCAAAAGCTTTTTAGGAAAATTCTACAAATATGTGATTTTTGTTTTGTCCATTAGAGATCTATATTCCATAAATTTAGCCAAAATATTTTAGTGCCTAAAATGAGCTTTTTAACCATGAGTTCCTCCTTTACTAGAGATTCTAGTATAAGTAGATTTTTCATATGTTTCTATTTTCCTCAACTAGGAGAGTTTTGTGTTTACTGTATACTAACTTTTACATTTCTTCTCTTGTGGAGTATTAGCAAAAGCAGAAATAAAATCCTGGGAAATAAAAATGAAAGCCAAAAGATCAGGATAGTAAGGATTTTGCCATTCAGCTTTGGAAGAACTAAAGGAAATTGAATAAAAATACCCCTGAGCCTTAAAAATGATTTGAGGGCCGCTCTGAAGTGGTAAGTAGGAATATGCGGGGACAGAGACTTATAGGGCTGGGGTGCTGGGCTCTGTGGCCTGAAATGTGCTGCCCAGCAAGCAGCTGAAATTGGTAAAAAGGAATTTACCTTCTCAGTCCTAGCTACTGAACTGAGTAGAGGTCTTCCAAAGATTTTTCCATCAAAAAGTATGTTTGAATTTCTAGGAGGAATACAGGAAGGATTTAAATAGAATGCCACAATGAGAGTCAAAAATTCAGAGTGTTTGAAAAGAATTGAATAAATGGACAAGAAATTAAACCCTAGAAAATAAATAAGTTCCTTGGTAAAGTCTTCTATTGTGGTCTTTGAACCAGAGATGATCTCTCACAGTTTATCATCTGTCTGCTAGGGAATGTGAGACATTGAGAACAAGCTGAAGAAACTTGAACAGCAGTTTGGAATTCATTTTATGTCTGTTCCATTTGATGATTAAAAATATGGCCCTAATGTATGGCTTTTGTTTGCTTTATATATTCCTATTTTTTACTTTATGCTTCTAGTAATTTATTCTTTATTGTACTTTATAAAAATATCAGTCAAGGATGGATGGGGAAAAATTGACCCTTTTCCATAGATAGTTGGAGAAGTACAGTCCTCAAATGAGGAGAAGGAAATGGCAACCCCCTCTAGTATTCTTGCCTAGAGAATCCTGTGGACAGAGGAGCCTGTGGGTTGCTGTCTATAGGGTCACACAGTCAGACACAACTGAAGTGACTTAGCATGCATGTATGCATTGAAGAAAAAAATGGCAGCCCACTCCAGTATTCTTGCCTGGAGAATCCTGTGGACAGAGGAGCCTGGTGGGCTGCTGTCTATGGCGTCGCACAGAGTCAGACACGACTGAAGCGACTTAGCAGCAGCAGCAGCAGTCCTCAAATGAATGGTTTTTCCTACACTGTGTGTGCTCAGTTGCTTTAATTGTGTTCTACTCTGAGACCCCATAGGCTGTAACCTGCCAGGTTCCTCTGTCCATGGGATTCTCCAGGCAAGAATACTGGAGTGGGTTGCCATGACCTTCTCCAGGGGAACTTCCTGACCTGGGATCAAACCTACATTTCCTGTGCCTCCTAGATTTCAGACAGATTCTTTACTTGCTGAGCCACCTGAGCAAATCTGCCATCATTACTTAAAACACTGGGGGAAGGAAATAAAAAGTCTCTACCAAGCAAGAGAGGTAAATGGAGGTTAATTTTATGCTTTCTAGTATTCCTATTTTAAGATATGCATGCAATCTTATGAGATTCTCCCTGACAATCTTATTAGGTAATATGCTGAATTTATTATTTTTATTTTGATATATATGTGGTGCTAGTGGTAAATATGCCTGCCAATGCAGGAATCATAAGAGATGCAAGTTCAATCCCTGGGTTGGGACGATCCCATGGAGGAGGGCATGACAATGCACTCCAGTATTCTTGCCTGGAGAACTGTATGGACAGAGGAGGGTGGCAAGCTATAGTCCATGGGGTAGCAAAGAGTCAGACACGACTGAAGCAAATTAGCACCACCATATGCAATATATACTTATAAGGAAATTGACAGCTGCATTTATATTTCTATATTCTAGTATCAGCTTTTGCTTAACATCATACTATTTTTAAAACCAGTTTGTTTGTTTTTTCCCCAAAAAACTGTTTTTTGGGGATATAGCCTTTCAATTAAGAGTAATATACAGTATTTTGTATTTTTCAATATGTTTTACATCATCTCAGGGTTTGTTATGTTTAGTCATTCAGAAATGTCTGACTTTTTGCAACTCCATGGACTGCAGTATGCCAGGCTTCCCTGTCTTCCACCATCTCCCAGACCTTGTTCAAACTCATGTCCACTCAGCGATGATGTCCAACCATCTTGTCCTCTGTCATCCCCTTCTTCTGCCTTCAATCTTTCCCAGCATTAAGGTCTTATCCAATGAGCCCATTCTTAGCATCAGATGGCAAAAATATTAGAGCTTCAGCATTAGTCCTTTAAATGAATATTGATTTCCTTTAGAATTGACTGGTTTGATACCCTTGCAGTCCAAGGAACTAAGAGTCTACTCCAACATTACAGTTAGAAAGCATCAATTCTTTGGCACTCAGCCTTCTTTATGGCACAACTCTCACATCCATACATGACTACTGGAAAGCCATAGCTTTGACTATACGGACTTTGTTGGCAAAGTAATATCTCTTCTTTTTAATATGCTGTCTAGGTTGGTCATAGCTTTTCTTCCAAGGAACAAGCGTTTTTTAATTTCATGGCTAGAGTCACCATGGCTAGGGTCTTGGGTTTATTTTGGAACCCAAGAAAATAAAGTCTAGAAATAGATGTTTTTATGGAATTCTCTTGCTTTTTCTATGATCTAACAGATATTGGCAATTTGATCTCTGGTTCCTCTGCCTTTTCTAAAACCAGCTTGAACATCTGGAAGTTCACGGTTCATGTACTGTTGAAACCTGGCTTGGAGAATATTGAGCATTACTTTGCTAGCGTGTGAGATGAGTACAATTGTGTGGTAGTTTCAGCATTCTGTGGGATTGCCTTTCTTAGGGATTGGCATGAAAGTTGACCTTTTCTAGTCCTGTGGCCACTGCTGAGTTTTCCAAATTTGCTGGCATATTGAATGCAGCACTTTCACAGCATCTTCTTTTAGGAGTTGAAATAGCTCAGCTGGAATTCCATCATCTCTGCTAGCTTTGTTTGTAGTGATGCTTCCTAAGGCCCACTTGACTTCACATTCCAAGATGTCTGGCTCTAGGTAAGTGATCACACCATCAAGGTTATCCAGGTCATTAAGATCTTTTCTGTATAGTTCTGTGTATTCTTGCCACCTCTTCTGAATATCTTCTGTTTCTGTTAGGTCCATAGCATTTCTGTCCTTTATTGTACTCTTCTTTGCATGAAATATTCCCTTGGTATCTCTAAATTTCTTGAAGAGATCGCTAGTCTTTCCCATTCTATTGTATTCGTCTATTTCTTTGCATTGTTCACTTAGGAAAACTTTCTTATCACTCCTTGTTATTCTTTGGATCTCTGCATTCGGATAGATATATCTTTCTTTTTCTCCTTTGCCTTTCATTTCTCCTCTTTTCTCACGTATTTGTAAGGCCTCCTCAGACAACCATTTTGCCTTTTTGCATCTCTTTTTCTTGGGGATGGTTTTGATCACTGTCTTCTGTATAATGTTACAAACTTCCATTCATAGTTCTTCAGGCACTCTGTCTACCAAATCTAATCCCTTGAATCTATTTGTCATTTCCACTATATAAATGTAAGGGGTTTGATTTTGGTCATAACCTGAATGGCCTAGTGGTTTTACATACCTTCTTCAATTTAAGTCCGAATTTGGCAATAAAGAGTTCATGATCTGGGCCATAGTCAGCTCCCAGTCTTGTTTTTGCTGACTGTATAGAGCGTCTCCATCTTCAGCTGCAAAAAATATAATCAATCTGATTTTGATGTTGACCAACTGGTGATGTCCATGTGTAGAGTCATCTCTTGTGTTGTTGGAAGAGGGTTTTTGCTATGACCAGTGCATTCTCTTGACAAAACATTTTTTGCCTTTGCCCTGTTTCATTTTGTATTCCAAGGCCAAACTTGCCTGTTACTCCATGTATCTCTTGACTTCCTACTTTTGCATTCCAGTCCCCTGTGATAAAAAAGACATAATTTTTGGTGTTAGTTCTAGAAGGTCTTGTAGGTCTTTATAGTACTGTTCAACCTCAGCTTCTTTGGCATTAGTGGTTGGGGCATAGCCTTGGATTACTGTGATAGTGAATGGTTTGCCTTGGAAATGAACAGAGATCATTCTATCATTTTTGAGACAGTATTTGCACCCAAATAGATATCATGGTCATCTGAATTAAATTCACCCATTCCGGTCCATTTTAGTTCACTGATTCCTAAAATGTTGATGTTCACTCTTCCCATCTCCTATTTGATCACTTCTAATTTACCTTGATTCATGAACCTAACATTCTAGGTTCCTATGCAGTATTGTTCTTTACAGCATCGGGCTTTACTTTCAGCACCAGACACCCTTCTCAGGGTTAGATGTTCCATACGTTAATTACCTATAATGTAGCACATCAACCCTTTTATTTTTCTTAAATATACTTGCTTCAAAACATATGGCAATGTTCACATTAAAGAACAAACTTCCTCCATTTTTTCCAATGTTCTTAATTCCTATAGACATTCTTATTTTGCTTCTTGTTAAAAAAAAAAAACTGGAAGGAAGGAGATTTGGTAAATTCTAAAAAAGAAAGACAACTGTATGAAAAATACTTTACTCTTATAAATGTGTCTAAAATACTTGTATTCTCCAGTATTGGTAATATTGAAACTAGACTTGAGAAAGTAAAATCCTTGCTCCAGCATACCCAAGATGATGTATTAATACCTACCCAAAAGATACAAAAGCACAGACACTCTCATCTTTTAAAATCATGCTATGGTAGTCGGGTTCTCTGGGGTTCCTTGTCCCAAAGGATGGTGCCTGCTTCCAAGCCTGTGTGGCCATCCTCCCTGTATCTACAGTTTTGATACTGACTGTCACTAGTGTGAGTGGGCAAGTGAAAACAGACTAAAGGGCATCTATGGGGGAAGTCATGAACAGAGATTTAACGTGTAGTCTAGGGGGTCCATGTGCCTGCAAGGTTAAGAATTAATGTATGAGGAAGGAAAAGGGGCCCTGACCTTACAATAAAGGTACTGAACTGTTTTCATATGGTTGGAAAACGAGTGAGAACAAGCCTTTTCAAAATTCTTGGTGAATTAAACATTGGTACTACCCAAAAGACACTTAGCAATCTCTAGTAAATCTCTAAGTGAAAGTTGCTCAGTCGTAGCTGACTCTTTGTGACCCCATGGACTACACAGTCCATGGAATTCTCCAGACCAGAATGCTGGAGTGGGTATCCTTTCCCTTCTCCAGGGGACCTTCTCAACCCAGGGGTCAAACTCAGGTTTCCCACATTGCAGGTGGATCCTTTACCAGCCACAATATCTCTAGTAAATGCCTTAAGTTTACATCTCTACTTGAGATTTTTATTCCACAGGTATACTCAAATAACATGTAAGAAAAGTCTGTTTCCTCACTGATTCATTTATTCAAAAAATTATTGAATATCACCTATGTTCCAGACACTATTTTAAGTGCCAGAGATACAGAAATGAACCAAAAAAGGAGAAGAAATAGATAAAGTCCCTTTCCTTAAAGAGATTACAATTTAATGGAGAAAAACAAATGAGTTACAAAATAAATGCAAATAGGTAATTTCATAATAATATAAAGGAAATAAAGGGGTAATTGGAAGACTATTTAAATATAGACATTACATGTACATATACACACACATATATATATACTCATTAAAATAATGCTATAGTAGCAAAAAATACAGGAAACAGTTAAATGTCTATTGCCATGGAATTGGTTGAAAAGTCTAGGATATAGCTATGTATGTTTATCATATAGATGTTAAAAAATGAGATACGGTTATTCTGCATATGCTGAAAAGACAACACCTCTAGCATAGAAAAAAAGTCCACAAAACATTATACATTGCATATTGTGTACAATATGCTTTACTTATTGCAAATAAATGTGCATGTACTTATGACTGTATGAAAATTTTCTAGACAGCAAGTGCAACAACAGTTCACAATGGGATCTTTGGCCAAATGGAGCTGGAAGGACATTGTTCATTAAATACCATTTGTCCTGTTTTATCTTTTTACCATATGAATTTATTGCTTTTTAAACAAATGTCTGTTTTAAAGTCCCAGGTTAGGTTAAGAAGGAAGTGCTGTAGTGTAGACTGGATGCAATGGAATTCCAGCTGGAGCATGGGCTGTGGTTGCAGAAAATAAAATGTTCCCTCTGGATGAGAAGAGTGTGAACAAGGGAGAGAAACCCAGGCGGCCAATGTTGACGAGCCTTCAGTGAATGCATTCCCAGAGACAGACTTAACGTGGGGAGAAACAACTGTACTATTTTTAAAATATGAGTATTTGCTGGAGGATCCAACTTGGAATAAATCAATATCACCCCAGGTTTCAGTTGAGAAGCGGGACCCCTGCAGTGGAGATGTGGTCTGGTGGTGAGAATGTTTGGCACATTCAAGGACTGTTCACAGTGGCGTCTCAAGAGAATGAACATAAGAACCTGGAACATAAGACCTAACAGGAGCTCTGGTTTCAAGGTGGTGGTCTAGGCTGTCTGAGGCAGCCACAGGGGAAGGCCTTTGGAATTAAGAGCCAAGAGTCTTGCTACCAGCAGCATCCAAAGACAAAGCTGTGGAGAAAGCCAAGACACTGCGTCTGAAGAGACAAGGAGGAGGAAGTTAAGCAGAGAAAATGAGAGAAGTTAGGACAGAGCCCTGAGTTCAGAATGAAGGATAAAAGGCATTTCTGGAGAGGACCTCTGGACCCCTGGGAACCTGGACTTTTGCTCCTGGGCCTCTGCTGCTACAGACAAGAGCACATTGAGGAGGCTCTGACTTAGCACCAGCCCAGGAACTTTAGGTCCTGCAGCTCAGGGTTGTGCATTTCCTGTTTAGTTCAAAGCAGCCCTTGGGTGTCCCTTCAGAGCAGTCAGAGCAGCTGCACACGGAGAAAATGTGATTCATGTTAAGGAATAAGAAAGCTGAAGTTAGACTGCTCAGGGTCAGCTATTGTTTTCGAGTTCTAGTCCTTGAGCAAGAAGTGTAAGCTCTCTAAACCTCAGTTTCTTCATCTGTAAAATGGTATATAGTAGTACTTATCTCATAGTGTGTTGGGGTCCCCTGGTGCCTCAGATGGTAAAGAATCTGCCTGCAACACAGGAGACCTGGGTTTGATCCCTGGGTTGGGAAGATCCCCTGGAGAAGGGTATATCAGCCCACTCCAGTATTCTTGCCTGGAGAATCCATGGACAGAGGAGCCTGCCAGGTCCACGAGGTCATAGAGTCGAACATGACTAAGTGACTAACACACACACACACACATACACACACACACACACCCTCATAGAGTGTTATAGTGAGCATAAAGTGAGATAAAGTGCACAAAGTGCCTGGCATGTACAAAATGCCTCATAAATGTGATGATTGATGACGGTGATGATATAACAGCATTGCACAGGCCAGGCACTGTGTACATGACATTGCATTTGACATCATCTTCAAGGTAAATTTCAATGATCTCTATTTCTCCATGGAGAAGGCAATGGCAACCCACTCCAGTGTTCTTGCCCGGAGAATCTCAGGGACGAGGGAGCCTGGTGGGCTGCCGTCTATGGGGTTGCACAGAGTTGGACATGACTGAAGCAACTTAGCATTTCTCCATGATCTGGCAGGAGTGGAACCTTCTGGAAGGGTGTGGGGAGCAAGAAGAGGCCAGCTGCAGCTCTAGCAAGCCAGCCACCTAGCCAGTGGAAATGAGCCATAGAATTATTATTCTCAGCCCTTCTTACCTCACTCCACCCTCCATGGTCTTGTATCCCCAGGCTGGGCAGCACCTGTTCTACAGTAATTCTCATGAATGTGGGGATTTATCTGTAGTTTCATGCATTATATCCTTATCATCTGCAGTTATACAGAGCAGAAAACTACCTTTGGGTTTTATCATGATTAATCTTACTAATTAGGTTTTCTACTTCCCTTGTTTCCTGTTCCCCATTTCTTCAGAACCCACACTGGGAATTTTATACCAGGAAGTTGCAGCTGTGTTCATATGCCATGAAGCTTCAGTTATAGGAGGGATTTCCATAGCCCACAAGCTCGGTAATCTAACTTCCTTATACACTGATCCTTACTTTGGCCTGGAGGTAACAAACGATTCTTCCTGCCTGAGTGTTCTGTGAGTGCTCTCTTCCCTTGGTGCCATAGGAAGGTACTGGGCTATTTTCCCATGCCACTCAGTAGTTGGGACAAATTTTTTAGAGAGTTTCAATTAATTGTATTATTAGTTTTCTATTGATACTATAACAAATTACCACACACTTAGAGGTTTAAAACAATGCAAATTTATTAAATCGGTTTCAGAAGGTGAAATTCTGGGTATAGCAGAGGTCAACAGGTTCTTTCCTTGGAGTCTCAGAATCTGATAGCAAGGGATCAATCAGCGGGTATCTTCCTTTCTGAAAGATCTGTAGATAAATCCACTTTCAAACATGCTCAGGTCATTGGAAGGTTCAGTTTCACATGATTGTAGGACCGAGTTCTAAGTTTCCTTGCTGATTGTTGGTTAAGGGTCATTTCCATTTTTAGAAGCTAGCTACATTCTATGACTTATGATCCCTTATTGCTACGTTGAAAGCCAGGAATGGTGAATCAAGTAAGCTGCAAATCTCTCCGGCCTCTTCTGCCATATCTCTCTGCTTGGTCTTCAGTTTCACAGCTCAAAATTTTTAACTTTGCCAGTTCTCAGTATATTTACGTTTCAACAGACTAGCAAGAGACTGAAAAAGGGACAGAACTAGGTTTAGGCACCAACCAAAGGCTAGTAGCTATCTTACATGCTGTGTAGAGAAGGATAGCCAGTCTATCATGAAATTCAGTAAGATTTAACCTGGACAGGGTACTTAGTGGTACTGTCTATGTGGACTTGGTTTGATATAGGTGGTGGACAGGAGGAGGTCCCAGCACGTGCGTCATGCATTCTCAGTACAGTAGCTCATATTGCAACCTGTAATATTTACAAATTTCTGTCAATATTTCACTCAAATGCCTGTTCCCTGGATTCTCCTCTACATTGGAGATTTTTAGAAAATTAAGTCACTTAAAGAAGGTTGCAGGGTTTAAGTGGTGGTCCGGTGGTTAAGACTCTACCTTGCAATGCAGGGGATGTGAGTTTGATCCTTAAAGTTAAGGGACTACGATTCCACATGGCACAAAGCAACTAAGCCCATGCACTCTGGAGCCTATGTGCCACACTAGAGAGTCTGTGCACCACAGCAAAAGAACCTACGTGATGCATGAAGATCCCACGCATCAGAAAAAAAATCCCAACACTAAGAAAAAAGTTACTCCAGTGATGGTGATCAAATAAAGATGTTCTCTTGCATCTGATTACTATTTAATTTGAGACATTCTTCCTTTATCATTGTTTATGCTATGGTTCTAGGATGCTAATACCACCAACTGACCAGTGCTATATTTTGACATCTTGATGGGAACTTTGGTATTCCCAGGCCCTGTTCTCAGAGTCACACCTACATTTTATTCTCTCATCTCCATTTCTGCCATGATTCTTCTCCAAAAACCACTTCCTGGTTCCCGTGCTTTGAGTTCTCTGGGTCTTCAAACATGTTCTCAGTCATCTATAATGTGCACCTTTCCATTTGTTATAATTCCTCCAAGAATCCATCTCAAATGTTCCCTTTTCTGGATGACTTGGTGCAAATAATACTAACAGTTAATGGACCTTAGGTAAAAATTAGGTAAGACACTAATACTTACAACGGGCCACAAAACTTAATTCTTTTAAATCTATAAGGTGAATACTATTATATCCATTTTAAAGATGAAGAAACAGACTCAATGTGACTCATTTCCTAAAATAAGTCTAGTTACTAAGAGCAAAGCCAGGTTGAAACATATGTCGGTTTCAGCACATTCTTCATTGTGCTGAGATGCTAAAATGCTCTGTGCCTGTGATTCCTTATGTTTTCCCTCAGGAACCATCTCACAGTCACTTCCTACACACACCTTTCTTTATTCCCCCAGGTAGATCACCCTAGGTTTGAGGTGTGCTCTCTCTTATTTGCTCCACTCCTGAGACCTTCTGTCATTTCTCTTCTATTATTATTTTCTCTTATTCTCTGCATTTCCTGGTGGGCTGTTTGCAACCTCCCTGATGACTGGGGACAGGTCTCATTGGCTCTGTCTTATTCAAAGCACCCCACATTCTGCTCAATAAATGTCTGACAAATAAATGAAGAATTGATTAACACTTCTCCAAATGGATTTTTAAAGAGCCTGACATAAGAATGATTTTGCTTATATTAGGGGCGTGTAAGAAAAGATGACTTAAGCCATGCTTTAGTTACCTTTAATCCCCCTAATTGAGTCCCTAGCTTTGAAGTTAAATACCAAAATGATTAAGAGTGCATTACTGACCTCAGACACCATTCAGACTGTACGTCAGTGCTCACCCACTGGGAGTATCAACCTTCCGAAGGTTAAAGCTAACGTTTGAGGGAGGAGCACCAGAAGCTAGTGAGGCCAGAAGTTAGGCCTTGGGGACCTGCGAGAAAACAACCCACCCCTTTCTTCACACAGTGATGTTACCACTTGCTAATCAGTCAACAACTGGCCTCTGTGATAGAATTTCTTCTCTGGATTTACACAGTCCATAAAAGCAGAAACTTCAGTGGACTTTTCCCTTACTAAGCACCATCTATTTCCATGAAAATGTTTAGCTTTGGGGGTAAAAATTTACCACAGCCCCCAAAATGGGGATATTGAGTTCAGTTCAGTCGCTCAGTTGTGTCCAACTCTTTGTGACACCATGGATTGTAGCACACCAGGCTTCCCTGTCCATCACCAACTCCCAAAGCTTGCTCAAACTCATGTCCATTGAGTCAGTGATGCCATCCAACCATCTCATCCTCTGTCATCCCCTTCTCCTCTTTTCCCAGCATCAGGGTCTTTTCAAATGAGTCAGTTCTTTGCATCAGGTGGCCAAAGTATTGGAGGTTCAGCTTCAGCATCAGTCTTTCCAATGAATATTCAGGACTGATTTTCTTTAGGATGGGCTGGTTTGATCTCCTTGCAATCCAAGCAACTCTCAAGAGTCTTCTCCAATACCACAATATAAAACCATCAATTCTTCGGTGTTCAGCTTTCTTTAGAGTCCAACTCTCACATCCATACATGACTACTGGAAAAACCATAGCCTTGACTAGACAGACCTTTGTTGGCAAAGTAATGTCTCTGCTTTTTAATATGCTGTCTAGGTTGGTCATAGCTTTTCTGCCAAGAAGCAAGCGTCTTTTAATTTCACGGCTGCAGTCACCATCTGCATGATTTTAGAGCCCCCCAAAATAAACTCTGTCACTGTTTCCATTGTTTCCCCATCTATTAGTCATGAAGTGATGAGACCAGATGCCATGATCTTAGTTTTTTGAATGTTGAGTTTTAAACCAACTGTTTCACTCTCCTTTTTCACTTTCACCAAAAGGCTCTTTAGTTCTTTTTCACTGAGATGGGGTTACGTTGCAATTGTTAAATTTCTTTTATATCAGAGGCAAGATAGAGAAAAAAAAACATATCTCCATGTTATTTCAAAAAACATTTGATACTCCATTTGATATATAATGTGTGTATGCAATGATTCAATTATTTCTATCATTCTTTTTGGCTTCTCAAGTGGCTCAATGATAAAGAATCCATGTGCCAATGCAAGAGGAAATGGTAACCCACTCCAGATTCTCTTTATGTATGCATAGCAACTTATGAAATGTTCCCACACTCTGTCTATATAAGAGAAACTGTGAAAGTTGCTCAGTCATGTCTGACTCTTTGCAACCCTATGGACTATACAGTCCATGGAATTCTCCAGGCCAGAATAATGGAGTAGGTAGCCTTTCCTTTCTGCAGGGGATCTTCCCAACCCAGGGATCAAACCCAGGTCTCCCACATTGCAGACAGATTCTTTACTAGATGAGCCAGAAGGGAAGACCCAGATAAAAGTGACTCAAACACTGAAGCAATTATGATCTTGCATAGCAACACGGTCAATATACAGGGTCAGTTAATTCAGTGATTCAACAAAATCATAGAAGACTCAGGTTTCTAACATCTGTTTCTCCTTCCATTCTCAGCATGGTAGATTTTGTCCTCAGGCTTGCCCACCCCAGATCACAAAGTAAATGCTGTCACTCCCAGTTTCATCTCATCATGAAACCAAATCAGAAAGGAAAAAGGGAAGAAGAGTGTGACGTGGCATGGCTCTCCTTAGTGGAGCAATTTATCTAGTTAATTCCAATAACAAATAAGACCTAGCATGCTAACAGTTACACAACCTCTGAGCAGCTGGTGGCCTCTGACTTCTTAGAGGGACCAGTGGCTTTCAGCCACCCGAGATTGAGCAATAACAAGGCTGGGATTACCTTAGATGTCTAGGGCTGCACACATGCTACTCTCTCTGATCCAGCATACATCTACTCCACAGCAGGAGGCACAGGGAACCTGTTGAACCCCACCAATGTCTTTACAGCATGCCAGTTTAATATGACTGCTAGAGTTGATCTAGTGGGGTTATCACCATTTTTTTCTAATATAGCTAGCTACAAAAATTATGTAACTTAGTTCTATCTTCTAGTGCATCCCTGCTTCAATTTAGACATTCTTACCTTTCCTTTTAGTAACTATAGTTATAGTGATCTTATTTAAGAAGGCAATGCCAATTAAATAGTGTGCTCTGAAGACATCAGATTTCATAAACATCATTAAACACCTATTATGGTCCAAGAATGCTTCCACATACTTTAATCTTACCATAAACTTGTGGGGAGGAATATATTGATACTACCAGTATCATCAATAATGATACTGATTTTTAGAGAATGATATAACTCAAAAAATGTTTACATTAATTCTTCAAGACCACCAAGCTAGCAAGTGGTAGAAATGAAACAGGTTGTTTAGCTCTAAATTCAGTATACTTTTCACAATGCTACTCCATGGGCTTACAAAATCAACTAAATTAAGTGAAAAGTGATCCAACTGATAATAGTACTTTAAAAGATGTGATGGGTGAGAGTCAATAACACTAAAGAGTTTAAGCAAATATGTTCAGAGCTGGAATGCACTTACTAGTGGTACTTGAAATAAATTTGGATAGAATCTTGAATTAGACTTCTGCTTCTGAAATAATGGATTAGATGCACTTTTGCCTATTCATCACACTAAGTACAACTACAAACCCTGGACATTATACACAAGAAACATAAGGAGATTCTGATAGTGTACAGAGAAGTTGACAATTTGACTAGGGATTTGACATTCAAGGCATGACATGATGTTGAGCTCCCTGGGTGTTCTTCTCACCTCGTGTATCCCACACTTGGAGCCAAATAAACTGGTACTAGTGACTGAATGTTCTAAACAGAAAGAAAATAAAGAATAAACCTTGGAAGGAAGAAAGGACAGAGTAGGCAAAAATATGTGTAAATACAACAGACTTTGCTTTTCCTCTTGAATTCTCTAATTTGTGTTTTAAAAATTATTCCAGTTGAAGCAAACATGATAGCTCCATCTAATATGTTTCTAAATGTATGTAGAGGAAATATTTAAGAAAATAAGTTTATAAATAGGGGAGAATAAAGGGAAGTAAAGGGAGGTAAGCTATTTATGCTTCAAAAGAACTGGTAAAATGATGGCACAAATAGACTGTGGTTAAAATATATAACAACCACAAAAGTTGTCCTATTTTGAATGTGAGATATACACTTAAAGGCACTACACAAGAATAAAAATGAAATTTTAGAAAATGTTCCAGTACCCTACAGGAAGATAGAAAGAAAACAGAGAGAACAATCAGAACAAACTGAAAACAGAAATAATATTGAATTACAAAGTGAGAAAGTAATTCCCTTTTCAGTAGCCTTTCTAACTTCCAATCAACTCAGGCAGAAATCCCAGTCTGGTGAAGTCTTCAGCCTTCTGGTGACATTGCTAAACTTCTCTTTTTTAACCTAGGGAGAGTAGATGCAGACTCAGACTCTTGGTTTGGTGAAACTACTTCGACTTTAATTGGGCTTCCCAGGTGGCAAGAGTGGTGAAGAACTTGCCTGCCAATGCAGGAGACCTAAGACATGGGTTTGATCCCTGGGTTGGGAAGATCCCCTGGAGGAGGGCATGGCAACCCACTCCAGTATTCTTGCCTGGAGAATCCCATGGACAGAGGAGCCTGGAGGGCTTCAGTCCAAAGAAAAAGTCAGACACGACTGAACCAAAATTACTTTCCCTTGTGGTAAATGATAATAGATTTTTATGCACAGGTCTTATAAAATGTTCCTTTTTCAATAATTATGGGAAAATGATGGCTCGATCTATGAGAAAATATTAAATATGTCATAGTTCATATATCCAAAAAGAATAAATACCAGGAGATAGTGAATGAAGTTTGGGGATTTAACTAAAGCAGCAAAGCCATACACACTAATAAACATTCTTGTATCAAATACTTACTGTTTATACATTTTTAAGCCCATTATAATATGAGCTTCTTAAAATGAGGAAATATGTCAATTTGTTTCTTTAGCACTTGGCATTATATTTGTCCCATAAATTTCTAAATAAATGTCTAGTGAATGTCTGACTGAGCAGTTCTAAAAGGAAGAATAGAAAATTAAGATCAAACTCAGCCTCTCTGTTACACTTTGCCTATGATGGGCTAGGAAAATAAAAGTCATAAATAACTTATATTCTTGAATTTTCTCTAGGTATGGGTTTATTTATGCATCAAGGTAAGGAGGTGGAAAAAGGTGCTAGGATATCACTTAAACAACATTAATAAAAATAAAAATATGAATGTGCCCTGATATTTCAAATCCATATTTTACTAAACAATGTTTACTTTTCAGAAAGATCAAATTTTCAGCATAAGCATGTGTCCTTTTATATTACTAATTTAAAAAATATTTATTTATCTGGCTGCACCAGGTCTTTTTGCAGCACACAGGATCTTCAAACTTTGTTGTAGCATGCAAACTCAGTTGCAGCATATGGAATCTAGCTCATGACCAGGAATTGAAACAGGGCCCCCTGCATTGGGAGTGCAGCGTCTTGGTCACTGGACTGCCAGGGAAGTCCCTATAATTTTAATCAGGTACTATACACCCAGCTATGAATCAGTTTTTAAATAGTTTCAGTTATAGATATGGATTCTGTTTTTGAGAAACATAATAATAAATTTAATGAAAATTATTAGCTAGGTTGATGAAAAAGAAATCCTTCAAGTATGTGTGTTTGTACATGTTTGTCTGAATGTATTGTACCTGGTACTTTTAAAACTTTAAAGCACTTCTTTCAATTATGACCTTTCTAATATACTTTTTAAAAATTAATTTATTTTTTATTGAAGGATAATTGCTTTACAGAATTTTGCAGTTTTCTGTCAAACCTCAACATGAATCAGCCATAGGTATACATATATCCCCTCTCTTTTGAACCTCCCTCCCATCTCCTTCCCCATCCCTCCCCTCTAGGTTGATACAGAGCCCCTCTTTGAGTTTCCTGAGCCATATAGCAAATTCCCATTGGCTATCTATTTTACATAAGGTATGTAAGTTTCCATGTTACCCTTTCCATACATCTCACCCTCTCCTTCCCTCTCCTCATGTCCACTAGTCTATTCTCTATGTCTGTTTCTCTATTGCTGCCCTGTAAACAAATTCTTCAGTACCATTTTTCTAGATTCCACGTATATGCATTAGAATATGGTATTTATCTTTCTCTTCCTGACTCACTTCACTCTGTATGATAGGTTCTAGGTTCATTCATCTCATTAGAACTGACTCAAATGTGTTCCTTTTTATTACTGAGTAATATTCCACTGTGTATATGCACCACAACTTCTTTATCCATTCATCTGTTGATGGACATCTAGGTTGCTTCCATGTTCTAGCTATTGTAAATGGCACTGCAATGAACAATGGGATACATGTGTCTCTTTCAATTTTGGTTCCCTCAGGGTATATGCCTAGGAGTGGGATTGCTGGGTCATATGGTGGTTTTATCCCTAGTTTTTTAAGGAATCTCCATACCATCTTCCATAGTGGCTGTATCAATTTACATTCCCACCAACAGTGCAAGAGCATTCCCTTTTCTCCACACCCTCTCCAGTATTTATTGTTTGTAGATTTTTTGATGATGGCCATTCTGATCAGTGTGAGGTGATATCTCATTGTAGTTTTGATTTGCATTTCTCTAATAATAAGTGATGTTGAACATCTTTTCTTATGTTTGTTAGCCATCTGTATGTCTTCTTTGGAGGAATGTCTGTTTAGGTTTTTTCCCCACTTTTTGATTGGGTTGTTTATTTTTCTGGTATTGAGTTGTACAAGCAGCTTGTATATTTTGGAAATTAATCCTTTGTCAGTTGTTTCATTTGCTGTTACTTTCTCCCATTCTGAGGGTTGTCTTTTCACCCTGCTTATTAGTTCCCTTTGCTGTGCAAAAGCTTGTAAGTTTAATCAGGTCCCACTTGTTTACTTTTGTTTTTATTTCCATTACTCTAGGACGTGGGTCATGGAGAATCTTACTTTGATTTATGTCATCGAGTGTTCTGCCTGCCTATGTTTTCCTCTAAGAGTTTACATTATAATTTCTGGCCTTACATTTAAGGTCTTTAACCCATTTTGAGTTTATCTTTGTCCATGGTGTTAGGAGGTGTTTTAATTTCATTCTTTTACATGTAGCTGTCCGATTTTCCCAGCACCATTTATTCAAGAGGCTGTCTTTGCCCCATTATATTGCATCCTTTGTCAAAAATAAGGTACCCAAAGGTGCATGAGTTTATTTCTGGGCTTTCTATCATTTTCCATTGGTCTATATTTCTGTTTTTGTGCCAGTACCATACTGTCTTGATGACTGTAGTTTTGTAGTATAATCTGAAGTCAGGAAGGTTGATTCCTCCAGCTCCATTCTTCATTCTCAAGATTGCTTTGGCTATTTGGGCTTTTCTGCATTTCCATATGACCTGTGAAATTTTTTGTTCTAGCTCTGTGAAAAATGCCATTGGTAATTTGATAGGGATCACATTGAATCTGTAGATTGCATTTGGTAGTATGGTCATTTTCACAATATTGATTCTCCCTGCCCAGGAACATGGAATATCTCTCAGTCTGTTTATGTTGTCTTTGATTTCTTTCATTAGTGTCTTGTAATTTTCTGTGTACAGTTCTTTTGTCTCCTTAGGTAAGTTTATTCCTAGATATTTAGTTCTTTTTGTTGCAATGGTGAATGGGATTGATTCCTTAATTTCTCTTTCTGATTTTTCATTGTTAATATATAGAAATGCAAGTGATTTCTAATGTATTCATTTTGCATCCTGCAACTTTGCTAAACTCACTGATTAGCTTTAGTAATTTTCTGATACTATCTCTAGGGTTTTCTATGTATGGTATCATCTTATCTGCAAACAGTGAGAGTTTTATTTCTTCTTTTCTGATCTGGATTCTTTTTATTTCTTTTTCTTATCTGCTTGCTGTAGCTTGGACTTCCAGAACTATGTTGAATAGTAGGGGCAAAAGTGGACACCCTGGTCTTGTTCCTGATCTTAGGTTGAATGCTTTCAGTTTTTGACCATTGAGAATAATGTTTGCTGTAAGCTTATCATATATGGACTTAACTATGTTGAGGTAGGTTCCTTCTGTGCCAATTTTTTAAAGAGTTTTAATTATAAATGGGTGCTGAATTTTGTTAAAGGCTTTTTCTGCATATATATCATATGATTTTTATCTTTCAATCTGTTAATATGGTGTATATTGAAGAGTTGTGTATATTGAAGAATCCTTGCATTCCTGGAATAAACCCAACTTAATTGATGCTTTTGAACTGTGGTGTTGGAGAAGACTCTTGAGAGTCCCTTGGACTGCAAGGAGATCCAACCAGTCCATTCTGAAGGAGATCAACCCTGGGATTTCTTTGGAAGGAATGATGCTAAAGCTGAAACTCCAGTACTTTGGCCACCTCATGTGAAGAGTTGACTCATTGGAAAAGACTTTGATGCTGGGAGGGATTGGGGGCAGGAGAAGAAGGTGACGACCGAGGATGAGATGGCTGGATGGCATCACTGACTCGATGGACGTAAGTCTGAGTGAACTCTGGGAGTTGGTGATAAACAGGGAGGCCTGGCATGCTGTGATTCATGGGGTCTCAAAGAGTCGGACACGACTGAGCGATTGAACTGAACTGAACTGAATCATGGTGTATGAGCTTTTTGATGTGTTGCTGAGTTCTGTTTGCTAAAATTTTGTTGAAGGTTTTTGCACCTATGTTCATCAGTGATACTGGCCTGTAGTTTTCTTTTTTGTTGTTGTTGTCTTTGTCTGGTTTTGGTATGAGGGTGATGGTGCCCTTGTAAAATGAGTTTGGAAGTGTTCCTTCCTCTGCAATTTTTTGAAAGAGTTTTAGAAGGATAGGCATTAGCTCTTCTCTAAATGTTTGATAGAATTCTTCTGTGAAGCCATCTGGTCCAGGGCTTTTGTTTCTTGGGAGATTTTTGATCACAGTTTCAATTTCAGTGCTTGTAATTGGGTTGTTCATAATTTCTATTTCTTCCTGGTTCAGTCCAGGAAGACTGAACTTTTCTAAGAATCTGTTCATTTCTTCCAGGTTATCTAATTTATTGCCATATAGTTGGTCATAATAGTCTCTTATAATGCTTTGTGTGTCTGCATTATCTGTTGTAACCTCTTCTTTTTCATTTCTAATTTTGTTGATTTGATTCTTCTCTCTTTTTTTCTTGATGAGTCTGGCTAAAGGTTTGTCAATTTTCTCTTCTCAAAGAACCAGGTTTTAGTTCTATTAATCTTTCATATTTTTCTTTCATTTCTTTTTCATTTATTTCTGCTCAGATTTTTATGATTTCTTTTCTTCTACTAATTTTGGGGGGGTTTTTTTGTTCTTCTTTTTCCAGTTTTAGGTATAAAGTTAGGTTGTCTATTTTATGTTTTCTTGTTTCTTGAAGTACGATTGTATTGCTATAAACTTCCCTCTTAGAACTGCTTTTGTTGCATCCCATAGGTTTTGAGTTGTGTTTTCATTGTCATTTGTTTCTAGAAATTTATTTATCCAGTAACCTGTTTGTTATTTAGAAACATGTTGTTTAACCTCCATGTGTTTGTGTTTCTTACATTTGTTTTCTTGTAATTGATATCTAGTCTCATAGCGTTGTGGTCAGAGAAGATGCTTGATACGATTTCAATTTTCTTAAATTTACTAAGGCTTGATTTGTGACCCAAGATATGATCTATCCTGGAGAATGTTCCATGTGCACTTGAGAAGAAGGTGCATTCTTCTGCATTTGGATGAAATGTTCTGAAGATATCAATGAGATGCATCTCATCTAATGTATCATTTAAGACATATTTCCTTGTTAATTTTCTGTTTTGATGATCTGTCCACTGGTGTGAGTGGGGCATTAAAGTCTCCTACTATTATTGTTTTACTGTCAATTTCTCCTTTTTTGTCTGTTAATGTCTATCTTATGTACTGCAGTGCTCCTTAGTTGAATCACGGCATCCAGTACCATCATTTCATGACAAATAGATGGGGAAAGAGTGGAAACAGTGGCTGACTTTATTTTGGGGGGTTCCAAAATCACTGCAGATGGTGACTGCAGCCATGAAATTAAAAGACACTCCTTGGAAGGAAAGTTATGACCAACCTAGACAGCATATTAAAAAGCAGAGACATTACTTTGCCAAGAAAGGTATGTCTAGTTAAGGCTATGGTTTTTCCAGTAGTCATGTATGGATGTGAGAGTTGGACTCTAAAGAAAGCTGAGCACTGAAGAATTGATGCTTTTGAACTGTGGTGTTGGAGAAGACTCTTGAGAGTCCCTTGGACTGCAAGGAGATCCAACCAGTCCATCCTAAAGGAAATCAGTCCTTGGTGTTCATTGGAAGGACTGATGTTGAAGCTGAACCTCTAATACTTTGGCCACCTGATGCAAAGAGCTGACTCATTTGAAAAGACCCTGATGCTGGGAAAGATTGAAAGCAGGAGGAGAAGGGGATGACAGAGAATGAGATGGTTGGATGGCATCACCGACTCAATGGACATGAGTTTGGGTAGGCTCTGGGAGTTGGTGATGGATAGGGAGGCCTGGTGTGCTGCAGTTCATGGGGTTGCAAATAGTCGGACACGACTGAGCAACTGAACTGAACTATGTTGGGTGCATAGATATTTACAATTGTTATGTCTTCCTCTTGGATTGATCCCTTGATCATCATGTAGTGTCCTTCCTTATCTCTTGCAATCTGCTTTATTTTAAGGTCTATTTTGTCTGATATGAGGATTGCTACTCCATGTTTCTTTTGCTTCGTATTTGCATGGAATATATTTTTCCATCCTCTCACTTTCAGTCTATATGTATCTTGAGGTCTGAAGTGGGTTTCCTGTAGACAGCATATATATGGGTCTTGTTTTGTATCCATTCAGCCAGTCTGTGTCTTTTGGTTGGAGCACTTAATCCATTTACATTTAAAGTAATTATTGATATATATGTTCCTATTGCCATTTTCTTAATTGTTTGGGGTTGATTTTAGATCTTTTTTCTTCTCTTGTATTTCTTGACTATGTAAGTCCTTTTAACATTTGTTGTAAAGCTGGTTTGGTGGTACTGAATTCTCTTAACTTTTGCTTGTCTGAAAAGCTTTCTACCTCTCCATCAGTTTTGAATAAGATCCTTGCTGGTACAACAATCTTGGTTGTAGATTTTTCCCCTCAGTACTTTAAGTATACCCTGCCATTCCCCTCTGGTCTGCAGTTTCTGCCAAAAGATCAGCTGTTAAGTGTGGGGAGTTTCCCTTGTATGTTACTTGTTGCTTCTCCCTTGTTGCTTTTAATATTCTTTCTTTGTCTTTAGTCTTTGTTAGTTTGATTAGTATGTGTCTTGGCATGTTTCTCCTTGGGCTCATCCTGTATGGGATTCTTTGTTCCTCTTGGACTTGATTGACTATTTCTTTCTCCATGTTGGGGAACTTTTCAACTATAATCTCTTTAAAAATTTTTTCTTACCCTTTCTTTTTCTCTTCTTCTGGGACCTTTATAGTTCAAATGTTGGTGCATTTGATATGGTCCCAGAGGTCTCTGAGACTGTCATCAGTTCTTTTCTTTCTTTTCACTTTATTCTGCTCTTCAGAAGTTATTTAAACCATTTTATCTTCCAGCTCCCTGATTGATTCTGCTTCAAATATTCTTCTATTGATTCCTGCTAAAGTATTTTTAATGTCAGCAACTGTGTTGTTTGTCTGTATGTGTTTATTCTTTAATTCTTCTAGGTCTTTATTAATTGAGTCTTGCATTTCATCCATTTTGTTTTCAAGGTTTTTGATCATCTTTAGTATCATTCTGAATTCTTTTTCAGGTGGTTTGCCTATTTCCTCTTCATTTATTTGAACTTCTGGGTTTTTAGTTTGTTCCTTCATTTGTGCAGTATTTCTTTACCTTTTCATGATTTTTTTTTAAACTTATTGTGTTTGAGGTCTCCTTTTTCCAGGCTTCAAGGAAAATTGAATTCTTTCCTTGAGGAAAGTTGAATTCTTTCTTCCTTCCTTTGAGTGAGATGGTAATCTTGTCTGTGGACGATTGGATGATTTGGTTTGTGTTTTTGTTTGTTGTTTAGATGAGGTGTCTTGCACAGGATGTTAATGGTGGTTGGATGATGCCAGGTCTTGTATTCAAGTGGTTTCCTTTGTGTGAGTTCTCACTATTTGATACTCCCTAGGGTTAATTCTCTGGTAGTCTAGGGTCTTAGAGTCAGTGCTCCCACTCCAAAGCCTCAGGGCTTGATTTCTTGTTTGGAACAAAGATTCCACAAGTGGTTTGTTATGGCATTAAGTGAGATTAAAACAAATATTCAAAAACAAGAAACCAAAGATGAACTCCAGTCAAACAGCAGTTACAAAATCAGGCAAATAATAATAGCTACAAAATCAGGCAAATAATGGAATATACACATATACATATACACCCATAAGTAAAGTGAAAACTGTCCAA
Source organism: Oryx dammah (assembly GCF_014754425.2). Taxonomy (NCBI): domain Eukaryota; kingdom Metazoa; phylum Chordata; class Mammalia; order Artiodactyla; family Bovidae; genus Oryx; species Oryx dammah. Next base: position 30,556,476 of record NW_024070203.1, read on the forward strand.
CAAAAATAAAGTACAGTAGATTGACCCAGTGAAGAAAGGAAATCAAAAATTATATTTACCAGTTAAGAATAAAACTAACTAAAGCACAAACTGGAAAACAAAACTAAAGCAAGGTGCCAAGTGGGGAATAAAGCAATGAAAATGAAACTTACAAATATGTTGAGAGGAAAGGAAAGAAAGAAAAGAAAGAAAGAATTGGTATGCCAATTAAATAGAGGTAGATGAAGAAGATTAATACACATGAAAGATTAACTGCAAGGGGAAAAGAACAGTAGGAAAGGCAAACAAAGGAATAAGTGTAGAAAAAACTAATAGGTTTAAAAAATTAAAATTATAAAAAAGAGAAAAGAAAAAACAATGGAAGAAGAAAGAAAAAAAAAAAAAAAGGAAAACTCCACAGAATTGCAAAGCTCCAATGTAGAGGTAGAGATTTATAACAACAATAGAAAATTTGACTGAATGTGCCCATATACATATGCACTCATAAGCAAAATCAAAGCAGTCCAAAAAAATTAAGTACAATAGATTGACCTAGCAAACAGAGGAAACCAAAAATTATATCTAGAACTAATTAAGTTCAAATGGAAAAAGAAAACTAAAGCAAGGTGCCAACTGGGAAATAAAGCAATGAAAATAAAACTAACAAATATGTTGAGAGGAAAGGGGAGAAAGGAAAGAAAGAAAGATTAAATATGCAAAGTTAAATAGAGGTAGATAAAGAAGATTTATATAGCAGTTAAAGATTAACTGCCGGGGAAAAGAACAGTAGGAAAAGCAAACAAAAGAATAAATGTAGAAAAAAAAAAGTAATACATTTAAAAAACTTAAAATTAAAAAAAGAGGAAAGTTCCATTGAACTGCAAAAGCCCAATGTAGAGGCAGAGGTTTACAACAACAATAAAAAATGTGACTGAGGAAAAAAAAAAAAAGCTCAAAAGCTTAATTGGATTTCTTAGTGCCAATAAAATCAACAACTACAACAGAGGCAGGAAAAAAGGAAAAGAAAAAATAATCTAAAAGAATCTACAGAACAAGTCAAAAAATAAGAATAATAAATGTTTTTCTTGAGTCACTGCTGTCACAGTCCTTTCCCTTGCTGGGAGTCACAGTCCACCTTATCTCCCTAGGATGCCCTCCAACACTGTGTTGATCTCTGGATCTGCTTTTGGGGCAGCTCAGATTCTAATCTGATCCTACTTCTGTGTATTCTTGCCTCCAATGTCCACAGCTATCAGAACTTGCTTTTGTGGGAGCTCTCAATGGCCTTTTCCATAGACACAGAGTCCACCTAGTTGATTGTGTGGATTTAATCTGCAGCTTGTACAGCTGATGGGAAGGTTTAGGGTCTTCTTCCTTAGACACACTGTCCCTGGGTTTCAACTGTGGCTTTATTTCCACCTCTGCATGTGGGTCGTCCACTTGGGTTTTGCTCCTGAGGCTGCCCTGGAGGACTTGGGTTTGCCCCTGTGATGGCCAGGTGTGGAGGTGGTGCAGCTGCTTGGGTCACAGGGGTTCTGGCAGCACCAGGTACTCAAGGGGGTTGGCGGCTAGGGCAGCAGGAAATATAGTGCTCTAGAAGGGTATGGCAACCAGTATTGGCCAAAACCCTCCAGTACACTTGCCTGGAGAACCCCCTCTCTGACAGAAAAGCCTGGCAGGCCACAGTCTGAAAATAAAAGTGAAATTGCTCAGTCGTGTCTGACTTTTTGCAACCCGTGGACTGTAGCCCTCCAGGCTCCTCTGTCCATGGGATTCTCTAGGCAAGAATACTGGAGTGGGTTGCCATTTCCTTCTCCAGGGGATCTTCCTGACCCAGGGATCAAACCCAGGTCTCCCACATTGCAGGCAGACGCTTTAACCTCTGAGCCACCAGGGAAGCCACAGTCTACAGGGTCGCAAAGAGTTGGACACTACTGAAGTGACCCTGCATGCATAGATACAAGACTTTTTTTTGCCAGTGGCAGCTCTGCTCCAGTGAGAGTCGAGTGTGAAGGTGGTGCAGCTGCTTGGCTTGTGGAGACCCAAGTGTGCAGGGCCACAGACTGCCTCTGTCACAGAAGTTATGGCCCTATTAGAGTTTCTTTTCGAGCTTCCTGTAGCTGGAGATCAGAAGGCCTCTTTGGCCAGTTTTTGTCCCTAGCTCTGCTTGTTCAGGTACTTAGAGGGCTCCCTTGCCTGGGGTCCTTCTCTGTTGTTCCATACATCAGGCACATAGAGCAGACACCATGGCTGGGGTCCTACTCTGTAGATCAGCACATCAGGCACTTAAAGGCACCCCTGGGTGGAGTCCTACTCTGAAGTTCATTGCATCAGGCCTTTGATAGGCCACCTTCTCTATTGTTCACCTGCCCATGCTGGTGTGTGGGGAGAGAGGCTGTGGTGATGGCTCCACCCCCTATGCATGACTCAGCAGTATCGCCTTGCTTCCATGGCTGCCTGGCTTTCCTCCACAGGCATTTGCCACCGCCATCTCCTCTCTCACATCCCCTCAATCTGTCGCTCCACAATCAACAGCAGCTCTTGCTGCTCCACAGTCCCTAAACACCAGCTCCCAGCTGCTGCGCCATCTGGGGGACCAGCGTTCCTGTCTGGGGTATGTATGGCTGTGGCAAGAACCGTCTGATTCTCATTCCATTTAGGCTGCCACAGATCAGCTGTTTCACTCTCAGCCTTAAATGTTTCTGCTCTGGCTCAGACAATTGCCCCAAGGACCCCTGCTTCAGTTTTAACTGCTGAGGGCAGGTCCAGTCCTACTAACACTCCTGTTTTCTCCCCTAGTTCCTGCATCCTACCAAGTTTTGCGTGGGTCTATGTATTCCTTTCCGCTGGTCAGGTACTCCTGTCCGCTCTCAGCTGGTGTCCTATGCGTACGTCTGTGTCTGAAGGTGTGTTTCTGATGTATCCGTGGAGAGAGACGTACTCCACATCCACCTACTCCTCCACCATCTTGTTCTCCTCTCTAATTAACTTTTAAAAGCTAAGAGAAAATTCTTCAAAACGTGAGTTTTCATGTCTGAAAATAACACATTTTCTTTTGTAATATAAGTCATTAAAAAAAAAAAAAACGCTTCATGTGTATGTGTGTGTAAACATCAAAGTTGAATTTATGGCTTAAGTTGTATGACAGGACTTTCTTACTCAAGCCATTTTATTTTTACTCTCAGACACAATAACAGAGACTAATGACTAAAGTTTTCCAGATGTTGGCTGAACAGGTTTGTACTGGAAATAAAGATCATGGAAGTTGGTGTATTACCTTGCAGAACAAATCGCTATTAAGTGTGTGAAATCAGTTGTTTTTCAAAACCTCCTGTTAGAAATAATCTTGACAGTATTATATGCTTAGTGAACTCCTCCACAGGTAAAGGCAAATTTTAACTTGTTCAAATGATCATATATTTGGAATCTGTGGCCTCACTTACTGAAATTTATTGTATTGTTCTAAGAATTTTGTGATGCCTTAGGGAAATAAAATCAGTATTTCACTTTTGAAGACTGAGTTTAATTTTTTTAAAATAAAGAAGTTAATTTCTAAATTTTACTCATTTGTTCCTTTTAAGTTCAAATGAACTTTCAGTTAATTAATCTTCATTGAAATTTTGTGATATATCAAAAAAATGTTGCACAATGCCCTCCTTAGCAAATTCTAACAATTTCATATCCCCTTACTTCTAGGAACAATGGTTTGTTTTATAGTTCACTCTGATATCCATTTCAGAATGAAAGGCCATATTTATGGGAAATGACATTTCAAAACTTAGAAAGGGGAAGAGAATATTCATGAGGAAAGAGTGATTCATTTTAGAGAAGTAGTTCCGTCTGATGCCCAATAAATGAGCTAAATATATAGCTTATTTCTCCATTCAGTGAAACATTATTGACTGCCTACTATGTGCTAAGCTCTGTTTTATCATCAAAGTTACCTTAGCAACACAGAAAAAAATCCCTTCCCTTACAAGAAATTTTTAAGAACAGAGTTACAAAACAGAGGAAACTATAAGGTAGTTTCTTCAGATTATGAGAGGTTCTATACGGAAGGTAAATGGTAATACAATAGAAAGCTACTAGTAGAGAAAGAGGATGTTACACTGATTAATATATTGTAAGTCAAGGAAGGTACTATAGTCTGTCTGTTGTAGCTTAGTTCCATGCTCTATGGTTTAAAGGTCCTGCATATCACAGCACACACACATTTTTACATTTTTATGTTTTTTAAATTGGAGGATAGTTGCTTTACAATGTTGTGCTAGTTTCTGCTGTACAACAATATGAATAAGTCATAATTATATATATGACCCTTCTAGGTCATCACAAACACCAGACTGGGCTCCCTGTTTACATAGCAGCTTCCCACTACTTATTTATTTTACACATGATAGAGTATGTATGTCAACACTACTTTCTCAATTTGTCCTACCCTCTCTTAGCCCTGCTGTGTCCACACGGTAATAAACACATGAAAAGATATTCAACATCACTCATTATTAGAGAAATCATCATTATTAGAGAAATGCAAACCAAAACTACAATGAGGTATCAACTCACACCAATCAGAATGGCCATCATTAAAAAATCTAGAAACAATAAATGTTGGAGAGGATGTGGAGAAAAGGGAAACCTTCAGTACTCTTGGTGTGAATGTAAATTCATAGAGCCACTATAGAGAACAGTATGGTTGGTTGGTTGATTGGTTTAGTTGCTAAGCTGTGTCTGACTCTTGCGACCCCATGCCAGGCTCCTCTGTCCATGAGATTCTCCAGGCAAGAATACTGGAATGAGTTACCATTTCCTTCTCCAGTTTTGTGTTGGGCAAGTGCCTAATTCAGCCAACATGTATGGAGTTGCTACTGCAGACCACGATGGTGACGGCGGTAAGAAAGCAAAGGCCATCGAGTGGCTCTTGTAAATAAGCGCTCTTTTACCGGGGTTTTCTTTCCCAGTTGTTTACTGTTGTGCTCAGTCGTCTGACTCTTTGCAAACCCCATGGACTGTATCTCGCCAGGCACCTCTGTTCATGGAATTCTCCAAGCAGGAATATTGGAGTGGGTTGCCATTTCCTCCTCCAAGGGATCCTCCCAACCAAGGGATCGAATCCAGGTCTGCTGCATTGCAGGCAGATTCTTTACTGTTTGAACTACAGGGAAGTCCAGGCTTCTGCATGAGGACACTTTAAAAAAATATATTAAAATTTTTGTGGGAGTCTCATAATTAACATTAAATTTAAGCTGTTCCATTTAGGCTAAAGTGGAAAGTTCCTAAGTCAGGTGATCAGTTGTCCCTTTACTCCTGAAGGGGACCCTGAGGCATTCCTTTGGAATTCTGTGTTTCCAAATTTGAAAAGAATTGAACTTGATGATATTTATTCATCTTTGACAGTACAAGCTTTAACATTCCCCAACTGTCTACGCATCTTGCCACCAAAACCTAGTTCCCCTAAAACCAAGTTCTTCTGCCAAGCTGATGATTAACCTCTCCATCCAAAACCTTATTCCTTTTCTTGTCCCACCTCTGTTTTCCCCAGGACTGAGGAAATACAGTATGGAGATTCCTTTTAAAAAACAGGAATAAAACTACCATATGACACAGAAATCCCACTACTAGGCATATACCCTGAGAAAACCACAATTCAAACAATACACATGTATCCCAATGTTCATTGCAGCACTATTTAGAATAACCAGGACTTGGAAACAACCCAGATGTCTATCTACAGATGAATGGATAAAGGCGATGTGAAACATGTATAATATGGAATATTACTCAGCCATAAAAAGGAATGAATTTGAGTCAGTTTTAATGAGGTGGATGAACTTAGAGTCTATTATACAAAGTGAAGTGAATAGGAAGTAGAAAAACAAATATCATATGTTTTTGAGTCTCAAATTCATGTTCAACTCTTTGCAACCCCATGGACTGCAGCATGCCAGGCTTCCCTGTCCTTCACTATCTTGTTTGCTCAAATTCATGTTCATTGAGTCGATGATGCCATCCAACCCTCTCATCCTTTGTTGCCCCTTCTCCTCCTGCACTCAATCTTTCCCAGCATCAGGGTCTTTGCCAATGAATCCACTCTTCACATCAGGTGGCCAAAGTGTTGAAGCTTAAGCTTCAGCATCAGTCCTTCCAATGAATATTCAGGGCTGATTTCCTTTAGCATTGACTGGTTTGATCTCTTTGAAGTCCAAGGGACTTTCTAGAGTCTTCTCCAACACCACAGTTCAAAAGCATCAATTCTTCAGCGCTCAGCCTTCTTTATGGTCCAACTCTCACATCCATACATGACTACTGGAAAAGCCATAGCTTTGACCAGACAGACCTTTGCTGGCAAAGTAATGTCTCTGCTTTTTAATATGCTGTCTAGGTTGGTCAAAGCTTTTCTTCCAAGGAGCAAGTGTCTTTTAATTTCATGGCTGCAGTCACCACTTGCAGTGATTTTGGGCCCAAGAAAAGAAAGTTTGTCACTGTTTCCATTGTTTCCCCATCTATTAGTCATGAAGTGATGAGACCAGATGCCATGATCTTAGTTTTTTGAATGTTGAGATTTAAGCCAGCTTTTTCACTCTCCTCTTTCACTTTCATCAAGAGGCTCTTCAGTGCCTCTTTCCCTCTAGGTGAGTGATCACACCATGATGGTTATCTGGGTCATCAGGATCTTTTTTGTATAGTTCTTCTGTGTATTCTTGCCATCTCTTCTTAATATCTTCTGCTTTTGGTAGGTCCATACCATTTCTGTCCTTTATTGTGCTCATCTTGTATCTCTAATTTTCTCAAAGAGATCTCTAGTCTGTCCTATTCTATTGTTTTCATCTATTTCTTTGCATTGTTCACTTAAGGCAGCTTTCTCATCTCCTCTGGCTATTCTTTGGAACTCTGCATTCAGTTAGGTATATCTTTCCCTTTCCCCTTTGTCTTTTGCTCCTCTTCTTTTATATTTGTAAGGCCTTCTCAGACAACTATTTTGCTTTCTTGCATTTCTTTTGCTTTGAGATGCTTTTGGTCACCACCTCCTGTACAATGTTAAGAACCTTAATCCATAGTTCTTTAGGCACTCTGTCTACCAGATTTAATCCTTTGAATCTATTCTTCACTTTCACTGTATAATCATAAGAGATTGCATAGGTCATACATGAATTTTCTAGTGGTTTTCCCTACTTTCTTCAATTTAAGCCTGAATTAAATTTGTCACTTCACTTTAAACACCTGCCTTCATGACTAATGGCATTCAGGTCTTATTAAAAAGCTCTTTCACCTCTCTTTGCCATATATCCTCAAAAAGAGATAGTGAAGGTCTGGTAGTGTCCATTCTATGTTTCAAAAGTGGTCACTCTTTTGAGTCTATGAAGGATTTGAGTAACTGACTTACTTAGGTAAGAAAACTGACACCTTCTTCTCAGTTAAAACAAATGCATAGATTCCTGCACAGATAGTCTAGAGCATCAGTGCAGAAGCAAGTACATACTATTTAGAGTTGCAGTAAGTATTATTTTTAAATATTTAAAGCATGCCAGTTGACAAACTGGAGGATTAGTAACGTTTTGTACCTTTCTGTGAACTTGTGGGCCATCCTTGTATCCTGTTTTGAGAAGTAATTGTTTCAATCTTTATCTAACTTATTTTTTATTGAGATATTATTGCTTTTGCTAAAGATTTGCCGTTCTTTACACATTCTGAATACAATCCTTTTTTTAGACGTTTACCTGATATTTGCATTTTTGCCAGTTAATTATATGATGTCTTCTCTCTTTGTTAAGAGTGTTTGTGATAAGCAGAAGTTTTTAATTTGGGGGAAGTCTAATTTATCATTTTCTTGGCTTGTGTGCCTTCTGTGTCCTATCTAAGGAATATTTTCCTACCCCAATTTTGCAAGTATTTTCTCCTTTTTTTAAAAAATAAATTTTATAGTTTTGGTTTTTATGTTTAGACTTAGGATCTATTTCAAGTTAATTTTTATATATTTTGCATAGTGAGAGTTAAGATAGTTCATTGTTCCATGTGAATATACCCTCACTCTTGCATAAAAATAAATTGGCCCTGTATGTTCAGGTCTATTTCTAAACTCTGTTTTGTTCCATTAAGCTAAAATTCCACACAGTCTTGTTAAGTGAAGCTTTACATGAGCTTTAAAAATTAAGTAATATAAGATTTCTAGTTTTTTCTTTCCTTTCTTTCTTCTTCTTTTTTGTTTGATATTCTAGGTCATACCTTTTCCATATACATTTTGTGACTAGTCAATTTCTACAAAAATTTTGTATAATTGATTGGTACCAAATCTGAGAAGATCAATTTGAAAAAAATGACATTAGTAGCATTCTACCAGTATGATCTATTTCCTTTAACTAGTCTCTTTAAATTTCTCTTGACTTTGGTCTCACAATGCTTCAGTGGCATCCATTCACGTGCCTTTCTAGTCTACTGTCCACATAGCAACTAGAATTGCCTTTTCAAAATGTAAATCCAATGATGCTTAAAATATTTCAGTGGTTTCCCATTATTTGGGGGTATTAAGAACATCATTCTTAAAATGCCAACAGAGCTCTGGAAAATTTGGATATGATATTTGGGTAATAACTTAGTTATTACCTTCTCTTGGAAATCTTGTAGATCACACTGAAAAAATCAAATTACCTTCTTACACATTTACATACTACCATGTACCTATTCTGTACCAGCCTAATGCTGTCATTTTATATTTATTTTTGCTTTTTTGAGTAATATCTATCCACCAATTGCAGAAAAAGTCTGAGTTTGCTCATCATTTTCAACAGTTATTACAGTACCTAGAACACATGATGCACTCAATACATATTTCATGAATGATTATACAATGTAATCAATTATCAGTGAATTTATTGGCAAGAAAGGTAAAATAGTTACTACCCCATGGACTGTAGCCCACCAGGCTCCTCTGTTCATGGAAGTCTCCAAGCAAGTATACTAGAGTGGGTAGCCATTCCCTTCTCCAGGGGATCTTCCAGACCCAGGGATTGGAAACCAGGGCTCAGTCTGGAGGCAGATTCTTTACCATCTGAGCCACCAGGAAAGCCCAAAATAGTTAAAGGGATATTAACCTTGAAAAATGCCTATTTCAAAAAAAAAAAAAATTAAGAATTGCCTAGAAAAAAATATAAAATATCTTAAAACTATATTTAAATTATTTTTTTATGGAGAATCACAGCTAAGTCACCACAACAGAACAAGAATTGTAAAATATAAAATATTTGTGCTAACAACAACATTCAGCATTAAAATGTAGTCTAATTACAAGAATATTTACAAGGCACTAAAATTATCTCTAAGAATAAAATTCTTATTATTTCCTAGAAAATATCATGGTGACTCCAGAGACTCAGAAACCAAACAAAATCATCTTTCTGTGACTCAGTATTGGATGGGTTATTGGAATCTGTGACTAAAATACATCTGTGGAGACAAACACAAGCTCAGCCTTATTCTTTTCCTTGAGCCAGCCAAGCACTGCTAATAAATCACCAGAAGCAGCAATAATGGGGTATGTCTGTTCTGAGGATCTGCTGTTCATAATGAATTTTCTTAGTTAGCCCTTAAAATATCTATGAAGCAACCTGCTGTATTTTTCTCTTTTAAAAATGAGGTAACTGCCATTTTAATTATTCTGAAGTAGACACACAGCCTAAAGAGGTATGTAAAGCATCATTGACCAAAATATCTTCTGCAAAACATGAGTAACAGGTAAGATGTTAACTGCTGTTCTTTATAAAGAAACAAAATTAAATTTCAATCCCTGATAAAATAAGTTAAAAAAAAGAAGTCTGTGTAAAAATGTTAAATTAGTTTATTGTTGGACTTCTCAGAGATGAGTTTAATATTTTAATATGCATTGTATGCTTCCCTAAAGAGTTAAAGAGCACACAAAAGTCCCTATATTTATTTGACCTCTTGAAATATTAATATATTTCAAGAAACTCTCATGGTTTGTGGAATACAGTTTGGGAAATTGTGATATTATAATGTTGTGGTTTTAAACCATATAAACAAAGTATCAGTATTTTCTTTCACCGCAAGTGTCACCTCCCTTGACCGTGTTTGGAAAAGATGTTGAGGGAGAGGGGCTTGTTTAAATACTGAGTTTTTAAACAGACTCTGGATGCTCTCAGTTTGATCCCTGATTTGGGAAGATCCTCTGGAGAAGGGAATGGGTACCTGCTCCAGTATTCTTGCCTGGAGAATCCCATGGACAGAAGAGCTTGGTGGGATACAGTGCATGAGACCATGAAGAGTCAGACACAATTGAGCGACTAATCACATACAATGTTTCAGGTTCACCAGATGAATCAATTTTAGAGATCAACTGTACAACATTGTTCCTATAGCCAGCAATACTGTATTGTACATTTAGAATTTTGTCAGGACCATAGACTTCATGTGAAGTGTTCTTGTGCCAAAAAACAAAACAAAATAAAATCAATAAGAGAAAATATTTGTGAGCTCAAGGTACACACAATTTGGAATCAAAATAAGGCTCATCTGACACCAAATACTGTGTTCCTTCTACTAAAGCTTAGTTTTATTCATGTCACTGTCTTTTGCTGCTGCTAAGTTGCTTCAGTCGTGTCCCACTCTGTGCAACCCCATAGAGGGCAGCCCACCAGGCTCCGCCGTCCCTGGGATTCTCCAGGCAAGAACACTGGAGGGGGTGCCATTGCCTAGGAGGCAATTCCACTTAACAGTTAAGACCATGGATTCTAGATAGAGGTGGCTCAGAAATAGAGCTTTATTCCAACAGTGATGGGATGTGTGAACTTGCAGTTTACATAACCTATCTAAACTTCACCATCTCCATCTATACAAGAGAAAATATATTAGGGTCACCATGAGAATTAAATAAGAGGAAGAATGTAAAAAGATACAGTGACTGCCCCCATATAGTTACTACCACGATGCATCTTGGCTGCAGCTGGAAAACTTGTCTTATAAAGACAGTTTTCAGTTCAGCTTATTTAGCTTTACTTATTTATTTATTTTGGGTCGTGTCACACGTGATCTCAGTTCCCTGACCAGGGATCAAACCCTCGCCCCTGCACTGGAAGTGCAGGGTCCTATCTACTGGACCTCCAGAGAAGTCCCTATATATAATTTTGTTTTAATAGTTTAAATTTTATTTCCTTTTAAAATTATATTAATCATAATACACTTCAGTTGCTATCAGTTCAGCACAGTCGCTCAGTCGTGTCTGACTCTTTACGACTCCATGGACTGTAGCACGCCTGGCCTCCCTGTCCATCACCAACTCCTGGAGTTTGCTCAAATTCATGTCCACTGAGTCAGTGATGCCATCCAACCATCACTTCCTCTGTCTTCCCCTTCTCCTCCCACCTTCAATCTTTCCCAGCATCAGGGTCTTTTCAAATGAGTCAGCTCTTCGCATTAGGTGGCCAAAGTGTTGGAGTTTCAGCTTCAGCATCAGTCCTTTCAATGAATATTCAGGACTGATTTCCTTTAGGATGGACTGGTTGGATGTCCTTGCAGTCCAAGGAACTCTCAAGAGTCTTCTCCAACACACAGTTCAAAAGCACCAATTCTTCGGTGCTCAGCTTTCTTTATAGTTTTTATACATAAATAAAATATGGAGAATTGAGTTTTTTATTCCAAAAAGTCAAGCAACATATTTTTTATATGAAATATTTAGGAAAAAAACATATTAAGTAATTTTATTTGTAATTTATTTTGATCATTGTTTTTAATTATGTTACCAGGGTTTATTAACCTGTTAAAGAAATTCATAACTAGATATATTTTAGAAAATTCACAACCCTTAAATCATAAGCAAATTTTTATCTGTATGTAGCTAACTTCCTTGCTGAGAGAAGATTTACAGCTTTCTCCAGATTTTTTTACCCATTAAATTTAGTAATCTATTTATCTGTTTGCTCTCTTTTGACATAAGTTGTATGGCAAGAATATGTTTGTTCTATATAAACGAAATTATTTTGTGGTTATAATAGTATCAAAATTCCCAGGTTTCTTTGTCTAGACATATATGCTTCTAGGTACCACCTTTCAATAATTACTAGCTTGAAAGAAAAATCAGATATTTTTAAATGTTTCAGTACTTCAATCTCAATTTCAGTCTCAACTATAACCTCTTTTAGAAAGCTCCGTGGGTTTCCCAGATGTTGCTATGGTAAAGAATCCACCTGCCAATGCAGGTTAGATCCATGGAGCGGGAAGATCCCCTGGAGTAGGAAATTATAACCCACTCCAGTATTCTGGCCTGGAAAACTCCATGGACAGAGAAGCCTGGTGGGCTACAGTCCCTGGGGTCACAAGAGTCGGATATCACTGAGCACACATGCACGCAGAAAGCTATATACTTTTCTCCTTCTCCCAGGTAGAATTTATTCACTTTCTTTGCACTCCTCTGGTATCCTAACGAAACTTCTATCATAAATTCTATGGTACTTCACTGTATTCTCTTGCCCTTCATGCATCAGCTTAACTTTCCTTAGGGAAACTTCTCAGACTCCTATCATAAGATTAAGTCTTCACTGTGTGCTGCTATAGCTTCTTAGGCTTTGCTTGCATCGCAGTTATACTGGTGCATTTATGTACAGCATTTTCTATTTTCTATCTCTTCCCAATCAGCATATAAAGTAGGGAAAAGACTGTGTCATTACTTTTGATGGTTTTTGTTCCTTTGAGGTGAGCCCAGTGCCTGTCACACAGCACACATTCAAAAAATGTTTGACGAGGAGAAGGCGGGGCCGGGGGGGGGGGGGGGGGAGGGAGGAAGAAAAGGAAAGACAGCTCTGAATGGAATTTTCCAGCAAAAGGATAAGTTGAGTGTTCTTGGGGTGGGAGATGGGGGAGAGAAAGAGGACAAAAGTCTTGCAGACTATCTCTGCTGCTGTTGCTGCTGCTAAGTCACTTCAGTCGTGTCCGACTCTGTGCGACCCCATAGATGGCAGCTCACCAGGCTCCCCTGTCCCTGGGATTCTCCAGGCAAGAACGCTGGAATGGGTTGCCATTTCCTTCTCCAATGCATGAAAGTGAAAAGTCAAAGTGAAGTCACTCAGTCGTGTCAGACTCTTAGCAACCCCATGGACTGCAGCCTACCAGGCTCCTCCATCCATGGGATTTTTCCAGGCAAGAGTACTGGAGTGGGGTGCCATTGCCTTCTCCACAGACTATCTCTAGAAGGAAAAAAAAAACAACAGCCAGACAAGTAACAAAAACAAGTACCTAGATTATCAACAGTATAAAATAATCCTGCACTCCTTTCCATTCAAAAAAAAATGCATCAGAGCTGCTTCTCGAAGTTATTGACAGTACATGCACACATCCCCTCATGACTGGGGGTATTTTGCCTGCCCATCCCCCCGACAACGCCACACACACACATCTCAATCTATCTTTGTGAAAAATGTTAGTTCTTTTCTTACAATTGGTCACTCATGTTTACAAAGTTGGCCATGCTTATTATTGTTATTATTATTTTATTTAAATGTTTGGGATCTAATCTACTTACTGGCATGTCCCCGAGGACTGGGCGAGGCTGTGAGCAGACTAGACTGAACAACAGCTGCTGGGAACTCTAAGCTCCAGAGGCAAAAACATAAGGCCATCTGGGGAAGGAAGAAGTATAGATTTCATATACCTAGAGGAAACAACATCAATATTAGTGTTTCTTTTTGCTTGTAAAATGAATGATACAAAGGTGGTGAAAAAAATAGTTTTGCCGGTCTATCTTTCACATGGGTAATTGGGAGGCTGCTAGGAATTTTCAAACATAATATAACAAAATCAAGAAACAAAAAAGTTCCTTTTCATATGCACAGAGGCTCTGTTGAAGCTGAAATACTTGTGGGATATTAGGAATGAAAAATGTCAGCATGCACACTGCCCAGGCTCGCCTGGTTTATGGCTCCCACCTCGTGGCCGTCGTGACTGCCCAGTCAAAGAGCTTCTTTGTCCCTGGAGCATTGCTTTGCAAAGACAAGAAACATCCCCAAGCATCCTCTCACTTTGACATATAGGTCATGGCATTCAGAGAATAATGCGAAGGATTGCCCAAGGGCCAGTTCCTTGAATCTTCGGGACATGAGGCTATTTAGTATGGGGTCAGCTAAGCCTTTTTGCTCCTACGGATTTCCTTCCTGAATGGAAAGTCCCTTTTCAAGTGAAAAAGACCTGAGTTATTGAGTGGCTTGAAATTCAAGGCTTGTAAACAAATAGAAGGCCAAGAAGTGAGTGTGCTGGAGTGGAGAAATAGAGGGACCTGTCATTTGAAAGCCTTAACCAAAAATATGTACAAGTGATGTATGTGTGTGTGTACGTGTGTTTTGAAATCCACAAGACAAATGCCAGTCCTTTAATTCAAGGCTGAAATGATCCAGACTTTGAAATGCACACACATTTTCCTGATGTTTTGGTAGATTGAGAAACTTGATTTAGAGAGAAAGACGAGACTGACGTGGGCATTCTGCCCTCTGCCATAAATTCCCCTGCATCTCCAGCCTCAAGTCAGACCCTAGAGAGGAAAGATGAGTTTCTGGCATGGGTGTGGAATGCAGAGGTCTAGTTCTTAGAGGTGAGGGTACTGCAACCACAGCTCTTTCAAAGTAAATCATTTCCAAGCCCAACTTATTGGTTTACGTTTGTTAAAATCATGGCACTGTACAAAGACAGTTGCTTCTTCCTGGCTACCTGGTATGAATGGCAGCCAAGCCACTTTGTTGAAGTCAGACCTAACCAGTCTCCCTGTGCATACTGTGCCTAAAACCCACGGAAAATAAGAAGGGCTGATGATTTTGCATGAGATTAAGTCATGATTGAATAGCATGGCAGACGCTTAGGTGGCATGAACGTGTGACATGTGGCAGAGGCTATGACTACTGTCAAACCTGAAAACTTTAAAATCAGTTAAAGGGAAAATAAAGAGACAGGGTTAGAATAAACAAGGACACTTGAAGCCAAAGCAGTGAGCAGCACTAGTCTTCATCTTCATCTGAGTACCTTTAAACAGTGATCTAATCTTTCTGTGACTGAGCTTTCTGCCTTATCTGTCCAAATATCTTCTTTTCGGCTAGAAAACAGAGACTAAGTCCTACATTCTATCCCTCAAAAAAGTGCCACGTACTGCTCTAAAATATTTGATTCTCTCCCAGACCTCATAAGGTGAAGAACTCTTGTTTTAGCTTTTTAATAAGTTCACATGACTTGTTAGTGCCAAAGCAAGTAGAGCACTCTGTCTTCACAGCCTCCTCAACAAAAAAACAATCAAAAAGCTTGCCATTTTGTTCTACTTTATTTTTCCCTTACTTATGTCATGATAATGACTCTTGAAATAACAATGTGTCTTGCTATGCACAGGCAAAGGGTATAGATGTTGAAATAACTCATCACCTATTTGACCTGTTGTCTTAACTTGAAAAGAACTCATTCATTTATGCATGCATGTATCATTGGTTGATTGATTGACTTATATACTGGATGTCTTTTTTTTTTTTAATATGTGTCTTTTAAAAACACTTTATTTATTTATTTTGGTTGCACTGGGTTTTCGTTGCTGTGCATGGGCTTTCTCTAGCTGCAGTGGGCAGAAGCTGCTCTCTAGTTGTGGTGCAGAGGCTTCTCACTGTAGTGGCTTCTCTTGTTGCAGAGCACAGGCTCTAGGGTATGCCAACCTTAGCAACTGTGACACGTGGGCTCAGTAGTTGCAGGTGCTAGAGCACGGGCTCAGTAGTTGTGGTGCACAGGCTTACTTGCTCCATGGCATGTAGGATCTTCCCAGACCAGGAATCAGACTCGTGTCTCCCCAGTTATCCTTTTGTGAAGGAAGTTTGACTACATGTTTTTCAAGTTGAGATATTATTGACTTGGGAAGTGGGGAAAAGAATAGGAATAAGTTTAAATTTTTTTTAAAAAAAGTTTTCAATGGATTCTGCTTGGAGGAGAGAAGTAGGTGGAAGGTCTAAAATGGTATAAGACATTCTGGGCTTAAATAAATAGGCTGCTGTCTCTAATATTGATCGGCCTTCCAGTGGTGGTTTCCATGGAACCACTGAGGGTAGAGAAGAGTAATATGGTTGGAGAAATTGTATTCTTATTTTCCTTAATCCCACAGGTGGGGAGAGGGTGGTATCTGGCACTTGGAAACTCCCTTCCATCATAGCAAGCACTAAGTACAGTAATTGGTGGTGTCTGGTGTGATTTTGTGTGACTGGGGGCTCTTTCATTCCTTGGAAAATGCAGACACTTCCATATAAAAGGAAGAGCACACTGCATGGTCGGTATGCATAGATTTATATCTTGCCCACTGTTCAATTAATTAATTTTCCCTAAGCCATTACCTCACAGGCCTCATAGGCTATTCCCTTCCTGTCATTTCACTTCTCTGCTTTCTCTTGGCCCTCTTCCATCTAAATTCAGCAATCTTCTCAGGGCTTTTTACTGTCTTTTCTCAGCTCTGTGTTTTTACTCATAACTGTAGACAGAACCTCTCCTGGGCTCAATCTGATCCATTGTCTCTTTCCTGACTGTAATAACTCCAATATACCCCTGATTTTACAGGTGGCATTCAGGCAGTAAAAATCTGGATAAGTATTTACAAATATCTAAATCTCTACTTTTCTAAATTTATAATTTTTAGTATTTATAAATCTCTGTGCATGCCTGTTAGGTCACCTCAGTCATGTCTGACTGTTTGCAACCCTATGGACCATAGTCCACCAGGCTCCTCTGTCCACGGAATTCTCCAGGCAAAAATACTGGAGTGAGTTGCCATGCCCTCTTCCAGGAGATCTTCCTGACCCAGGAATCGAACCAGCGTCTCCCACATCTCCTGCTTTGTCCAGCCATCTCTACCACTAGCACCACCTGGGAAGCTCTTATAAGTCTCTACCTTCTTAAAAATATAAGACAATACTCTTTTACATACTTATTCATTGAAAATAGTTAACAAATATTATGCAACTGCTATGTCCCAGGTACTGTGCAAAACCCTAGGAATAGAACAGTTAAATGTAATCCCAACTGATGGAAAGTTTAAATACTAACGTATTTGATCACTAGCATTAGCTGGTTACTAGAAATAACATTTTAAAAGTGGTTTTTAAAAAGGATCGTTGCTGTATAAATGGAAACACATTTAATAGATAAAACTTATGGCAGTTTTGAATTCTTCTAGTCATAGTAGAAAAATATTATAAAGTTCTTGCAAGTCTTTGAAATCTCAAATCAATGCATTGCTTTCTCCTACACCCAATGTGTCAATACCTTACATTAAAACATTTTTAAAATGTCTAATAATTTTTTCTATTTGCAGTTGGTTTAGTAAAGTTTAATTTTAACCAAATCTATTTTTTTAAACCTAACTGAACACTAAGGAGAAATATCAATAACCTCAGATATGCAGATGACACCACCCTTATGGCAGAAAGTGAAGAGGAAATAAAAAGCCTCTTGATGAAAGTGAAAGAGGAGAGTGAAAAAGTTGGCTTAAAGCTCAACATTCAGAAAACTAAGATCATGGCATCCGGTCCCATCACTCCATGGGAAACAGATGGGGAAACAGTGGAAACAGTGTCAGACTTTATTTTGGGGGGCTCCAAAATCACTGCAGATGGTAATTGCAGCCATGAAATTAAAAGACGCTTACTCCTTGGAAGTAAAGTTATGACCAACCTAGACAGCAGAGACATTACTTTGCCAACAAAGGTCCATCTAGTCAAGGCTATGGTTTTTCCTGTGGTCATGTATGGATGTGAGAGTTGGACTGTGAAGAAAGCTGAGCGCCGAAGAACTGATGCTTTTGAACTGTGATGTTGGTGAAGACTCTTGAGCGTCCCTTGGACTGCAAGGAGATCCAACCAATCCATTCTGAAGGAGATCAGCCCTGGGATTTCTTTGGAAGGAATGATGCTAAAGCTGAAACTTCAGTACTTTGGCCACCTCATGCAAAGAGTTGACTCATTGGAAAAGACTCTGAAGCTGGGAGGGATTAGGGGCAGGAGGAAAAGGGGACGACAGAGGATGAGATGGCTGGATGGCATCACCAACTCGATGGATGTGAGTTTG
This sequence comes from Oryx dammah, assembly GCF_014754425.2. Lineage (NCBI taxonomy): Eukaryota > Metazoa > Chordata > Mammalia > Artiodactyla > Bovidae > Oryx > Oryx dammah. The sequence continues at coordinate 30,574,530 of NW_024070203.1, forward strand.
AGTGAACTCTGGGAGTTGGGGATGGACAGGGAGGCCTGGCATGCTGCAATTCATGGGGTCACAAAGAGTTGGACACAACTGAGCGACTGAGCAACTGAAATGAACTGAACACTAAGGGGTTATTTTAGGCTTATAACTTTATTCCTAACACAACAACATAGCTCTGCTGTTTGCTAAACTAACATAAAAGATAGAAACCTACCTAGATTTGCCCTGTAAACTATTTGTCTTCCTTGCATAATTTTTTGAAAAGAAAGGAATAGTCAAAATGTAGGTATCTTATAGCATATATGCTATATGTCATACAGCATATAGCATCTGTAGGTGTCATATAGGTTTAATGGAATAGTCTGAGGTTTCTTATGTATTCTCAGTGAATCCAGTTTTGCTGTTAGGGAGTCGTATGGGACATTCTCAGTTTTACTCCACTTTCTCATTACTTTATCCCTAGCATGGAACAGGGTGCCATGCAAGTGGTTGGTATGCAGTAGATGCTAACTCCCTTCATCTTTTAAAAAATATTTATTTATTTGGCTGTGTCGGGTCGTAGATGCAGCATGTGGGATCTTTGTTGTGGTATGCAGGCCACATGCAAGCTCTTCATTGCAGCCAGCAGGCTTCTCTAGTTGAAGTATGCATTCTCTAGTTGTGGTGCGTGGGCTCTATAGCACAAGGGCTCAGCTGTGCGTGAGCTTAGTTGCCCTACAGCACATGGGATCTTAGTTTCCCAACCATGGATCAAACCCTTGTACCCTGCATCAGAAGGTGGATTCTTAACCACTGAACCATCTGGGAAGTCCCTCTCTTCTTCATCTTTTGGTTAAAGCAGAAATTGGTGATGTTGTAGCTGTGTATATCACAATATCGTATCAAGCACAGTTCACTAATATGCTTTTTGATTTTTATTTCTTTGATTCCTTTATTCTGTTTCTTCCTTTTCTGCTATCTTTGATAGCACCAAAGTGACAAAGGCATTGGTGACTGTCACAAGGAACCCTGTTCTTTGATTGGCCTGGAATAGAACAATTAGTATGAGGGCATTGTGGAGGAAGAAGAGGACAAATAAAAGTTATGAAAGTGATAGTTCTTCTGTCACCACCCCATCCATCTCCTCTGGACCCTGGAGGAGAAAATTGCAGCCTTACTTTGATATGATTGAAAAAATTAACCCCCCTGCCCGCCCCAGGATCTCTGGAGCTTTAGTTATAGACTGTATCTTTGACCTTTCTCAACTTCTTCTCCCATATTTCAACTTTAGTCCTTCTATTGCTTCCTGAGTTTCATCCTGGAATCTGTTTCCCATAAACTGGGAGATCTACTCATCCAATGTGATTTTACAGCAATGTTAAAAGATCTACCATGTTCTTTGTAGAATTTGATACTTAGTAGCTGTAAAACCCAAGTTCTCTCTCAAAAATTATGGACCCTGGGGAAAAATTATACTTTATGCCTCTGTATGTCCCCATTTTCACATTTTTTGGAAGGAATATATCCCTTAAGAGAGATTTAAAAAAAACACTGCATTCAAATTAGGTTCTATCCTGAATCAGTTAATTGGACAAATGTTAGACAAGTTAACTAACAGCCTCTCCTCAGTATATTGGTATCTTTGTCTTTGCAGCCAAAGATGGAGAAGCTCTATACAGTCAACAAAAACAAGACCAGGAGCTGACTGTGGCTCAGATCATGAACTCCTTATTACCAAATTCAGACTTAAATTAAAAAAAGTAGGGAAAACCACTAGACCATTCAGGTATGACCTAAATAAAATCCTTTATGATTATATGGTGGAAGTGAGAAATAGATTTAAGGGCCTAGATCTGATAGATAGAGTACCTGATGAACTATGGAATGAGGTTCGTGACATTGTACAGGAGACAGGGATCAAGACCATCCCCATGGAAAAGGAAATGCAAAAAAGCATAATGGCTGTCTGCGGAGGCCTTACAAATAGCTGTGAAAAGAAGAGAGGCAAAAAACAAAGGACAAAAGGAAAGATATAAGCATCTGAATGTAGAGTTCCAAAGAATAGCAAGAAGAGATAAGAAAGCCTTCTTCAGCGATCAATGCAAAGAAATAGAGGAAAACAACAGAATGGGAAAAACTAGAGATCTCTTCAAGAAAATTAGAGATACCAAGGGAACATTTCATGCAAAGATGGGCTTAATAAAGGACAGAAATGGTATGGACCTAACAGAAGCAAAAGATATTAAGAAGAGGTGGCAAGAATACACAGAAGAAGTATACAAAAAAGATCTTCACAACCCAGATAATCATGATGGTGTGATCACTCACCTAGAGCCAGACATCCTGGAATGTGAAATCAAGTGGGCCTTAGAAAGCATCACTACGAACAAAGCTAGTGGAGGTGATGGAATTCTGGTTGAGCTGTTTCAAATCCTGGAAGATGATGCTGTGAAAGTGCTGCCCTCAATATGCCAACAAATTTGGAAAACTCAGCAGTGGCCACAGGACTGGAAAAGGTCAGTTTTCATTCCAATCCCAAAGAAAGGCAATGCCAAAGAATGCTCAAACTATCGCACAATTGCACTCATCTCACATGCTAGTAAAGTAATGCTCAAAATTCTCCAAGCCAGGCTTCAGCAATAGGTGAACCGTGAACTTCCTGATGTTCAAGCTGGTTTTAGGAAAGGCAGAGGAACCAGAGATCAAATTGCCAACATTCACTGAATCATGGAAAAAGCAAGAGAGCTCCAGAAAAACATCTATTTCTGCTTTATTGACTATGCCAAAGCCTTTGACTGTGTGGATTAAAATAAACTGTGGAAAATTGTGAGAGAGATGGGAATACCAGACCACCTGACCAGCCTCTTGAGAAATCTGTATGCAGGTCAGGAAGCAACAGTTAGAACTGGACATAGAACAACAGACTGGTTCCAAGTAGGAAAACGAGTACATCAAGGCTGTATATTGTCACCCTGCTTATTTAACTTCTATGCAGAGTACATCATGAGAAACGCTGGACTGGAAGAAACACAAGCTGGAATCAAGATTGCTGGGAAAAATATCAATAACCTCAGATATGCAGATGACACCACCCTTATGGCAGAAAGTGAAGAGGAACTAAAAGCCTCTTGATGAAAGTGAAAGAGGAAAGTGAAAAAGTTGGCTTAAAGCTCAACATTCAGAAAACGAAGATCATGGCATCCGGTCCCATTACTTCATGGGAAATAGATGGGGACACAGTGGAAACAGTGTCAGACCTTATTTTGGGGGGCTCCAAAATCACTGCAGATGGTGATTGCAGCCATGAAATTAAAAGACATTTACTCCTTGAAAGAAAAATTATGACCAACCTTGGTAGCACATTCAAAGGAGAGACATTACTTTGCCGACTAAGTTCCGTCTAGTCAAGGCTATGGTTTTTCCTGTGGTCATGTATGGATGTGAGAGTTGGACTGTGAAGAAAGCTGAGCACCGAAGAATTGATGTTTTTGAACTGTGGTGTCGGGGAAGACTCTTGAGAGTCCCTTGGACTGCAAGGAGATCCAACCAATCCATTCTGAAGATCAGCCCTGGGTGTTCTTTGAAGGAATGATGCTAAAGCTGAAACTCCAGTACTCTGGCCACATGCGAAGAGTTGACTCATTGGAAAAGACTCAGATGCTGGGAGGGATTGGGAGCAGTAGGAGAAGGGGACGACAGAGGATGAGATGGCTGGATGGCAGCACTGACACGATGGATGTGAGTCAGAGTGAACTCCGGGAGTTGATGATGGACAGGGAGGCCCGGCGTGCTGCGATTCATAGGGTTGCAAAGAGTCGGACACGACTAAGCGACTGAACTGAACTGATGATAGTGGCATTTAAAGTGTGGTCTGTGTACCTATATGTATCCTTGGGATATACATGGGCAGGTTTGGACAAGACTTAGCGATCAAACAACAACAATACAAGGACAAAACTGTTTTTATGCATTATTAAGTCATCATTTGCCTTTTCCATTATCATTATCCCATGAGTATATCAAGTTCAAAAAATTCATTAGTTTAGTTTCACTTTGTAATTGATCTCTAAGAAAATAACACATGTAGCGTTTTTATGCAGTATCAAAGAAGGACAGCCACCATTATCTGAACAGGCTATTAAAAATTGTTTTCCTCTTCTAACTATATATTTGTAAAGGACCAGATTTTTTTCATGTACTTTACTTTAACCAAAACAACACATTGCAAGAGTTTGAAACCAGCAGATATGAGAACCCAGCTGTCTTCTATTAGTCTAGGAATTAAAGAGATTTACAAAAATGTAAAACAAAGTCACTCTTTTCAGTAAAACTTTAAAAATTAATTTTAGGATATATATTGATTATTGATAAAAATAGGTTATTTTTGTTCATCTATAATAGATTTATTATTTTTAAAAATAAATTGATAAATAGTAATTTTTAAAAATCTTTAAAATTTTTTGAATATAGTTAATATCAATAACCATAATACATATAAATGGAATATCTTTAGTGCCTTTAATTTTGCTTAAGAATGTAACAGAGTCCTGAATAAAAATTTCGAGGACCGCTGATATATGGAATGTTGACAGATAATTTATATCATACTCACATGCTGTAAACAAACATGAAAATTCTGAGCTCGTATTTTGCTTTAGAGAGCAAAAGGAAAGTTAACTTCTTCCTTCCTTTCTTTCTCTTCCTTTTATCCTTGTATCTTTCCATCTTTTGATTATCTGCCATTATCTAATATGTTTCTATTTTTCTAATGTCTCCTACATTGTAATTTGTATTAAACTTAAAATGTATCAGTGTAAATGAACATAAAAGGACTTTGCCTTATTTACATCTGTACATGTAAAAAAGAAGTCTAGTATAAAGAATTCAAATTTATTGACAAGAATAGGTCACTCAGGTGTGTCTAAAAATAAATTTGAGAAAATTCAGAATATTACATATTTATCAGTCAGATATATGGTATATAATATCACGGGAGCCTGGTGGGCTGCCATCTATGGGGTCGCACAGAGCGGACACAGCTGAAGCGACTTGGCGGCAGCAGCAGCAGCAGCAGCAGCACCGAGACATTAATGAGATGACATTGCAAGACGTCTGGAGGAGCAGGAGAAACGACTCCCTTCTTTGTTAAAGGGAAACTCTCACGTGGAAAATTCACTGGGAGAAACAAAACAGAAATGATAAACTAGTTTCTCCACTCTGCTGCTGCTGCTAAGTCACTTCAATCGTGTCCGACTCTGTGCGACCCCATAGATGGCAGCCCACCAGGCTCCTGCCCTGGGATTCTCCAGGCAAGAACACTGGAGTGGGTTGCCATTTCCTTCTCCAATGCATGAAAGTGAAAAGGGAAAGTGAAGTTGCTCAGTCGTGTCCGACTCTCCACGACCCCATGGACTGAAGCCTACCAGGTTCTTCTGTCCAAGGGATTTTCCAGGCAAGAGGACTGGAGTGGGTTGCCATTGCCTTCTCCAATGCCTTCTCCAAGAAAGCTGTAGAATTTAGAAAAGAAAAACTTGGAAAAGGGAGATTTAAATGTACTGGAATTCCAATAGAAGAAACATAAAGGATTATAAAACCAATTGATAAAATTTGCTCATACAAACTCAGCCTGGAATGTGAATAATTATCAATTGTGATAAATTCCCCAAGTTGCCAGTCTTGGTTTTCATGTCTATTCATGAAAGGTGTTGATGGTACTTACACATTTCTTTGAGAGAATTGGATGGGAAAATACAAATAAATTGCTCAACACACCACTAGATATAGAGCGAGTGAACACTACCTTTTGTCTACTAACAGCAGCGACGCTCTTTTCTATCAGCGTCACATAGTGTCCAGATGAAATGGTCTCTCCAGTCCCCACTCTGGCTCTGATTCCTAAAACCAAATCCCAGTGTCTACTTCTACTTCTTTGTTGGTAACCTGAGGAATTTATCACAGTTGACTATATTCTAGGACAGCTAGATTCCAGGCTGTCTAAATCTAGCATCCATGTCCTTAGCCATGTTGGTATTCATCTTTTTTTTAACAATGGCAATCTTTTGTATGGCCTCTTCTTCTCCTGTCTACCTCTCTACCTTGTCTACCTCTCTGTCAAAGCTCAACTGCCAGATCTCATCACCAGGTAAATGGAATCTCCAGGGAGGCACCACCCCAGGAAGCCCCAGTTCCCTCCTCTTGCTCACACTATTGATTTTGACATAGGAGTTACAATTCCTTGTGGCTTCTGCAGTGCTAGCATGGAAGTGAGGATCAGGGTACCCCGGTGACAGCAGGAGCAGAGCTGTTTTGTAATTGGAAGCCAAACAAGTCACTTAGCTTTGAAGGCACAAGAAAGGCTTCATTTAGATACCAGGCGACAAAGATCAAAGCTGAGGAGGACAAACATGCCTGTTGTCTGCGACAGGCGGCAAGTCACCAGAAGAGAGCCCCACATCCTTTACTGCAAAGCAGATGCAGTACATCTGAGAGGTTACCATAAACCAAATAAATACCACTGCAGAGCTTTCCCTTGAAGTCTCATGGAAACAAAAGAGGGGGGCTTTCACCTGAAACAGAGTGGCTTGCTCTCCCTGCAGCTTGCACATGGCCTTCTGCCCTATTCTACTTGTCACGTCTTAGATGAACACCGAACATCTCCTAATAAACTCCCCCAAAGACACAAAACCTCTTTATGAAGGTCCAAAATAACACAAAAATTGATATAAAAATATTCTCTGGGAAGTGGCATGTCACGACTTCTTGGCAAATCACAAAGGTTTCAGGGTGCTGGTAGGCAGTTAAGAGAGATGATCTGCTCTATTTAAATGAAGCCATGGCAAATGAATACAGGGTACTTCCTAATTCAAGAGAGAAACATGAGTACATTGGGCATCTACTCTATAGCAAACACTATTTCAGGTCTTTGATGCACATGGTTGTATCTGGTTGCTACCACAGTCCCATGAATTTGTATCTATTCTCCAAGGAGAATGAGCTTTTTTCCTCAAGGTCATATAGTAAGTGGCAGAACTGGAGTAGGAACTCCTTCCTTCAACAAAATACTTGATTTTATTTAAAAAGCTACTTTGTAATTAATTCTACCAGCTAGGAAACTGAAAGCCCAGTTATGAAAATTACACAAAAGCAATTAACTTTAGGAGTAAAATATTTCATCTGTTACATCTGAAGGAAAAAGAGGTAGATTTAGGATCTTAATAAGTTAGTTGGTAATAACAAACAGCAAATTGAGCAAAACAGCCTTCCTCTTAAACTTTAGGTTTAAACCTATTTTCAAGTGCATTTGAGAGTGGCCTGGCTCTGTCCCAATCAGACCCTGTATTTCATCCTGGAGACAATGTACATGGTAAGTAGGGATAGTTGGATTCCTACCAATTGCTGCCTATGGTAATTGCTAGAGGGAACAGATATTAATGGAATGAAATCCAGTGGTAATTAGAGTTACTAAGTTACTTATGTCAGTGCATTAACAAAGGGATTTAAATTGTCTTGGGTGTTTAAGTATAATTCTCTGTGGAAGTGACAGATGAGTGGGAATATAAAGGATAAATAGATATTAGCCAGATACAAAGGGGGTTGAGTGGGGATATTCTAGGCAGAGGGAGAAGACTGTAAAAACTGGATGGCTGAAGGGAAGAGATCTTGGTACTTTGGAGCAACTGGAAAAAATAAGGGTTGCTTGAGGACAGAATGAGGAAAGCAAAGTGCAGGTGAGACTCAGGTAGATGAGCAGACAATTCAAAGGTTTGTAAATTGAGTTAAAGCTTTTTATTTTTATCCTAGGAAGAGAGATCTCAGATGGTAAAGAATCTTCCTGCAATGCAGGAGACCCAGGTTCCATCTCTGGGTTGGGTCCCCTGGGGGATGGGGGATGGCAACCCACTCCAGTATTTTTGCCTGGAGAATCCCATGGACAGAGGAGCCTGGTGGGCTACAGTCCATGTTGTGGCAAAGAGTCGGATACGACTGAACAATTAAAGCTAGGAAGAAAGGCTTTTAAAGGGCTTAAGGACGGTGAAGGGAAGGAGTAGAGGTTGCAGTTGACATATTTACATTTCCACTGTGAAAAGATCACTTGCACTAAGGGGAACAGAGTAGATGAGAGGAGACATCTAGCTCCTGCTAGATGACTGCTGGGACCAGATGAGAGGAAATGACGACCAGGGTTAGGCGTTCAGAGCAAAGACTGAAAGAGGATGGATCGTGCATATTTCCAGACAGAAAAACTGACTGCTCTTGGCATTAAGTTCAACATTGAAGTGAAAGTAAAGTGTCAAAGATGATGTCTAGTTTTCAGGCTCTTGTAAATCGGTGGATGAAAGAAACTTCAGACATCAGCCGCTCAGTCATGTCCGACTCTTTGCGACTCCATGGACTGCAGCAGCCAGGCTCCCCTGTCCATCACCAACTCCCGGAGCTTGCTCAAACTCATGTCTCTTGAGTCGGTGATGCCATCCAATCATCAGTTTTACTCTCCAAAAATTTCCGTTAGCTATTTTAATAAAGGTGTTCTTGTTTTTGAAATAACATTGGAACATGCATGGGTCTATGGTCCCTGCTGCCGTTTTTCGAAGCTGTCCCTTACTGGCGGAGAGACAACCTGGGACGGGGAGAGAACTTCATAAAGATTCAAACACCAGGTCTGTACATTACAGCTCACATTACACGCGAATGAGTGCACCAGAATAATTGATTCAAAGTTCCCTCAAGCTGAAGATGCACCAATAGGCAGATCACACGAATGAAAACAACTGTAGAACTAATTCATTTAACCCATCTTCATGCATTGGAGAAGGAAATGGCAACCCACTCCAGTGTTCTTGCCTGGAGAATCCCAGGGACGGCGGAGCCTGGTGGGCTGCCGTCTATAGGGTTGCACAGAGTCAGATAGACTGAAACGACTTAGCAGCAGCAGCAGCAGCATGACAATGAGACAGAGGAATTATTAATACTTAAGGGTAGGGTTTTGGTTTTTTTTTGAGTAACATTACTTTTGGGAGCAGTTTTGACAAGAAGCAACAAAATAATTCCACAAATCTCTCTGCTCACTCAATTCTGCCGCCATGAGTAAAATTATTTCCTTCATACAGTTTCCAAAAGTATTAACACATATTTGATTATGCTCACCCTCTAGATTTTTCTCTTATCAACAATATGATTATTAAAAAGGTAAAAGCTACTGTAAAATTATTTTTGCCTTATCCAATGATCAGATTGTACTTAGCTTACAATAATAATAAGAAAAAGAAGAAATGCATAAATGATGCAACCTGGTATATAATATAGAATATAGTATATGGATGTTATATATCAATGTAATATAATATGTAATTAATTACATGTATTCAGAATGAACCATATTCTGGGCTATATAGCAACTCTCACAACATTTAAGAGGTTAATATAGTATAAAACATGATTTTAATCACAATGGAATTAAATTTTAAAGTAGATTTTAAGAATTTTTAAAAGGTAGTTATAAATAGTATACTAGGGTGATAGGTGAGAGAATCCAGAAACAAATTTGCTTCAAGTCAAAACAAACCATATTATCTGTTAATATATATTATTATATAACACAGTATATAATAATACCTTGCATATATTATATAATGTGAGTATATAATATAAAAGTACACTATTATGCTTTAAAATATCGAAGTGATACATAAAACTCATAATATATGTTGTATTTTATAATTCACAAAGCTGTTTCATACATATTCTTGCACTGAGTCTTCACTGTGATCTAAGTGTTACTATGTTCCTAACAAAAGACAGGAAACAATGACTGTTATTACCAGGTTGTAGTGAGTTTGAGAATAGAGGATGGATGGTGTAATATCTCTGTAAGGTGCGATACATAGTATATAATACAGAATGCATCACCTATGACATATGAGAAAATATACTTCCCCACATATATTCTCACTGCCCTGGGATAGGAGTATTACCAGGCCTTCTAACAGGGAAGGAAACAAAGTGATTCAATAACTTACTTAAGCTCCCTCAACTATATTATTGAGAAGATTTAGGACTCAAAGCCAGCTTTCAAAAAATGCAGTTTTGGTGTTATTTCTGCCGCATCACAGCTGCTCTAGATAATGGACTGGCTTTTGATTTATAGCTTCTAACCAGCTCCTAATTGGCAGTTACATACAGGAATATTCATGATATTATCTGCATAGAGATGACTCAACTGATGACATCCAGAAGCAGTCAAGAAAATATTGAATGTGGCTCACGTGTCACATTCTGAATAGGAATATTAAAATGTCCAGTAAACATCTGTGTGAAGTGTTTCCTTGGCAAAAACCAGACTCTCAGGACTGAACTGCATTGTGTGCAAGTGGTTTTCATCGTTCTTTCCCTTTCAAGGGATGCAGGGAGCAGCCTTGCACTCCAGGTTCACAGGACCAGGACTGTCTTTGCATACAAGTGACGGAGCAAGTATCCTGGCCTGATGGCCAGGCAGTGTATACTGCCTGCTAGAGGCAAAGGTCATTAGGCTTAATGACCTCCAAGAAGCCCACCCACCCAGAAGAACAAAGACTCCTCTGGGTTCCCGGGACACATGAGAGCAGAGGGATGGTGTAAGTGTGTTTGAGGGGGTTCCTGTGTGGGGGCTGGGGTTGACATCATTCTCTGACTTCATGGTTTAAGCACAGTTAACCCAAAGAAAGCTAAGAGGTAAGTCAAAACATATAGGAAATTCATGGACAGGGTAGGAGAAAAAACAATGTTTTAACCCTGTTCCTTCCTTTCCCCTAGCTGGTACTCATTCCCAATAGTACCAAAAAAAAGAAAAGAAAAGAAAACTGAAAACTCACACATGTACTTATATTTATATACTTACATAGATTATATAATACATACATGTTTATATATACACACACATATGTTTTTCCTTATGTTTTCTTTTTCCCGACCTCTAAAAATTCAGGTAGTTCATTTCTTTGGGAAAAGAACTGTAAGCTAAAGAACTGTCACTGATGGCAAAGATTAACTTTTTTAAAGGCCACGAAGATGGAATAAAAATCATCCCTAAAAAAGAGAAATTACATCAATCATGGCCCTATCTTTAGGTCTGCTGACTGGAATCTATCTCCTGCTCCAGTATGTGTACACACACACTTTTATTTAGGTTAAGAAAAAGTGAGTGAGTGTCAGTTGCTCAGTCATGTCTGACTCTTTGCAACACCATGGACCATATGTAGCCTGCCAGGCTCCTCTGTCCATGGAATTCTCCAGGTAAGAATACTGGTGTGGCTTGCCATTCCCTTCTCTAGGGGATCTTCCTGACCCAGGGATCAAACCCAGGTCTCCTGCATTGCAGGCAGATTCTTTACGGTCTGATCCAGAGGGGAACCAATATACTCTGCTTGCCTAATTTATATCTGCATTATATATATACAGTCTCATGAAACCTGAAAAAACACTCACTGATGGGAAATAGCAAAGATTAGCTTTTTAAGAAAGTTACTGAAAGAACTGAGTAAAATTTTTCTTAAAAAAAAAAAAAGAGAGAGAGAGACATATTTTTATAGATGATTCTATATTACCTCCCTGCTCAAAAGTTGTGTTTGGCTCTTAGTGACTGACAAAAAAAATTATGAACTCTTTATGTGGCTCATTTTCACTAAGTTTGAGAGGAAAGGGTTACTAGTCACATTTTACAGATGAGGAAACTGATGCTTAAGGATGATAAGTGACCTGCGCAGGGTTTGATGTGGAACAGATGTTTCGTCTGGCTCCAAAGCTATTGCACCACACTGCAGTCTCTCACGAAAGAGTTCAGGCCGGACATTTCTCCATAGCTATGAAACAGAGGGCAGAAGATGCCTCACTTCAAAAAAAATAAAATGTTTTGATCCAGCAATATGTTTTTCCTTATTTCTCCTTTTTCCCCCCAATTCCTAAGAATGCAGATAATGAGTTTCTCTGGAAAATGGATTACAACCTGAAAAATGCTCACTGATGGGAAATAGCAAAGATTAGCTACATTTAAAAGTTGCTAAAAGAACTGAGTAAAATTTTTCTTAAGAAAAAGAGACATATTTTTATAGATGATTCTATATTACCTTCCTGCTCAAAAGTTGTGTTTGGCTCTTCATAACTGACAAAAAAATTCTGAACTTTTATGTAGCTCATTTTCTCTTTTAATACAAAACTGTCATCATACCCCCTTTGCAATTACAGGACTACTTACAGATCTCTATATGTATGGAAAGGCTAATCCTGTTCAAAACATCTTTCATTCCTGGATTTATCAGCTAGAAATTTGCTCTGAGTTCACATTGGAACCCATGCATTCCCCATCTCTATGAAGACTGATCTGAACTCACAAAGTAAACTCACAAAGTAAAGGGTGACTAAACAACGTTGTTCCATACCATCATCACATTTTTAATTATTTTTGTAATGTTTACAGATTCTTTTACTCACTACCTGAGCTCTTTTGAGGGCAGAGAGTATTGCTTCATGCATGGTTATGGCACCTGAACCTTTCACTGTCCTTAGCATGCAGTACATAATCAACAAAGAGTTCTTGCATAAATCAGTGGATAACTGAATCAAAGCCAAGTACGACACACTAAAAATTCTGCCAGGTTATTTATGGTTCTGGTGAAATTAAGTTGTGTCTCATACAATTATCTGATGCTGAAGCTGAAGCTCCAATACTTTGGCCACCTGATGCGAAGAGCTGACTCATTGAAAAAGACCCTGTTGTTGGGAAAGATTGAAGGCAAGAAGAGAGGTGGGTGACAGAGGATGAGATGGTTGGATGGTATCATTGACTCAATGGACATGAGTCTGAGCAAATTCCAGGAGATAGAGAGGGACAGGGAACCCTGGCATGCTTCTGTCCACTGGGTCACAAAGAGTTGGACATGCTGAACAACACACAATTATCAAAGGTTTATTCCCATCCAGGATTATATACTCTCTCTGTCTTCTCTGACATTCTCAAACATTTGCAATTCCTTTCTATTATTGCTTTATTTAAAAAAAAAGTAAATAAATCCTCCTTCTAACCATATCTTGGTTTTACCATTTGCACACAAATGATTCGATGGCACCCATATGGGGAGGTTATTGCTTTAAAGCAACCATTTATTTTTCAGATATCAAATCTGATATGCTCCTGGCCCCAGTCCTGCTTCACAGCTCTTTTTTCTCATAATCTTCTACCACCAAAGTAGAATCAGGAGGCTAACCGTCAGGGGGCTCCTCCTAGAGAAGAGGAGCGCAGACACTGCCTGGTTCCTTCATCAGCTGTGAGTTCTCAGTTCTCTAGACTCACAGCTACACAAGAAGAATGATTTCAGTTTTGTCTCCTGCTGTTTTCTCAGCAATTAAAAAGGTGCCTAACACATAACACGCACTCTATACAGAACAATGAATCTGTGAATAAGAGCTGTTACTCTTGATCACTTCAAGACAGCAAAAGTAATAATTACTGGACTTGATGAGTAAGAAAGGATTTCCTAACATTTCTCCATATTTCTTATGAACTTAGCAAAAGGCAGACAGGCTCACTCACTCGAGTGTCAGTAAATAGATAATGACAAACAGGGAAGGGAGAGCCCAAGGCCCACCCTTTCTGATCTCATTAATGGTGTTTAGTAGAAGGAGAGAGACTGAAGGGCAACAGGTGATTAGAAGCGTGTCTCAGGCTCCCTTGTGCAGCCGCAAATCTGAGGCTAGGTAGGTTGGAGGTCATGTCAGCAGTGGAAAAGCTTTTGCTCTATTTATTTTTGGACATTGGGAGACTATCTCCTGGCAAGCTACCCTCTCAGCAACCCAGAAGCAATTTCACCAAATAGGTTGCTTTACTGTAATTAAATAAAGAGAGAATCTGAGTCTGGTTATACTGAGTTCCTCTCCAGATTTAGAAAAAAAAAAGAAAGAAAAGAAAAAAAGAAAAAAAATATATATATGGCACCCAGTTGCATTTGAATTTTGAATCAGCAAGTAAATTTGTTTTTTTGTGAGTTATTTTGAGGTCTGTGTGTGTGTGTGTGTGTGTGTGTGTGTGTATGTGTATGAGTGTGGGTGGGTGTATTTTGTATAAATGTTTCATGCAATATTTGGTACAGGCTCACACTAAAAAAAATATGTTCAAATTCAAATGTGACATGGCATGCTGTATTTTAAATGGCAACTCTGCTGCTGTCACTTTTTATAATGTATAATTTATAATGTGTTCAGGGATTCCTGCAGACCCCCACAAAGCATGCAAAAGTTATTTAAGAGCTCTCTGGGGATCTTGCCAGAGGGTGTCACAGCATACTGAAAGCCAAGGTGTGGCCAAGTTTCCAGGGAGGATCAGTCAAAGCCCTGAGCAAGACAGAGAAGAAAAGATCTCAAGCTATGCCAGCCCCATGAAGCTAAAGTGACAGGCTCCCTAAGAATGACACCAGTTGCCCCTCGGCGGTGTCACCTGTCAAGAGAGAAGACAGCTGAGACAGAGACCAATAAAAACCTAAAAATTCAAAGAACCTGTGGTAGCAGTGGAGTACACTGCCCAGACCTCTGCTCAAGATAGAATTCTCCATTTAGGTAAAAATAGTGCAGTTGGCTGACAGCCTCCTTACTGCCTTCAGGGTTGCTCAGTTTGAGACAAGAGTATGCTCTCTCTGGGTAACCCTCCGCAATGATTGAATACAGCAGGGGTACTAAGGTCTGGTTATTTCTGCTGAACACAAGACTCCTGTAAGAGTCAGTCTCTCCTCTGCCAATTGCTGTTGGATTGGCAAAGCCTTTCTCATAGTTGCTTTGTGGTCTTCCTGCCCAGTTCTGCTTATTTCCATCTTTCTTTCCCCTGGTACCACACCTGTGGACTGAAGTCTTTCCCCATCTAGTCTTGCTTCCTCCCCATTTCAGTTTTCACAGGTTTTGCCTTGCAGTAAATCTCTTGAACTACTCCATTACAGCATCTGCTTCCCATAGGTTCCAACCACCACAACTGTGTTAATTGCAGTGATGCCACCTAAATCTACCTCTTCCCATAATCTCAACTGGGCTTCCCTGGTGGCTCAGTGGTAAAGAACCCACTGGCCCATGCAGGGGACATGCAGGTTTAATCCCTAGGTCCGGAAGATCCTCTGGGGAAGGAAATGGCAATCCACTCCAGTATTCTTGCCTGGAAAATCCCATGGACAGAGGAGCCTGGCGGGCTACAGTTCATGAGGTTACAGAAGAATCAGACATGACTTAGCAACTAAAGAACAATAAACAACAACAGAATCTCAATTGCCTTGGAGAAAGAACTCTGATACAGTGAGTAGAACCTGTCACCCTAGCAGAAAAAGAGCTTATGCTTTTAAATCAGAGTAAGACTACCTGACTGGGATAAATGTACCTGGAGTAAATTTATTTCTTCAAGTCACCTAATTGGGACCTCATGAAGGAGATCAAAGTAATTACAGAGAAAAAAATAAGTCACATTTTCTTTGCAAGTTTGATTGCAGTATTGAAGAATTTACAACTCTGGACTATCTACCTAGGGTAGAATCAGAATTCTGATTAATGAGATAGGAAAACAGAGACTAGAGAGAAGGGGAAGGAGATATATTACAGGGAGGTGAGATAGATTACAGGGAGGTGAGATAGATTACAGGGAGGTGAGATAGATGAGCTTCCCAAACACTTAAAATTTCAAAGTCTTCAGGAGGGTGCTTTTGGATGCTACCCTCTGACCCTTCACTAACTTCAATGTTAGTTTCCTATCCTGGGAAAACACTGGCCAGGTTAATTTCAAAATCTCACCCTGTACTTTTTTCCTGGGAAAATGATCAAAAGTTATTACCTAGCAGGTGCCTAAAAAGGGGGAGAGGAAGTCTTACTTCCTGCCAGGTCCTGTAGATGTGAAGGTTCAACTTCTCCATCTAGTAAATCTCTTAGAAGCATAATATCCTTCTGGTAACACCTTACTGGAGCTAGGTTGCTACCCTTTCAACAAGTTTTAGGTTGCAACCCATTCAGAACTAAAGGGATTTAGTGGAAAGGAAACCACACCCCCCAAATATTTAAAAATCTGAGCTCTTATTACATGTATTTCATAAATTCAACCTAACCCATCTTTATTCCTGAAGGTTGGTTAGACGATTTCCTGCCGGTATGAAGCCTTATCTAAATTTCAGAACTATGATGCACCTGCTTAAATACTTGCATTTTATTCTGTCACCATGGTTACAGATTTCTTTCTCTTTGAATCATTTTGAATTTACTTTATTATTTATTTTTTCATTCACTATATACCTCTCATATTTTATAATTTTTCTTTGTAAATGTCTTATCTCACCAATATTAAGGTTATTATAAAGGACAGTCCCTTTTTTTTCTAGAGTGTATGTTAGAGTAGGTATCGTAGAAAGACAAATATGTTTAATCTCACATGAGGAATTTAAAAGAAATAAACCAAACTCATGGAAAAAAGAGATCAGACTTCTAGTTACAAGAGGTAGAGGTTAGGAGGATGGAGAAATAGAAGGAACGTGATCAAAATGTACAAACTTCCAATGAACACTGCTGTGTGATACATAAGAAAGTTAGAGTAAATCCTAAGGGTTCTCATCATAAGGAGAAACTGTTTTTTTTTCTTTTCTTTTTTCTTCCTTTTTACAGTAGCTATACGAGATGATAGATGTTAACTGGGCATACTGTGCTAATCATTTCACGATACGTGTTAAGCAAACCATATGCTGTACACATTAAAATTATACAGTGATATATATACATTATAATAAAACTAAGAAAAACTCTTTTTCAAGAAGTAGCTGTCAGCTGTTTCTGGAAGTTCTCTTGACACCAAAACAAGTTATTTCAGGAAAATCACAGATGTAAATGGTTAAGTTAGGGTCAAAGTTAAATACTGTCAGTTTGAAGGTACATAAATATTGTGCTCACCATGTTTATTCTTCAAACTTAAAGAAACTTCTAGTAGTAAGAGACAATGGAAAATGGACATCAAACAAGTTGGTTATGATTCACTATTTGGTCTTTACCAGTGACTAACAGTGAACTTTGAGGTGAGCCAGAATGAGTTACTCCACCTACAGCTTTGCTACCAGTTTGAATGGAGTGAGGTCTCAGTCTAAATTCTGCCACACATGCAATCAAAGCACATACTGAACAATGTTTAGAAAGCAAGAACAAAAACCGTTCATGCAACCTGTTATATTGGCTCAAGGAAGTCTTAGCTCACTGTCCTTTTAGATACTATATTCATAAATTGCAAGAAAATTCACTCAATGTTCTAGAAGTAGACACAATATTTCCAAGCCAGGATTCTGTCACCATTACAGCTGAATCAAATAACCAGAATCCTTCAGAATCTAGGGCTGGACACAAGAATCTTTGGGGATTTAGATTAAGACATCTTTTGGGTGTAGGCAATAAACTGAAAACACTCCCTGAATTCTTACTGTTCATGTAAGTTGGGAAAGTATCTTCTAAATATTTTAGCCAATACACATACATTGAATATTTTAAATTTCTCTAACAAAGAACCACTTTTAAAAATTAAACTTTTTATTTTGTATTGGGGTATAGCCAATTAATAAACAATGTTGTGATAGTTTCAGGAGAACAGTGAAGGGATTCAGTCATACATATACATGTATCTATTCTCCCCCAAACCCACCTCCCATCCAAGCTGCCACATAACATTGAGCAGAATTCCCTGTGCTATACAGTAGGTCCTTGTTGGTTACCAGTTTTAAATATAGCAGAGCATACATGTCCATCTTTTTTTCTAATTAGGTTCCCCTAGTTTTGCTCTCCACTTCTACCAACTAGGGAGCTTGCTCATGCTCATTCGCTCAGTCATGTCCAACTCTTTGTGACACCATGGACTATATAGCCCACCAGTCTCCTCTGTCCATGGGATTTTCCAGGCAAGAATACTGGAGTGGGTTTCCATTTCCTCCTCCAGGGGATCTTCTTAATCCAGAGATTGAATCCGGGTCTCTTGTATCTCCTGCATTGGCAGGTGGATTCTTTACCACTGAACTAGGGAGCTACTGTATCCTCAAAGGTTGAGTGTTGAAGAATTGATGCTTTCAAACTGAGGTGCTGGAGAAGACTCTTGACAGTTCCTTGGACTGCAAGGAGATCAAACCAGTCAGTCCTAAAGGAAATCAACCCTGAATACTCACTGAAGGACTGCTGCTGAAGCTGAAGCTCCAATACTTTGGCCACATGATGTGAAGAGCCAACTCATTGGAAAAGACCTTGATGCTGGGAAAGATTGAGGGCCAGAGGAGAAGGGAGCGACAGAGGATGAGGTGGTTGGATGGCATCACCGACTCAATGGACATGAATTTGAGCAAACTCTGGGAGATTGTGAAGGACAAGGAAGCCTGGCAGGTTGCAGTCCATGGGGATGCAGAGAGTTGGACACAACTTAGCTGAACTGAACAACAATAACACTGTATCCTTAAAAAAAACAAAAGCTACTTTAAAAATTATTTAATTCTTATTGAACCTCCAGGTAAGATTTCATCTGAAGGATATAGAAGGGATTGCTGAAAAACAGATTGGAAAGAATTACCCTGCTACTTGTGTTATGCTATTTCTCAATGATAAAATTATCACCCAGATGGTGCATAGATAAAATTTGAGATGTATCGTTTAGTGGCAGGGATGGACCCTGAAGAGCATTTGTATTTGGGAAAGTGGTACATAAAGACTGTGGCAAAAGCAAGATGTTTAGAAAGATCCGCACAGTGGCTGGTTTTCTGGATCCAAGTCTGTTAGCAAAGTGCCCCTGAAGAACCAACTGTGATGTGTCCTTGTTCCTTTGACACATCTTAAATTATGTACAGATACAGCATCAGTCCGATACTTGGAGCTGATCCAGATAATCATCTAAATCAAATAATATAAGGCTTGATTCTCTGTCAGGATCTTTGGTACATATAGAAAACTATCCTCCAGGAAAACAAAGTGAAAGTTACTTGGAAAGAGTGAGATTTAAACCCATATTATCTCAAGGATGCCTTTGTAGTTCCAGCTGGACTGATGAGGTCAGGAGCCCTAGACATTTTGATAGCCTAGAAAGCATGACTGACCCCCTCTGACACTGCCTTTCTCCCTTGGTCAGGGGCTCTTAAAAGTCTGCTTTGGTGGACAAGATAATGAGTTCTTTTATAGAAACCACGGACTCTTTCTTTACTTCTTCTGGATCCTGGGGAGTTTCTTATAAGGAAAGAGAAGGGAAAAGCCACAGATATGGGCAGAGAGCAGTGCACATGACCTCACTCTATGCTGTGCTTTGCTTTCCCACTTGCATTTCTCAATCAGCAGATACTTCTACCAGAATATACTCCAAAGGACTTGTGGAATGAGGAATAAAGAAGTATCTCAACATACAAAATTTGGGAACCTTGAACCAGGTGGTTAAACTGTACCTAAGTAGTTCTTAACTTTTTCTAAGTCACATTTTGGAGGACTGGAAAAACCCTGAGTTGTCATTCCAGAACATGCTTATGTGTTTCAAATATTACAAACTATCAGAGAGGTTACTGCCTCTCCAAAGATCACCTACAAATTGGTCCCCCTTCCTTGGGTGACCTCAACCTAGAAAGATGGCAGCCTGTGGTTATATATCCACAAGGAATTTAGATGTTGTAGATGGTAAGTTCATGATATTGATTAAAATTAAAAGATAGAACATGAACAAAAAATCAAATAAATATGATGGCTAATCTACCAACCTAAGAGTCTCTATTAGGAGAGTCTCTCTCCCACGATCCCCTGTGTTCCTCCATAAAACGGCAGAGACTAAGAACACACCATACTCTGTCTCAGTTACTACTTCCTGAAGTTAGCCTTCAGGCGTATTTTGGTGTAAGCAAATCTATTCTATTACCATATAAAACAAGACAAATGCAAGTAAAGTTATAGAGCTCTTTGAGTCACTCCAATAACATTTCTTTCTAGATTTCATGTTGAGTTTATCTCAAATTATTTAAAAATACATTCCTAAAAAAAGATTGTGATTTACTACTTTACAAAGATTATAGTATTTTTGTATAATTGTGTGATTCTGGTAATTTCGAGCATCCCTTCATCAGCACATGTTCATGTTGCCAATTTAAATTCACAAGCGTACTTAGGTTTTATTTTAGATCTCCAACACATAACTGTATTGTTTTAATTTCCACCTCTGTGATGAAATAAATGTATAAGAAAGGAGGTGGAAATGGGAAAGGTCATGGGAATAATGTGGAATCCATCTCACCACCAAATTATCTCCATGTCTTAAAAAGCCTTGTTCCAACATGGATTGGATTTCCTCTGAGCCACAGAGAAAGAATAAACAAACAGAAATCTTTTCAAAGAGAAGAAAATAATTGCCAAGCCGTACACATTTAATTGTAGCACAATGACACAAGTTAATTTGCATCAAGTTAAAAAAAACATATTTTAGTGATTAAAAAAAAAAAAAACCTGGGAAACCACTCAAAGTTTCCCTCTGAAGAAAGTATTCTACCCAAGTCTAAACTGTGCAAACACACCCTGTGATTACCACCAGTTGGGAACCATGGAAAGTCCTTAATGCCAAAGCATGAGAAGGTATTTTAGCTTTACACACCACCTAATTCTTCCAAGATATTTGACAAATTCAAAAAGGCCAGTTTACAGAAAGCATAGTACATATGGTGTCTGCCTTAATTGCCATCTATTCCTTCAGATATTTGAACTCAAACTCACTATGCCTGTGAGAAGTGGCAGAAACTGTTCAGGAGCAGACAAGTTACTATTCACCTTTGAGTAGATGTATCTTTTGCTTCTCAAGTCCATTATACAGTTGATTTTACCAAACCATTGTCTCTTATAAATACAATTCATCTGAATGACTTTACCAATTAAAAAAAAATTTAATATAATTCCAGGACCCCCAAAATCTGCCCTAATTTATAGTCTGTTTCAGTGAGAAAACATCGGCATATGACTTTGCTCTATTCTGTTAAATTTTATCTCATGATTATAATGGCTAATCCTTTGTAAAAACAAATAAAGATCCTAGTTCTCAATTCCTATAGGTAAATACAGGAGCACTGCAGCATGCATCCTGTTTCTTGTTATAAATAATAAAAGATATTAACCTACAAAGCCTTAGACTCATCTGATTTTACCAAACTGTTTTCATAATTAAGCTCAGGTATTATTATTCTTATTTACTCAGTTATATAAACTATTCCACCTTTAGGCTTTATTTGGCCATCCTTGATCCGACATGAATGAAAAAAAGAAATTGTTCTGGTGATTTACATAAAACTCTGACTTGTTAAATGAGCTTTTTGATTTGTCTAACATTGAATTTTTTTTTTTTTTACTATGTCCTTTTTTTCCCCTCACTTTGTGATGAAATAAAATAATACGCTTTTAGGACTTAAAGACTTTATCTTTTATAAAAGAAGATTCTGAGGACTGAAAGTTTAAATGAATTATCCGAGGTTACACTCTTAATTAGTGGAACAGTAATCAGGATTTAGGTCTTATGATTCTCAGTCTAGGATTCTTTCTACATATCTGGATGCTAAACTACACTTCTTATTCCTAACGACTCCAGTTTTCCATTACATAAAAACCCTCAAAGACTGACCGCATTCAACAACAGGATTATTATATAGAGAAAAAATGTTTTCTTATATACTTAAATGCTTTTATCTCTACCGATGAAATAATTGTCACACGGAAAACTTGATTATGGCAGAAGTAAATCTCACACAAGATGGTCTGAAAGCTTGCTACATTTGATTCGGGCTGCAGTAGTGATCAATGAGGTATCAGTACTTTTAATAAAGAATAAAAATCATTTTCTTACACACAAGTTTCCAGTTAGCATATTCTAGAGGCTAGAATGTGAAAACCTGGGCATTATTTGGGAGGGGATGGAACAGTCGAGAGAATGGACAGCTCATTCCTGAATCATATCCTCCTCTCCCATGCAAATGGTGACTGCAGTCAATGAAGAACTTCTATTTGTATTTATCCTTTGCCTAATAAACTTCTTCCACACCCTAGTGGAAATTACAGTGTCTATTTCAAGCTTCTTATCCCTTCTCTTGGCTAAACTCTCCCTCTTACATGATTACTGAATGAAGGGCCAAGTATCTTCTAAAGAAACATTCATAACCAGAGATATTCTAAGAGATCCTACTGTCTACATCCTATGCTTTTCATTCTTATTCTTTTTTTTTCTAATGAAAGAAAGAAGAATAAGTAGGGCCCAACTTGCTCTTTGCAGTGTGGTTTCATAAAATTGGCCTTTCTCTAACAATCTGAGCTGTTCATTCATCCTATAAAAATGCCTCGTGTTCAGCAGCTGTTTTGTTTTGCTGAGCTTTGGAACTGGGGGCATGGTATTTACACTGTGTCCTGTTATAAGCTAAATGGACTCACACCCTGGAAACAGTTATTGCTTAATGAAAATGATATGCTATAACTGAGATAATATTAACATATGACAAGGAGACCTCCCTTGCAGTAAAATGTGTCTGTGCTAATAAAAGCATATGCAGATTTAAGCCTATTGCTCTGTTTTTTCTCATGGGCAGTTATCTGTAACTTTTCTTTATATGTTTTATCCAAATTTGAGAGAGAGGCATGTGATGATTTTTGAAAACATTCCCTAGTTTGGTAAAATGTACAGTCCTAGGATTTTAGTGGCAGACAGAGCTGGGGGAGGATTTGAGCTATGACAGTAAACTGCTGTATCAACTTGTAAAAATTCCTTAATTTCTCTAAAGCTCAACTATCTCATTTTATAAGTGGAATAAATACACGTACATGATGGTATCCTTATGAGATTTCAAGACAATTTCAAGTGCCTAGCTCAATATCAGAGAAAGAGTAGATGTTCAGTATGATATCATAGCAAATGCCCTGAATTCAAAGCTTTGCTCCATCACTTTTATGTCTAAGACTTTGCTCTTGTAAATTGGGCATAATAGTAATAGTCATTCAAGAAGTTTTAATTTTTTATAAGAATTAAATAAGATGACATACATATGGCATGTAGAATAAAATCTAGTACCTAGTAAGTACTCAGTTCATTCATTACTTAAATACTTATTGAGTACCTACTACAAACCAAAAACTTCCCTGGTGGCTGAGTGGTAAAGATCTCACATGTCAATGCAGGAGGCATAGGTTTGCTCTCTGGGTCAGGAAGATCCCCTGGAGAAGGACATGGCAACCCACTCCACTATTCTTGCCTTGGAAATCCCGTGGACAGAGGAGCCTAGCAGTCTACGGTTCATGGAGTCATTAATAGTTGGATGTGACTTAGCAACTGAGCATGCTCACATGCACTACAAACCAAACACTGAAGAACTAATGATTCACCAGTGAAATAAATGATAAAAATATTCATCTTCATGAGTTTATTAATAAATTCCAAGAAAGAAATATGATAAATAATTAAAATATCTATTATGTAAAACAGTGAAAAATGCTAAGTATATTTTCAAAGACTGAGGAAATAGAAGCAGAGTTGAAATTTTAGATAAAGTAGTTAGGAAGGCCTCACTAAAAAGAAGACATTTGGATACAGATCTAAGTGTTAAGAGTTATTACTATTATTTTATTTCCTCCCTTCCATATTTAGTAGTCTGAGATACAATTCAATAAGCAGGAGAAGAAAATATATATATATAAACCAGGGACTACTCAGGACAACAGAAAGCACTCAAGTTGGAAGGCATTGAATTCAGGGATTTAGGTGCTTACAAAGCTGTTGAAAATATGATGAAGCAAAATAAAGTGAAACTACTGTTTTCTTTTTAAAAACTAGGGTATTAAACACATTGCTGGAAACCACTGCCAATGATATCAGTTACCTATGACACCAAGATGGTAATTCTCAAGGGAACTCACTAAAGCTACTGGCAAAACCTCAAATTTGTCTACAACCAAATCTCATGCACCTGTCTATTCCTGGAGGAGGAGCTTTATTAGTTTCTATTCATTTTCTCCCTCCAAATCCTCATGAAATTAAAAGATTCCTTTTACTCATTAAAGGAATTTAAATGAGAAGATTAAAGTCAATCAGTTCAGTTCAGTTTGGTCTCTCAGTCTTGTCCAACTCTTTGCAACCCCATGAATTGCAGTACATCAGACCTCCCTGTCCACCAACAACTCTCGGAGTTCACTCAAACTCATATTCATCAAGTCGGTGATGCCATCCAGCCATCTCATCCTCTGTCGTCCCCTTCTCCTCCTGCACCCAATCCCTCCCAGCATCAAAGTCTTTTCCAATGAGTCAACTCTTTGCATGAGGTGACCAATATATTGGAGTTTCAGCTTCAGCATCAGTCCTTTCAAAGAACACCCAGGACTGATCTCCTTTAAAATGAACTGGTTGGATCTCCTTGCAGTCCAAGGGATTCACAAGAGTCTTCTCCAACACCACAGTTCAAAAACATCAATTCTTCAGCACTCAGCTTTTTTCACAGTCCAACTCTCACATCCATACATGACCACTGGAAAAAATATACCCTTGACTAGACGGACCTTTGTTGGCAAAGTAATGTCTCTGCTTTTTAATATGCTATCTAGGTTGATCATAACTTCCCTTCCAAGGAGTAAGCGTCTTTTAATTTCATGGCCTCAATCACCATCTGCAGTGATTTTGGAACCCCCCAAAAGAAAGTCTGACACTGTTTCCACTGTTTCCCCATAAATTTCCCACAAAGTGATGGGACCAGATGCCATGATCTTCATTTTCTGAATGTTGAGCTTTAAGCCAACTTTTTCACTCTCCTCTTTCACTTTCATCAAGAGGCTTTTTAGTTCCTCTTCACTTTCTGCCATAAGGGTGGTGTCATCTGCATATCTGAGGTTATTGATATTTCTCCCGGCAATCCTGATTCCAGCTTGTGCTTCTTCCAGTCCAGCATTTCTCATGATGTACTCTGCATAGAAGTTAAATAAGCAGGGTGACAATATACAGCCTTGACGTACTCCTTTTCCTATTTGGAACCAGTCTATTGCCCCATGTCCAGTTCTAACTGTTGCTTCCTGGCCTGCATATAGGCTTAAGAGGCAGGTCAGGTGGTCTGGTATTCCCATCTTTCTCAGAATTTTCCACAGCTTGCGGTGATCCACACAAAGGCTTTGAGAGTCAATAAAGCAGAAATAGATATTTTTCTGGAACTCTCTTGCTTTTTCCATGATCCAGCAGATGTTGGCAATTTGATCTCTGGTTCCTCTGCCTTTTCTAAAACCAGCTTGAACATCTGGAAGTTCACGGTTCACCTATTGCTGAAGCCTGGCTTGGAGAATTTTGAGCATTACTTTACTAGCTTGTGAGATGAGTGCAATTGTACGGTAGTTGGAGCATTCTTTGGCATTGCCTTTCTTTGGGATTGGAATGAAAACTGACCTTTTCCAGTCCTGTGGCCACTGTTGAGTTTTCCAAATTTGCTGGCATATTGAGGGCAGCACTTTCACAGCATCACCTTTCAGGATTTGAAACAGCTCAACTGGAATTCCACCACCTCCACTAGCTTTGTTTGTAGTGATGCTTTCTAAGGCCCACTTTACTTCACATTCCAGGATGTCTGGCTCTAGGTGAGTGATCACACCATCATGATTATCTGGGTCATAAAGATCTTTTTTGTACAGTTCTGTGTATTCTTGCCACCTCTTCTTAATATCTTTTGCTTCTGTTAGGTCCATACCATTTCTGTCCTTTATTGAGCCCATCTTTGCATGAAATGTTCCCTTGGTATCTCTAACTTTCTTGAAGAGATCTCTAGTCTTTCCCATTCTGTTGTTTTCCTCTATTTCTTTGCATTGATGAGTGAGGAAGGCTTTGTTATCTCTCCTTGCTATTCTTTGGAACTCTGCATTCAGATGCTTATATCTTTCCTTTTCTCCTTTGCTTTTTACTTCTCTTCTTTTCACAGCTATTTGTAAGGCCTCCCAGACAGCCAGTTTGCTTTTTTGCATTTCTTTTCCATGAGGATGGTCTTGATCCCTGTCTCCTGTACAATGTCACAAACCTCCATCCTTAGTTCATCAGGCACTCTATCTATCAGATCTAGTCCCTTATATCTATTTCTCACTTCCACTGTATAATCATAAGGGATTTGAGTTAGGTCATACCTGAATGGTCTAGTGGTTTTCCCCACTTTCTTCAATTTAAGTCTGAATTTGGCAATAAGGAGTTCATGATCTGAACCACAGTCAACTCCTGGTCTTGTTTTTGCTGACTGTATAGAGCTTCTCCATCTTTAGCTGCAAAGAATATAATCAATCTGATTTCGGTGTTGACCATCTGGTGATGTCCATGTGTAGAGTCTTCTCTTGTGTTGTTGCAAGAGGATGTTTGCTATGACCAGTGCGTTCTCTTGGCAAAACTCTATTAGCCTTTGCCCTGCTTCATTCCTTATTCCAAGGCCAAATTTGCCTGTTACCCCAGGTGTTTCTTGACTTCCTACTTTTGCATTCCAGTCCCCTATAGTGAAAACGACATCTTTTTTGGGTGTTAGTTCTAAAAGGTCTTGTAGGTCTTCATAGAACTGTTCAACTTCAGCTTCCAGCGTTACTGTTCGTGGCATAGACTTGGATTAGTGTGATATTGAATGGTTTAATGGCAATGGATTCTGGCAAAAGTAGATCGTAGGTTTCCAGTCAGCGATACAAAGGCTGGCTTAGAATGGAGTCTAGGTAGGTATCTATCAAAAAGAAAGAAGAAATAAGATTTTTTTAAAAAAAGGAGAAAGCAGAGCCAGGATATCTATTATATCCAAAGTCACACGCCAAATTAATTCCAAAGCTGTGTTTTATTCCTAGTTAGTATGTTTCTAGAACCTGCCTTCTTCACCACTCTGCTTTTATTTGCCTATGATCTTTATTCCTGAGGAAAAGATAAAAGAATGAAGTTAATCATGTAGTGATATAGAGAATAATATAACTGACTTAATTTTTTCTGACAAAGCAAGAGACATTATGGGGAGGGGTGCCCAGGCAGAGAGCAGGAGGGTTAGGGAACCCAGAAGAACTGTTCTGCCACATGGCTCACAATCTCGGGTTTTATGGAGAAGGGTTAGTTTCTGGGTTGTCTCCGGCCGACTGACCTGACTCAGAGGCCTTGGTGGCGGTGAATGAATAGCTCAGCCAAGATGGATTCCAGCGAGGAGTAACATAACTGGCTTTACTTGTAACTTTGTTGGAAAGGAGTTAAGGAAATAGCAATTTTAAAGGAATAAGAGCTAGTTTTGAGGGCTACTGGAGAAGAGGCAGAATTCAGTCAATATTGCTAAGGAGAAGCATGAAGAAACCCACAGCACCACCCTGCCTCACTATTTCCATAAATATTTTAAACAATTCTTATTTTCAGGCAAAGCCCCCTTTCCAGAGTAAGATCTACAGAGAATTAAAATAGCAGATTGAGAAGGAATCTTAAAAATCAATTCACCTCAGATGGGGAAATGAGACCATTGAGACCATCAGGGAGATTGTTTCAGGTTCACACACAGGCTGACTTGGAGTCAAAAATGTCCTTCTAGACTGTATTTTAGTCTGTAGTTTTAATTATTTAAATATCTATGAATTTTTGCGTGGGCCTGGTGGTTAAAACAGTAAAGTAGAAATGGTGTTTGCTATTTTTGGCTCATCTGCAAACTTGCTGGCAGCTATGTCATGTCTCATTCACTTCATCCAAGATTTCCAGAAACTCCAAGTTACCATATGTGGAATAGGAGTCTCATTAATCCTCATTCAAAATATTAGAAGGACTGAACTGTGAGTTAACTTGTACACAATATTAATATTTTGAGGTTTTTGGATAAAATCCACCATATAAGCAAAGAAAAGGGAACTATCTTCCTCTTCTGGATCAAGAATCAATATCCTGAAGAATAGTGAACTTTAAATTCAATAAAGAAAGTAAATATTCCTCTTTGAAATCTGACAGTCAAAATTGGAACAATTTCAATGTCCATGAAATTTCAAAAGTAATCATAAAATGAGCTTGCCTCCAAAATCTTTCTGTGTAAAAGTAGAAGCATTTTAAAATTACTTTTGGGACTTTTCTATCCTGAGGAAACAGCTGGTCACACTCTCCACTCAACAGTGTATTCCCACGTCATCTTTGGAAAACTAAATACTGTAATTTACTTCAGCCATAATATATTAATATTTATTATTTGAAGAAGGAAAAATAACCACTGATATTTTTTTCTTCTCTGAGAAGCACTGCATTCCTGAAGATTTATGAGAATCTATTTGTATTGTCTTATTTACTAATCTTTATCAATCTCTAGTGAGTGAATATTTTACTCTGTTAAGAGAAAACTCCACATTGTTCATTGCACTTGATAATTAAATATTTCATTTTGTGTTAGAGAACACCACTTATCTCATCCTCAATAGAAATAAATACTCATTTATTTTCCTTTCTTTCCTATTCAGAGGCCAATCAAAACAAATGATTTTATACAACATGAAGTTTAGCAAATGCCCACACTAAAAAGCATAGTAAAGTTCTTAATTAACCAGTCTGTTACCCTTACCAGGTTGTAACCTCAGAAATATTAAAAGAACTAAAATGATGTAATTTTAATAATCTGTTATTGAAAATTTGAAAAGAGAAATATTTTTGCTGTCAAGTACAAATGGCATTTGCTAACCTCTTCCAAAACAACTCAGAGAATTCAGCTTATTACAATTATATCTGTCCACAAAATATACATGAATCATCTGATGAAGATATCTACACCTTATTGAGCTCCTTGGTTCTCAGCATCTTGCCATCTGGGTTCTGCTACACTACTGAAACTGATTCTGACAGTCATCAATAGCCCCTTGGACACTAATATCACCTTGAAATGAACTTTTTCCTTGGTATTTCTTAGAACTCTCTCCTAATACGTCTTCTCAATTTCTATATTTTCCTTGAGTGATTTCAGATGTTCTTTTGACTTCAATCACATCTAGGTTGCTGAACGAGTTTTTATAGTCCAGATAGACTTCTGAATATCAAGCTTTTATATTCACTTTCATATTATATATCTCTGCTTAGATATCTGATCAAAATCTTATGCTCAATATTTCTAAAACTGAACTCATATTCTCATCCTCCACAAACTGCATTGCCATCTGTGCTCTGAATTTTAATGAATTGATCCATCAGTGTTTCAGTTGCTTAATCCATAACCCTTATAAGTCTTCATTACTGACTCTTTCTTCTTTCCCCAACACCTACAACTAGTTAGTTGCCAAGTTCTCATGTTCCACTTTTTAAATTCTTTAAAAATCTATTCATGATTAATATTACCCCTATTGTTTAGACCACAATTATCTTTTGCTTGGATTAATATAAAGGAATCCCAACTGGACTTTCTGTATTCAATCTTATCTTTCTCTAACTCATTCTTTATACTGATTCCCAGGTGGCACTAGTGGTAAAGAACTGGAGACTTAAGAGATCGGGGTTCAATCCCTGGTTTGGGAAGATCCCCTGGAGGAGGGCATGGCAACCCACTCCAGTATTCTTGCCTGGAGAATCTCAGGGACAGAGGAGCTTGGCGGGCCACACTCCATAGGGTCACAAAGAGTTGGACACTATTAAAGCGACTTAACATGCACACAAAATTATAATATGGGCATGTCATTTCCTTCTGTCACTCTTTACTCTCTAAATGTTAGGAGGCATCCTTAATGCCTCATTTCTCTTTCTCTTCCAAACCCAAGTCCCATCAATTCAACAATTTGAATGATAGTGAATATGACCGTTTCTCTCTATTCCCAAGTCTGAGTTAAATGTCCACATTGGATACTTTTAGAGCCACTGGACTTCCCCCTACTAAAGATGGCAATGATCACACTTTTTGGTAAATGTCTCCTCGCTTTTCTGTGACCTCTGCTGCTGCCGGTGCTGCTAAGTCACTTCAGTCGTGTCCGACTCTGTGCGACCCCAGCGACAGCAGCCCACCAGGCTCCCCCTTCCCTGGGATTCTCCAGGCAAGAGCACTGGATTCGGTTGCCATTTCCTTCTCCAATGCATGAAAGTGAAAAGTGAAAGTGAAGTCACTCAGTCGTGTCCAGCTCTTAGCGACCCCATGGACTGCAGCCTACCAGCCTCCTCCATCCATGGGATTTTCCAGGCAAGAGTACTGGAGTGGGTTGCCATTGCCTTCTCCATCTGTGACCTCTAACTCACTCTAAACTCTTTAAGGCTTAAGACCTTATCCTGTTCACTCTTACATTTCCAGCATCTAGCTCTTTGATAAAAATATAATAGGAGATTGTTAATAGGTGACTGAAAAAAAGAAAGAAAAAGAGGAAGGAAGGGGAGGAAAGATGACAACTAGAAAAGTCACATTGTTTATTTTTTCAGAAAGACAAGCTATGTTATTTCATCTCAAAATTCCCAAGGAAACAATTATTTCAAAATGAGTAGCTACAAAGCTGAGCAAAGATGTACTGAATGTATGAAAGACACCCCACAGTAGGAAGGGAAAAAAGAAGACACAATTGTTAAAAAAAAAAAGAAAAGAAAAATCCATCTTCATGGCCTCCATCTCACTGGACTTGCCCTTTCCCTGTGCCAACAGATACTATTACCCTGAGTTGTACTAGACATTTCCAGCCCAGACAGAAAAGTATTTTAAATGTGGCCTGTGCCGTAAGAAAAAGAAAAAGACTACCACTCCAAAATAAAATCATGAGAATTAAAAACAAAACTAAACTTTAACGAAGCCAATAATATCTGTTGATATAAAACTTCTGTTCTGAGCCTTGACTTTATTTATTTTTAAAGGTTAGCTGGTCTAAATCATGATGTTTCAATTGTAAGAAAGGCACTCAGTTCTTGATTTTAGCACTCAAATAAGCAGGGGGAACCTTTAAAGAAACTGAGATGAAGCTGGTTAATTGAGTGAGTTTTTTTTTTTTTAACCATGTTCCTCATACTACCCCCAACTTAATGCTACCTCCTTGGGGGACTGACTGAACAAGAACTGCAGAGTAATGTGATGCTGCTCAGTTCCCACGAATGAAAAAACATGATTTATGTGTGTGTGTTTTTTTTAATATGGTAAGTAAGGAAAAGAAAAAGAAATCTGAGATCTGATTGCAAAGCAATGCTCATGATCTTTTAATGTCTTCCTTTCTCTGCTCCAGTCTTATCCCAGGGCAGAAGGACCAGATGTGAAGTGATTCACAAGCAATATGAGGTGACAGTTCTTCCTTGTCTTGAAATTCTAAACACATTTCAAAGACACATTTTCAAGTGAGCCAAACCCATTTGAAACCACCCTCCTTAAAAATGACATCTTTTTTTCTTTTTTTTTCCCCCTGCTTTGACTCCATATACCTCAGACTGAGATCTCTGGATATTTGAAAGTGAAATTACTTTTTTTTTTAAAGTAATTTTGCAATTCAGTTCAGTTCAGTTCAGTCGCTCAGTCGTGTCCGACTCTTTGCAACCCCATGAATCTCAGCACGCCAGGCCTCCCTGTTCATCACCATCTCCCGGAGTTCAATCAGACTCATGTCCATCGAGTCCGTGATGCCGTCCAGCCATCTCATCCTCGGTCGTCCCTTTCTCCTCCTGCCCCAAATCCCTCCCAGCATCACAGTCTTTTCCAATGAGTCAGCTCTTTTCATGAGGTGGCCAAAGTACTGGAGTTTCACCTTCAGCATCATTCCTTCCAAAGAAATCCCAGGGCTGACCTCCTTCAGAATGGACTGGTTGGATCTCCTTGCAGTCCAAGGGACTCTCAAGAGTCTTCTCCAATGCCACAGTTCAAAAGCATCAATTCTTCAGCGCTCAGCCTTCTTCACAGTCCAACTCTCACATCCATACATGACCACAGGAAAAACCATAACCTTGACTAGACGGACCTAGTCGGCAAAGTAATGTCTCTGCTTTTGAATATACTATCTAGGTTGGTCATAACTTTTCTTCCAAGGAGTAAGCGTCTTTTAATTTCATGGCTGCAAACACCATCTGCAGTGATTTTGGAGCCCCAAAAAATAAAGTCTGACACTGTTTCCACTGTTTCCCCGTCTATTTCCCATGCAGTAATGGGACCGGATGCCATGATCTTCGTTTTCTGAATGTTGAGCTTTAAGCCAACTTTTTCACTCTCCTCTTTCACTTTCATCAAGAGGCTTTTTAGTTCCTCTTCACTTTCTGCCATAAGGGTGGTGTCATCTGCATATCTGAGGTTATTGATATTTCTCCCGGCAATCCTGATTCCAGCTTGTGCTTCTTCCAGTCCAGCATTTCTCATGATGTACTCTGCATAGAAGTTAAATAAGCAGGGTGACAATATACAGCCTTGACGTAGTCCTTTTCCTATTTGGAACCAGTCTGTTGTTCCATGTCCAGTTCTAACTGTTGCTTCCTGACCTGCATACAGATTTCTCAAGAGGCAGGTTAGGTAGTCTGGTATTCCCATCTCTTTCAGAATTTTCCACAGTTTGTTGTGATCCACACAGTCAAAGGCTTTGGGAGAGTCAATAAAGCAGAAATAGATATTTTTCTGGAACTCTCTTGCTTTTTCCATGATCCAGCGGATGTTGGCAATCTGATCTCTGGTTCCTCTGCCTTTTCTAAAACCAGCTTGAACATCAGGGAGTTCATGGTTCACGTATTGCTGAAGCCTGGCTTGGATTAATGAGAAAAAAAGGAGTTACTTTGACTCTGGAAAAAGTCAATTCGATTTACTCCAATGTTTTCTATCCCTTTATGTACTTGGTTTTCTCTATAGTGTCTCAACACACATTTCATGATGGTGTTCCAAATGAGCATTCAGTATCCCTTTTATAAATTATTTTAATTTTTCTGACCATATAGTTTATGCAGAATATTAAAGAAATACCCAAATAAAAATGACTCATAATGCCACTGGCAATAAATAACTTCATTTTTCGATATTTTCTTCATGTTTTAATATAGCTAAGGTCAAGAAGTTCCCTATAGAGTTTTCACTCTTACAATTTTACCCAGAGTAATTTACATATCCAAAATATCATAAAAACATTTTTTTATTGCTAATGTTGGATTTCATGTAGTTTTCAATACTATAAATTTTGCAGTCATAATTATCTTTATATTTTCTAAGCACAGAGTCAAAGCTAAATTACTGTATCCAATAACATTTATTGCATATATTTTGAGGCCTGTTTGATTTTTTTTTGGCCAGTTTGACTTTTGTTTGATTCCCATTTCTAAATAACATTTAAAAAGATGGTAAAAGTTGACTTTCTTGTATGTATTTAAGAACAATCCTTTCACTATAATTTTAAGGACATCAGCATTATTTCCTTTACCTTTCAAGTTTAATGAGCACAATGGAATGTCCTTATTATTCTACTTGGCATTTTTTATTAATAAGACTGCTGAAATTTGATGGTGTTTAGCACATCCATACCTAGACACACATACATTCATATTCTTCAGTGTCTAGTTGCATATGCACACAGATATGTCCTTTATATGGTCATTTTATTTACCTTTTGGGGCCTTCCTTATATTTCTATGACCATAATCAGAGTGTCTAACTTCATTGAGAAGTCCACCCTGTGTTTGAGGTCAGCCTCAGATGGTCCAGAAAAATGCTTCACCCAAAATCAAGTTTCTTGACACCATTCAATAGAACCACATAGACCAAACTCTGTTCTCAGGTATGAGCTGGCATGAATGCTGAATTTGTCCTGAAAATCTAGCCCTATGTTTTCTGGACCCACTGCTGGGGGAAGCCTGAGTTTATTAAGTAATTATTCCCCAAGGAGGTGGCAGCTGATGCCAAGAGAGAGGATGAGATCACTTTGATTTCCTATCTGGCCTTTTGGATCAGCTCAGTCTGTTTCTTTGAGGGGCAACAGAATAAGGGACTGGAGCATCCTGAAATACTTTATTTTTAACCATATGTCTCTGTGTTTATTACTGAGTATGAGATCAGAAGACCATATGGACTGACTTGGGGATGATATTTTAAGAAATTATTAAAATGATTCATTGTAAGTGCAATGGATAAACACAAAGACATGACAAATGGGATCATTAATAATTTGATAATGTTTTGGATGCAGTTACAGTTAACAGTATACACTGATGTCTCACAGAAGAAGCAAAATGTGTTTTAAGATAGCAAGAGACATGGGATTGGCAAGTAAACAAATGACAACAACCAAACCCCCACAGCTTTCAACAGATTCCCCCCAAAGATCTAATTGTCGCAATTCAATTCCATTAGACTAGAGAGAATAATTGAGACCATTGCCATCTAACACCTCTTTCTCACAATAGTAACACCTAGTAGCCCAGTGTTTGCAAGGTCTAACCTGTTCCAGCTGCAGGAACCCTGCTGGACCTCCCCCTCAAGAAAAGATTTTCGCTTCCTTCCACCTGAGATGAAAACACAATAGCAGTTCTTCCCAAAAAAACACTTTTGAGCTCTGTATTCTCAATTGTTCTCTGATCTCCACCCTGACCTACCAAACCATTCTCAACAGTGAATTGATAGAAAATGGTAAATATCAATGGCAAATACCTATCACCTATTTCTATTATATAAGAATAATAGCTTTCACTAATTACCATATGCAATGCACTGAGCAATATGGTAAGCATATTTTGAAAAGTGTAAATGTATTTTCACAAGCTATAGACTACACTCTATTATTATTACAATTATTATTACTATTTTTTAATTGTAATAATAATAGAATGTAGTCCGTAGGTTATGAGAATATTATTATTACTAGCTACCATTTATCACATGCCTACATTGTTACAGACACCATGTTGAATGTGTTATAATATTTATATTCTCAACAACTCTATTGATAGGTATCAACCCTGAGTACTCATTGGAAGGACGGATATTGAAATTGAAGCTCCAACACCTTGGCCACCTGATGCAAAGAGCCAACTCATTGGAAGAGACCTGATGCTGGGAAAGACTGAAGGCAAAAGGAGAAGGGGCAGCAGAGGATTAGGCAGTCTGGCTTCTGAACCTTCATCCTTAACTACCATGCACTTCCTAGATCAACCTCCTTCCACCCCAATGCTCTTTCCATGTCCATTTCTTCACCAGGGGTAGCTGGAGCCACCTCACACCAATTTGCAAAAACCAACTGTTAAAATATCAGGAAATTTGTAAACAGGTGACCAAACATAGTCAGTATTAAGAATTAAATTGTAGAAATCTGTAATCAAATTAACTATATTAAAAATAAAGGTAAATTCTTTTGTACCTTTGTGACTCATTTTAGTTTTAATACTAACAATATTGGTGGTAATAACATTAATAATAAAATTAATAAATAATACTAATACCATTAACAATATTACCACTGCTAATACTATATAATGTACTGTACATATTATCTTACTACATTTCCAAATTATTTTATTATATTTACTGTTACCAAGGCTCTTGAGATTATGCACCCATTGCATCCGTATGGTGGGAGCACTATGTAATGTTCTGTACACCTGTTCCTAACTGTGCTTTTAGTGATTATCGACAGGCCACCTTAGGACTATTTGCACCACAGAAATAGGCGAATGGGCTACAAATCAGCACATGTATTCCCTCACATAGTCAGTTGTTAAACATTTACTCATACCACTGACAAAGGTCATGAGTATTCAAAAAGAATTCTCTGGAAAATTGTCCCTAAATATTTAGGCTATATGAGGAAACCTTTAGTTTATGTCACACTCATTCAAATGATACAGCATGAATTCACTGGATTAAAAAAAAGTGAGCAGTCCTGGTGACAGTAGTGACACTTTTTGAATATAAACACTTCAAAGTAATAGTTCCTAGAGAATTGTTGCTGGTATTCAAACTAAGAGGCTTTTAAGCTTCTCCACAAAATTTATCTGTCTACCTCTCTAAATCATGAAAGCAACTTAGTATAAAACAAAGGGTGGAAAGAAGATAATAGATTCTAAATTCATACAATATAATACAGTGCGGATCATCTAATGAACCATTATAGTTTCCAGTGGCAGATCTCACCCTTTAGAAGGACAAAACAGTGAAAGGTGACACTAAGCTCACAGACCAGAGGAGAAACCCAGCTCAGTGTGAGTGGTGTCATTAGTGGGGCACAGTCTGAGAGATGTAAACCAGCCTGTGTGATCCCAGACCGCCTGGCTTGGTAACGTGATGCTTGGTAATTCTGCCTTGTGGGTCAGTGGTTCAACCTGCTTACGCTGAGGTTAGATGAAAGCTGCTGGCCGCAGAAAGTGATTTAATGCTTCCAGTGAAATGAAGCAGTTAGCTCAGCTCAGTTCTGCCTGGACTCCTGTTTTTTCCCATAACAGTTAGCAGTCGTTAGCACACTTGTTGACAGTTTACGCAGAAAGGCCAGGCCCAGAGATTAAAAATCACATCTCACCTTGGTGGTCCCTCCAGAACAGAGCTGGAAAGGTAAGAAATCTTGTCCCACCGCTTGGTCTCATTAGAGAACCTTCATATCCACCATAATGCTTCTTTCTCAAAGAGCCTGGAGTCAAGAGTTCAAAAGAACACCAGGAGGAAACAAACAATATTTGTAAAGCCTCTTTGCTCGTCATTTCCCTTTTGATTTGAGATAAGAAAATGCAATATTTGTAAGGTCACAGTCTTAAATCACATTCTTTGGGTGAACATTTTCAGTAGAGGAAAATTTTGAACAGCTGAATGCTGTTTGTAGGACTTATTTCAAATCATTAAAGTTGGAAAAATAATAAGTTATAGCACGGAATTTTAAAAGACCTCATAATGGTAGAAAAGTGTAGTTGAGTGAAGAGACCACTCTGAACTACTTTAAATATTTAGATCTTTGGAAAAAACGCCAGGTGGTGTAAAAGATTCAGAGACTGGGGTGCAAGGGGCTAACAGGCATGAAACTGTGTGCGTGTATGTTAGTTGCTCAGGCATGTCCAACTCTTTGCAACCCCATGGACCGCAGCCCACCAGGCCCTTCCGTCCATGAAATTCTCCAGACAAGAATATTAGAGTGGGCTGCCATTCCCAGAACACTAGAGGGGGTTGCCATTTCCTTTTCCAAGGGATCTTCCCAACCGAGGGACTGAACCCAGGTTTCTGGCACAGCAGGCAGGTTCTTTACTGTCTTAGCCACCAGGGAATCCCATAAGAATCTTAGTCCTAACCCTATCATTTATAGAGCATTACAAACTTCAGAAAAAAAGTCATGTTAAACTTGATGGAATTCCGTCTCTGACATTTTATGGTGCAGACTCTTTTTAGGCAGATGAAATATTTCTAAATACCTAAAAGTATTACTACGTGTAAAGTACTTGGCACAAAGTCTGGAGTATAATTGCTATATATTTAGTTCTCATATTATTTTTGTTATTACTATTATTATGATTATTATTTAAATGCTAAGTTACCCAAAGCAAATTATAAATGAGTTTTGGGAAACTAAAACTCTAGCCCTAGCCTGGATTTTTTTTTTTCATTAAACTATAGAAAAATGT
Organism: Oryx dammah; assembly: GCF_014754425.2. Taxonomy (NCBI): domain Eukaryota; kingdom Metazoa; phylum Chordata; class Mammalia; order Artiodactyla; family Bovidae; genus Oryx; species Oryx dammah. The sequence continues at coordinate 30,611,989 of NW_024070203.1, forward strand.
CATATCCAGTAGATAATCATTTACCAAACTGTTGTTCATAGGAATAATAATTCTTCAAAATGTTCCTTTATAAAATTATTCCTTGGATGAAAAGAAAATTGAGGAGATGCTTCCTACTACATACCCTTAGAAAGTAACTGCATATTAGTTTATTAAATATTCAGAGCAGTTTTGAGGAGAGAAGTGTATCTAATTTGGCATACTTTAATATTCTCAAAGTTATTTGGTGATAAACCTCATTAGTGCATACCTACATGGATCTCCAATTGAACTACAGACCTCATTTTTGAATTGTCTTGAGTTAAGTCTTGGCCTCAGTATTTGCCTATTCCAACCCCTTTGGATAAGTGCTTATTAAGTGACAGACACAGTTCTTTACAGTGATTATCCCACTTAATCCTGGCAATCGGTGGCTTCATGGTATCTTTGCAGATGAGTAAGAGGAAGTTCAAAGATGTTTAAAACTTGTATAAAATTATACAACCAAGATTCAACTGTAGAGTTGTCAGTATCCAGGACCCAGACTTTTAAGCTCTAGGCTATTCTGAATGACGATGAATAAATGAATGAATGAGTATAAATATTTCCTGAGTTGGACTGGAGTGATGGCTGAGTTTGGACAGTGACCAACTCCCTCGAAGAAAACTTGATTGGATACCATGACTATTCACAGGGATTGGACATCCCCCACAAAGGAACCTTGAGCAGATACCTCCTAAGTGACCCCAGGGCACGGGGCTAAGAAACTGAGACAGGAGGGGGAGCTAGGTTCTGAGTTCCTGTGTCACAGTCAAAATGAGTTAGTGAGGGAAAGGTCTGTCCTGAGAGGAGTGAGTGCTTTGTCTTGGTAGTTAGTGTAACCAGGAGCTCCACTTTCATGCATCCTTCCCCAGCTCTCCACATATGTGTTCCATGTATGTTTGCCCAAATTAAAAGTATATATTCCCCTAGCTCTTAACCAACAAGCACTATATTACTTTTAGCTAAAAGGACACTTCGTAAAGAGGCATACTACCCATTGCAGTAAAGTCTGAGTCACACCCTTGTGTGGTCTACAAGGTCAGGTCTTGCTTGTATGGCCTTCTTCTTGATAAATAAGCCTATGATCCCTGGTTTGCATCCAAGAACAGAAATTTCTAAGAGGGTCATGTTTGGCAACATGGGGGACTTAGTGCTTACCTCACTGATAACTTTCAGTTTCTTAGCTTGGAGTCATGATTATACTTTTTAGAATTGGAGCCTGTTGTTTATAAAGACCAAAGGTCATTTATTTATGGTGAATCCAATCACAAGATATAATTGATTTTTCAGCTGTTAACAACGAAGGAGGAAGAGGTAAATTTAATTGCTAGATTTCACTAGCAGATAAAATTTGTGATTTCCAGATAATCCTCCTGTATGATCATTAGTTACTGTGCAAAAAAAATAAATCCAATTTCCTCAGATATTCTGATCTTTCAAGAGTAATAAGAAAAATACCATGATTTCTAAATATAGTGTCAATTATTCAAAATTTGATAAAATTTTCCTTCAGGGAAAAAAGCCACTTGTGGGCTTCATTCAGGCTATTGATTACTTGATAGTAATACTGACTATAGGTGGTTCCATCAGGAAGATGATTTCATATAGGTAGCTTCATCAGGAAGGTCTACCCAGGTGGCGCTAGTGGTAAGGAACCCACCTGCCAATGCAGGAGATGTAAGAATCTGTGTGCCAGTGCAGGAGACTCAGGGGACATGAGATCGACCCCTGGTCAGGAAGATGCCCTGGAGGAGGAAATGGCAACCCACTCCACTATTCTCGCCTGGAGAATCCCATAGAGGAGCCTGGTGGGCTACAGGCCATGGGGCCATAAAGAGTCAGACACGACTGAAGTGACTGAGCAGGCACCCATCCATCAGGAAACTTGGTCTATAAGATATCTGAAGATACTTTGCTCTGGATTTATATATTATTTGAGATTTGTACATAAATTGAGAGAAAAATAGAGTGGATTGCATGCTATCATAGACAACGGGGTAAATTACCTCTTAAAGAGAGGCTACCTAATACATATTCTGCAACGTTTAACAATAGAAAAGGGTCAATGGAGGTTTACCTCTTTTTTCTTGTTGTTTGTTTTCTTGTATATGGCAAGAATACTACTTTTCTTTTAATTTCAGATATTTAAAAATTTAAATTATAGAAGTAATACATGAATAAGGGAATTTCAAGCATCCAAGGGCTTTCCTGATAGCTCAGTTGGTAAAGAATCTGCCTGCAATGCAGGAGACCCCAGAGATCCTGGGTCAGGAAGATCCCCTGGAGAAGGGATAGGCTACCCACTCCAGTATTCTTGGGCTTCCCTTGTGGCTTAGCTGTAAAGAGTCCACCCGCAATGCAGGAGACCTGGGTTGGGAAGATCCCCTGGAGAAGGGAAAGGCTACCCACTCCAGTATTCTGGCCTGGAGAATTCCACGGACTGTATAGTCCATGGGGTCGCAGAGTCAGACACAACTGAGCAACTTTCACTTTCATTTTCAAGTATCTATAATAATATTAGTTCACACAGAAATAAGCCCACATCTCTGAAAGCTATTACCAAAAATATTGTATCATTCCATATTTTTATTTGCTTATTCAAATACATATGCACTTGTTGGTGGCTCAGTAATAAGGAATCTGCCTGCCAATGCAGGAGATGCCTGCCAAGCAGAAGACATGGGTTGGATCCCTGAGTGGAGAAGATCTCCTGGAGAAGGAAATGGCAAGCCACTCTAGTATTCTTGCCTAGGAAATCCCATGGACAGAGGAGCTTAGTGGCTATAATCCTTGGGGTCAAAAAAGAGTTGGACATGACTTAGAGATTAAATAACAGGCAGGGATTGTTGATTTGTTTTTCTTACAAATACATGCATCAAAAATTAATTTTATAATTTCATATAATTTTTAATATAATTTAATTTCATATAAATTTCAATGATTTTATTATACTTGACACCTTTCCTGCATATATATATGTCTTCACTTCTGTATATACTTGCACTACCTCATTCTCTCTGAGAACTACAGCATATTCCCTAATTTGGATGATCTAAATTTATTCCTTAATTTGGCAGCACTGAATATTTCAACTATTTTCCTACTTATAGACATTGCTTTATTGTTTCCAGCTTCTTAAAATTAAAAAATGCTGCAGTAATTTTTAGAATTTGATAAACTGATTCTGCTACTGCTAAGTCGCTTCAGTCGTGTCCGACTCTGTGTGACCCCATAGACAGCAGCCCACCAGGCTCCCCCATCCCTGGGATTCTCTAGGCAAGAACACTGGAGTGGGTTGCCATTTCCTTCTCCAATGCATGAAAGTGAAAAGTGAAAGTGAAGTCGCTCAGTCGTGTCTGACTCTTAGCGACCCCATGGACTGCAGCCCACCAGGCTCCTCTGTCCATGGGATTTTCCAGGCAAGAGTACTGGAGTGGGCTGCCATTGCCTTCTCCAAAGTCCATGTAAAAGAAAAATATATAAGAATTGCTTAAAAGTCTTAAAACACAATAATGTTAATATGGTGAAGTAATTTATTATTTATTGAAACAATATAAAGCTAATTATATTCAAAATAATAAAACACTTGCTTAGGCATAGACACTTAATTCAAGGAACTGAATTCAATAAATGAAACAACTAGTCTACAAGTCAGTGGGGAAATTATGCATTTACCAGCAATTGGTATTGAGGTAATTGTTATTTATTAGAAGAAAATAAATTTAACCCCAATTGTGTGTCCACAGATGAATATAAATTTAAGACAATAGTTCCCACCAGAAAAATAAAAGTATTAAAAGAAAAAAATTAACTTATGAGTGTATATGTCCTTAGGGGTAAAGGAAAGCTTAGTAAAGAAGATGGGAACAAAAAGATATAATGGAAAAATAAAATATCAGATAACATTATAAAACCATGAAATAAACTAAAAATTCTTTGAATGGAAAAAGGCAACTTAATTTAAAAGGACAATGACTAACTGGGAAAAACATTTGCTACACATACACAAAAAAGTGACTAATACTCTTAAGATATAAGTAGTTCTTCAAATTACTATGAACAATGTATAGCACAAGGAAAATTGATATTCAGGAGAATGGGGGAAAAGGCAACAATAAAATAAAACTTTGCCCTTTAGATTGATAACATGTAAGATCATGTTCACACCCAATGCCCACGAGACTGCCAGGAAAACAACATGCACACACTCAAGAGCAATGATGAGTCTAAAAACTTTTAGAAGTTTTGGGAAATAAATCTGGCTATATTCTTTTAATCTTGGGAAAGATTGAGGACAAGAGGAGAAGGGGGCGACAGAGGATAAGATGGTTGGATGGCATCACTGACTCAATGAACATGAGTTTGAGCAAATGCAGGGAGATAGTGAAGGACAGGGAAGCCTGGCATGCTGCAGTTCATGGGGTTGCAGAGTCGGACACAACTTAGTGACTGAGCAACAATAACAATATTCTTTTAAACCACAAGTGTGAATAACATTTAATCAAGCACCTCACTCCTAGGAAATTGTTTTTCAGAAAATACTGACAAGTGTATAATGATACTCTTTTCAAACAGGAACATGGTTTGTTGTTTCCTGAATACAATAGGCAAGCATCCAGAAAACTAGGGGGGTCAATTTGGGCCAATTTGGGCTCTTGCACATAAATATGCTTTGCTTTTGATGTTTTTTTCTCTGTACCAGAAAACCATAGGAGGAGAAAAGTCAATAAAGTTGAGTGAGCCTTTAATCTCCTTGCTGCTACTGCTTAAAAGAAATGCGGGTAAGAAAGGGGAGAGGGGGACTAAGCAAAGAGAAACAGAAGTGTGAAGGACTCAGGCAGAGAGCTAAGGTTTTGCAGTTCAGTGCGATTCACGGGGTTGCAGAGTTGGACACGACTGAGCGACTGAACTGAACTGAACTGAACTGAAGGATCTTTGACTGAGTCTGTACTGAACAAATGTGTAAAATAACCCTACCTTCTAGGTCATCTACGAGCATGCAGTTGAGCTCCCTGTGCTATATAGCAGCTTCCCTTTAGTTATCTTTTTTAGACATAAATGGTAACCTACTCCAGTATTCTTGCCTGGGAAATCCCATGGACAGAGGAGCCTGGCAGGCTACAGTCCACGGTGTCACAAAGAGTTGGACACGACTGATTAACAAACACAAAGATGACCTTAGTGAAGGACAGAGAAGCCTGGCGTGCTGCAGTCCACAGGGTTGCAAAGAGTTGGACACGACTTAACGACAGAAAGATGAATAACAACAAATAATGACCTTGGGCTTCCCTGGTGGCTCAGCAGTAAAGAATCCATGTGCCAGTGCGGGAGACGCAGGCGACTCGGGTTCCATCCCTGAGTCAGGAAGATCCCCTGGAGAAGGAAATGGCAACCCATTCTAGTATTCTTGCTTGGAAAATCCCATGGACAGAGGAGCCTGGCAGGCTACAGTCCATGGGGTCACAAAGAGTTAGACATGACTTAGCGACAGCAACAAGAATAAAGTGATGACCTTCAGGGGTGTGATGGTGGGTGGTGGTGGGAGAGAGGCTCAAGAAGGAAGGGATATATGTATATATAGCTAATTCATTCTGTTGTACAGCAGAAAGTAACACAACATTGCAAAGCAATTATACTCAACAACAACAACAACAAACCCTTGCTCCCTGCCATTTTGTAACTGTGTGGGGAAGAAAAGACAAATGCACACACCCAGCAAGGTGCCAATGAAACATCCGCAGTGGGTTAGTGGAAGAGCAGTCATGGTGCAAATATAAGCAAATTTCAGGAGAGACTTAATATCTTTATCATGAGTGTTGTATCAAAGCGGATTCATTTGTCTCCACCTGCTGATGTTTTACAAAGGAGGAACAGGAAGCTGGGAGTCAGAGTGGCCAAGAAAGGGTCTAAAAATAAATCTGCCCCTTTATTCCTGTAACATGTCTGATTCAGCACTTTTGCCCCCTAGGTTTTCCTTGGAGGTGCAAGACAGTGTTCCTTTCTTTGACAAAAGGTCCATTTTCTTCGCTTTTCCCCAGCCTTTTATTTGTCTTACTGGTCACAAGTAATGAGAACAAAACATCTGCTCTTTATGGAGTGTTTACTGGGTGTCAGGGACCTTGCCAAGCATTTTATGTAAGTGGCCTTCTCCAGTTTTCACAACAGCCCTGCGAGATTTGTATTTTTTATATTTTATAGATTAAGGAAACTCAGAGACTCAAAGTTATTAATACCTTGGGATGGAACTTACCAGCATCACATGGCAGTGATCTTCAAACCTGTGTTGAACTTCAGAGCCTCCAATGTGCTTAAACACGTTGTTAGCCTACTACCTTAAGACAGAACATTTTGGAGTGCAGGGCACTGTAATTTTTACTGCAATCTTACTTTTTTGCTTCACATCTTGACTTTTATTTTATTTTTTGTCTTGTGATTAAGGTCTTCTCAGGTGACTCAGAGGTAAAGAATCCACCTGCCAATGCAGGAGATACAGGTTCAATCTCTGGGTCAGGAAGATCCCCTGGAGAAAGAAACGGCAACCCAATACAGCATTCTTGCCTAGGAAATCCCATGGACAGAAGACCCTGGTGGGCCACAGTCCATGAAGTCACAAAGAGTCAGATGTGTGACTAGGCCTATAGATTACAGTTAATGTGCATGCCTCTTTATCTCAGGAGTTGATAAACACTCTTTACTGTTCTTTGCTTTTAGAAGCTCTACATTCAAAAATGCTATTGTAGATGCAGGAAGTAAAAGTAATATGAAAGTATGTAGAATTTGGTCCTTTGTGAAGGAGAGATTTGATTTGCCTTTGTCTTTGTTTCTGCCAAGGAAAGACTGAGGACCCACAATGCCTTGACTGGTTTTGATGTCTATTAGATGGATTTCTCCTGAGGAGTTTAGATAATCTCTGATATTTATATAGTGGCAATCATATCCCTGGCACTTAGCAATAGCCAGAAAGAGATTAGATAAAAGACTCTTAAGAGATTAGTGTAATGTAACCCAGACTTTGATGCATCTGTTCTCTGCTGGCTTTCCAAGTCCCGCCCACATGCTATTTTTCCCAGGAAATACAAGGGGCAATTTTAGGGTCTTCTACTAGGATTGTTTTCTCTGTTCCATTATTTTGAATATTATTGTCTTGGTGCCTGGATCTTCCTTGACATAAAATGTTTAAACACTCAATTTTCTTTTATTTATTCATTTATTTATTTTTTAATTTTTTAAAATTTATTTTAATCGGAAGCTAATTAAATTCACTATCATCATACAAGGGCTCTTTAGAAATATCCCAAACTATGTATGACCACTACTGAGATGGACCTCCAACTCAGTCACTTTTTAAAAGGAAAAATATATATATACAATTAATTAATTCCACCTCCTAAATCTTCAGACTCCTTTCACATTTTTTCAGAACATTCCATTTCTCTTCAACCTATTCTGCATTTCTTCAAACCAGAGTAATTGGGGCAAAAAGAATGCCTGATGATTGGGTGAAAGTGTTGGGACAGAGAAGAAGCCTTTGCACATTCCTTTGATTATTTTTACTGATTGCCCAACGTTCCTTTTTAAAGACAGCTCCATTTCTTAAAAGGCTGAGAATGATTGCTTATGCTAATCCTAATGCATATCTAAACATATTGGACACTTGGCCCAGTTTCTGTGTTTGAAATTGAACCCACATTGAATCCTACCAGGTCTCTGCCTGCTCTCCCACTCTCTCAAACACCCATAAAGACACGTACACACAGATTTCTTCTTGGTCAGTATGTGTTCCCTAAGGTTTGAAAACATCCCCTTAAAATACCCCCATACACGTTTCTAAACCACTAGTACCCTTCCTGGTGTCAAAGGAGTGCTCTCCCTCCACAGGCTTGTCTTACAAAGATTTTTTTTTTTTTTAAGTATATTTATCTTGCTTTACAACCAGTTTCTCCTACAAAAGATATTTAGTTTTATGCCCAATTTATATATTATAATTTCAAGCCATGGAGCATTTCCTTTATGAGATGATGTCTTTAATGAAATGTATGACATAAATTTTGAAATCTAGTGATAATTGCAACATTCAGTTGGCTTCTCCTTTGATATTTGCCACCCCTTGACTTTCATTTTTAATATTATTAACTAATATTTGTCAAAACAAGTAAAGTTACTAAGAGGAATGTAAAATCACTGAAAGAAAATTATTCTGAAAATTCTCTTAGGAAGTGACAAAGGCAAAACACAACTGCCCCCTCCGAGGTTTGAACTCAGGACCTTCAGATTATGAGACTGATGTGCTGCCTACTGCACTAAGGAGGCAAATTAGGAGCATGGCACTCTGTGGACACTCCTCACAAACAGGCATTTTCCTTTGAAGCCTGAAAACTGGTAGAATATTAGAATCATTGATTTTTTTATTGCTTTCAAAGTACATTTCAACAGTTGGCTCAAACTGTCTTTCAAAATTGAAGCTGCTTTAATTATACAGAATTTTCTAGTGTAGAGACACAATATACCAAGATAAAGTTAACCAGCGTTTTTTTATGTGGGCTCAGTTGAGTCCAACTCATTGGACCCTATGGATGGTGGCCCACTTGGATTCTCCAGGCAAGAATACTGAAGTGGGTTGCCATTTCCTCCTGCAAGGGATCTTCCTGACCCAGGGATTGAACCTATGTCTTCTGCAGCCATTGCAGGAGCATTCTTTACCACTGAGCCACCTGGGAAGCCCTCCTTTATGTGACCTTTCTCTTATATTAGGGCTTCTGTTGTGGCTCAGCTGGTAAAGAATCTGCCTGCAGTGTGGGAGACCTGGGTTCAATCCCTGGGTTGGGAAAAAAGACTAGCCAATTCAGTATTCTGGCCTAGAAAACTCCATGGACTGTATAGTCCATTGGGTTGCAAAAAGTCAGACAGGACTGAGTGACTTTCACCTTCACCTTCTTTTCTGTTAAGCTCCTTGCCCTTAAAGATCCAGGAAAGGATGAAGGAAATGGTAGGAATATTTTGGAAGAGGGTGGATTGCAAAATGTTGCTTATTGTCCTGATAGTTAATCTAATTTAACTGAGAAGAATATAGCTGCATTTTGTTCTGGCAAACAGCAGCATTTTCTTGGAGACCTGAAACATGCATTGCTACCACGGTTCTAGCTGAACAACCATGCCATTCCAAGCAGGTCACAGAAGGTGATTTCTGCAACCTTCTAAAGCTATTAGTAGTTTTGAATGATTTCTCCATGCAAATCTCTGCTTTCCCTACTGACTAGTTATGATGAAAAGAGACTGCTTGTAGTCCTAGTAGGTGAAAGAATCAACTAGGTATGAAATCTAAGCAGCCAGAACAAAGAAACACAGGCTGGCAGACCTGGGTAGAGTGAGGGAGTTTATTTTTAATATATCTGTAGGGCCATTTGTGTGTTAGATGTAAGCACAAAGCGAAGTTAACTTCAAGGAAAAAGGACATTGATTTACAGAAAACTACACATTAGTTATTTAATTTGCATATCTACACCTCTTCAAGATTACAGTTTCACTTTAGGAAACAGAGCATTAATAGTTTGACTTTTAATCAGCAGCTACCAGAGCTGTCATTTTTAAGATATCAGTTCCATATTTACTCACAATAATCTTTCCAAGAGCTCTGAAAAGCAATGGAGAAACAGACATAGAGAACAGACTTATGGACAAGTGGAGAGGGGAAGAGAGGGTGAGATGTATGAAGAGAGTAACATGGAAACTTATATTACCATGTGTAAAAGGGATAGCCAATGGGAATTTGCTGTATGTCTCAGGGAACTCAAACAGGGGCTCTGTATCAACCCAGAGGGGTGGGATGGGGAGGAGAAGGGAGGGAAGTGAAAGAGGAGGGGACATATGTCCACCTATGGCTGACTCATGTTGATCTTTGACAGAAAACAACAAAATTCTGTGAAAGCAATTATCCTTCTATTAAAAAATAAATTTAAAAAAATAAAAGAGCTCTGAAAAGCCTACGTTGTCCAGGGGGCAGATAAGACAATTTTTCTGTTAGCTGAAAGGAAAAAAAAAAAACAGATAACCATAGATGGCCATAACATTGTGTAAAACACACCTGCTTTGAATACAAAATATAAAACAACAGAAATAGATTAGAGGGAGGGAAGAGAGTCAATAAAGGGACGTGACTGAGGAAAGATACCCTACCAGACAAAAGGACGACATTGTGTTCAGATCCTTTTTTATTCCTGAGAAGAACAGATTTATCAAACTATCATGTTAAGGATAAAAATCACAACCACGACACAATCAAAAGTTTCTGTGGTTTGTGAAGCAAACTTGACAAAGCTGACCAGTCAAGGTACTCAAGGTTTTGTCTGTTGAACTAGAGTGTAAGCTCCTGTAGGTCAGGAGTTACAGCAATTTTTTTTTCTGCCCGTCTCTTTTAGAAGGTACGGGAAAGATGCTATCTGCCTCACAGACCTATAAAATGGCTCTGCTGAATCCGTTCTCACTCAGGTCCCTCGACACACTTCTGACTGGGGGCAGAGGGCAAATTGGACATCAAAGAGTTGCCAAAGGCTTTTCTGCTGTGGAAGGCTGAGGAGCTCTGGATGATTCTTTGATCTCTGTTTCCCTCCCTCTCCCCCCTCTGCCCCCACAAATACCTCACATCAGTCTTCCCTAGACCCCACCCTGTGTCTCTGCTCTCCTCAGCTGCTCTCACAGAAGACCCCTGACATCCTGGTCCACATTAAGGAACGAAACGAAACAAGAGTGCAAACAATCAACCTTCTAATCCAGACAAGCTGCTGTCATAGCCTTTGGCTCCCTTATCTGCACAGAGAAAACATTTGGTGAAACCTTTTAAATCTCAGTTAAAAAAAAAAAAATCAGGGGCAGTTGTTTCCCCCCTCTTCATTTTCTATAGAACCCAGATTCTACTGCTTTCTTTGGCTCACCTGCGAAAGAATCAAGAGGGAAAGTTTCTAAGGTATTAAATCTGAAGTGTATACATCTAGCTATAGAATTCTTGAAAATCTTTAAAACTTAAAGATTGTCTACTGTAAGCAAACCTGTCCTGAAAGTACAGCATTACATGAACTGCAATGTACAAGCAGAGGATGGTTTCTTTGGAGAACAAACTGATAGGCTTGTTAAAAAAAAAAAAAAAAAAAAACTATGTAGATGTTAGAATCTCTTACACACTGGAACACACAAGAAGAGTAGTTGAAAATAAACTTCAGTTTCATCAGGAGAGGCTTGGTTCAATATAAAAGACTGTCTAAAATGTATAAGATGTTTTAGAATCTACTCTAAAGAAAGAGAATATGCAATCACTAGCTTTGATGTTTTAGATTTCAAATGCCTAGAGGAAGGGAACTGAACCCCATGACCTTCTGAGGACTCTGCTCAGTGTGTGAAGCTCATTCCAGTTCTGGAATTGGCAGATGGTGTTCACCCTGGATTGAGTCCCTAAGTCAAACCCAGTACAGCATCACTCAAATATGTTCTGCTAAGTGGTAGTTACATAGCCTTATCATCAATACTTCACTCCCCCCTCCAAATCAAACATTGGTTAGCTTAATTTTACTTCAACTGACATGCATAGAGAATCTTCTATGTGCCAAGTTCCATTATTGGTGTACCAGTAGATATAATAGAGCAAAACTGAAAAATTCATCTCAAATTATATTTACAACTGGAGTTTTGTCCTCTGGCCTTTTCTATTATATGAGAATTGAAAGGGTCATAGAAGGCTCATCACATATGACAACCAGTTCTTCCTTCTAGGCTTACAGAGAAACTGGATTACTGGATTACTTTAACAGAGCTGGGCTTTTTGTTTTTTGGGTTTTTTTTTACTTAAAAAAATTACTTTTAATTAAGCTGGGCTTAATTTCTAGGCAGAGAGATGTTTTAAATCAGATAAAATAGTACAGTATGTTCATCTCTAAATGAGTCTAAAGCTTTTCCCTTTGTTACATCCTGATTATGCTGTCATTTTTTGTCATTAAAAGTAGATGGTCCCCAAAGTGCTACCCTCAGTCTTCAGATAGAAAAAAGAGAGTTGTTTTTTTTTTCTTGTCCTCTCACATTCCATCTATTATCACCTTAAAGCAAATGATTTCTAGGGTCTCTCTTTCCCAGATATCAGATATTCTAAGCTTTTTATTTCCCAGTTCTTTCCTCAAACATCCCCTTCACCTAATGCCGATCCTTACTACCTTGACTAAAGTGACTATTTCCTGCCACTCACCGCAAATCCCCTTATTATGCTCTTTTTCATAGCTCTTAAATATACTAAGTGAAAGTGAAGTTGCTCAGTCATGTCCAGCTCTTTGCAATCCCATGGACTGTAGCCTACCAGGCTCCTCTGTCCATGGAATTTTCCAGGCAATAGTACTGGAGTGGACTGCCATTTCCTTCTCCAGGGGATCTTCCCAACCCAGGGATCGAACCTGGGTCTCCGGCATACTAAAGAGTTCAATTATTATCTATTTTTTATATTCTACCCTCTTCCCACCTGTTATGGAATGTAAACTCATGGAGAGCAGGGGTTTTGTCTATTTTGTGTCTGCTGTATGTCAAGTGTCTTAGAAAAGTTTCTGGCACACATTGTGTGTGTGTTAGTTGCTCAGTCATGTTCGATTCTTTGCGACTCCATGGACTGTAGCCCACCAGGCTCCCCTGTCCACAGGATTCTCCAGGCAAGAACACTGGAGTGGGTTGCCATTTTCTTCTCTCTGGCACACAATAGCCCTTCAAAAATATTCTTTGAATATATGAACAAATCAACTCCAACTTCTGAATCACATATTTCTGTTATGTGTCTTATTTTCTTACTAGGTTCAAAGTTTGAGTTCCATGTCTAACTCATTTTCTGCTTTTCTACAAATATCCTGTGAGTCAATATGTCTAACTCATTTTCTGCTTTTCTACAAATATCTCGTGAGTCAACATGTGTTAACCATGCTTCATGAATGGTGATTCTCATGTCTTTCCTTTGAATTCTATTCCTACTGCCAGAAACCTAGCTGAAATTCCCACATTTTCTTTCCTGATTGAACACAAAAGCCTCCTAACTGGTTTCCTTTTCTCTAGCCTTTCTCTTTTATAACTCATCTTATACATTGCTGCCTTTCTAAAGCATAACCTTAACTATGTGATAGCAGTTCGTTGATTCTTTCATCAAATATTAAGAGCAAATATATGGCAGGCAAGGATTGAAAAGACAGAAAAATCTCTTCATTTGTAAAGTTTATATTCTGAACTCATTAGTCCTCAGTGACTCCCCATTGTTTACAAAGAAAACTCTGAACTATTATTATGACATCAAGACTCCACAACCTGATCTCATCAACTTTCGTTTCTTCATTCCCATTACAACCTTCTATGTATTTGTGCACTATTCAAACAGACCATGAATGGTAAATTTTGTTCCATATTTCTGAGTTGACACTGGCTTGCTGTTGTTGTTTAGTCTGACTCTTTTGCCACCCCATGGACTGTAACCTGCCAAGCTCCCCTGTCCATGGGATTTCCCAGGCAAAAATACTGGAGTGGGTTGCCATTTCCTTCTCCAGGGGATCTTCCTAACTCAAAGATCGAACCCACATCTCCTTCATTGGCAGGCAGGTTCACTGAACCACCAGGGAAGCCCTCACACTGGTTTACTTCTGTGTAATAGAGGCTCAATTGCTAATTCTCTGTATCCTATAAGGATTCTATGCATATTTGACTCCACCATTTCCATGAATTCTCTGATTGGCTTCCATTACTTGAAAAAGATTTCTTCTATTTTTCTTTTTGTCTATTTTCACCTCTTCAAAGATACATATCATGTAATACTTTGTATGGTCATTATTAGTCTATAGGTCTCACCTACCACAATAAATTAGAACCTCTTTGAGGTCACGGAGCCTGCCTCGGTTTTCTTGGACTTCTGCCTACTGCCCTGCCTTTCAAGGCACTCAACAATGTTTGCTGCAAAGACAAAACAAAGAATATCTTTTCTCTCTTCTACTCTATATTATACTCACTTAAAACTAAATCTTAGAGATAATTTTTCATCTCTGAGTAAACACCACAACATCCCAGACCATATATCCTGACAGACAATAATATAGAGTGGTGAGAATCCAAGTATGTAAGTCAAAAGACTGTCTTTATTATGGCTTTATGGTGTACCTTGAACAAGTTACTTTTCCTCTATGCCACATTTTCTCAAAATAAAGATAGGCAAATAATTAATACTTACTTAATATGTGAATGTTATAGTGAATATATGACAATCAGCATATCATTTGACACTCATCTAATGATCAGATCAGTTCAATCTCTTTGTTGCATTAGACTGTTTGCGACCCCATGGGCTGCAGCACACCAGGCTTCCCTGTCCATCACTAACTCCAGGAACTTGCTCAAATTCATGTCCATCAAGTCAGTGATGCCATCCAACCATCTCATCCTCTGTCATCCCCTTTTCCTCCTGTCTTCAATCTTTCCCAGCATCAGGGTCTTTTCCAATGAGTCAGTTCTTTGAATCAGGTGGTCAAAGTATTGGAGTTTCAGCTTCAGCATCAGTCCTTCCAGTGAATAGCTTTTATTATTACTAAACAAATAGAATGTCAGCGTTACCTCTTTACTCACCACCCCCTTCCTTTCTCCAGAGTTCTTACTCTTGATTCCATTATGCCGTGCTCTATCCAATTCCTGCCCCCTTGCCACAAGCAAACAAACAACCTCCCTTTTGTTCCTATTTAGGACATATGCATCCAATAGAAGCCAGTTTAAACCTCACTTTTTTCATGAAACCTTGGAAAACCATGAAATCTTGGTTTTTTCAACCTATATTGAGTTTACTCTTCTTTGAACTGTCATAACACTTGGGAGGATATATACATCCCATTCTTTCTAGATACCTGCTCTTATTAGTCACTGGCCTATTCATTATATGATATTAGAGAGTAAGGAAATATCTATAATAAAATATTATGTAAATTATATTTATTTATATATTTTTATATACATGCATATATTCTCAATGTTAATCTAATACAGTGCTTTACAATCATGTTAGAAAGTATACGTGAGACTTAGAACCATGAGATATTAGTTACAAAGAGCTGGGTTTAAATCCTATCTGTCATTTTGTTGTTGGTGGTCATGGTTTTTTAAACTAAGTGATCTTCGAAAGGCTACTTAATCTTTTTGAGCCTCATGTTTCTTCATATGAAAAATGGAATGGCAATGCTTACATTATTGGATAGATGTTATAATTAAATAAATGACACATGTATATAATACAATGTCTGAAATCCAGTAGACACTTCTTAGATAGAAATTGTGATCATTATTCTTATTACTATTATCAGTTAATTTATTCCTAGAAGAACTGGCATGAAGCAGAGATTAATCCATGAAACCAAAAATCTCCCTTTTACTGAAAACTGAATTTATTATATGCTATTCTGAATATAAAATTCCCTTAGATGTACATGCACATATTTCTTTTTCTTACTTTTTTCAGCAGATGTTTTTTTCATGAGATTTTCAATATTTTTTTTTTGTAATGAGAATAAAAGCAAGAATCAAAGAAGGAAAAAAAAAGAGAGAAAGAAACTTGTTATCTTGTGTCTGTCCTTAATTTAAAAATCACTTTTTCAAACTGGAAATGTTTAGAAGGACAAAGTCATTTTTTCCCATCAATAGGGTGCAGTAAATCTGTTCTGAAAAATGGAAACTTTTAAATGAGTATTTCCAAAAGCTCCCTGAAGTTCTTTATTGATTTAGAATCTTTTTTGCTATGTTGACAAGAGCCTTTAAGACAGGACTTAGAGACTTTTTAATGTCCAGATCTTGTGTGGAGCAATAACAACAACTTAGTTTCTAAAATGCCACATTGTTGATTTTCCACTGTTGGACTGAATGAATGTTAAGATGATGTCTACTTGCCTTGTATATATCTGAAGGAGGATAAGTAGGATATGGAAGAAAGAAACCGGTGTCTTCCATTTTGAAGGGTTGGCTCATTAGAAATGCAGCAATGAATTTGCTCTTTTCAAAAATTCTGAAGCTTACACTTACATTCATGGCCGCTTCATCACAGAAGGTATGAGAAAAACTGGAGAGAGACCAGTTCAAATACCCACTAGTAAGGACTCTGTGATTCTCAATGTTTAGAAAATAAGACCTAAAACGTGTCAGCCAAACAGACAGAGCTTCAAGTATTTCTTGATTGGAAAATGAGAAGTATCCTGGTTTGACATATATTCTACATATGTCATGTTTCCTTTTGTGTTACTTCATTGGCCACAAACTTTCAAAGTCTCCCACTGAATGCTAATTTCCTATTCTTCTATAACTTTCATTCAAACAGTGACTTGGCTCCTTTATATATCAGATAAAATGTTACCAGAGTACCTCTACCATTAAAGTTGTGTCATGAAAAGATTTCTGATCATGCAATGGTTCGAAATCCATCTGTACTTCGTACTAGATATGTTATCATAACCAATTTCTTTGCCCTATCTGGGTTCTATTTTTCTTATCTGCTGGTGATCCATCAGATCCATAGCATTACAAGGCAGCTTTACAGTGAGTGCTAACAGAGAAATCTAAGTAAAGGATTTGGGGGAAAAAAGAAAGAATCCTATCAGCTGGTATACTCTGGAAGGTTTCAAAAAGAAAATAATTTGAGTTGGGCTTGGAGAGATGATATAAAGATATTTAATCACTGGAAAGAAGACAGGACTTTCCAATCAGGAGAGATAGTGGAACTCACTTAACACTAACTCAGACTAGCTTAAGAAGTGAATTCAAATAAGAGATTAGGAAAGGCACTTGAACTCACTAACTCAGGCTAGCTTAAGAAGTGAATTCAAATAAGAGATTAGGAAAGGCACTTGAATCCCTGAACATATGGCCAAAATATTAGGGTTTTATTTATGAACAACTTTGAATTCAGATATACTTCAGTTTGGCTTTTGACTGCCAATTTCCAAGGACCAGAATCTATACAAGTTATTTGGCCAATGTGAGTTTCAGTTTCTCAAACTGTAGTATTACAATTGATGATAGTTTTCAAGAATGTTGGTGAAATTAGAAAAGATAAGAAGGTAATATTTTTAGCACATTACATGCTACATATTCTGGTTGTTTGATATCAACCTTCTGTAACAAGTCCAAGCTCACTCTGCTCACCGCACTCTAAGTCAATAAATCTGAGATGAGGTGTTGGTACTGGGAAGGGACTTTATTCAGGAGCCAGCTGACTAAGAAGATGGCAAGCTAGCAACTCAAAATAACCATCTTGTCAGGGCTTGGTTGCCAGGTTCTTTTATGGATCAGAGATGGGGTGGAGCGGGAGGTGAGGAAACAAAGCAAAAAGACCTGCAAACATCTCTTATAACGGCAAGTCTCAGGTAGGGGGATGTGTTAGTTCCACTTGCTTGCAGTCATTTCATGTGTGGTGTGAAATGGAACACTTCCTCTCATATCAACAAACAAAGATGTCACATCTATCTGAGATTTCAGCCTCCACAAAGGTGAATTTTAGGGCCTTACTGGTAAGCAGCAGATAGGGGCCCTGGGTGCTTGACATTTGCTACACAAACAATTCAAGAATGTCACAGTCCTTCACAGGTGGGCAGGGTAAGATTATATCCCTGAGGCAGGCCATTATGTATGCTTAAGTTAACCAAAGGTTATTGATATTGAGGAAACATCAATAACTTCAGATATGCAGATAACATCACACTTACAGCAGAAAGTAAAGCCTCTGGATGAAGGTGAAAGAGGAGAATGAAAAAGCTGGCTTAAAACTCAACATGCAAAAAAACAAAGATCATGGCATCTGGTCCCATCACCTCATGGCAAATAGATGGGGAAACAGTGAAAACAGTGACAGACTTTATTCTCTTGGGCTCCAAAATCACTGCAGATGGTGACTGCAGCCAAGAAATTAAAAGCTACTTGCTCCTTGGAAGAAAAGTGATGACCAATCTAGTCAGCATATTAAAAAGCAAAGACATTACTTTGACAACAAAGGTCTATATGGTCAAAACTATGGTTTTTCCAGTAGTCACATATGGATGTGAGAGTTGGACTATAAAGAAAGCTGAGAGCCAAAGAATTGATGCTTTTGAACTGTGGTTTTGGAAAAGACTCTTGAAAGTCCCTTGGACTGCAAGGAGATCCAACCTGTCCATCATAAAGGAAATCAGTCCTGAATATTCACTGGAAGGACTGATGCTGAAGCTGAAACTACCATACTTTGGCCACCTCATGTGAAGAACTGACTCATTTGAAAAGATCTTGATGCTGGGAAAGATTGAAGGCAGGAGAAGAAGGGACAACAGAGGATGAGATGGTTGGATGGCATCACCGACTCTATGGACATGAGTTTGAGCAAGCTCTGGGAGTTGATGATGGACAGGGAAGCCTGGCATGCTGCAGTTCATGGGGTTGCAAAGAGTCAGACATGACTGAGTGACTGAACTGACTGACTGAAGAAAACAGAAGATAAGACTCTGGGAAGCTGGTCATGTTAACACCATTCATTCAGATGACATAAGACAGTTAAAGCACAACACCTGGAAAAAATAGTAAGCACACAGCAAGAGCCACCTATAAATTCTCTTCTATTGATAGGTATGGTATTTCTACGAATGTCAAATTGCTTTTGTTAGTCGGAGAAGGCAATGGCACCCCACTCCAGTACTCTTGCCTGGAAAATCCCATGGATGGAGGAGCCTGGTAGGCTGCAGTCCGTGGGGTAGCTAAGAGTCGGACACCACTGAGCGACTTCACTTTCACTTTTCACTTTCATGCATTGCAGAAGGAAATGGCAACCCACTCCAGTGTTCTTGCCTGGAGAATCCCAGGGACAGGGGAGCCTGGTGGGCTGCTGTCTCTGGGGTCGCACAGAGTCAGACACGACTAAAGTGACTTAGCAGCAGCAGCAGCAGCTTTTGTTAGTATCAACATATACTAACATAGACAACATATAAAACACTGAAAAAGAAAAATCATTCATAATCACACAATCTGAAATTTTTAAATGATTATTATTTGATCATATTCTCTCATATTTTTTGTTTTAAAAAACATGCACTCACTTTTGCATCAGCTAAAAAATATCCATGTGTAATGTTCTCATTCTCTTAACACCTATTTAAGTTACAAATACTGACTGTGGGGGGGACAGGTGACTGGGTCAGTTAATGACGTTATCTTAGAACCTAAAATAAACCCTAAAGAACTGCAGAAATGTGACATATTGGGCAGAGAACTGGACAGATCTGTTTTTATTAACTTCCCCATAAGAACATCAGGTTATGGACATGTCTCTAGATTAAGAATATTTCCCACATTCTAAAATTATTCCTGCCCATCTGCCTTCCACCCCTTCTCAGAGTCAAAACAGGAGTAAAGAATCCTTTCTCTTGGGTTGAATCTTGGTCTTAGGTAAAATTATAAAGAACAATTAAGAAAGGAATAAGCTCTGAGATATAGCAGTCTAGACTTGGTATTGAACCTTACTTTGGACAGAATTTTAATGTATTTTTCTTTTATCAGCAAATGTGCTCAGCAACCTTTATAAGAGTATGTAAATGTAATTCAACTAAAATAGAATCAAGTTAGCTTTATTTATTAAATGACTGGAATCTGCTTTTTATACTTTGTTTAAAAATAGGCACTGGCATGTTTCTCAGTTGTATCATATACATAATGGCACACCATTCTTATATAACTGCTACTTCTTGTATGTAATGTGACTTTGGACAGTTGCTTAACCTCATTGTGCTTAGGACTTGAAATGGGATAACAATAATACCTACCTCATAGGGATGGCATGGATGAACTAAAATAACACATATATTATAAATAGTAACCACAAAAAATATATATGGGTTCACCCATGCCATCCCTGCTACTGCTAAATCGCTTCAGTCGTGTCCCACTCTGTGCAACCCCATAGACCGTGGCCCACCAGGCTCCGCCGTCCCTGGGACTCTCCAGGCAAGAACACTGGAGTGGGTTGCCATTTCCTCCTCCAATGCATAAAAGTGAAAAGTGAAAGTGAAGTCGCTCAGTTGCATCCGACTAGCAGCGACCCCATGGACTGCAGCCCACCAGGCTCCTCTGTCCATGGGATTTTCCAGGCAAGAGTACTGGAGTGGGGTGCCATTGCCTTCTCCCTGCCATCCCTATGAGGTAGGTATTATTGCTATGCCATTTCAAGGCCTAATATGTGTGTGTATACATATATAAGGGCTTCCCTGGGGGCTCAGATGGTAAAGCATCTGCCTGCAATGCAGGAGACCTGGGTTCAATCCCTGGGTTGGGCAGATCCCCCAGAGAAGGAAATGGCAACCCACTCCAGCACTCTTGCCTGGAAAATTCCACGGACTGAGAAGCCTGGTAGGCTACAGTCCATGGGGTTGCTAAGAGTCGGACACAACTGAGTAACTTCACTTTTCACTTTCATACATATGAAAGTGAAAGCCCCTGGCTTCCCCAGGGGCTCAGTGGTAAAGAATCCACCTGCAAAGCAAGGGACACTGGAAGTACCGGTTCGACCCCTGGGTTAGGAAGACCCCCTGGGGAAGGGCATGGCAACCCACTCCAATATTCTTGCCTGGAGAATCCCATGGACAGAGGAGCCCAGCAAGCTATACTCAATAGGGTCGCAAAGAGTCGGACATGCCTAAAGCGACCTCCCGTGTACACATGCACATACGTACATAACGTTTTAAGTGTGACACAAGATCAGTACTATTTAAACACCAGTTGCTGCTGCTGCTGCTAAATCGCTTCAGTCGTGTCTGACTCTGTGCGACGCCATAGACGGCAGGCCACCAGGCTCCGCCGTCCCTGGGATTCTCTAGGCAAGAATACTGGAGTGGGTTGCCATTTCCTTCTCCAATGCATGAAAGTGAAAAGTCAAAATGAAGTCTCTCAGTCGTGTCCGACTCTTCATGACCCCATGGACTGCAGCCTACAAGGCTCCTCCATCCATGGGATTTTCCAGGCAAGAGTACTGGAGTGGGGTGCCATTGCCTTCTCCTTAAACACCAGCATATCTATTTAAATGTCACTTTTATAATTATTTTCTCTTTCATTTAGCAATGCCCTTCCCTTCATCTTTTTTTCCTCTGAACTATATAATAAACAAAACTCTCAGGAATGTGTAGGAATTTCCCAGTGATTTTCAGCATTCATCTCCATTTTACAGTAGGTCACACATCTCTTTATAAGACTGTTTGACCCATATCAGAGTTTCAGTGTGACAGAACCATTAGTTACCAATTAGATTTACACCGTCTTCTTCCTTGTTGGCAGACAGCCAATATTGATCACATAGCTATTCTCCTTGGCACTCAGAGTTGAATCACTTGCTCAGGAGTTGAACTGAAGTATGATCATTCTAATTCAATCATGAACCATCTGATTAGATTAGTGAGTCATTTGGTGAATGCTGTGTGGACAACCCTGCTTGATAGAAACTAAGGGGGAAACTTGGGGGCAGGGATGAGGGATAGAGAGAGTGGATGGGGAAGAGGGGGCTTAAAGATTTCTCTCCATAATTAAAGGAGATCCTGGGAGAAAATGTCTTTCTATTGAATCTTCTCTTCTGCTGAGTCTTTCTATTGAGTCTTCCACCTAAAACCTATATAACATAGAAGTTTCCTTTTTCTGAAGTTTGTCTCCCTCAGTCAGTTTTTTAAAATCAGGAAGGCTAATTTACTAATCTTGGTATCACCATTCTACGTTCCCCACTATAGCCTCAATTCTCAGATTATCTGAACCTACTCTTTGAAGCCATCACTGAGCCCAGTGGCATGAATAACTTCCTCCTCAGTGCTCCCTCTATATTCTGTTTGTATTTGATCAGTAGGACACCAAAGTAGATCAAACACTGGCTTTAGAATCAAACTTCCTGGGTGTCTTTATGTACTCAAGTTTTCTTTCCCTTTCTGTTTCCTATTCTTCAAAATAGAGGTATCTACAGTGTGAACTTTTAGAACTTACACAAGCATTAAATAAGTCAGTTTTGACTAATATAAGTGACTTAAAATAATAAGTCACTATTTACTATTGTAAATAGTGCTTGACATACAGTAAATAATAAATAATTCTTGAGTTTGAGATATAAAAATTCTATTAATAAATTCATTTTAAAACAATTAATTGTTGAAACATGTTTCACCAACTAGATGATGAGGGTAACTTGGGCTTGGACTCTTAATTTCCACTTATGGGCTTCCCTGGTAGCTCAGTTGGTAAAGAATCTGCCTGCAATGCAGGAAGGAGACCGCCTGCAATGCAGGAGACTCGATTCAATTCCTGGGTTGGGAAGATCCCTTGGAGAAGGAAATGGCAACACACTTCAGTATTCTTGCCTGGGAAATCCCATGGACAGAGGACAGAGGAGCCTGGCAGGGTACAGTCCACGGGACTGCAAGAGTCAGACAAAACCACCACCACCACAAGCCAGCAGAGCACTTGCAGATAATAGGTGTTCTAGTATTAAGGAGTATTTCCTTCAAAGGAAGAAGGGAAAGTATTTCCTTAAAAGAAGGAAGGGAAACAATGAAGAAAAAGCATTTGCCTCTTTTTTGCATTTTTTTCCTCGGTGTGAGAAAGAATTAAATGAACTATAAAGTTAATCTGCTTACCTGTTTCTCCCTTGTGTCTAAATTCAAAATATGTCCTGAGCCTACTGAAGAGGCTTATCTATGAAGGCCTATCAGTTCTCTACTGTACAAATGATGCTTTCAGCAGAACAGTACCATGATGACACAATGAACTCTATATTAGGGGCGTGTGGAGCCAGGAAGCATAGTGAGCCAACTGAAGCCTCTGACAACATCACCACTGTGTGGTCACACAGTCCGGCTGGAGCCTCAGAGAAACTAATTATATTGTAGAGACGGGTCTTCCACAGAGCACAGAACTCCCCCTGCCATGTCAGGCTGCACTAAATGATCATATTCACGAGGTCCACACAGTCTTTCTTGTTTGAGAGTCTGAGAGCTCACCCCCACCTGGGTCCTTAAGCACTTAGTTCATGGCCTCTTAGCTTCCCTGGTGGCTCAGATGGTAAAGAATCTGCCTGCAGTGTGGGAGACCCGGGTTCGATCCCTGGATCAGGAAGATCTCCTGGAGAAGGGAATGGCAACCCACTCCAGTATTCTTGCGTGGAGAATTCCATGGACAGAGGAGCCTGGTGGGCTGTAGACCAGGGGGTTGCAAAGAGTCAGATGCAGCTCAGACTTTTCACAATAGAAACTGGAGGATCAGCCGAGCTCCTCTCTCAGTAAGTAGTTGTCAAGGAAGTTCCCCAATGTATCAAAAGAATCAGAATGGATTGAGCTTGGTGGATTACAGTAAGTGATCTTGCCTTTCGATATTACCCAAAATGTTCAGGAAGAGCTGAAGTCAGATTCTGGAGCTGTGGCCTCATTTAAGGATGTAAGCAAGCTCAGACATAGTCTGTGATGGATGTTGGACAACTTAATCCTTCATTATTCTGATACTGGTGGAAACTGCATCTTCTTCATTGTGCAAAACTTAATTTCTTTGCATATGTCAAGAGAGAGCAGTTATATCTTCAAAGAAGCAACCCAGATTCTTATAGAACTGCAATAATCTTATCACCCTTGGCTGTTCTGTTTACAGAACAGAATTATTTCTCTGATTTTCGCCCCATCTGGCTAATTCCAACCCTCTCTGATGAAAATCAGCTCCCTGTTCTGATCCCTGCTCTAAGTTCCATGTCTCTTTTCTTCTCTTTCATATTATCTTGTTCTATTCCTCCAATGTACATATGTAATTGTATGTACAATATATAATCATACTTTGTCATTTGGTTGTTTGTTTAAAGTATATCCTTCCCAGCATTTCTCTGCATAAAGATCACCAGAAAGACAATTAAAATGTAGACTTCTGGATATCCTCACAGACTTTCATAATCATGGTTGAGGGAGGTTAGTCTCACCTTTTTTATTGAGTAGGTGATTGGTCTCATATTTTTTATTGACACTGAAGTTTGAGAACTGCTTTTCTAACTCTGTCTGTTGAGGGCAAAGGTCATGTCAGTTGCACTGAGCTCTGATATTTCAGTGTTGGACTTAGTGCCTGGCACAAAACAGGTTGTTAATAAATTCTTTTTCAATAAATGAAAATAAGAAGTTGAGTACCAAAGACACAGTTGAAAACTGAAAGACAAAGTTTAAGCATATTTCTCCAGGCAAGAATACTGGACTGATTAGCCATTCCCTTCTCCAGGAGATCTTCCTGACCAAGGGATCGAACCCAGGTCTCCTGCACCGCAGATGGATTCTTTACCATCTGAGCCACCAGGGTAGCCCAAGCATACTTCAATTTCACTATTACTGAAACTTCAAAAGAGAGAAGTTGTGTTTGATACACTTTATCCCATGTAAAAGGCCTTAGAACCTCTAAGAGGGAACTCTTCCGTTTCATCCTAGAAGTTGATATATTGGGAAATAGATTTTGCAACCCTCTAGAATTGACTGGCACTCATTTGACTTTTGCCAATTTACTTGAACTTTCTGAGTTCCAGTTTCTTCATCTATAAATCAATAGCTATGTTAAAATGCAAGCATGAACACATAATTAAATAAGACACAGACATAGAATTGCACTGTTCTTGGCTTTTAAGGACAAGGAATGATAGCCCTTGTCTGCCCTTTTTTTAGCAAATTATTTTTAAAACAACCTGGGAAGTTTTAGGCAGGCAGTCAGCACCCTATGCTCCTTTTTCATCATTCTTAGTCATGTTTCAGGAGCATTGCAGTTCTTAATTGGAATTTTAAAGGATAATGAATATAGCCTTGAACTTGACGTGGCAGAATGTATTTTCTTGATCATCACCATTTTAGGACTACAAGTGGCTTAGCATGAATCAATGTGCAAGAGATGTGATTTGGAAACTGAGACTGAGGAAGATTCAATCACAGAGAAAGCTTTTGTGTAGGGATTATGACCTCTGGCTAAATAGGGATGACGTACCTTTGAACATCATAAAATAATTCACTCAAAAAACATAAGCAATTAACAGATATGTTTAGGATTGCTAGAAACTACAATTGTATCTATGTTTTAATAGTGCTACAAATATGGATAATATTCAGTCATGGCAAAGGAATAGAGGAAAAAACTTTATTTTTTCTCCCTTACTTAGTTTCTTGGAGAAGGCATTCTAATTGTTTTAGCTCTTTTACTGAAAAAAAAAAAAAAAAAATGAGACTTGAAAGGCTTAAGAAAGCTTTGGCAACTCCATCTTTTCCAGCTGTGTTAACAAACTTCTGTGAAGCAGATGGGTGGCTGGCTAAAACACTCAGAACTGCAAGCTCTCTTAATCAATTGACACTTCCCAGTGCTATGAAATCCATAATAAAATTAACCCTCCCATAGCTGCTCCAGGAACATCTGGGGTTTGTTATGTCTTTTTCACTTTCACTTCAACTATTAAAAGGAAACTTACTTCAACAACTAACCTTTATCTTTTCTCTGCAAAATTCTATCTTTCCTTTGTAGATAATGCTAGCAAAGTCAGTTTGCTTAAACAATTTTAATTCCTTAAACAATTGATCCCTGTCATATTGGAAACAGATGATTTCTGCATCAACATGTACTTTGGAAGTTAAATAACACCTATAGTGCTATTTAGAACCAGGACAATCAGTGAACCTACAGTTCTCTATGTGTGTGAACTTAGTTGCTCAACTGTGTCCAGCTCTTTGCACCCCCATGGACTATAGCTGCTCAGACTACTTCATTCATGAGATTTTCGAGGCAAACATACTGGAGTGGGTTGCCATGCCCTTCTCCAGGGGATTTTCCTGATCCAGGTATAGAACCTGGGTCTCCTGCATTGCAGGTGGATTCTTTACTATCTGAACCACCAGGGAACACATAATTCTCTATAGTGAAGTCATTCAGTTGTGTCCGACTCTTTGCGACCCATGGACTGTAGCCTACCAGGCTTCTCCATCCATGGGATTTTCCAGGCAAGAATACTGGAGTGGGTTGCCATTTCCTTTTCCAGGACATCTTCCTGACCCAGGGATTGAACCCGGGTCTCCTGCATTGTAGACAGATGCTTTTTTTTTTTACCGTCTGAGCCACAATAATTCTCTATAGATACTTGCTAAATATTAATAACATAAAACTATAATGCTCACAGTAGATAAGTTCCTTTCTAATTCATTGATATAATGGGATTCTCAGGTGACTTAGTTGTAAAGAATTCACCTGCCAATGCAGAAGACACAGGAGATGTGGGTTTGATCCTTGAGTTGGAAGATCCCCTGGAGTAGGAAATGACAACCCACTCACATATTCCTCTATGGACAGATGAGCCTGGTGGGCTCCAGTCCATGGATTGCAAAGAGTCAGACATGAGCTACTGACTAAGCACACATGCATATTCATGATAATAGAGAATGTTTGTATGGGCTTAATAGTTTTCAAGGTGTTTCCCCTCATAGTGGTGTTTTTGAAATTGTAAGCACTGTATAACAATTTGTATTAATATCCAAATACAAATGATTGTGATAACATAGCATATAGAATTCCTACCTTTAAAAAAAAATTTAATTTGGTAGCCTTCCTCGTCTTTCTATCTTATCTTTAGCACTCAGTAGGGTGAGGATAGAGTGTGGACAGCAACTCCACGTGTTGTTGTTGGCTCTTAATTATGGGTCTATCTGTTCTATTACAATTTATTGGAGAGGCTAAGTTCATTAATTCAAAATAAAAGCTGGATGACAAATAGGGTGACCAACCAAGACTGTCCTTAGTTTTAAATTTGAAAAATCCAGCATCCCATGAACCTCCTGAATTCTGAGCAACTGAGATAGCTGGTCATCAAAATCCAAAGGTCAATTTAATGTGGTTATGAATATTTGTCCCCAAATAGAGCATCTCAAAGTTAAAGGTAGAATAAATATACAGATAATGATCAACTTCATTTTGCTTTGGGTTCAAACTAGAAGGTAAGTTCTCTGACTATTCTATTGGAAAATGCTGCTGGGTCTTCATAAACTTGCCTATTTTGTTTCTCTGTTGAGATTTTTTTTGTTTATTTTAATTTGAGGCTAATTACTTTACCATATTGTAGTGGTTTTTGCCATACACTGACATGAATCAGCCATAGGTTTATATGTGTTCCCCATCCTGAACCCCCCTCCCACCTCTCTTCCCATCCCATCCCTCTGGGTCATCCCAGTGCACCAGCCTGAGCACCCTGTCTCATGCATGGAACCTGGACTGGTGATCTGTTTCACATATGATAATATACATGTTTCAGTGCTATTCTCTCAGATCATCCCACCCTCGCCTTCTCCCACAGAGTCTAAAAGATGGTTCTATACATCTGTGTCTCTTTTGCTGTCTCACATATACGGTTACTGTTCAGTTCAGTTCAGTTCAGTTCAGTTCAGTCACTCAGTCGTGTCCAACACTTTGCAATCCCATGAAGTGCAGTGCACCAGGGCTCCCTGTCCACCAACTCCCAGAGTTCACCCAAACTCATGTCCATTGAGTCGGTGATGCTATCCAGCCATCTCATCCTCTGTCATCTCCTTCTCCTCCTGCCTCCAATCCCTCCCAGCATCAGAGTCTTTTCCAATGAGCCAACTCTTCGCATGAGGTGGCCAAAATATTGGAGTTTCAGCTTTAGCATCATTCCTTCCAAAGAACACCCAGGACCGATCTCCTTTAGAATGGAGTGGTTGGATCTCCTTGCAGTCTGAGAGGGTTATTGTTACCATCTTTCTAAATTCCATATATATGTGTTAGTATACTGTTTTGGTGTTTTTCTTTCTGGCTTACTTCACTCTGTATAATAGGCTCCAGTTTCATCCACCTCATTAGAACTGATTCAAATGTATTCTTTTTATTAGCTGAGTAATATTCTATTGTGTATATGTACCACAGCTTTCTTATCCGTTCATCTGCTGATGGACATCTAGGTTGCTTCCATGCCCTGGCTATTATAAACAGTGCTGCGATGAACATTGGGGTACACGTGTCTCTTCAATTCTGGATTCCTCAGCGTGCATGCCCAGCAGTGAGATTGCTGGGTCATAAGGTAGTTCTATTTCCAGTCTTTTAAGGAATCTCCACACTGTTCTCCATAGTGGCTGTACTAGTTTGCATTCCCACCAACAGTGTAAGAGGGTTCCCTTTTCTCCACACCTTCTCCAGCATTTATTGCTTGTAGACTTTTGGATAGCAGTCATTCTGACCGCATAAGATGGTACCTCATTGTGGTTTTGATTTGCATTTCTCTGATAATGAATGATGTTGAGCATCTTTTCATGTGTTTGTTAGCCATCTGTATGTCTTTGGAGAAATGTCTGTTTAGTTCTTTGGCCCATTTTTTGATTGGGTCATTTATTTTTCTGGAATTGAGCTGAAGGAGTTGCTTGTATATTTTTGAGATTAATTCTTTGTCAATTGCTTCATTTGCTATTATTTTCTCCCATTCTGAAGGCTGTCTTTTCACTTTTCTTATAGTTTCCTTAGTTGTGCAAAAGCTTTTAAGTTTAATTAGGTCCCGTTTGTTTATTTTTACTTTTATTTCCATTACTTTGGGAGGTGGGTCATAGAGGATCCTGCTGTGATTTATGTCAGAGAATGTTTTGCCTATGTTTTCCTCTGGGAGTTTTATAGTTTCTGGTCTTACATTTAGATCTTTAATCCATTTTGAGTTTATTTTTGTGTATGGTGTTAGAAAATGTTCTAGTTTCATTCTTTTACAAGTTGTTGACCAGTTTTCCAGCACCACTTGTTAAAGAGATTGTCTTTTCTCCATTGTATATTCTTGCCTCCTTTGTCAAAGATAAGGTGTCCATAGGTGCGTTGATTTATCTCTGGGCTTTCTATTTTGTTCCATTGATCTATATTTCTGTCTTTGTGCCAGTACCATACTCTCTTGATGACTGTAGCTTTGTAGCAGAGCCTGAAGTCAGGCAGGTTGATTCCTCCTGTTCCATTCTTCTTTCTCAAGATTGCTTTGGCTATTCAAGGTTTTTTGTATTTCCATACAAATTGTGAAATTATTTATTCTAGTTCTGTGAAAAATACCGTTGGTAGCTTGATAGAGAAATGGCAACCCACTCCAGTGTTCTTGCCTGGAGAATCCTAGGGACGGGGGAGCCTGGTGGGTGGCAGTCTATGGGGTCACACAGAGTCAGACATGACTGAAGTGACTTAGCAGCAGCAGCAGCTTGATAGGGATTGCATTGAATCTATAGATTGCTTTGGGTAGTATACTCATTTTCACTATATTGATTCTTCTGATCCATGAACATAGTATATTTCTCCATCTATTTGTGTCCTCTTTGATTTCTTTCACCAGTGTTTTATAGTTTTTTATATATAGGTCTTTAGTTTCTTTAGGTAGATATATTCCTAAGTATTTTATTCTTTTCATGGTGAATGGAATTGTTTCCTTAATTTCTCTTTCTGTTTTCTCATTGTTAGTGTATAGGAATGCAAGGGATTTCTCTGTGTTAATTTTATATCCTGCAACTTTACTATATTCATTGATTAGTTCTAGTAATTTTCTGGTAGAGTCTTTAGGGTTTTCTATGTAAAGGATCATGTCATCTGCAAACAGTGAGAGTTTTACTTCTTTTCCAATTTGGATTCCTTTTATTTCTTTTTCTGCTCTGATTGCTGTGGCCAAAACTTCCAGAACTATGCTAAATAGTAGTGGTGAGAGTGGGTGCCTTGCCTTGTTCCTGACTTTAGGGGAAATGTTTTCAATTTTTCACCATTGAGGATAATGTTTGCTGTGGGTTTGTCATATATAACTTTTATTATGTTGAGTTATGTTCATTCTATTCATGCTTTCTGGAGGGTTTTTGTTATAAATGGATCCTGTTGAGATTTTAATATGTACAGTGAAAAATGAAGATATAAATGTCAAAGCATTAACAAGTGACATCTCCCAAATGCCTAGAGTTTCTGACCAAGTTAGAAAAAAAGGCACTGAAGTTCATAATTGTCAAAATGAATGCTGTTTTGCCCTTGTTAAGAAAGATTTTATCATGGAAGGGGATTTTACAGGGCCGGTTCAGGTGGCTTCCTGTAACCTTTTATATAGTACCTAGTATCTAGCATCTAGTACCTAGTACAATGGCAGCACCTAGTACCTTTTCCTAGTTCTTACCTCTTTATGCATGATATCTTTACTTAGTATTAATGATAATAAAAATTTTCCCCTACTGAAAACAAAGTAAACTATATTCAGGACCCCTAGATGGTATTAGATTTCTGTATCAATATATGTTCAACAGGATTTATCTATTATCCCTATTGCATGCCTAAAAAGTAAATATTATTAATCCTTGTGAGAAAATTCAGAAATCGTATCTGAACTCTGGTCCAATTACATTCCCACTAAAAACAGTCCATAGTTGATACTGAGGTTGCTTATCATGATTATAGATACTTTGAGTCACTAAAAAATCCTTTTAGTATAGAACTGTCTCTCTTCTCCCAGCCATACATTTTGCTATCAGACTTGATGAGAATTTCCAGGTAAGAAGGGGCCAGATGATTTTGGCTATGCGATTTTCAGTGGTTTAAAAACAGTCACACTATTTGCAGCACAGGAGTAACTGCTTTAGTGAAATGCTTCCAAATAGATTTCAATTTGCTTATGAGTTCTTGGAAGACAGTCTATACTGATGTGTATTAGCTCACTCACTCTTAAGTTTTGTTTTATAGAGTAGGCTAACTTGTGGGGGTAATTAGCCTCCCTCTATTAGCACCTCATTCCAAACTTCTTCATCATTCACTAAGTTCTCAGTCTTCGGTCTGTACCAGAATGATCTGCAGAAATTTACAAATAAAACACAAACAAATTCCAAGGTCCCATTCCAAACCTACCACACCCATTGATTTTAAAGGTGGAAATTGTTATCTCCTCCCCCCCCAAAAAAAATCACAGATAATTCTGATGCAAAATTAACGTTGAAGACTGATGCATTCTTTTTTTATTAAGTTTTTTTTAACATGGACCTTTAAAAAAAAAAGTCGTCATTGAATTTGTTACAATATTGCTTCTGTTTTAGGTTTAGTGTTTTGGCCACAAGGCATCTGAGATCTTAGCTCCCTGACCAAGGATGGAACCACACCCTCTGTAGTGGAAGGTGAAATCTTAACCACTGGGCCACCAGGGAAGTCACAAGGGTTGACGCATTCTTCATGCAACACATGGTTTCTTGTTGGGATAAGAATCTTGAAGAAGAATGATATATTTTAGTTGATTGGGTTGAGACGTTGATTAGAGGACATCTGTCCCAGTTTGTCAGATGTTAATCTCAATGGACAATCTCATTCACTTACATCCTATCACTTTTATTTTCATTTCTCTTCACCATCTTAGAATACTCTGGATATTCTGTCCTGGTCAAAAGGTGTTAGCTCATTCTTGAAGTAGGGCTCAATAGCTCTCTCTTTAGTAAAGAGAGCAAGGAGTTTGCCTGCAGTGAGCGGAAGAGCAGTGGGAGGGAAGAGTATGCAGAGGGCAGCATACTCTGCTGTGAGAGTTGGAGTTTAACCAAGGAGGAACCAGCATTCCAGAATCCACCTAGAGGCCTCCAGTGGCCAGGCAGGGACAGCCCCATTTAAATACTATGCAGATGTGTGTGCTCAGTTGTGTCCAACTCCTTGTGACCCCATGGCTTCCCAGATAGCACAGTAGTAATGAATCTGCCTTCCAATGCAGGAGACATGGGTTTAATCTCTGAGTTAAGAAGATCTCTGAGAGAAGGAAATGGCAACCAACTCCAGTATTCTTGCCTGGAAATTCCATGGACAGAGGAGTCTGGTGGGCTACAGTCCATGGGGTCACTAACAGTAGGAAATGAATGAGTATGCATGTACATAAATACTATGGCTTTCTGCATACACTGCCTTAAAGCACCGTACCAAGAATCTCAGCAGAGAAAGCCCACTTTAGGATTTAAATTAAGAACAGAAGCTTTAACATAACTCTTGAGCAAAAGCAGAAATTCAGTTAAATTGTCATCATGCTCTGAGTCTGGGCTAGAGAAAGTTCTTTTGATGCTATGTAGGTTTCAGGCATTAAATCAATCAAAACTGTGCACAGATCATGAACCCAAAGGCAGCAGTCTGATAAGATGTTAAAGAGAAATTATGACAATCATAATGATATTAACACATAATATTCTGCAAGTCTTTACTATGATAGACTTTCTTCCAAACATCTCACGTGCATTGTATCAATACTTCTGGTTATCTGAAGTAGTGACTATTACTATCCCCATCATGCAGATGAGGCTTTTGAGGCTCCAAGAGTTCAAAGCATTTATCTGAGGTTGCATAGCAAGGAAGAGTCAGAGAGGGGATCCAAGTATAAATCTGACTTACTTCAAAAGCTTATAGTTCTATTTCTTTTGCTTGCTTCCAAAAGACTGTTTTATTAAGCATGGATATCTGAGAAAGTTAGTTCAACAACTTACTGCAATTTTAAGAAAGAATTTTCAGTATAAAAGGGCTTCAAGAACCCAACCAAGAAATAATTATTACTGAATTATCAGAAAGACCTTTCACTCGTCATTCTGAAACATACACCCAAGAGAGAATATTATAAACAGTCTTACATGTTACTAAACTCTCCATCATGTATCTATTTGTTGATTTTCTAAATGGGTTCCTACAACAAGCAACCTTCTCCCTGCTTGCCTGTTTTTTTTTTTCTCCACGTGATAGCCTCTCAATCTGAAGGAAAGTATGTTTTTCAAGTCAGATATTTATGTCTGTGTGAGATTACTTACATTGTCTCAGTTCTCTAATAAACAGAATTGATAGTATTGGGATGAACTTCTAACAAATTCCAAACAATATGCTTCCCAGGCCTATAGCTTTTCTCTGACAGCTCACCAAGATGGTAAATTTAACAGTTCCATAAATTTGTGTAATGGTAAACAAATGACTAATAAATGTCTGGATGTTCAAGGAAAACATTCAAATGAACATATTGCAGAAATAAATAAATGGCCATTAAAAGCTTAACAGTGACTGTCATAATGTTAACCCATAGCCTGGGAAGACATGGTGGTTTGGGAAAATAAATGGACAAATGGACAAATTATTAATGGCTGTGCTTTTAAAAAATGGATGTTTATTCAGCAATATAAATAGGACCTAAGTCCAAAGAGGAAGTCTCTCAGCTTCTGGCAATAGCTATCATAATCTTATAATAATCAAATAATAGAACCGCAAGCTCCAGTAAGTTTCAACAAGTGGTCTATTCTGCCCCTTTAAATCCTCTAGATTGTAGTTTTTTAAAATGTTCTTTTTATCTCTAGGGGAGCCAGTTCAAGACCTACTCTGATAATAAGTTGCACCACCCTAATAGTTTAGAAAATATTATGTATTAAATAATAAAATGTCCTTCCTGCTTGCCATCATTTAATCAACCATTTCACCTTCATTCTCTTTTTTGTAGTCTCTCTTGTACCCATGCCATGTCCAACATTCCAGACTGTCACACTCCTGCTCACCAAAGAATTTTTGATAGTATACTAGTTGACACTCTTGCTTTTTAAATCCTTCTCTTCATTAACCCTTCCCCATGCTAGCTTTCCCAAGTCAAGTCTCTAATCCCATTTCTCCCTCGCTCAAAAATATTCAGTGTCTGAGGACAGACTAAAATCCTAAAAGCTTAGTTTGAAAAGAAACACCATCAATAACTCAAACTGTTCTTATGTGAAAGTTAGGAGTCTCCAGGTGGCAAGGCAAGTGAAAATCTAATTTAAGAGGCTTAAGACCAAAAAAAAAAAAAAAAAAGGAAGAAAGGAAGAAAGAAAGAAGGAAAGAAGGGGGAAAGAAAAAAGAAAGAAATGGAGGAAGGGGTTAATTTATTAACTTCAGTGTTGGCCTCAGCCAGAGCCAGCTCCAGCTCCAAGTGTTTCAGTGATGTCACTGGATTCATTCCTAGTCCTTCCTTTGGCTCAGCTTCTCCTCTGCTGGATTTACTTGCAGGAAACCTCTCCAAAAGAGAAAAAAGAATGACTGCCAGCACCTCTGGCCTCAGATCCCATCCTATAGTAACCCCAGGGGAAATGATGCCTCTTTCAAAATAATGCCAACTGAAGTCCAAGGCTGCTAGTTTTTTTCCCCTGAATCCACCACTAATGCCGGGAGGAAGAGATACACTGGCTGCTCCAGCCTAAATCACTTGCCCAATTTATGAGACTAGAATTATATCAGCCACACCCCCTTCAGAAGGGCTGGGAGCAGGAGAGGGATGGTTCCCCAAAGAAATACTGTAAATATTATGACATAAAAGAGATACAGATCTTGGTCGGTGAAGAACAACAGATACCCATTGTCTCTTTCTACTCTTCTTTCCCTCAACCTTACCTCATACTTGTATAATTGAAAGGGATTTGATTTAGGTCATACCTGAATGGTCTAGTGGTTTTCCCCCACTTTCTTCAATTTAAGTCTGAATTTGGCAATAAGGAGTTTGTGATCTGAGCCACAGTCAGCTCCCAGTCTTTTTTTTTTTTTTTTTTGCTGACTGTATAGAGCTTCTCCATCTTTGACTGCAAAGAATATAATCAATCTGATTTCAGAGTTGACCACCTGGTGATGTCCATGTGTAGAGTATTCTCTTGTGTTGTTGGAAGAGGGTGTTCACTATGCCAGTATGTTCTTTTGGCAAAACTCTATTAGCCTTTGTCCTGCTTCATTCTGTACTCCAAGGCCAAATTTGCCTGTTACTCCAGGTGTTTCTTGACTTCCTATTTTTGTATTCCAGTCCCCTATGATGATAAGGGAGTGGTATAATCTTTTTGGGGTGTTAGGTCTTGTAGGTCTTCATAGAACCATTCAACTTCAGCTTCCTCAGCATTATTGGTCAGGGCATAGACTTGGATTACTGTGATATTGGAAATGAACAGAGATCATTTTGTTGTTTTTGAGACTGCATCCAAGTAATGTATTTTGGACTCTTTCATTGACTATGATGGTCACTCCATTTCTTCAAAGGGATTCTTGCTCACAGTTGTAGATGTAATGGTCATCTGAGTTGAATTCACCCATTCCAGTCCATTTAGTTCACTGATTCCTAAAATGCTGATGTTCCCTCTTTGCCATCTCCTGTTTGACCACTTCCAATTTATCTTGATTCATTGATCTAACATTCCAGGTTCCTATGCAATATTGCTCTTTACAGCATCGAACTTGACTCCCATCACCAGTCACATCCACAACTGGGTGTTGTTTTTGCTTTGGCTCTGTCTCTTCATTCTTTCTGAAGTTATTTCTCCACTGATCTCCAGTAGCATATTGGGCACCTACCGACCTGGGGAGTTCATCTTTCAGTGTCCTATCTTTTTGCCTTTTCATACTGTTCATGGGGTTCTCAAGGCAAGAATGCTGAAGTGGTTTGCCATTCCCTTCTCCAGTGGCCCACGTTTTGTCAGAACTCTCCACCATGACCCGTCCGTCTTGGGTGACACTAGATGGCGTGGCTCATAGTTTCACTGAGTTAGCCAAGGCTGTGGGCCATGTGATCAGATTGGTTAGTTTTCTGTGATTGTGGTTTTCAGTCTTTCTGCCCTCTGATTGGGAAGGATAAGGTTTGTGGAAGCTTCCTGATGGGAGAGACTGACTGAGGGGGAAACTGGGTCTTGTTCTGATGGACAGGGCCTTGTTCAGTAAATCTTTAATCCAATGTTCTGCTGAAGGGCAGGGCTGTGTTCCCTCCCTGTTATTTGACCTGAGGCCAAACTATGGTGGAGGTAATGAAGATAATGGCGACCTCCTTCAAAAGGTCCCATGTATGTACTGCTATACTCAGTGCCCCCAACCCTGCAGCAGGCCTCCCCCTAAATCAAATCCCTTAGGGTTATACAGTGGAAGTGACAAATAGATTCAAGGGATTAGATCTGATAGACAGAATGCCTGAGGATCTATGGATGGAGGTTCCTGACATAGTACAGGAGTCACGGTTCAAGGTCATCCCCAAGAAAAAGAAATGCAAAAATGCAAAATGGTTGTCTGAAGAGGCCTTACAAAGAGCTATGAAAAGAAGAGAAGCTAAAGGCAAAGGAGAAAAGGAAAGATATACCCATTTGAATGAAGAGTTCCAAAGAACAGCAAGGAAAGATAAGAAAGCCTTCTTCAGTGATCAATGCAAAGAAATAGAGGAAAAAACAGAATGGGAAAGACTAAAGATCACTTCAAGAAAATCAGAGATAGCAAAGGAACATTTCATGCAAAGATGGGCATAACAAAGGACTGAAATGGTATGGACCTAACAGAAGCAGAAGATATTAAGAAGCGGTGGCAAGAATACACAGAAGAACTGTACAAAAAAAGATCTTCATGATCCGGATAATCACGATGGTGTGATCACTCATCTAGAGCCAGATATCCTGGAATGTGAAGTCAAATGGGCCTTAGAAAGCATCACTACGAACAAAGCTAGTGGAGGTGATGGAATTCCAGTTGAGCTACTTCAAATCCTAAAAGATGATGATATGAAAGTGTTGCACTCAATATGCAAACACATTTGGAAAATTTAGTAGCCACAGGGCTGGAAAAGGTCAGTTTTCATTCCAATCCCTAAGAAAGGCAATGCCAAAGAATGCTCAAACTACTGCACAGTTGCACTCATCTCACATGCTAGCAAAGTAATGCTCAAAATTCTACAAGCCAGGCTTCAACAGTACATGAACTTACAGATGTTCAAGCTGGCTTTAGAAAAGGCAGAGGAACCAGAGATCAAATTGCCAACATCTGCTGGATCATGGAAAATGCAAGAGAGTTTCAGAAAAACATCTACTTCTGCTTTATTGACTATTGCAAAGCCTTTGACTGTGTGGATCACAACAAAATGGAAAATTCTTAAAGAGATGGGAATACCAGACCACCTGACCTGCCTCTTGAGAAATCTGTATGCAGGTCAAGAATCAACAGTTAGAACTGGACATAAAACAGGCTGGTTCCAAATCGGGAAAGGAGGAAGTCAAGGCTATATATTGTCACCCTGCTTATTTAACTTATATGCAGAGTACATCACGTGAAATGCTGGGCTGGATGAAGCACAAGCTGGAATCAAGATTGCTGGGAAAAATATCAATAACCTCAGATATGCAGATGACACCACCCTTATGGCAGAAAGTGAAGAGGAACTAAAAGCCTCTTGATGAAAGTGAAAGAGGAGAGTGAAAAAGTTGGCTTAAAACTCAACATTCAGAAGACTAAGATCATGGCAACCAGTCCCATCACTTCCTGGCAAATAGATGGGGAAACAATGGAAACAGTGAGAGAATTTATTTATTTGTGCTTCAAAACTCACTGCAGATGGTGACTGCAGCCATGAAATTGAAAGACGCTTGCTCCTTGGAAGAAAAACTATGACCAGCCTAGACAGCATATTAAAAAGCAGAGATATTACTTTGCCAACAAAATTCCATCTGGTCAAAGGTATGGTTTTTCCAGTTGTCATGTATGGATGTGAGAATTGGACTATAAAGAAAGCTAAGCACCAAAGAATTGATGGTTTTGAACTGTGGTGTTGGAGAAGACTCTTGAGAGTCCCTTGGACTGCAAGGAGATCCAACCAGTCCATCCTAAAGGAAATCAGTCCAGAATATTCATTGGAAGGATGGATGCTGAAGCTGAAACTCCAATACTTTGGCCACCTCATGCGAAGAACTGACTCATTGGAAAAGACCCGGATGCTGGGAAAGATTGAAGGTGGGAGGAGAAGGGGATGACAGAGAATGAGGTGCTTGGATAACATCACTGACTCAATGAACATGAGTCTGAATAAACTCCAGGAGTTGGCGATGGACAAGGAGGCCTAGGGTGCTGCAGTCCATGGGGTTGCCAAGAGTTGGACACGACTGAGTGACTGAACTGAACTCAACTGAGTTACCTCATACATATTGTATGATCAAGCCAAACAAAAATGTCCAGTGTTCTCCATATTTCTCTGTCAGTGTTTCTT
The DNA here is from genome assembly GCF_014754425.2 of Oryx dammah. Lineage (NCBI taxonomy): Eukaryota > Metazoa > Chordata > Mammalia > Artiodactyla > Bovidae > Oryx > Oryx dammah. The sequence continues at coordinate 30,650,021 of NW_024070203.1, forward strand.
TCATTATGAGGTTTTCACAGAATCTCACTAATTCCTCAATAGTATTGATAAATTGGAGTTTATCAATGTATCACAAAATGCTAACATGGTTTATCAATAGAGCTGCCAAACAAAACTATAAGATACTCAGTTAAATTTGAATTTCATATAAATAGTAACATTTTTAGATCAGCATGTTCCAATATTGCATGGGATATAGTTTTACTAAAAAGTATTTGCTGTTTAATCTGAAATTTAAACTTAATTGGATGTTTCTGTGTTTTTATTTGCTCAACCTTATCACCCTATTATCTAAGAAAATACAGAGATTTTCCACATTTATTTGATCTGAGACTTTTTTTCTCAAACTCTTCCTAGATAAGTGTTGCACAGTTTGCTTCAAAAGAAGCTATGGTAACTCATATCTCAATAATTTAATGAAAATTCAGCATTCTATCACATGTACACTCATTTCACACCATGTGTAGTTTTCTTAGCCATTGCCCTATGAAGTGAAATTATTTTCATTGAACAAAGAGCTGAAAGAAGGAGAAAACACTTGAAATGCAAAATATATTACCCCCAAATAGAAATTGATGTCTGATGAGCAATACAAAAAGAAAGCATCATTTATTCATATATTTGCCCCTGACTTGTTGCGCATGAATAAAGCTGATGAAAAAATACTTCCAAGATACAAGAACGAGTATATTCTTAAAAAAATGATACCTACCGAGTGATGAAAACGTTTCTATCTCTCCCTTTTACATTACACTGAAAACAGAGATCCATCAGCCACCTCTTAGCCATGATGTGTTACGTCAAAAAGATTCACTACAGGCTATTTGCACATGTAATTTAAACCATCCAATAAATTAAAAGTATGTGTGTATGTGTGTGCATATGAAAAAGCCTGTGGGAGATATCTTTCCAAAATTATCACTAGGAAAGATATTTGTTTAAAAGAACACTCATATGTAGGGTTTTCCTTTCTTTATTATTTTTCTCTGTGTTATGGAAGTTACCTAATATCACATCTGGAAATAGAAATGTCTGGGAGAAATGTCACTCATTGCAGAGGGCAAGAAGCAGAAACCTGAGATAAATGTGCCTCTGTCAAACGGAAGCAGACAAAATTACTGTCGGAAAGAAGCCAGACATCCCCTAGTGCTCTTTCAGATAATATATTATAAATGCCAAAACTTTCATCAAATAAATAATAAAATAGACATTTAATCCAGTTATACATGGATAGTTTAAATACAAAAGAGGAATATAAAAGAATAAGATTTCTAAGAAAAAACTATGTTCTTTTTTTGTCTTAATTTCCTATTTTGGTCAGTAAATTGTCCTTGATAGATACTGGGGAGAACTCTATGATTCCTGCATGCTCCTAAAGTCTTTTTATTCTAAGAGAAGAATCATGCAGATGGTTTTTTACATCCATGGGATGAGGGCTTAGAAAGTGATAGTATGTAGAAGTGCCTGTGATTAAACCTATACATTTGTTTCAACTTCCTTCTTTGACTTTCTAAGTTCTATATTCTACTCATCACCTGCTCCTGAGCCTGTCCTTTAGTTTACTGCTTTGGTTCCTTTTGACTTGGTTGTTTTATTGTTGGAGTTCTTTCTACATCATTACAAAAGAAGATACCTAGTAAGCAAGACTTCCACAAGACTGTCCTATGGAAAGGTGTATTCTAATACATTCATATTTTAATGTTCCACTATTAGAATACTTTACTAGATGATTCATCCTTTCATTATCACATGGAAGAAGAAACAAATTTCCTTGAAAAAACAAAATCTGTGTAGAAGGACAACTAAATTTTTGCAAAATTTTTTCAAAACTAGAGCTATAAGAGATTATTCTTTCAAGAATCACAGAGATAAAGGAAATCTTCTGCCTTCCATTAATTTTGCATTTTGAGTAAATTTTTCTACCATACAACAAGGTCCCTGAGGGAAAGGATTCAGTTCAGTTCAGTTCAGTTGCTCAGTCGTGTCCGACTCTTTGCGACCCCATGAATCACAGCACGCCAGGCCTCCCTGTCCATCACCATCTCCCGGAGTTCACTCAAACTCACGTCCATCGAGTCCGTGATGCCATCCAGCCATCTCATCCTCTGTCATCCCCTTTTCCTCCTGCCCCCAATCCCTCCCAGCATCAGAGTCTTTTCCAATGAGTCAACTCTTCGCGTGAGGTGGCCAAAGTACTGAGTTTCAGCTTTAGCATCATTCCTTCCAAAGAAATCCCAGGGCTGATCTCCTTTAGAATGGACTGGTTGGATCACCTTGCAGTCCAAGGGATTCTCAAGAGGCTTCTCCAACCACAGTTCAAAAGCAACAATTCTTCAGCGCTCAGCTTTCTTGACAGTTCAACTCTCACATCCATACATGACTACTGGAAAAACCATAGCCTTGACTAGACGGACCTTTGTTGGCAAAGTAATGTCTCTGCTTTTGAATATGCTATCTAGGTTGGTCATAACTTTTCTTCTGAGGAGTAAGCGTCTTTTAATTTCATGTCATAGAAAGGATTATATCTGCATTAATCAATATTAACATAGTCCTTGTCACAAAGTAGGCACCTGTGAATAAAAAATTGTTACATGAATCAATGAATTAATGACATGGAACCTAGAATGGTTTCTTATGACAAAATAAATCTAAATATTTTTTTTCTGTAAAGAAAAAGTTTTAATGTATCCAAGTAATTATTGTTGGATAGGTTACCTAGGTTATGTGTCAACATTGACTTAGGTTTTACTTTTTCTATATCATTGTTCTCAACTCTCAGTCTATCTACTTCTAATTGGCATTTCTAAGAAAGAAAACACAAAATCATACAGAAAACAAAAAAATACTCAAAGTGATTTTAATTCTGTCCACCAATGGTGTTGACTTGGAAACTTTTTCCTGGACTACTTAAAGCAAACAATTGCTAAATTACCAATCCATTTTTCAAATATAACTCTATAAGTTATCATAGTTATTATCTTCATTTATATTAAGAAAATTTTGCTAATATGTTTATCAATTGATATATATGTGCACGTTTTTTTTATTTGTAGGAACAGCCCAATGAATGTAGTGAGTGATAAAATTAATGCATATTTTTAATTAATTGTTACTTCAGCTGATCCAAGTCAACGTTTTCCCTAGTCATTAGGCACCAGTGTTAACACGATCACTTTCATTTAAAAAAAAAAACATTAAAGTGGTACTTTGTTTGAGGGCTTCTACTGCATAAATATGAGTTGTAATACTAAGGTTACTATCAGAGAAAATAATTGTTTATGTTCTGTGGAAATTAGTAATCTTCATTAATGTAAGCAGACTTCATGGCTATTTCTAAGACATTAAAAACAGCTTTAATGCTTCAGTATACCATTTATTTTCATTTGTGGGAAAAAAAACTTTAGTAAATGTCAACATTTATTTTGGAGAATTTGAATGAATATCAAGGTAAATATTGAGTTGCAGACAAAGCAGCTCTCTAATTCTTATATGTTTAGTAACAAAGTTTATGTTTTAAAAATCAGTTGGCATACATTGTTTATTATATATTGGCATATATTATTAATTACCAATGGACTTATATATTATTTATCAGTTTTTTGATTTTTAAGAAATGTTTGCTCTCTGGCATGGATGCCCAATTACATAAAGTAAGGAAGTGATGGACTGCCCAGACCATGACTTCACATTTCCTTTTAGTACAAGAAACATTTCTTAAATGTTTCAAATTCTAAAGCTCCAAACATCTCTAATGGAGGCAAGTAAATCTGAGGCAGCACAAAAAGCAAAATCAAAAAAAGGTTAAGCAAGCAAGAAAATAATGAAAACATTTGGAGTCTCAAGGATTCAGATTAAATTACTGCTCTCCCATTTACAGCTGGGTGGCAATGGACAATTCACTTATCTAAGGTTAAGTAATCTGTAAAATAGAAATATGAATGTCGATCCCATAATAAATGTGAAAATGGAATCTGATAATAAAACGCCTGACTCTGTAACTCACTCCTCACCCTACCACTCAGATTACTTAATGGATTTAATTTTTAGGATGCCCATTTTGGTCTCCCTGGTGGTCCAGTGGTTTAGAATCCACCTTGCAATGCAGGGGACACAGGTTTGATCCTTGCTCCGGGAATTTCCCACATGACTCAAGGCAACTCAACCTGTGTACAGCAACTACTAAGCCTGCGCCCTAGAGCCCAGGAGCTGCCACTAAGGAAGCCCATGTGCCCTGTAGCCCTTGCTCCACAACATTGCTCTCATCACAGTGAGAACCCTCTGCATCACAACTAGAGAGGAGCCCCTACTTGCTGCAACTAGAGAAAGCCCATGAGCAGCAGCAAAGACCCAGTGCAGCCAAAAAAAAATAGAAAGCCCATCTTGCCAAAATGAAAAATATTGTTAAACACAGAGTTACTATGTGACCCACAAATTCCAGTCTTAGATATTGTACTCAGGATAATAGAAAATATATTTCCACACAAAAACTTGTATGTAAATGTTTATAGGTTGTTTACAACAGGCAAAAAGTGGACAAATCAAATGTTCATCAACTGATGAGTGGATAAATAAAAGTTAATATATCATATAATAAATATTATACAGTAATAAAAGAAGTCCTAATATTTGTCATAACATGGGTGAAGTTTAAAATGTTATGCTGAGTGAAAGCCAGGCACAAGAGACTACGTGCTGTGCTATTCCATTTATAACAAATCTCCAGAATACATAAATCTATAGATACAGAGAGTAGACTAGCAGTTTCCAGAGGTGGGGGTGAGGCATAGAAAATGGAGAGTGACTATTAACGGAATCAGGGGTTTTATTTTTTTGGAGGATCATGAAAATACTCTGGGGTTTTCCAGGTGGTGCCAGTGGTATAGAATCTGCCTACCAATGCAGGAGACCTAAGAGATGCAGGTTGGAACCCTGGGGTCTGGAACATTCCCTGCAGGAGGGCATGGCATACTCACTCCAGTATTCTTGCCTGGAGAATCCCATGGACAGAGGAGCTTGGTGGACTACAGTCCATGGGGTTGCCAAGAGTCACACATGACTGAAGTAACTTAGCACTCATGAAAATACTCTGAAATTGGACAGTGGTAATGGCTGTATAACTATATAAATATACTAAAAATTAAAGAATTATGTGCTTCAAGAGAGTGAATTTTATGGTATGCGAATCATCTCTCAAAAAAAAAGTAGAATGTTCAATGTCACACCTCACCTATGGGACCACATATTATTTCTCACAGCAAATAATCAATAATCCTTAAACCCTCTTTCAAAAATAAATAAATAAATAAATGTCAGGGGTTACAAAACCCATGCAACAACAGATATTTCTAAAAAAATTTTTAAATCTTTCATAATAAACAAAGGATAGTTTTTTTTTTATATATAGATGCTTTCAGCAAATCCATGTCACCTCTCAAATTATGCAGATGTCTAAATACGATCATGTACAGCAAAAGTAGATAAACAGAAATAGCTTACTGGGGGACCAAAAGAGCACCTCTTCCACCTGTTGATGGAAATGTTCCCAAATATGGAGGTGAGTAAACTTGTGTCTCCCAAAACAGCTTTCCCATCCCCAAATTTCATGTACCTTTTCTTTTGCCTAAAGACCTGCCATGGGCAAAGAATGGGGTGACCCCAAAAGCACTGACCATTCACCCACATCCACCTGCATCACTGGAGCTAACTGATTCTGTTTCACATATTAACTATGAGACGGGAGAGTGGAGGCTCAGAGTGGGATGTTATCTGCCCCCAGGCCCCCAGTTAGGAGCTCTCAGAGGCAATGTTCCACCAACCCACAGTTATCTATGAAGGACAGCTTCTCCCCTCACAGCACTGCTTCCAGGGAACACTCTTTAATAGTGTAGCTGATGAGAGAGAATCTTTAGAAAGTAATGGTCATAGGCAAAACACTCTCTGACATAAATCACAGCAGGATCCTCTATGACCCACCTCCTAGAATATTGGAAATAAAAGCAAAAATAAACAAATGGGACCTAATTAAACTTAAAAGCTTCTGCATAACAAAGGAAACTCTAAGCAAGGTGAAAAGACAGCCTTCAGAATGGGAGAAAATAATAGCAAATGAAGCAACTGACAAACAACTAATCTCAAAACTATACAAGCAACTCCTGCAGCTCAATTCCAGAAAAATAAATGACCCAATCAAAAAATGGGCCAAAGAACTAAACAGACATTTCTCCAAAGAAGACGTACAGATGGCTAACAAACACATAAAAAGATGCTCAACATCACTCATTATCAGAGAAATGCAAATCAAAACCACAATGAGGTACCATTTCACACCAGTCAGAATGGCTGCAATCCAAAAGTCTACAAACAAAAAATGCTGGAGAGGGTGTGGAGAAAAGGGAACCCTCTTACACTGCTAGTGGGAATGCAGACTAGTACAGCCACTATGGAGAACAGTGTGGAGATTCCTTAAAAGACTGGAAATAGAACTGTCTTATGACCCAGTAATCCCACTACTGGGCATACACACAGAGGAAACCAGAATTTAAAGAGACACGTGTACCCCAATGTTCATTGCAGCACGGTTTATAATAGCCAGGACATGGAAGCAACCTAGATGTCCATCAGCAGATGAATGGATAAGAAAGCTGTGGTACATATACATAATGGAGTAATACTCAGCCATTAAAAAGAATACATTTGAATCAGTTCTAATGAGGTGGATGAAACTGGAGCCTATTATACAGAATGAAGTAAGCCAGAAAGAAAAACACCAATACAGTATACTAATGCATATATATGGAATTTAGAAAGATGGTAATGATAACCCTGTATGCGAGACAGCAAAAGAGACACAGATGTATAGAACAGTCTTATGGACTCTGTGGGAGCAGGAGAGGGTGGGATTGATTTGGGAGAATGGCATTGAAACAGGTATAATATCATATATGAAATGAATCGCCAGTCCAGGTTCAATGCATGATACAGGATGCTTGGGGCTGGTGCACTGGGATGTCTCAGAGGGATGGGATGGGGAGGAAGGTGGGAGGGGGGTTCAGGATGGGGAACACGTGTACACCCTTGGCAGATTCATGTTGATGTATGGCAAAACCAATACAATATTGTAAAGTAATTAGCCTCCAATTAAAATAAATAAATTTATATTTGAAAAAAGAAAGTAATGATCAAATGGATGGGACTGAGCGTTGGGCTGCCGAGGTTTGAAGTCATCTTTGCCACTTTCTAACTGGGTTTGATCAGGCATAAAATGGGCCTCTCACAGGATTGTTATGAGGCTGAAATTGTTAATCATTCCTCAACACTCAACAAATACACACTGAGTACTTGTTTTGTGTAGGCTGTATTTTAGATACTGGGGATAAAGTAGTAACCAAAAGCAACCAAAAAACACTAAGATTCTACTCTTATTTTTTCTTTTTTTTGCAATCTAAGGGTATTAAATGAAATAAATATAGTATGTGGTATATTCATTGTCAATAGTGCTATTATTACAGAAGAAGCTAAGGCACCCTGAATATGGCAGCATATGTAAAAAGATGATTAGGGTGCCTGTCAGACTAAGACTAAAATTAGCAAGTATTATTGTATTCAAGAACAGAAATGTTCATTCCAAATGTGCTGTAAAATGCTTTACCTATAACCTCATGATGCCATGGGTTCCAAGAAAATACAAGCAAAATATAAAAACAAAACAAACAAACAAAAATCTTGTGCAGACAGACAACTATAAAGGAAGAAATGAGATGGTCTCTGCCTTTTGACTGAATTTGGAGATAAGTCCTTCCCAGGAGTTGACAGAGGGCCATTACTCATAAAGCTGGCCCCAATGTGTTCTCAGATTATGTGCTCTCCATCTGCACAGCTGTCCTTGGGTATCAGTAGAGTGGAAGGGAAGAAAGACTGAACATTTTCAGGGGCAGAGCTCAATTCTGCAGGAAGTGCTCACTGGTTCTGTCAATGTCAGGAAATCAAGTAGGAAGATGTTGGCATTTCTCAATCTCTTAAAGCCACAATCCTTGGGGGGTGTGGGTGCTGCAAGGGTAGCTCCTGACTCCTAACTTGTGATTCTGCTTTGAATCCTGTGTGCATGTGTGCTCAGTGTCTGACTCTTTGGGACCCCATTGATGATAGTCCACCAGGCTCCTCTGTCCATAGGATTTTCCAGGCAAATATACTGGAGTGGGTTGCCATTTCCTTCTGTAGGGGATCTTCCCAATCCAGGGATCAAACCCGCATCACCTGTGTCTCCTGCATCGGCAGGCAAGTTCTTTACCACTGAGCCACTGGGGAAGTCTGCTTTGGGTACTAGCTGTCTGGAAAAGGCCCATCACCGGATGGTTCTGCAAAGCAGATGCAAAAAGTGGTGCAGCTTCCTTCTTTCTTTCAGGCTTGGGAGATAGGAAATAGGAGGAGAGCTGAAGCTTGAAAGAACAAACAGAATCTCTTGAGCAGTAGTTCTCAAACTGAGATGCACATTGAGAGAATCTGAGAAGTTTTAAAAAGGCAATGATGCCTGCATTTCCTCCCCAGAGGTTCTGATTTGATTGGTCTTGGATGTGGGACCTGGACACTGGGATATTTCAGAGGTGCCGAGGTGATTTTTATGTGTAGCCAAAAATAAAACTCACTGACCTAAAATAAAGATTAAAGTGAAAGAACACCTGTGGTAAAAGACATGTGGAACTCTGTTAAAGGGTCAACGATTTAGGCAGTAAATAACACCAGGTAAAGGAAGGGATTGGGGATATGGGGAGAAGTTCCTGTAAAATGATGCAAGAAAAACTGAGATTGGTAAGAAGTAAACTGAGTTGCTTGGAAAATGAGTGATTATATTACTGTGAATCATGTAGTATGTATTTTTAAAAACTGCAATGATTGCTTACATATGTATAACTGTTTTAATAGATTATCCCAGTTTTTAAGAAAAAACAATATTGAGTGCATTATTCCTTTCTCATTTGACCACAGTGACTCTGTGTCCTAAGTTGCTTCAATCATGTCCAACTCTGTGACCCCGTGGACTGTAGTCCACCAGGATCCTCTGTCCATGGGATTCTTGTGCCCTCCTCCAAGGGATCTTCCCAACCCAGGGATCAAAGCCACGTCTCTTTCATCTCTTGCATTGGCAAGTGGGTTCTTTACCACTAGCGCCATCTAGGAAGTCTAACCATGTGTAGTAGATAGAAAAGCATGCCCCCTCCTCCTAATATGTCCATGTCCTAATCTCTGAAACCAAGGGACATGCTATTTTACATGGCAAAAGTAACTTTGCCTCTGGGACTCAACTGAGGATCTTAGAATAGGAAGATTATCCAGGATTAACCAGTGGGTCAAATATAATCACAGGATCTTTGTAAGAAGAAGGCAAGTGGGTCACAATCAGAAAAAGGAGATGACAATGAAAACAGAGGTTGGGATGACATTTTTTGAGATGGAGGAAGGACCGTGAAACCAGAAATGCTAGCAGTGTCTAAATGCTGAAAAAGACAAGGAAATGGATAGTCTGCTGGAGCCTTTCACCACCTGATAGCACCCTGATTTGAGCCTTGAAAGTCATTTTTGACTTCTGACTTCCAAAAACTGTAATAAGTTCATGTTGTTTGAAGCCACTAAATTGGTGGTGATTTCTTACAATAGGAACAGGGAACAAATGCCCTATGTTTTTTAGGAAGACTAGCTCTTTAGACCACAAAGTTGTCTCCCCACTTCCAAAAGGCATCCATTTACTTTGAAGCTAATAAGCAAATTGCAGCCATAGAGTTCAGGAGGAAACAGACAATGGAGTACTAGCTGAGCCAGGCAACCCTATAAAATGCTGGCCAAGGTCCAAACATCCCAGTCATTGTAGAAGAGCCCAGGACTTGGATTCAGTGCAGCTATCTAGGATAAAATGCACCTGGAAACAAATTCCTTTACAGCTAACTCACCAGCCATGCCAAATCTCCTGCAGGTCTTCAGACCTTACCAGAAGAGGTTCTAGAGGCTTTCCAACTTGGCGGCACAGTGGAATAATCCCTGAGGAGCTTTGAAACAGCCAGGATGCCTAGGCCACACCCTAAACAAATTAAATCTGAAACTCTGGGGGTGGGACCAGTAATCTAGGTTTTAACAAATCCTCCCTAGCAGTGGTTCTCAATATTAATGCACATACTAATTACCTTAGGATTCTGATTTTAAAAAAAAACAAAAAACAAAAAACAACCCAAGTTTCTGTGCTTCTAACAAGCACCCGGGTGATGCCAGTGACAATATCTTTGATTAGCTAGCCCACCAGGCTCTTCTGTCCATGGAATTCTCCAGGCAAGAATGCTGGACTGGGTTGCCATTCCATTCTCCAGGACATCTTCCTGATGCAGGGATCGAACCCAGGTCTCCCTCATTGCAGACATCTTCTTTACTGTTCAAGCCACCAGGGAAGCCTAGCAGGTTAATGTAACATCCTGTTTTCCTCTGTGAGAACTTCCTCAGGTAACTGACAATCCAAGAAGAATTTAAATGGCAGGCTTCAAGATCATTGTGTGAGAGTTGCTGGTAGAAAGGTGCATATCACTGCACTTAGGTCTGTACTTCTTTTGGTCTGTTCTGCTTATTGTCTAACAGTATAAACACTAGCATCTAGCTACCAGCTATCCATTTCTGCTGAAAGCCAAGAAACTACCAAGGTATTTTTTAATCTTATAATATGTAGGTGCATATAGCATTGAAGAATCTTCAAATTCATTCTTCTGTTGGTTCTCTATCCCTCAGATATCAGTTTCATAAAGAAAAAAGAAACTCAATTGTATTCCAAGTGGCAATACATAATACAGGAAATTAAAAGCTGATACAAATATTGAAGGAGTTGGGAATGCTGCTGCCTGAGTCATTCCTGACATCAAGAATTTATCATATCTAAAGGAAAATGATGATGGTCTTGGTTGCCCATGGAACCCATGTCTGTGATTTCCAGGAGTCTGCTGAAAATCTAATGTGAATTACAGGAACCTCAGGAGAGTTTTTTGCCTTTTCATACTGGTCATGGTATTCTCAAGACAAAAGTACTAGAGTGGCTTGCCATCTCCTCCTCCAGTCAGTTCAGTTCAATCAACCAGTCGTGTCTGACTATTTGTGACCCCATGGACTGCAGCATGCCAGGCTTCCCCATCCATCACCAACTCCTGGAGCCCACTCAAATTCATATCCATCGAGTTGGTGATGCCATCCAACCATCTCATCATCTGTCGTCTCCTTCTCCTCCTGCCCTTGATCTTTCCCAGCATCAGGGTCTTTTCCAATGAGTCATTTCTTTGCATCAGGTGGCCAAAGTATGGGAGCTTCAGCTTCAGCATCAGTCCTTCCAGTGAATATTCAGTACTGATTTCCTTTAGGACTGACTGGTTGCATCTCCTTGCAGTCCAAGGGACTCTCAAGAGTCTTCTCCAACACCACAGTTCAAAAGCATCAATTCTTCAGTACTCAGCTTTCTTTATAGTCCAAGTCTCACATCCGTACATGACTACTAGAAAAACCATAGTTTTGGCTAGATGGAATTTTGTTGGTAAAGTAATGTCTCTGCTTTTTAATATGCTGTTTAGGTTGGTCATAGCTTTTCTGCAGTCACCATCTGCAGTGATTTGGAAGCCAAAGAAAATGAAGTCTCTCACTGTTTTCATTGTTTCCCCATATATCTGCCAGCAAGTGATGGGACTGGATGCCATGATCTTCGTTTTCTGAATGTTGAGCTTTAAGCCAACTTTTTCACTCTCCTCTTTCACTTTCATCATGAGGCTCTTTAGTTCTTCTTTGCTTTCTGCCATAAGGGTGGTGTCATCTGCATATCTGAAGTTATTGATATTTCTCCTGGCAATCTTGATTCCAGCTTGTGCTTCTTCCAGCCCAGCATTTCTCATGATGTACTCTGCATATAAGTTAAATAAGCAAGGTGACAATATGCAGCCTTGATGTACTCCTTTCCTGTTTTCGAACCAGTCTGTTGTTCATGTCTAGTTCTAACTGTTGCTTCTTGACTTGCATACTGGTTTCTCAGGAGGTAGATCAGGTTGTCTGGTATTCCCATCTCTTTCAGAATTTTCCACAGTTTTTTGTGATCCACACAGTCAAAAGCTTGGCATAGTAAATAAGGTAGAAGTAGATGTTTTCATGGAACTTGCTTGCTTTTTCGATGATCCAATGGATGTTGGCAATTTATCGCTGGTTCCTCTGCTTTTTCTAAATCCAGCTTGAACATCTGGAAGTTTATGGCTCACATACTGTTGAAGCATGGCTTAGAGAATTTTGAGCATTACTTTGCTAGTGTGTGAGATGAGTGCAACTGTGTGGTAGTTTGAGCATTCTTTGGCATTGCCTTCCTTTGGGATTAGAATGAAAACTGACCTTTTCCAGTCCTGTGGCCACTGCTGAGTTTTCCAAATTTTCTGGCTTATTGAGTGCAGCACTTTCACAGCATCATCTTTTAGGATTTAAAATAGTTCAACTGGAACTCTATCACCTCCACTAGCCTCCTCCAGTGGCCCACATTTTGTCAGGACTCTCCACTATGACCTGTCCACTTTGGGTGGCCCTGCACGGCATGACTCAAAGTTTCACTGAGAAGGACTGATCCTGAAGCTGAAGCTCCAATACTTTGGCCACCTGATGCAAAGCGCTTTTCATTGGCAAAGATCCTGATGCTGGGAAAAATGGTGGGGCAGGAGAAGGGGGCATCAGAGGACGAGATGATTACATAGCATCACTGACTCAATGGACATGAGTCTGAGCAAACTCCAGGAGACACTGAAGGACAGGGAAGCCTGGTGTGCTGCAGTCCATGAGGTTGCAAAGAGTGGGACATGACTTAGTGACCATACCACAACAAGAGAATTTTCCTGAGTATCAGGGCCCTCAGCAGCAAAGCATTGCTGTGCCACTCTGGTCTGTCTCTGCCCACACTTCTCTTTGCAGCAGTAGCTAGGAATAATGGCTTCTCCTTCTCATTCACCTTCAAGAGCAGATAAGACATGCAGAGCAGGGTGGACTGGCCAGCAATAGCCTGCCTGCCACACTCAGCTCTGCAGTTCAATACAGTGAAACTACTTAGGTCCTACCTGGGACTAGACTGTGTGGGGAAACAGTTTGATGAAGAGGTGACGCTTCTCTCCAAGACTTTCCTGGCTTAACACTGGAGTCAGACACACACAGGCAACTATGCCAGACAGATGCAAATTTCACTTTTGTTACACCCAAGTTTAATTGCCTAAGGAGTTATCTACATCAAAAGAATGCCCCCAGCATTATATAGAATCCCTGACTGCATTGGGGTTTGGATCTTCTGAGATTCTCATAGAAAACTCTGCGTTTTTGTCCTTTCTTTACTGCTGTCCTTTTATTTATTCAGGAATACAGGAAGGTGAGTTTATCAAAAATACTGAAAACAGAAAACAAATCAAAAGCATTTAGGTTTAGGCAAAGACTTAGGTCCTCAGCTTTTATCCAGAATTTTGTCTTCTTAGTCATCATTAAACACAGAGCACCTGCAAATACAGCTATTTGCAGACTAGCCTGTGTGAGTTATTTTTTTTACTCAATATGCATTTACGGAACACTGATAAAAATGCCAATTATCACTATGTAGGGGGTGGGCTTCCCAGTGGCACTAGTGGTAAAGAACACACCTGCCAATGCAGGAGATATAAGAGATGTGGGTTTGCTCCCTTATGGGGAGAGGGAAGATCCCCTGGAGGAGGGCATGGCAACCCACTCCAGTATTCTTGCCTGGAGAATCTCACATACAGAAGACCCTGGCAGGCTACAGTCCATGGGGTTGCAAAGAGTCAGACATGACTGAAGTGACTAAGTACAGACATACAAGGTAAGGGATTTCCTGTTGCCTCCATTATTTATTTTGTTACAAAACTATTGAGAATTGTCTTTAGACCCATTTTATTTTATCTTCTTTACCACTGGACTTTGACACTGCCACTTTAACAGGCACTGGGGTTAAGGGTACAATTTCCGGGTGCCAAAGTATGAAGGAAACACATGATGTTCCCAGCCCTGAATTTTAAAACTAATTTCTTTAAAGTATTTGAATATTTTGTTACTATAGTTTTTTCATGCATTCCCTTTAGACATAGTAGTGAGAAATACTTTATTATCAGTTAATTGGGAGAGCCTGTAAGAGCTCCTTGGTTCCAATAATTTTAGGAAGATGAATTTGTAGCTATAAATAGGCAGCCACTACATTTTAAATTTATGCACGCTGCTGATAATCCTTTAAGAACTCCTTAGTTAACTCTGTAGGTGAGCCTATGACCTCCATTTGGGAAGTTGCAGTAAGTGAATTGGTCATGAAGTTAGCATTAACAGATGGAAAGACAAAATCACACAAATCTAATTCGCTCTCTCAACGTGTCTTTGAAAGTTCTTGCATGTGGAGATTTTGGGGTTTTGTGAATGCTGCCAGTTTAACGGGTATGTTGAAGTCATATTATGCTTCAGTCCTCTGCTACCTCCACAGAGGCATATAAACTTTCCAGCACATAACAATATCTTGCATTTGTTTTCATTTTTCACTCACATATACTATTTCATATGATATGTATGTATATGTTGGAGAATGAAAAATGGTGACCCACTCCAGTGTTCTTGCCTGGAGAATCCCAAGGACGAGGGAGCCTGGTGGGCTGCAGTCCATGGGGTCACACAGAGTCGGACACGACTGAAGCAACATAGCAGCAGCAGCAGCAGTATGTATATGTGTGTGTGTGTGTATCATCCAGATAATTTAGGCTAGACTCCAAAATCTATCATTTTATTTTTTTTTTAAATTTATTTATTTATTGGACTTTCCTGGTGGTCCAGTGGTTAAGAATCCACCTGCCAACCCAGGGGACATGGGCCAAACCCTGGTCCAGCAGGATTTCACATGCTGCAGCATAACCAAACCAAGGAGCCGTACTTACAGAGCCTGGGACAACAGAAACCACTGCAAAGAGAAGCTCATGCACCACAAGTAGAGAGTAAGCCCCTACTAGCCGCAACTGGAGAAGGCCCATGCACAGCAACAAAGACCTAGCACAGACAAAAATGGAAATAAATAAAATTCTGAAGTATTTTTACGATTATTTACTCACTTATTTCTGACTGCATTGGATCTGAAGAATGGTTCCTGTGCTTGCTTCTCTAGCTGCTGAGAGCGGGAGCTGCTCTCTAGATGCAGTGTGTGGGCTTGTCTCTGCGGTGAATTCTCTTGTGGCAGAGCACGGGCTCCAGGGCATGCAGGTGTCAGCAGTTAAGGCTCGCGGGCTTGGCAGTTGCAGCATGGCGCTCTAGAGCACAGGCTCAATAGTTGCAGTGAGTGAGCTCAGTAGCTGTGGCGAGATGGCCTGCAGCATGTGGAATCTTCCCAGATCCATGTCCTCTGTACCAGCAGGCAGATTCAACCACTGCACCACCAGGGAAGTCCCCAGATCTATCATTTTGGTAAAATAAAAACTTATTTCTTGCTCACCTTAATTATGATGCCAGTTAGCAGAATCTCTTCCATCCAATGACTCTGGGATCCAGGTTTGCTCCATCTGTGATGCCACTGAGAATCAAACCATCTACCCACACACTGAGCCTGGACATTGAGAACACAATCACCCCTCGCTGTTAAATTATGTTGACTTTGATATTTCACTGTTATCACTAGCATTTCTTTATTCTTCCACTCCTACTCCGGGAAAGCAAATGGTTTGATTGTTCATTACAGGAACTTTCCCAAAGCCCATCAACAATTCAATGGAAAGTATCAACAGATACAGGTCAAGTATCAGCATGACCTAAGTTTTTTTTAACACCTTTGCCTCAAAATCCTTACCTTGCTGTTTTCACCAACACTGGACTATTGAATTGTGACTGTGAGGTGGTCTCTTTTATGGGAGTAAGCAATGAACTTAGCTTTTTCTTATCAACAGGTGTTTTGGTGATGGATGAGCAGTCAGTTTTTTCAACAGAACCATCATAATACATTGGTTCCATGCTGGGAAAGGGGAAGAAGAATCAAGAAGGCAACCTGACCTTATATAAGCTTCAGACTGGAAATGATATATCATTTTCACTCACATTGCCTTTGCCAGAATTCAGTCATATGGTAATAACTTTCTTGCAGAGGATGCTAGAAAATATTGCCTTCCTGGTGTCATGAAAGAGCAGGTGGTGTAAAGAGCATCACAGCATTGCTTCTGCCACAGTGTGATCATAATATAATAATAAAAGCTAACATTTGTGCAGCACTCACAATGTGCCAGGCACTTGTACAACTCCTTTAATACATTTAATACATTTAATTCTCATAATAACTCAATGAGGTAGCTATTTTATTATTTCCCATTTTTTCAGAAGGATAAACAATAATACAGAGAGATTAAGTGACTTTCTCAAGGTCACACAGCCGGTGAATGGGGTAGCCTCACAATTCCATGCACGAAGGGGTACAGGTGAGTCTGTGCTTATAACCTGGAAGCTATGCTGCCTCATGTAACATAGGTAAAAGTTACAGAGCACTTTTCACATGCATGACCTTTCTCCTAAACAGTCACAGAACAATAATAAACAAAAAACCTCTTCATAGACTATACTAATAATGGTATTTAATGTATCTTTCTACTCACATTTTCAAGTAACCTGCTTCTAAACAATTTTTGAAGGCACCAAGTTAAATTAGTATACATTTCATCACTATGTGACTTAGATGATTTTCACTTCATAAAGAAAC
This sequence comes from Oryx dammah, assembly GCF_014754425.2. Classification (NCBI taxonomy): domain Eukaryota; kingdom Metazoa; phylum Chordata; class Mammalia; order Artiodactyla; family Bovidae; genus Oryx; species Oryx dammah. Next base: position 30,666,771 of record NW_024070203.1, read on the forward strand.
TAATGTGACTGTCATCTAGTGTTTCTCAAAATATAGAGGTCAATGCTGGCACTGGACAAATGTTAACTAACACTAATTCTGAAATAATTAACTACCATTATTCTGTTTATAGTGCAATATGAAAAGGCAGCTTCCTTCCATCAATGGAATTTGAGCCATCATATGAAAGGTACTCCTTGAGATAAACATGAAGATTCCTCCTTTTAGGAAGTCCTTCAAATGTATTGAAAAGTTAATCATTTCATTTAAAAGTCTCAGGGGAAAAAAAAAGTATCAGCCATGGGCTGTTATTTTCTCACTAGTAGAGGATTCCAGAATTTAGTATTTCAAGGGGATTTCTGTGACATGAACTGAGTAGCTCTTAAGACTGAAGTTTATAACAGAGCCTCCATGCAGTGAGAACATTTTCATTTTCCCCAACTTATTGAGACTCCAAGAGGGAAAAATACAACATGTGAAGAGCCCCTGGAGAGCATCTTGGGTCTTAGCAGAGTTAGTATGCCTCTATGATGAGTCTGTCTGCTAGTCAATTCAAGACCAGTTGTACTATAGTTAAAGAAGCTTAAAATGCTGTTAAAAATGAGTACACCATAGGGGATTCATTGGAAAAATATATTGCATTTAATTAAGCATTCCTGGTTATCCAAGCCTCCCACTCACAAAATAAAAGTGGTTTTTGGAAGCTGCAAGAGCCCACTCAGTAACTGAGCTGTAGTTGGAAAAGTAAATGAAGTCCAAATGCTATTTGAAAAGAAGAGAGGATTAAGCCTTTTATTGTTGAGTCTGTATGCTTAGACATTTGCCATTCCAAAGGGAAGTTATTTGAACAACACAGGGGGTGTCAATGCAAATGGCAAACTGGTGATCAAAATGGGATGGGAGAAGCTCAAGAGTGCCTTTGTCCCTAGGCTTGATTTTTTTTCTAATAGAACTCTTAGAAGTGGATACAGAAACCTAAGTTGGATAAACTGAAGCAGTATCTAAGGTTTACTCACAGCACATCTCAGAGCTTTCTAAAACATGGGCATTCTGAATCACATTTAGAGGCAAGGATACCAGATTTGCAGTGAACTTTGTAACTGAACTCTGAAACAAGATTTAATGAATAAGCACTTTCATCTTTAGTTTCCTGTTTTGTTCATTTTAAAAACATGTTCTGATTTTCATGGTTTATAGACAATCCACACTTTGTAAATACCATATCATTTACCATTTGGCAATATTTTCCCCCCTTTGGCTATTGGCCTTCTCTTCATGGCCAATCAATGTTTGTATAAATTTTCTAGAAGAACAGGAAAACTGTATTTGTTTTCTTCTCAGAAGCAAAACCCAGACATTTAGTACCTATCTAAATTCATCCTAACGCAAGTCAGAGGTTTTCACGATGTCAAACTTTCACAGTCTCCTACAAGAAAGCACACAGATGATGTGGGCACCTCTGTTTGTCTTTTTCACTCACTCTTCTAAGCTGTTTCTCTTGGGTGAGCTCCCACAGCATGACAGAGACTACCATTCCACACTTCCCTGACACTGTGATATTGTGACAATTGGCCATCATAATCCAACTGACTGAAGTCTTAAATCATGTCTGATTTTTCAGTCTGTAAAGTAACACAAAAAAACAGATGCAGAAATCAGACCACTTTTATCAGAAAGAAAGGTCTAAACACATACAAAAAATTTATTCTGATGATGAAAAAAAATTTTTTTGATGCTCTCTTGCTGGTTGCCCATGACAGACACGTCAGTTCTCAAACTTTAATGGACATCAGAATCACCAGGCAGACTTGTTAAGCCACAAACTGCTCTGTCCCACCCCCAGAATATCTGACTCAGTAGATCTGGGGTAGGTCTTGAGAACTTGCATTTCTAACATATTTCTAGGTGATGCAAATGTTGTTTATTTGGGTACTAAACTCTAAGAATCACTGCTCCAGTATCAATATTCTAGTGCTCCAAATCCCTTCTTTAAGGCAATGCACCTATCTCCCTTCCCCCACCCCCCACCCAAGTGGTAATATTATTGGCTACTGACCATGCACAGTTGCTATGTTTATTGGTAACTGCTCTCAGCCTCTTCCAATTTTTTGACCCTCCAAGAACTTGGCATGCCAGAAGCTTGGCATGAAGCAAATTACTAGCTGAAGGAGGGAAACAAAGGCTTTCTCAACTTGCCTCAATTTGAGATCATCTGAAGGGTCACCCCAGTTACAGAACTCACCATGGGCTCTGCTGAAGTCTCAGCTTCAATTTCACTGTGGGCCAGTTTTTTCCCTGCTAATTCCCACATTACTCACTTCCTTACAGCTATGTCTCCCCAGACCGCTGCCTCATAAACTTTTCCCCCATATCAGAATCTGTTTCAGTGGCATCCATTATAAGGCAGCATCAGATAACACTGTGCACCAAAATTATTTGAATTGTTGCTCTAAACATAGTCCAAGTACCCCAGTAATCACATAGACCCCTATACTTCCTTCTATTATTGAAAATGAGGTCCTTCATCATTTGGACTGAGAAGGCAGGCCAAAAATCAGAGAAACCAGAGTCAATCCTACTTACTCTGTTTTGTCTTCTCAGATTCTGTCCTATACCCCAGAACTCCTCTTACACATCAGGAAAAAGACTTATTCCATATAAAAATAAAATATACTGAAGAAGTTACACCATTTAAAGGCATAACTTTCTTGGCACTGCTCAGACTAGTCTTCCTGTTTATGATAATTTGAAGGCTAGGAAGCATTATAGCCTGAAATTTTCTACTTCTTAACTCAGGGTTCAAAGCTACTTGTTGACCAAAATGTTGAAAATACTATTCAAAGTCACAAAACCCTATTAGTCCTCTGCTGATCTTCCTATTTCTCCTTACATCATAAATTTTTTTTTTTACAATAACCAAGTATTTTACTTATGGGAATAAATAGGGTGAAGAGGAAAGCAAGATAAGATTATAGGAAGAGATGATAAAATTTCATTTCAATAAAACATTATATAAAATACAGATAATCTACTAGGCATCACAATTTTTCCTGGTTTGCGTCCTTTAAAGCTACTTTAGTGTCCTCATGTATAACTCAGATTAACTGTAAACATACTGTTCCTAGATGAAATGGAAAATGAAAAAATACCCAAGTCTCTTTGAATCTGGTTAGAATGGGCAATAATTTACCCTCTGATTTTCTTAATGAGTAAATGGCAGGATGAAACTCCCCTTCTTCCTCCACAGCTTGTTTAGAGTTATGATCCAAGTTCGCTTTGGCATAATGGAAACTTCCTGGTTGTCCAAGAGAATGCATAAAAGTGTTAGAAATTGCCTTCATATGCTTGTGGAACTTCCAAAAGAGACATTTTCCTATCCAAAGATATAGCAAGAAGCAGGGAATTTATTCTGAGAAGAAAAGACATTGACAAAGGCAGTATTTGAGAAAGAAAAGTCAAAAAGCAGAGATGTAGACAAGAGCATCAGCAAGCCAGAACATGAGATCAGATCCTTTGGCTCATCCCATTTTCTTTTGTGAGATTTTGTATTCACTAACTACCGCAAAACAGGTGTCTGTCATGAACTCCATGTGAGCAGTTCACAAGATTCTGCTGTGTTGGGGTGTGGAACCCTCTCCATTCATCACATCTCTGAGTGAATGTCCTTTGTTGAATGGATATACCAGGAGGGAGGAAGGCCAAGAACATGGCGAGGGTTTCAGATGTGATTCTGAATGTCATTTCAGCCAAGTGAAGTGCTTTCTTTCTTACCTTCTGGCAGTCCTGCATTGCTGCATGCCCTTTGTACTGACTACATATTTTATAAGAGCTGCCAGTCCATGGCAAGGCTCCATCACTGTAAATGGAAGCAGGCAAGATGCTCTTTATGATTCAGATGGTACAATTCACAGCAGGCAAATACTGGGCAAGGGACTGACTGGTAAGCCACGAAGACTGTCCCATTGTGGATGCTGGTAGACTGTGGGAAGGCAGCCAAGGCTAGTGTGATTCAGAACAGATGACTATTATGATCAGAACTTTGAGATGTATGACTCTGAGAACTTAGTCACTCTCCATGCCAGTCCAAAAGGTGAAGCACTAGACAGCCACTGAAACTGAGAGAAGGTATCTTGTCTCAAATACAGAAATGACATGGTCTTAGTGGATACACCCATTGGAGGTCATCATCTTCAGTTCAGTCGCTCAGTCGTGTCTGACTCTTTGCGACCCCATGAATCACAGCACACCAGGCCTCCCTGTCCATCACCAACTCCCGGAGTTCACTCAAACTCATGTCCATCGAGTCAGTGATGATCCAGCTATCCAGCCATCTCATCCTCTGTCATCCCCTTCTCCTCCTGCCCCCAATCCCTCCCAGCATCAAAGTCTTTTCCAATGAGTCAACTCTTCGCATGAAGTGACCAAAGTATTGGAGTTCCAGCTTCAGCCTCAGTCCTTCCAATGAACACCCAGGACTGATCTCCTTCAGAATGGACTGGTTGGATCTCCTTGCAGTCCAAGGGACTCTCAAGAGTCTTCTCCAACACCACAGTTCAAAAGCATCAATTCTTTGGCACTCAGCTTTCTTCACAGTCCAACTCTCACATCCATACATGACCACTGGAAAAACCATAGCCTTGACTAGGCAGACCTTTGTTGGCAAAGTAATGTCTCTGCTTTTTAATATGCTATCTAGGTTGGTCATAACTTTCCTTCCAAGGAGTAAGCGTCTTTTAATTTCATGCCTGCAGTCACCATCTGCAGTGATTCTGGAGCCCAAAAAAATAAAGTCTGACACTGTTTCCACTGTTTCCCCATCTATTTCCCACAAAGTCATGGGGCCAGATGCCATGATCTTAGTTTTCTGAATGTTGAGCTTTGAGCTAACTTTTCACTCTCCTCTTTCACTTTCATCAGGAGGCTTTTTAGTTCCTCTTCACTTTCTGCCATAAAGGTGGTGTCATCTGCATATCTGAGGCTATTGATACTTCTCCCAGCAATCTTGATTCCATCTTGTGCTTCTTCCAGCCCAGCGCTTCTCATCTTAAAACTGAATACAATATTTCATAGGTTACTTCAACATGCAGCACACATTTGCTAAGAATCAATTATCCATTCAATTTTTTTTTTTTTTAGAAAAAAGAAAGTAAGACACAAGATCTAATTTCAGGAGCTTAACTCCGTATGGGATATAAGACAAGAATACAATAATCATATCACAAGGCAGAATTAGATGGGAAAATGGTAAGGAAGGTAAGGGCTTCCCTGGTAGCTCAGGGGTAAAGAAGCCACCTGCCAGTGCGGGAGACAGGAATTCAATTCCTGGATCCAGAAGATCCCCTGGAGAAGGGAATGGCAACCCACTTCAGTATTCTTGCCTGGGAAGTCCCATGGACAGAGGAGCCTAGCAGACTACAGGCCATAGGGTGGCTAAGAGTCGGACATGACTTCGAGACTTAACAGCAACAACAAGGATGTTAAAATGAGGCTGAAATCATTCCAAGAAAAGAACACTTACATCTTCTAAGCAGTGCTTGAAATCCAGTACTAATCAGTTACAGACCACCCATGTATTCATGCATTCAACACAGATTCACCGAACATTCACAGATTCACTGAGCATTTGGTACAGGACAGTGTGCTGGGTCTGGGGATACAATGATAAGCATAAAATGAAATGTACTGGAGTTCATGTTTGCTCCCACTTGCTCAAAATTTAATCTCAATGGCTTGCTGAAATAGCACTATATCACTCCTGAATATTGTATTTTACTAAGATCGAATCAGCTGGTCCTGGAAATATTTCTTAGAAAGTTTTAAAAACTTCTTGTGTAGCAGGTATACTACTAGGAGATACCCATAACCTGTGTTTCTTGCTTGAATAAGTCATAAATTTATAAAATTATATCTTCCCAGTCTTGCTGGTCAGAAACCAGTAATAACAGATATCATTTTTACTCATTCTTTATGCCACATTTCATATGAGATGATAATCTCTTTTAATCTTCCCACCAAATCTTTGTGGTCAGAATCATTGCCAGAATCTTCATCTAAACGGAGACTCAGGGAAGTTAAGTAACTTGCAAGAATTTTCCCAGTTACAAAGATCAAGTGGGATGAATATCTAGGTTTGTCTGGCTCTGGGAAATTGATGCACTCCTCATAGAATTACATTGTTGCTATTGCTGTCCTTTCATATGCTTCATCTGGGATTTGTTGAATTTTATTCCTCTGGACTCAATTCCCATACAACTACTACTGATTTAGCCACTGTTTCTGCCTACCAGTTATATACTCTTTCTATCTGACTTTTAGGTATAAACAGTGGCAACATTTAGTTGCAAGGATAATATTCAAAATATTTAATATGTACTATGGCTCAACACTTGGTTACTCAGAGAATGCTTGACTTCTGGAAAGATACTTAATAATACACAACCAGTGTGGTCATACTGATGTGGACACCAGGAGAATATCAACTACGCCTGGCATATGCCTGTGTGTGTGTGTCACTCAGTTCTGTCCGACCCATTATGGCCCCATGGATTGTAGCCTGCCCTGCAAGAACACTGCAGTGGGGATCCCTTCTGCAGGGGATCTTCCCGACCCAGAGATGGAACCCAGGTCTCCAACATTGCAGGCAGATGCTTTACAGTCTGAGCCACCAGGGAGTCCAACATGTGCTTATATCAAGGTTAAGCATTTCCGTTCAGGCAAAATTTTACATAGACAACACATTTTGTTTAATTCATGGAATTATGAGCTATCATGGACCTCCTACTCTACTACAGCAAACCTCTGACTACATCTTTATCTTTGACCTTATCTTTAATGTATGGAGATGTTTTATTTGGGGGGAAAGGTATAGTACATTTATCTTTACATGGGCTAGCCTACCTATGGGTATGCACTCATTGCTACAGAAATACAAAAATAGCCAGACTGCAAATAAACAGCCTGGACAAAGAGTTCACTAAACTGCACAAAATAATGGATGCCCAACTTTTAAAGTCTCAGGTATGAGACTGCACACTGTATAACAAATTAGCTAGATGGCAGCTTTTTCCAGACCTTTATTTGTTCATCATGACAAAAGGAACTTATTCATAGCACTCTTAGAAACTGAAATCAATAAGGGGAACATTGGATTTAAAAACTGTGTATTTTAAGTATACCACATGCCTGCCTCTGTACTAAGAACTTCCTCTTCAAACCTTACAACTCTGTTGCACCCATTTTTCAGATGTGAAAACTCAGGCGCTGGGAGAGAGCAGAATCAGGATTTAAAACCAAGGAGTTTTACTCTATAGTCCATATTTTTTACCATGACGTTTCACTGCTTTCCATCATACTGGGACCAAGTACTCATAAAGTATATGGTTTTAAAATGAAAGCTCTGGTCAAAACTCTTTTTGGTCTCCGTTATAAGAAAGCTAAACAAAACCTTCTACCTTGAATAAAGAGCTCCTTAGTATTTATCCTTGGCCATTTTTCCAGCCTCAGCTATCGTCACTCTGCTTCCTTGCTTTTTACGCTCCACCTACGTCAAATATGGCTCAGACAGTAAAGCATCTGCCCGCGATGCCGGAGACCTGGGTTCTATCCTTGGGTGGGGAAAATCCCCTGGAGAAAGAAATGGCAACCCACTCCAGTATTCTTGCCTGGGAAATCCCATGGACAGAGGAAGCTGGTGGGCTACAGTCCATGGGGTCGCAAAGAGTCAGATATGACTGAGCGACTTCACTTTCACTTTTTCTATGGACTTCCCTGGTGGCTTAGACAGTAAAGCGTCTGTCTACAATGCGGGAGACCTGGGTTCCATCCCTGGGTCGGGAAGATCCGCTGGAGAAGGAAATGGCAATCCACTCCAGTACTATTGCCTGGAAAACCCCATGGACAGAGGAGCCTGGTAGGCTACAGTCCATGGGGTCGAAAAGAGTCCAACACGACTGAGCGACTTCACTTTCCTTTCCTTTCCTTTATGTCAAATAAGCCATGTCTTCTTGTGCCTGAATTTCTTTGTAGTTATGTTTCTCTCTTTCTGGATTGCCCTCACTTGTCTTGTTTCCAGATCTTACTCTAATAGTTACCTCCAGTGGCATCTCCTGCCCAAAGCTCCCCTGACTGCTTCCAAAAGCAAATGTGAGGGCTCTTCCACCTTGATCCTACCATATCTTGTATATGTTTGCCTGGATCTAACATTGACTATGCTTCACATTCATTTTCCATTTATATGTTTGCCTTTTAGGTATATTGTGTCCTCCTGGAGAGAAAGGACTAATCTCTGTCTTTAAGCCTTGAACATAGTAGATCACCAGTAAGTATTTATAGAATAAATAACTGAATAAACAGTTACTTAATAACATCAGTAGGCATTCTTTCTGTCAGTAGTAATAGAAAATTCAACTCAAAGCAGTTTAAGTAATAAAATAAATATCTCAGCTTATATTTTTAAAAAATGCAACAGAAGAATGGTCTTTGGTTTCACCCAGGAGCTTGCTGCTATTACTAGTTCTTTCCACCTCCCTTTTCATCCTGTGAGCTTATTCTATGGCTCAGCTACTGGAGAAAAGACAATCTCTTTAACAAGCGGTGCAGGGAAAACTGGTCAACCACTTGTAAAAAAATGAAACTAGAACACATTCTAACACCATACACAAAAATAAACTCAAAATGGATTAAAGATCTAAATGTAAGACCAGAAACTATAAAACTCTTAGCGGAAAACATAGGCAAAACACTCTCTGACATAAATCACAGCAGGATCCTCTATGACCCACCTCCCAGAGTAATGGAAATAAAAGCAAAAATAAACAAATGGGACCTAATTAAACTTAAAAGCTTTTGCACAATGAAGGAAACTCTAAGCAAGGTGAAAAGACAGCCTTCAGAATGGGAGAAAATAATAGTAAATGAAGCAACTGACAAACAACTAATCTCAAAAATATACAAGCAACTCCTGCAGCTCAATTCCAGAAAAATAAATGACCCAATCAAAAAATGGGCCAAAGAACTAAACAGACATTTCTCCAAAGAAGACATACAGATGGCTAACAAACACATAAAAAGATGCTCAACATCACTCATTATCAGAGAAATGCAAATCAAAACCACAATGAGGTGCCATCTCACATCCATCAGAATGGTTGCTATCAAAAAGTCTACAACCAATAAATGCTGGAGAGGGTGTGGAGAAAAGGGAACCCTCTTATACTGTTGGTGGGAATGCAAACTAGTACAGCCACTATGGAGAACAGTGTGGAGATTCCTTAAAAGACTGGAAATAGAACTGTCTTATGACCCAGCAATCCCACTGCTGGGCATAAACACCGAGGAAACCAGAATTTACAGAGACACGTGTACCCCAATGTTCATCGTAGCACTGTTTATAATAGCCAGAACATGGAAGCAACCTAGATGTTCGTCAGCAGATGAATGGATAAGAAAGCTGTGGTACATATACACAATGGAATATTACTCAGCCATTAAAAAGAATACATCTGAATCTGTTCTAATGAGGTGGGTGAAACTGGAGCCTATTATACAGAGTGAAGTAAGCCAGAAAGAAAAACACCAATACAGTATACTAACGCATATATTGGAGAAAGAAATAGCAATCCACTCCCATATTCTTGCCTGGAGAATCCCTTGGACAGAGGGGCCTGGTGGGCTGCTGTCCATGGGGTCACACAAAGTCAGACAGGACTAAAGTGACTTAGCAGCAGCAGCAGCAGCAACACATATATTAGGAATTTAGAAAGATGGTAACAATGACCCTATATGCGAGACAGCAAAAGAGACACAGATGTAAAGAACAGACTTTTGGACTCTGTGGGAGAAGGTGAGTGTGGGATGATTTGAGAGGGTAGCGTTGAAACATGTATATTATCATATGTGAAGCGAATCACCGGTCCAGGTTCAATGCATGAGACAGGGTGCTCAGGGCTGGTACACTGGCATGACCATGAGGGATGGGATGGGGAGGGATATGGGAAGGGGTTCTTGATGGGGAGCACATGTGCACCCATGGCTGATTCATGTCAATGTATGGCAAAAACCACCACAATATTGTAAAGTAACTAGCCTCCAATTAAAACAAACAAATAAATTTAAAAAAAGAAAAGGCTCAGCTTCCCAGGTAGTGAAATCCTTGCTGTCCACAGTTCCTAGAGCTACCCACATGCTCTTCTGTATCCATAAGGTCCTCAACTCAGGGAATACTTACCATCTACACCCTTCTGGGAATGACCTGGTTTTCCTAGTACAAAGTTAATGCCTTGACCTGGTTAAGTGTACATTCCTAAACTGAGCATTGTAGCAAGACAGATAGGAAGAGCTTACACACTCAAGAACCACCCCCAGAACTTGACATGGGTCCTTTCTACCTCAACCCTAGGGTTACCATGTAATCAAGATGATGTGGAGTGGATGCTGGGAGGCAAAGTCCATGACATGTATGATGTGTGAATGGATTCTTCCACTCTGAACAATCACCTATGCTTATTTTTTGTAGATAACAGCACAACATTCTTCTGCAATCATTTCATTCTGATGCCAAAGTCTGATGATTTCTGACCATAATACTACCAGCTTCTCTGCAGTTCACTCAGCTACAGCAAGCCTCCGTTATCTCCACTTCACTGACAAGTAACCTCAAACCAGCAGCCTTAGCAACTGACCCAAGGATTCCTCCCCAGATCAGAAGAGATCCAAATTTCCCAGGGGGTGTCTGGGACAGAAAGGAAGTTGTTATTAACCAAATGACTCATATGCTGAATCACAAAACGAGAACCATTTGGGGAAAGGTCTGTAACTGCAGAGTATGTTTCCAGTTAAGCAGACACTCTCAGGCCCTTTTGGGGAGAAGCCAACACTGGCCAACATCATCATAGTAGCGTTCCCCAGTGTCTGGATGATAATGCCTTACAATCCAGGGGTCCCTTCACTCTTCTCAGTTGTATGTCCTTGAAGCACTCAGGATATGTCCTCTGGGAAATTGCAGATGGAGATGGGAATTTCCCATGTGCCAGGAACCCAAGTCGTCAATGAAAGATTCAAGGAAAGGCCCACAATTCTCTACAGGGATGGCCTTTGGAATACCCCTCCCAGAAACTGGACCATGATTACTTCATTTCCTTTCTCCTTCCTAATAATTTACACATGAATTTTTACCACCCTAAAAATGACTATTTGTTTGATTTGATTTAAATATTCTGATATTGAGAGTAATAAAAGAAATTTTAGCTCAGGGAAAGATAGAACTTGGGAGATGGAGCAAAAATTAAAGACAATGTTGGATTTTTAAAAATTATTTATGCAGATTTGGTATTCTGTGATGTAGTAAGTATTCATCATTTTTCCATTTTAAACATATCCGCCAAGAATCCTCACCCATTTTATTATTCCATCCACCTGCTTGCTTGTGAACGCTGTCATGTCTGATTCTTTGAGACCCCATGGACTGTAGCCCATCAGGCTCCTCTGTCTATGGAATTTTCCAGGGAAGAATACTGGAGTGGGTTGCCATTTCCTACTTCAGGGGATCCTCCCAACCGAGGGATTGAACTTACATCTCTTGCGTCTCCTGCATTGGCAGGAGGATTTTTGTGTTTTTTTTTTTTTCAACCACTGTACCACCTGGGAAATATATTTCACTCATCTCTCCCTCCATGTTTTCATTTGGGGAGCACAAATCTAGAAGTGCTTTCACGGGCCACACACAGGCATATCCACAATGGGTACTTCTATGAACCAGCTGATTTGATTACTGACCTCAAGGAACCAGGTCCAAAGATCTGTTTCTCCTCCCCATCATCCTGTGAGAGAGTTCTTCCTATGTAAGTGAGAAGAGGGACTGGGGGAAAGGAGGGATCTAATGGTGAGTTACGAATCTGTGTTACTGCCATAGCAACCTTAGTTTCCCCTTGGGTCCAGTCCAGTTCTCAGGGAGCAAAAGCTCCCTTAACTGTGAGCATCTCACGTACAGGGTCATCTCTGCTAATAGTTACATCCACGACAGTGTCTAACACCTAGCAGGTACATAGTAAGTGATGAACACAACTGTGGAAAGGCAGAGAAAATAATTTGCTAGGTAACTTGCTACTGTTAAGAGTCCCCTGCCTGCCTGTGTGCGAAGCTGCCTTAGTCGTGCCTGACTCTATTAATAGAGTCCCATTCCCTGGCTAGGAGTCTTCCAAATGGCTGATAACTATTTCCTACAAAGGGGACTGTCTTTGATACATGCTCAGTTAGGGCACAGGCATTGATAATGTTAGCCTTAATGCTACCACAGACTCCATTTAAAGGAATATCTCTTAGTAAGTCAGTTTATTTTAAACATAATCTAGTCATCTCAAACATCTACTTTTGAGTGCCAAAGAATAAATCGGACGCCCTCTTTTCCAGTTCTTTCTCTGTGCTTAATCGCAGAGAGCATCTACCAGCCTGAGATAGACAGATTCAGGAGTTACCCACATTTGAAGATTCAGCTGCACTTGGAAGGGGGAGAAAGCTAAGGAAAAGAGGGAGGGGAAAAAAGAGCTTTTTTTCCCCCTCTCTCCATAGAGCAGGGACCTTTACAATGCACCGCAGTGTGTGAAGAGAGCTGCGTGCTGTGATACCATTCAGCAATAACGGATGGGTTGTGTTACCCAGACTTAACAGGCCAGTGAGCAACATTACACTGCAGATGGAGTGCTCCGAGACTGCCATGCGCTAAAAAAGGGATGAAAAATAAAATTGTCTATGGCTATTGTCGACATATTTACCCCTTGTTTAGGGATTCCCATGGCAACGGAAAGCTCTGACCGCTGGAGGAGGTGGGAAAGCTGCTCTGTTGAGGATGAGCTGCTTGCCTAGAGACTGAAGACTCTCTGCGTGCTACCACCCCCTCTAGTGACTACTGGGTGAACAGCAGGGCTTTTCATAGTTTTGGCATCTACTCTCAGCACCATATGTCATGGCTCAAATTCTAAAAGCATAATATTGTTATATTAAATTAGCAATGCTTATTTTTGAGGAGACTTCTAAAACTTCATTGTTTTGAGTCTTTTAATTTTTGTTTTTCAAGGTTTTGTTTCCATATTTTAAACTAAATCTAGGAAATAGCCCAGTTGCTGGCGTTGGCCAAACTTTTCCCCGTGACCTTACTTACATACCCCATGTGTGGGAAACCAGATAAAGAAGAAAAACAGTGACACGGAAGGAGTGGTTAGGATCTCTGAGGCCACCGTCCTTTCTTTTTTGGTAAAGAGGCTGGTGTGTAGTTATAATCTTAGAGGTGCCTTGGTCATAATACCATTTCTCCCCCCGCCCCACAACCTCCCTCTCTTCTGTCATCGATGACACCGTTCATGCTAAGAACTCTTATCTAGACCACCCAGAAGTTCACTATGCTTCAGGGGCAGAAATATTTACCCAAAATGTGCCTACTGGAAAAGCACAATAGAGTTAAAATGTTCTCAATCAATACCCTCAAACTCTTCATCAGCCTTGCAGATTGCATGGGAAGACCTTATCCTTTTAAGAATTCACAACCCAAGTCTCACGCCCTCATTTTACCCCTCCCTGAAATTTTATAGCCCTTCCTTTAAATTTCTTCTCCTTTGAGTATCATGAACTGCATTTTGCTACAAATATTTTCAACTCTGAGCTCCTTGGAAACAAAGATCTTGTTTTGACTGTCTGACTTCTTCATTCAGTTTTAATTGTCCAGTCTACTGGATTTTTTTTTTTCACACATAACTTGATAAGGTAGTATTTGCAAAGACATTATGCAATGAGAAAGTCATGTTCTAATATTGATCCAGGTTCCTGGAGAATCAATCTGGTAATACATAATGCCCCGAGACACTCAGAAGATGGAGGGGAAGAGAAGAGAAGAGAACTGCATCTTTATCGTACTGAGTGTATATAGATATATTAAGAGGGAAACCGCTACATCATGGACTCCTACATACCCTTGTGTCATAGATGTAATTTTTTCCTTACAGTTGGGAAAACTGAGTCTCAAAAGGTTAAGTAACAAGTTGGATGTCACAATGTTACCAACCGATGCTAACAGACTTCAAAAAAAAAAAAAAAAGTCTCTCTGTTGTAGCTCCTTGACTTTAAGAGAAGTGCTCTCAAACTTCCTTCCACTAAAGAGAACATGCTTTTTAATATTTCTGGGCTTTTGGATCCTTGGGGAAGAAGAAGCAGTTCACAGAGAGCAAGTTGTGTATGTTTGAGAAGGGATAATAATGGTTGCCATTGTTGTTTGTTCTTTATTTGCTAAGTCATGTCCAACTCTTTTGCGACCCCTTGGACAGTAGCCCACCATGCTCCCTCTGTCCATGGGATTTCCCAGACAAGAATACTGGAGTGGGTTGCCATTTTCTTCTCCAGGGGCATAGCTACCATACTTCCCTGTAAAAAGTCTGCCTGAAATGGGGGAGACCCGGGTTCAATCCCTGGGTTGGTTAGGGAGATCCCCTAAGGAAGGGAATGGCTACCCACTCCAATATTCTTGTCTGGAGAATTCCATGGCTAGAGGAACCTGGCAGGCAACAGTCCGTGAGGTCACAAAGAGGCAGACAGGACTGAGCAACCAACATTTCCTTTCTCTAGCGGAAAGCAACTCTAAAAAGCAGCATAGGAGAGAGGCAGCAGTAGCTATCTATGCAAAGTTTGAAGATCAACTGCTATTTCTAGGTCCACGTATTGTGGACTTTCAATAAAGAACAGAGTTTCCATTATGCTGCCCAAAACACTGGTACCAAGAACTTTCCCTTTAAAAACGAAACAAAGATAAAAATATTTACCTCCTATGTGTGAAAATTCAGAATGGGCTCTGAGAAGTTCTATAATATAATAACCAAGGGGGAAAAAACTGCTTAACTTTGCAAACCTTGTCTTTTGCAAGCACAATAATCATAGCTCCTTACCAAACTGTATCTATGAAACTAAATTTGGAGAAACTGATCTTTAGGCAAGTACATGGAAGTTTAAGGCATGAAAGGAATATCCTAAGAATCTGGACTTGGAAACTGGATCACACAATAAGGAAATGTGACAGGAGGGGTATTCGATGTAATGACCACTATTTTTGTTGTTGCTGTTGTTGTTGTTTAGAATAACCACTATAGGATTGGATATATTTTAAATCATTCATATAAGGATCCCATTTTGCTTTATAACACATAATCAGGAAAAGGCAGACATTAAAAAATTTGCTGGTTTTATTGACTACATTCTGTTATTTAATTTTAAGTGACAGACTTATTTTTGTTCTGTTTTTTTTCTCAAAGTACTTTCAAAAAGTTCAGCTTTGGTAATCCTCCTCCCCTGCTCTTCCCCCCCAACCCTCCTTTGAATTCAGAAAGGTTCCCATCATGGGACCATTCTTTTTTCTCCATCTGTCTCCTTCCTCTTCCTCTTCTTCATGTTCTTCCCCATCCCCAATTACACAATTTTGGTCTGTTTTATGTCTAGAATCTGCTTAATTTTTCTCAATACTCATTTTTTTTTAAATTTCACCACTCCTTTCTATTCTGTTTTCAATGTCTTTTTATTCCCTTCAAGAAATCCCATTTTGACAGTGGTGGCAATTTTGACAAAAGTTTTGTGAGATGATAAAGGACTTGAATTCTCTCTCCCAAAATCACTAGATGGAAGAACTTGAGTAGGGTAAGTAGCTTAATATATTTTAGTTTCAGTTCCTTTATCTGTTAAATGGACTTCAAAAATCCTGTTTTATCAGTGAACTTTTGGGAATATATTGTATACATTTTAATATGCATCTTATATGTTATAAAATGTGAAGATCCAAGCATGTATGCACATAGTAAGTGCCTGAAAAGTGAAAATGTTAGTTGCTCAGTTGTGTCCGACTTTTTGTGACCCTATGGACTGTAGCCCTCGAGGCTCCTTTGTCTGTGGAATTCTCCAGGCAAGAATGCTATAGTGGCTTGCCATTCTATTTTCCAGGGGATCTTCCTGTCCCAAGGATCAAGCCCAGGTCTCCTACATTGCAGGCAGATTCTTTCCTGTCTGAGCCACCAGGGAAGCCCAGTAAGCGCCTAGTACATATTAATTCTCTCCTCAGAACATAGGAAGGTTGTTTGCAGTGTTACATGTTTTTGCTATTTGTTTATAATCCCTCACTCAAGGAAGTTTAAAAAAATAGAAGCTCTATTTGATGATGCAGAGGACTTCAGGAAACCCAACAAGAAGTACGGCTAGACTAAATGTAAATAAAAACTTAGTCATCGGGTAGCTACTCTTTCTCTCTCTACATCTCATAGATTTAGCTCAGATGACCAGCTGAATAAGTTAAATAAAGTACTCAAGTCTATAGTTTAGCTCTCTTCTTTGAAATCTACTGAGATTCACTAAGATATAAACCTGGCACGCCATCTACATAAAATGCCATCACTTTCCTGTAGTCTACCCTATAAACCAATAAACTAGAGAAAAGAATTTAGCAAATTTTATGGGAGATTTCAGTCTAAAAATGGAAGGAAAATTTGTGGGCTGTTGTAAACCTCTCTTTTGGCAGGGGAAAATGGTTAATTCCAAAGAAGAAGAAGACATTTCATATCATCTTTTATTCTTCAAGAAAATTTAAAAATCTCTCCACTTACTCTTTTCAAACACTGGGGATTTTTTTATTTACATGGGGATTGCCAGTATTAAGAGATCTGAGTAAGGCATCTGTGTAACAAAAATAAGCATCACCAAATCTGGGGACATGGGACTCTGGTTTATCCCTAATGAAGGTTATTGGGTTGAAGAATATAAGCCAGGTAATCAGAAGCAAGGAAAATCACAGTATAAGATGAATTGATTACCCTTGATCAATAAGCCTTCTTTCTCCCTTAACCTCCTCAACCTATGACTCCCCACGATGCTTTCTTGTCATGGTCCAGAAAGCATATTTAACAAGGACATGGAAGCAGTGATCCAGTTAACTTAACCAAAGTCCCCCTATTCTTACATTTTAATCCTTGCTCAGCCATTCAATTTCCAGGTGACCTCTGGCATTTTTGGAGAGGGGATTATAGTGCTGGTGTATTAAAGAATTGCTAATGCCTCTTTTAAAAGAACTTTGAAACTATAGAGGGAGATAAGTACTTGGTTGTAATAGTCTTGATCCTGATTTTTTGTCCACAGATTGACATTTACTAACAACCTGGATTAAGTCTATAATTAGGGAAATGTAAAAATATTATGTCAGCTTTTCTTTCACCTGTTTGCCTACTAATTCTACATTTATTGAACATCTACTATATGTAAAGGCAGTATTTTAAGCTTTGGTGATAACGGTTTGACAGTAACCAAGCCTTCAAGTTACTCAGAATCTGTAAAAATTTCAGGCAGTAAATAAACGATTGCAGTTTAATATGACAGGAGAGCTTATACATGAAACTGTCAAGGTACAGAACATACAGAAAGGATCTGAGACAAAGAAGGGAGACAAAGACAATATCAGGAAGAAAAATAGAGATTTGGAAGACAAATAAGAATGTTCCACGAAGAGGTGTCGGGATCAAAGCAATGGGCAGAGCTTGAGACAAATGTAGGTCTTCCAGAGGAGAGAAGAATGCATTTGAACAAACTGCCCTGGAAGAAGGAAGGGAAGGGATCCCGGGTGTACAAGGGAAGAGTGGCAGGTAGTGAATGAACAGGAAGGCAGGCAGGGGACAGATTGCAATGGGCCTTACAAATTAACTTTTGACGGATGAACAAAGGATCAGGGGCCAGTTGGAAGAAAGGAGTCAGTGTGGAGAGGATGTGCAATGGGAAAAAAATCTGTCTTCCACCTTCTATGTGGGGATAAACTCAGCTCTCCCTTTCATAGGAGTTTCTTATCTGCTCACAAAAAACACTGAACTTTGATCACCAGATATTGGGAAGCTTTTCCCCACAGCACCAAGCAGTTCTCAGATACTAGCAGGATGTCCAAGAATTCAACTCAATTCTGACACTGTCTACCAGGAAATATGCATTAGGTATCATAGGTTGCTTTCAAACTGTGGTGCTGGAGAAGACTCTTGAGAGTCCCTTGGACAGCAGGGATATCAAACCAATCCTAAAGGAAATCAGTCCTGAATATTCATTGGAGGGACTGATGCTGAGGCTGAAGTTCCAATACTCTGGCCATGTGATGCGAAGAGCAGATCCATTAGAAAAGACCCTGATGCTGGGAAAGATTGAAGACAGGAGGAGAAGGGGATGACAGAGGGCGAGATGGTTGGATGGCATCACTGACTCAATGGACATGAATTTGAGTAAGCGCCAGGAGATGGTGAAGGACAGGGAAGCCTGGCGTGCTGCAGTCCCTGGGGTCTCGAAGAGTTGGATAGGACTGAGCGACAGCAGTCATGTGGTTGGTTCACCTGGAAACCAACCTCCTTCCCTGGATGGGGTTCAAACTTACCCCATTAACACATTAACATAAGAAGAGACACCTTTGCTCCTCTCAGCCAACACTTAGGAAATGCCAGAGGTTTTGGGAGCTGTGACTGAGGAACCTTTGCTGCAGCTGCTGCTGCTAAGTCGCTTCAGTTGTGTCCGACTCTGTGCAACCCCATAGACGGCAGCCCACCAGGCTCCCCGGTCCCTGGGATTCTCCAGGCAAGAACACTGGAGTGAGTTGCCATTTCCTTCTCCAATGCATGAAAGTGAAAAGTGAAAGTGACATCGCTCAGGCCTGTCCAACTCTTAGCAACCCCATGGACTGTAGCCCACCAAGCTCCTCCATCCATGGGATTTTCCAGGCAAGAGTACTTTAACAAATCCCCAATATATATGAGAACTATACCTTGGTCATCTGAAAGACCAAATATGTTGTTGCATTGTTGTTTAGTTGCTAAGCCGTGTCCCACTCTTTTGCAACCCCATGGGCTGTAGCCTGTGAGGATCCTCTGTCTATGGGATTTCCCAGGCAAGAATATTGGAGTAGGTTGCCATTTCCTCCTCCAGGAGTTCTTTTGGACCCAGGGATCGAACCCTCATCTCTTGCATTGCAGGCAGATTCTTTGCTGCTGAGCCGCCAGGGAAGCCCTGACCAAATATATACTTTTCTTATGTGAAATGAAAATATCTCCTGCCATATGAATAAACAAGAAATGTCAGAGCTATCAACGATTTCTGACCTCCAAATGTGAATGAGAGGTCCCTAAACTGCCATCCAGGGGAAGCTGCCACCCCCTACAGTGACTGCTGAGGAGCTGGGGGAATGCAAGAAGCAGCCATCTGCCACTCCTTAAGGTGAACCAAGTAAACAGGATTGGCCCCAGATAGCTGAGGTGCCTATGAAAGGAATGAATTCAATGAACCCAAAGGCTTTCATCTTCCCATATATGGAATGCTAAATTCGTTAACTTTATACCTGATCTTTTGATGTTCAGACAGCCTGCTCCCTTTGTTGCAAACTCGTATATAGCCTGACCCTCCCGCCTCCTTGGAGCAGTTTTCTCAGAGCTATTGGGATGCAGTCCTAAACATTCCCACCAAATAAAATAACTCTCTACTTTCAGGTTGCGCATATTTTTTTTTTAGTTGACACTTATAAATCACAGTATCTCAGGATGTTTACACTAAATAAAGTTTCCCAAAGCAACGTAAGAAGGGAAGAGAGGAGCATGAGGCAGAAAGAGAGCATCAGTTTTTAAGGCTGAGAGTATTTGGGAAATGAGCAGGAGTTGAAGAATTTCTTGCCTTCAAACCTCTAGTTTATCTAGGGAAAGCTCCTCTAGTGAGAA
The DNA here is from genome assembly GCF_014754425.2 of Oryx dammah. Lineage (NCBI taxonomy): Eukaryota > Metazoa > Chordata > Mammalia > Artiodactyla > Bovidae > Oryx > Oryx dammah. The sequence goes on from NW_024070203.1 coordinate 30,686,495, forward strand.
TGGTTCTCAGATAAAAGTATCCCTATACTTTTATTTCTTTCAAATGATGCTATTGTTTCAAATTATTCTGTGTTGCATTGATAAATAATAACTTCTCAGCCCACTATCTCCAAGGAATCTCTCTCTTCAACAGAAACAATTACGGATTTATTGTTGGTTGTCCTGCTCTGGAACTGTATGGTCGATAATTATTCTACTAAATAATATCGATAGGTTAAAAAGGTTGGCAATAAATAAAAGATGTTTTCATCTGTCTCTAATGTTCCTACTTCAAAAAAGCAAAGTTCAGATCTAATAGTAAAGAATTTTAAGTGACTATGCCCAATGACCTAGCGTTGCTAAAGGAAAATGACACGGAAGGAAAACCTTATGCGGTTTACAGTTAGTCAGCTCTTTCTTTGGTGGTGGGGAGGAGGAAAAGAGATTCCCTAAGGCTCAGTGGGCTTCCCTGGTGGCTCAGATGGTAAAGAATCCACCTGCAATGCAGGAGACATGGGTTCAATCCCTGGGTTGGGAAGATCCCCTGGAGAAGGGAGTGACTACCCATTCCAGTATTCTAGCCTGGAGAATTCCATGGACAGAGGAACCATGGAACCATGGCAAGCTACAGTCCATGGGGTCGCAAAGACTCAGACATGACTGAGCAACTTTCAATTTCACAAGGCTCGCTAGTTTACCAATTAAAGCTTTCTGTCTCATCTTCGATGCATTCATGATAAGGGATTCTGTTTCAGGATGCTACAGTAGGGGCATTCATTGCTGCTCAAGATCTCCTGCTGTAGAATACCTTAGATAGATGTCAGATTCATCATCCCCATTTTCTGTTAAAAAGAGGAAAGATGATTATATCTCCGGGATCATTTCAACTGATTCTATTTTCATTGCAACTGTAAGTTAATTAATTATTACCTTTAAAAAAAACAGAATTTATTATTCTGACATTGCTCCAATATGTCATGCATAGAAAACATGGGTAATTAGGGGTAGGGTTTAGTATGAGAGAGAAGAATTATATAAAGATAGAATATCCGTAAATAAAGTGGCGCAGGAGGACACTTGAGTTAAATAACACAATTTAGACTAAGTCCTCAGTGGTATGTTTCCATGACTGCCATAAAAAATTACTACATACTTGTTGGCAAAACAGCACAAGCTTGTTACCATAGCATTCTGTAGATCAGAAGTAAGACACACATCTCCCCAGGTGAAAATCAAGGTGCTGGTAGGCATGCCTTTCTTTCTGGAAGCAGTAAATCCACTTTCTTGCTTTTTCCAGCTTCTAGAGGCCACTCACACTCTTTCTGTCAGAGATCCTTCCTCCATCTTCAAAGCCAAGAACATTGCAAATTTTTCCAACCATTTTTCTATATTTACAACTTCTGCCTCTCTCTGTCTCCTTCTACCTTTCAGAATCCCTCTGATTATCTTGGGCCCACTGCATTATCAGGGTGGTCTTCCTATGAAGTAAGCAATCTTACTTCAGCAAGCAACGTTATTGCCCCTCTGACATGCATTTACTGGGTCCAGGGATTAAGATGCAGACATCTTTGGGAGGTCATTATTCTGTCTACCTCACTCCTACCTCTTCGAGAGTGTATAAAACCACACACGAGATTCTACAATTACCTGAAAAGTATTGGTTTTGAACTTCTTCTGTATGTAATTTCTTTTAACATGAAGGATATTTTATATATGCTTATTCTCGTATTCAAGATCTATATCAGGCATCCTGTACATTATAGGATTTCAGGAAAAACCAACAAAAGTGTGCTTAGTAAGACCATCACTTTCTCTAAGGAAAAAAACATCTTCCCAATAAGACTATTTAGATTCTGTTTGCAGTTCAATAATCCCTATTCTAATATTGGTATCCCAAGTTTCTGTTCCTCATCTTCTATTTTTTTTTCTTTTAATACATGAAACTATGACAAAAATAGGGCTTCCCACGTGGTAAAAAAAAACCCTGCATGCCAATACAGGAGACATAAGAGGTGCGGGTTTGATCCCTGAGTTGGGAAGATCCCCTGGAGGAGGGCATGGCAAACCACTCCAGGATTCTTGCTTGGAGAATCTCATGGACAGAGGTGCCTGGCAGGATACAGTCCATAGGTTCACAAAGAATCTGACATGACTGAAGCGACCTAGCATGAAAAATACAAAAATTATACAGGAAAACAAAAGTAGTAATTTTGACTCATTTGTCTTCTAAAAAATTATTCACTCGCTTTGCTCAGCCCACTGAGATACTGATCTTGGTCAATGATGGAGAAATGTATTTGGAAAATCCAAGAGAGATTAAATTGACTTGCATCACACACAAACCATGAAGCTTCTAGAGAAGAAAACATCAGTGAAAGAGAAGAAGGAAATGGATTGGGGCAAGCTAGAGTTTATAGAAAAGAGAGGGAAAGAAAAAAATAATAATGGTCATGCAGCAGGGACTTTTAAGGAGACAAGCCAAAGATGTTTGGGGTTTTACTGTAAATCCCCAGTTGCTGTTTTGTTTTGTTTTAATCTGACTTGTCCTTCAGTGCTTTTACAATTGAACTTCTACTGAGTATGATAGGTTGAGATTGACCACCAGGGCAATTCTGATTTATTTGTGTGAAATCAATGTGACCCACAAACACTGCTTAGATGTTTACCAAGTAAACAGTGAATTGTGATTAGAGCCACAAGTTCTAGAAATGATCAAAGAAACAGGAAGTTACAAAAAAACAAAATCTGTCATCCCTCTTCATATCAGAGGATGACAATTACAGCAGCCATTTCTTAAGCATCCAGACAAGAATAGTGGAGTGTGTAGCCATTCCTTTTTCCAAGGGATCTTCCCAACCCAGGGATTGAACCTGGCTTTCCTGTATTGCAGGCAGATTCTTTACCATCTGAGCCACCAGGGAAGCCCTATTAAGCATCTACTATATGCTAGGTATATTCTAAGGTATTTATAGTATCACATTCAGTATGCTATAACCTTAAAATGTAGACACTATTCTCTCTATTTTAGAGATAAGAAAATAGCTAAATATCTGCACAGAACAGGTGACTGAGCCAGTATTCCAACTCAGCCTATGATTTTCTCCTTCCTGAACAAGTCATGTGACAGTGTACCTGTCAAGCAACATTTTTGGTCATTGCTTTTTTTTTTTTACTCTATAAAATGAGTAGTGTCTTTGTGTTCTACTGCTTCTGAACCTATGAATTTTGCCGTGTATGGCAAACAATGCGATTAAGTGAGGGATCTTGAGAAGAAGGGTTTATCCTGGATTATCTCAGTGGATCCTACGTACAATCCTAAATATAATGTGAATTTCTGTTGTTTTGAGCCACCAAGGTGGTAACCACTTCTCACAGCAGCCTTAGGAATGCACGCAATATCATAATGAATGACCACACATTTAGCAACTTAAAACATGTGTATGCATTCTCAGCTCTGCATGTCAGAAATCTGAAATGAGTCCAGGTGGCATCTCTCTCCAAACCAAGAGACCACTCTGCACCAGGGAAGAATTTGTACAAGAATTTGTCTGTGGGTGCAGACCCTGTGGTGCCTTAGGCTGGGACATAGCAGCGGGGTCTCCACGTGTTCCATAGGGCAACCCTCTAGCTCACCCCCAATCCACGAACTGATCACATCTAGGCAAAGGACTTTGAATTCTTCTTCTTGTTATTCATTCACCAACTCGTTTCTGACTCTTTGAGACCCCGTGGACTGCAGCACGCCAGGCTCCTCTGTCCTCCACCATCTCCTGGACTTTGCTCAAATGTCCATTGAATCGATGATGCCATCTAACCATCTCATCCTCTGTTGACCCCTTCTCCTCCTGCTTTCAGTCTTTGCCAGCATTAGGGTCTTTTCTAATGATTTGGCACTTTGCATTAGGTGGCCAAAGTATTGGAGCTTCAGCTTCAGTATCATTCCTTCCAAAGAATATTCAGGGTTGATTTCCTTTAGGATTGATTCTTGGTGGTGGGGGGCAGGGGGCTTGTGCCGAGTTTTAACAGGTTGAGGCAGCCAGGAAGTAGGAAGTAGGGCGGGCATTCTGGCTTCTTGCCCTGAGAAAGGGCACAGTGTGTAGGTCTGTTGGCTGCAGGAAGTAGGGCCTGGCAGTAGGTGGGCCAGGTCAACCATATCAGGGGCAAGGCTGCCTGTGCCTGCTGAGATCTGCTGTACCAGTCAGCATCCCAACCCCCCGGAGGCCGAGCATAAAATAACAAATGAAAAACCACCACAGCAGGTCTAGATGAGAGCGTGGAAGAAAGGAAAAAGTTTCATGTTTTATTACATTTAATGGCATTTTTCCTGCTTTCTGAATAAGGGGCCCCACATTTTCATTTTGCACTGAGGCCAACAAATTATGTAGCTGGCCCTGCCTATAAATCACATACTAAATCATATTTTACTCATTACACTGGCCGCTAAGAAAATCAGAACAAAACTTACAATCAACTTTAGCAAAATATCAAAGAATTTATGGCATATGTTTTGAGTAGTGAAATAACCTTTTACTCAACTGTTTTCTTATTTTTCTTGATTTTGTTTCTTTTTCTCTCTTTATGTACCCAAAGAGGAAAAAATCTTATTTTACATTTATTTTTGAAATATTTCATCCTTTTAATGTACTCATCTAAAATAAAGTCACTAACTAAACAACAAGCTAATTATTTACTGTACACACTTTTATAGCACTCAATAAAAGACCATTTGATATGACTTGTGATCATTTATTCATGTAGGAATTTACCATCAGTGCAGCTGGTATTGTTTTAATACTTTTCCACTCTTGTCACACTCATCAGACTTGTGAGCTATCTAACTTATTCACTGGCTAGAACATTCAATGATGACACCGTAAATGGAATTTGTCATGTCACATGTTTTATCTCAGCACTGCAAAATGTAAGCGGCTAGAGAGTAGTCACCTATAAGTGGCGCCTTCTTAGGATTGGATGGCTACTCACTTGATACAAGTAAAAATGACTGCTAAAATATTCTGTCTTTATAAAATTCACTATGGCGATGCATTTCAATAGGATACTACCCTTAAGATTTGGACTGCTCACTAGAATAATCCATCTATCAGTAATTTTTATTGATTAGCTTCTATATGCCAGGCTTTTTCTGGGCATTGGGGAAATAGTGATGCACAAGTCAGAATCTATCCTTAATCATAAAAAATTCAATCCTAGAAGGAAAGACAGTAAACAAACAAGTGAACAAGATCATTGCAGAGTGTGATTCATTATAAAGGAAATAACAGGATTATATATTACAGGCAAAAGTTAGGGGAGTATGGGGCCTTCATTTCATAGATCTGGAAAAACTTCTGAGAAGGTAGCACTTAAGCCAGAATTTTAAGGATTCTAGGAAAAGCCAGTCATCCAATGTGCTGAGAGCAGCGAGTCTAGGCAGAAGGGGTGGGCGGGGGGTGGTGGGGGTGTGGTGCAGAGGCAGGCAAAGAAGGGAATGAGTGATGGGAGATGGATAGCAAGAAAAACTAAGCTAACTAAGCTGGTCCATGGTCTCCTTGGAGAGTTAACCAGCAGTAACCCATAATGCCTTCCCACTCTCCCTCAGTCATTAAACAGGCCCCTCTGGTGACATTCTCACAGCATGAAATCACAACCAATGGAAGAAATCCACGAAGACACCAAGGAAACAATATCAGGCAGGTAGGTAGAGATAAACTGAGCCAGGAAGGAATGAGAGATGGTATACCTAAATAGACTGTGGTCTCCAGTTGGCCAAAGGAGGAGGAAAAGGACAGGATGAAAATTAATTAATAGTGACAAAAGACCAAAAGCACAGATGATTAACCCAGCTTCTTCTTAATGACATGAATAATTACTGCAGTCAACATGAACTTCTGACAAACAACAGCCCATCCTTGTCTGTGGTGAGATGCTAAGATTAAAAGTTGAAATTTCCCTTCTCTATCCCATCAGAAATTCCTAAGAAAGAAGGGAACCAGAATAGTTGGATGTAAAGCACCATTAGTCTAACTTATGAGACTCAAAAGGCTTCTTCTATCACCCAGGTCCTAGCTCCTCTGCTAAGGGATCTCTCTGCCTGGCATCCCTAAATAGGTTTCAAACAATCCCATCTTTAAGACTCCATGCAAGGGTCAGTCATGGCTATTAAATGTGATAATTATTTTAAAAGGTGTTCTGAAACTCCTAAAACTCTCCACAAATGATTGGTGTGTGATGATAGTGATGGTGGTGATGACAGCTGAACAATTGTACTTTTTATCTAAGTGGTGGTTTCCTAGACAAGTCAAACCTGACTTTTCCTGGCAGAAATAATTTGCAGGGCCACATCCTGTGAATAAGAATCTTCATTGCAGTAGCAAAGGCTTCCATGGATTGCATTAGGTGGTTAGTTTTGTGACTGAACTAACATCATCACATCTTTGCATTAATTTAACCCTCTTACATAGAAGAAAACCATGTGAGATCCTTTAGTTGGGGTTGAGGAGTGAAATAAGCCTCCCTGAATGCCCTTTTTAATTCAGTGGGGGCATTCCAGGGACTCAAACCCACTCCCGGTTTCAAGGGTCTCAAGAACCCCACCATGGTTTGACATTAACCAAAATTTTGAATGATTTTGAGGGGAGGACAGGAGTGGGGAGGGCTATATTTTTGGGTCAGATAAATCAAAGCACATTTGGCCAGACACTGCCCCTCTTCATTTCCAAGCACATGTGAATTTCTAGGGAAATTGAATCCACGTGTTCCTGATTCATTTACATTTAACTCTTCAAAACGCTTTGTACACCCTCCAAGAAGCCTTCAGTGTATTGAGCCAGGAGGTCGGGTTTTATTAGCCACGCAGGGACCCAGCAGGCTGAATGAATGGGATGAGGCTTTCAAGACAGAATTCAAGAAGGTCAAGTGTTTTGAAAATTTGCCCCCATGTATTCCCCTTAACTTCTGGGTCCCCACCAAGCAACTTCTGCAAAGCGTACACAGAAATAAACCTCCATTTTCACAACAGCGATCAAGCCAAGAGCTGTTGGCCCCCACAAACCTGAGCCTCTTTGATGGTCAGAGACAGAATAACTGACTCTTGATAGGTGCCCTGTGCTTCCTGGTGTTAGTTTTCCATTCTCATGCTTCATTTGCTTTCTTTGCTGAAGTGGGAAGCCTGCTGCCGCCACCCCGGAATCCTTGATAAGAATTGATGAGACCCAGGGGGAGTGTGGGAAGAGTCTGTGACTTCAGCCGCTTGGCAAAAGTTCCGGAGACTTTCTGATCTTCCTCCACATGCTGAAAATCCCTAGAAGTCCTTTGACAGAGAGGAGGTTCAAAAGGGCAGTCTTCCTGTCCTCATTTCTTTGGGGGGGAAACATATATATATATATATATATATATATATATAAAATAAAGACGAGGACAGCCACCGCATTACATCCTCAGAACAAGCAGACGTAATAAAAAGGTTATTTTCTTTGCTAGGGTCAGGGAACAGTTAGAAATCACTCATTTCTCCCTTCCCACACATCTGAAATGCAGTCATAAGTAGACACACCCCATCTTTAAACTGCACAAATGTTCTGGCAAAAAAACCTACACTTTCTTTATTATGTGATAATAGCTCAGATGCCTAACTCACAAACAAGGCGAGTTCCTCCAAAAGAAATTGCCAGAGCTCATGTGTGAATGCTGTGTTCAAGGTAACTCCTTTTGCCTTTTACCTGTATTGCTTCTCCATCTTCAGTATATTCTGCAAATGTATGCAGTATTTGAGATTATTTAGATGATTGAGCTTAATCCTAACACATCTTGGTCAATAGGTCAAATCCTATAATAAGCTCTCAGAACGATTTTATATTTGCTTGTGTGGTTACATCAATCATGCCGAAGGTCTCTGTGAGTATTTTGTCCTATTATTCCAAGTGCTGGGATCTGCCATAGTGTAGGTGCTCAAAAATACTGAGTGAATGAATTTAATGAGGTCTTACTATATGCCAGCTGGGGTGCATTAAATGCCACTGAGTCCTTACAATAAACCTAGGAGGAGTGGGCTCTTAGGATTCCTATTAGTACAGATGACAAAATGGAAGCTTAAAACATGAAGCAGCCTACTAAGGCCATGAAGTGTATTAAGAGGTGGAACTAAGGTTCAAGGGTAAATATGTCTCCTGGGATTGCAGCCATGAAATTAAAAGACGATTACTCCTTGGAAGAAAAGTTACGACCAACCTAGATAGTATATTCAAAAGCAGAGACATTACTTTGTCAACAAACGTCTGTCTAACCAAGGCTATGGTTTTTCCAGTGGTCATATAAGGATGTGAGAGTTGGACTGTGAAGAAAGCTGAGCGCCGAAGAATTGATGCTTTTGAACTGTGGTGTTGGAGAAGACTCTTGAGAGTCCCTTGGACTGCAAGGAGATCGAATCAGTTGATTCTAAAGATCAGTCCTGGGTGTTCATTGGAAGGAATGATGCTAAAGCTGAAACTCCAGTACTTTGGTCACCTCATGCGAAGAGTGGACTCATTGGTTGAACATAGACTTTACTTTCAATAAGAAGCATTTCCAATTACACCTTGTAAGAAAGTATTTAAATACTGTCTATGAGAGGTTGCTTCACTAATGGGCAAAACAATTCCTCAGGGACCTCTTCATTCAGGACACATCCCTGAATTCCCCTCTGGAGATAGCCTAAAGCATTTACTTACTTCTTTGAGTGCACCAGTATTTATAGGTTACTTAATGCCTAAACTCATTTTGGTGCATGCCGTATAGTTTGTCTGCATTTTGATCTAAGAGTCTAAACTCTGAAAGCTGGAAATATACAATAAACTTTGAGTTCCCTGGCTGAAAGATACAACTTTCTTTTCTTTGATTTTAGCCTGCTTTCTTTTGCCTGCTGAAATAGTGCCTTGAAGTTCACAGCCATGTAAATTCCCTTCAATAGCTCTTGGTCAATAGTTTATGTAAGGGCAGTGAAGTGATTCATAAGCAAACGTAGAACTTTGCAGATACCTAGGAGACTGTAATCCTCGGTAAATATTCCAATTTGAAGTATTTCAACCTCAAGCTAATCAAATATGTATTTTTCTGTGCGTGTGTAAAATTGTTATTGTAAACTGTAAAGCACTCTGCAAATATTTGCTATAGTTGTTTAAAAGGAAAGGATCAAAGTGAAGTTGGCCACATGACTTCTGCTCCTGTTGCTTTGGGTCTGTTCATTCCTGGGGACTCTGGGAGCACCAGAGTGTACCATAGTGGTCCTTTCCTTGAAACCCAGGATAGTTCTTTCCTTGAAACCCACGTAGAAGTACAGACCACCTCCATGCAACATTTTAAAAACTGAGAGGAAGATAATGATTCCTAAAAGGGTTTAAGAACATTGTAGCATGATCACTCTGACGAGATAAGTCTGAAGCAGAGAATTAGACTTTTTTTTTTTTTTGAGAATTAGACTTTTAAAAGAACTTTAGAGTTTTTCCAACAAAGATTGTTATCTCTCAGTAGAGACATTTCACAATCTACTACAAAATATTAGTGTTCTGAAGTGCTCTATAGCAGTACTTCCCAAAGTTTGCTGTGACTGAGATTCTGATAAAATGCAGACTCCAGGACACTGGGTCCAAGCTGGGGTCTGAGGCTCTGCATTTTACCAAGCTCTCGATTGATCGTGATGTGACTGATACATGGGCCACACTTTGAACAGCAAGACTCCAGAGAAGGAGGTAACACAGCTTTTAGACTCAAGAATTAGGTATCTGACTCTGGATTTAGAATGTGGCTTGGGATTCCACCTCAATCTCATGTACTTACTGTGTGACTTTGGTAAAAGTATTCTACTTCTCTTTGTCCATTTCACATCTGGGAATAAAGAAAATGTTAGTACTAACTTCAGAGGCTTTTGGACCAATTATATAACATACTTGTGAAAATATGTGGTTGGCACTGTGCCTTACACATAGTAAACATGTGAGAAATATTAGCTATTATTATTACTTTCAACTGTCCATGCTGCGTCTCCAAATGATTTTGTCTTTTCATATCTGAAAGAAAAGATAAAGATTTAGCTTTCTCATCTAAAATGCAAAAAACATGACATATTTTCTCCAAATAAAAATAGAATATACCAAAGTATTTTTAAAATTCCCTTTGGACAAATATAGTCAACTGACATAAATGTGTTTAGTAGGCACATACACGATGGTTTTATTTTTATATTTGCAGTCCCTTTTTAATGAATTCTTCCAGTTTTTCTTATGCATTCCATATTAAAATTTAACTCATTGTGTTCAAAGTCTCAGTGGAAATTCTCACCAATGTCACCCTCAGTTTGTAGTTTTGATAACACCGTAATCTGTTAGTAGAAATAAATAACAGAGCCATGTTTGTACTTTATTGAGTTCTCTCTTGATGGTATGTTTTCTTCTGTTGGTCAAACAGTGGGAGAAGATTGTGCTGCTCTATTGGTTTACCCCCAAATGGAAACATCAACCACACTCTTTGGAAAACCACACTTTTAGCAGCTTTGATCAGTAGACTGGAAATACAGAGCTCCTCTCACTTTATTGGATTGGTGAATTGAATCCTATATTTCTATTTCTTGCTTCTCTTTCAACCTGATTCTACCTTACCCTATACCTCCCTCCCCAATCTTCTTCAAAAACAAGGTGAGATGCGAAAGACTTAATTCCAGGAAAAGAAAAGGAGAAAGAAAAATAGCATGCATTGAGTTGGTTATACACTATACCCTTCCAATCTAACTTGTATGGAAAGCACACACTAAATAAGCAAGTTTTCTGAGTCCTAAGGATGCTTGTGTATATTTAACGGAAACTCTTTGGTGAGATTCTATGAGGTAAGTAATTTTTTCTCCATTTTATAGAGGAGGACACTGAGGCGTAAATAATTTACCCATGGCAGCAAGATAATTTGTTGAAGAGGGAAAATCAGCTCTGAAAGGAAATTTGAACTTTAAATGGAAAGAATACTGATGTAAAATGAAAGTACTACCAAGTGAAAGAGACTGTTACCTTGAATTGGTAGGTTAAACTTATGCTTTCTAAAGAAGGTTTTAAAGAAAGACTGAGGAATTTTATTTTGAATAGAGAAAACTATAATGTTATTCTTCTTTCTCCTTTTTCTTCTTCATTTTGCAAGTCTGTGTTGTAATAAGTGTGAACATTTCAAACTTCTACCCCACATCCCCATCCCTCACTCATAATACATAGATGGCCAGCGGGTCCTGAGTTCATTAACAATTATGCATGCTTTCTAAAAGGCTATTAACTTGAAATGTGGACTTTTCTTCTTTTGTCAGACCCTTTCTTAGAGGAAGGGTAAAGAAAGTAGGTAACAACAAAAAAAGTGAAGCACAACAGACACTTGGATAATCAACGAAAGACACCACTCATCTCGGACTAATCAAGAGCCGGCGGTGCTGGTCTCGCCTGCTGGAAAGTCTGAAGACTTTTTCGAATATACCTTGGAATCAGCTCTGATCACTCATCCTCCTGTCTGCAGCTGGCTTCACGTGTGCGCCTCTCCCACTAAGGCCCGTCCTAGCTCACAGTGCTATAGCGTCCTTTTCCTTGCTTAGCTATGTGTTTTTGGTAAACGCTTTATCTTGTTATTTATAAAATGTGGCCAGTTTCTTGATGTTGCTAAATCCCAGTTCCTCTATTAAATCATCCTCCTTAATCCCACTTTGCCTTTATTCTCATAATTGCACTTTATCCTTGTCACAGAAACATTTCACCTCACACTGGGTCCCTGTTCTGAAGAAAAATTAAACAGGATGCCGTTATAGGTTTCCATCCTCTCTCACGCTTTCAGTTTCCTAGCTTTCATACTTTTTCTTTGTCCTTTTGAATTCATTGCCTGGGTCATAAAGTGCTTTAGCATTTGAATCCCAGCAACATCATCTTTGTGACTGTGATCACTTTGATGAGTCTTAATCTACCTGTTCATGAGTGGGGATATATGTACTAATAAGTATGCTTTCCTTCCAGAATCACTGCAAAGATCAGACACATTTCAGTTGTGTGACCCAGTGTCTGGTGTATACTAAATGCACAATAAATATTGTTCCTCTCATTACCTCCATTCTAGGTTCATGAACAGGTCACTGTAGTTAATAATTCACAAGCTTTTATCGGGACCTGAAATCCTGCTTATTCAGCATCTGTTTTCCGTATGCTTCTTCTTTACCTTCAAAATTTCCCTCTGCCCACATCTATAAAATGATTCATAATAAATGAGGCTTGTAATTATTGACATATTCATATATGTATCCGCAACTCAAATATAAAATTTTTGAGGTTTTGTTCATGCATCATGAGTTCAATTTTTCTTTCAAGTGTTCGCATCCTAAGAGAAAGATGCTACTCCCAAGAGGTAGAGAAGACGTAAGATCTGGGATGTGAAAGAATGTGGGTGGCAGGCCAAGTGCAATTACAGCATAGCTTATCCCAAATGGTGATCCCTAAAAATATTCAGGCTGGCTTTTTATGGAAGACCAGTCTCACCGATGAGGGGGATTTAATAACAGCTGGCAATGAAAACATCAATGTTATAGATGAGGAGCTAATTAAGGGTTGGTTCTCTGTACAGTCTTTATATACCTTCTTGTATGAAATCAGGGTAAGAGGGAGAAGAAGAAGGAAATTAGTGTACATATGGCCATGAGTAGAGCTTGGCTGAAAATGGCAAAGCAACTCTATAGTCCTTATCTGGTCATATTTCAGACATGACTCAATGATCTGTTTGGCATAAGAGATGGCTAAGAGCAGCTTTGCCAAACTCCCAGAGACATTTCCCCTATCCTTCTTATGACTGCTGGGAGTTTAGGCTGTCTGATACAAGTAGGGTAACATTTCTGAGTTACTTAAGTGGATATTGAAGCTTAAGAGAGGATGAATAAATGGCCACTGAGCCTCCAATGAATGAAGCAGGATTAAGTCCTGATGTCTGAAGCCAGAATCCTAGCTTTTGCAATTACAACACAAAGGAATATGATAGATAGCAAGTTGTACAAGAATTGTTTGTAAGAATGGGACTGTAAAGATATATGTTTGCCTGATCAGCTGAGCACCATGGTGTTTCACAAAGATACATCTGATTATCAGGCTGAGAATCACTAAGTTTTCAGCAACCAAGAGCTCACAATAATATATATTTTGAATGGACCCATTCTACCCTATGGTGCAAGTTATAGCATTTTATTTTCTGGGATTCTTTTAAAAACTGAAATATTGAAGGAGGACATTAGATTCAGAATAAATATACTTAGCTTTCTTCAAAAGCATTGGCTTTACCCTAGTTTTTACTAGGTTTAGCTTATTATATTTACTCTGTAGAGACTGTAGTTTTGTAGATCTTTCCAAGGTAACATCTGACAAAGTAATTCAGCATATAATACAATAAATCATTATACAATAGATCATTAAAACTCAGGCTTATATGGCCAAAGCCAAAATGGAAGGAAAAAAATAAGGGCTATATGTGCTTCTACATTTGATTCTTTCCAGCAAGAAAATGTGGTTGGTAATGACAATGGAGATCTGCTGACAATAAAGAGAGAAATAGGGAGGGAAGGAGAGAGGGAAGAAGAAGAAGAAAGAAGAGAGGGAGAAAGGAGGAAGGAATGAGCAAAAGAAAAGGGAACTGTAGGGAATTGCATGTCAACAGGAGCTAGATATAAGCAATTATAAAATTGCCATGAAAGACTCAGAATATGAACACACATACACACACTTCCAATATCAAATGTCTATCTGACCCCAACATCCAGGTTCTTCAGTATTTTGTTCTATTAGTTAAAAAACCTATTCATTGCTGGATGGATAAGCCCAAATTTGAACCTGTTTGGAACCACTGAAGAAAGGCCAAACCTGGGGTTTAGCTCTCAACTGCCTCACCTTACCAGCAATGTATTCTCCTGGGCAGCATTCTCCTCTTTAAAAGCCTTATAGGCTTATTGTATGTACATGAAATATTATATAGACTTTATTAAATTAAATAAGATTTTATAGACACACATATACACATAGATGTATGAAGTATTTAACACACCAATTATCAGTAGTTTGATCAAACAGTCTATCCACATCATAATTTGAGATCTTAACCAAATTTACCCTCTGTGTTTTGTCCAGCCACCTGTCTCAGCATGTGATCACCCTGGTTATCAAGTTTGTTTGTTTGTTTTTTTCTGACTATTTCTTGTGTTTTCCAGTAAGAAGAGGGTAAAAGTAATCTAAACTAGCAAGCTATGAACATTCCAAAACCATTTAAATGTTTCATAAATATTGTCATCTTGTACTTCTAAACAGCTAAACAGTTTTCCTTTGATTATTATTGAGCAAATTCTTAATGACAGAGAATGTTCATTGAGGAATTCTGTTAATCATTTGAAAAACTGAAAGCAATCTAAATGATCATCAACAGGAAAACCATTTAGTAATGTTATGTTGTATCCATATGACAGAGAAACACCCACTTCTTAAGGGGAATGAGACAACTCAATATGTTACTGAAATAGAAAAGTCCACGATCGATTCTGAAGTTAAAAAAGAAATTGTGAGGCACTGCAGATGATTTCATATCATTTGTGTAAGAGAATATATATGAATTTTATAACATGTATGAAAAGTGTGAAGTCAAATTCTTAGTTGTTCAGTTGTGGCCAACTCTTTGCAACCCCATGGCCCACCAGGGTTCTCTGTCCAAGGGATTCTCCAGGCAAGAATACTGGAATGGGTGGTCATTTCCATCTCCAGGGGATCTTCCCAATGCAGGGATTGAACCTGGGTCTCCTGCATTGCAGGTGGATTCTTTACCATCTGAGCTACAAGGGAAGCCCTAACATGTATGTGAGTGTATTATACTTTCTGCACTAATTTTGCTTTCTAGGGAGTGGCAGTAATGGGTAAAAATGAGAAAGGAAAATTTCTAAACTTTTCAAAAATCAGGAATCTAAACTTAAACATCACATGTTATACTAATTTCCTGTTGTTTCTGTATCATAAACTTAGTGACCTAGGACAACACATAGCATATTTCCTGACAGTTCTAGAGAACAGAAGTCTGAAATGTGTCCTTAAGAATCAAGATGCCGGTTGAGATGCATTTCTTCTCTAGGGAAGAAGCATTTCATGCTTTTTCCAGGTTCCAGAAACTGCCTGCTTTCCTTGGCTCATGACCCCACATCACTCTAGTCTCTGCTTCTGTCATCATATGTCCTTTTCCTACTCAGACTCTTCTGCTCCCTCTTATAAAGGTCCCTGTGATTATATTGGGTTCACACAGATAACCCAGGATCATCTCCCCAGTTCAAAATCCTTAATTTAATCATGCAAAGTCTCTTTCATCAGGTGAGGTAACATATTCATAGGTTAGGGTGTCCTTGAGGAACCATGACTCTGCTTACCACGAACACCTTTCTATTTTGGTAAAATCTGTCTTCTTAATAATACTTAGTTAGCCTGTCATTTGTTACTGCCTCTCTTCCCAAGCTCTAAGTGAAAACACACACACACATACACACACACACACACACGCTCTTTCGTTAGCCCAAGAAATTAGCACAATGTGGAAAGAGAAAAGGAGGTTAGGAAGTTGGAGGGAAGGAAGGAAGGAAAGACTCTATGTTTATTCACCTGAAATAATGGGTAATAAAAATATGATGCATTCATTTATTCCCCAAATAGTAACTTCTTCTGATAAGTAGAACAGTCTTCAAGGAATTGTTCACATCACATGCAAACACACACACACACACAAGAAAATTTTTGTGCCATTTAAGAATTTATCACTCATTAAGGGAGACAAAATTAAGCACATAAGAAGACTTAAGAAGAGTACAACAGTGGATCAAAATAGTTTGAGTATTTGGAGATAGATGACAAGAGCTTGAGAACACAGTCATAAAACTTAATTCAGGTATGGTTTCATGAATGAAAGATTGAGTCAGGTTATATAAGGCAAATGGGCATAAAATGATAAGTTACATAGGTCATCTAAAACAGAAGAAATGAGAGTAAAATCACACAATCAAGGTAGAATTTATGGAAAACATAGGTAAACTATACAACTTGGTTGAAAAAGAATAAGAGATGAGCTCAGAGGGATAAAGAACTTGTGTTCAGTTGAATGTGTGCGGAAGTAGGGGGCGGGCGGGGAGGGTGATAAGCTGAAAAGGTGAAGAATGAGACCAGAGAAGGTAAACTTGTGATGAGGGACCACTCTGCATTTTCGTCAGACAAGTGAAATAATATGATTTGGGGTCTTAATCATCTGTCTAGAGTCCTCTTCTAACACCTGATGAAGGATTAGAAGCATAGGTATTCTGTGATCAGTGAAGTAAGTTGGCTAATTTTAAAGATTATTTTAAAGAAAATTTTACTCAAAGTTAGAGCTACACAATCTTGCTTCTCTCTTGAGACTGATAATGGTAATCAAGGGGAAATAAAAATGTCAAGAGAAGAGCCAGTTGGAGTTTAACTGATGTATAGATCACTTGCCCCTCCTGGTGGCTAAAATGAAAATCCATTCTCAATAGAAACAAGTGGACCATTTCAACAAAAAGTCATTAATAAGTGATGTGAAAAACAGATATGTTTGATACTGTGTAGGAACACACTGTAAGTGAGGGATAAGATAAGTAAATACAAGAAAGTTTATACTTTAGAACATTAGTTTAAAAAAATGTTGACAATTGCTTCACTAAGAGGCAGGGCTAGAATCTCAGAAAAAAACATGGGATTCAAATACTTTCAAGAGCAAAAACCAAGAGGAATATCTCAGCTATACAAATGAGAAAATTGAGGTTTATAAAGATAAAAGAAAAAAGCCAAAGTCACATAGCCAGGAAAGTGAAGATTCGGGATTTAATCTCTAGCCCATCTGCTTCCAAGACCCTGGTGTTACCCAGTACATGACCACAACTACAACTCCAACAAAAAGGACAGAAGAGTTCACATTGCCTCACATGTTCTGTCTAGGCCATGATTTAAGAAAGAAATAAGAAGTCTTCAAACATTTATTACTACCTAAAGAATAAAACAAATTTTTATAAAATATCATTTCCCAGAAGGCTTACACAGTGCCCTTTTCTTCAAGATCTTTCTGCATAAAAAGATAGATGTTTATTTTTCATTGTTTTTCAATGCAGAAAACCCCATTTATTTCTGTACAGGAATAAGCAGCCAGTTATCAGTTAAGTAAGACTTACTGAGAAAGTAAGTGTTTCTGTAACTGGGCAGAAACTTATACATGATGCCATTAGAATATATGTACATACTGGAAGATTAACATCAAAAAGAATGAACGACCACAGGGAAGCTGCTGTAAAAATATATGTCAAAAATACACACACACTCACGGGAAATATCAGCTGTAGAAATCAATCTAGAAATCTAAACTGATTAGTTCTGTCCAAATGATAGCCACCAGCGACATGTGGCTACTGAGTTCTTAAAATGTATAGTCCAAACTGAAATGCACCTAAAATATGAAGTATTCACCAGATTTTTGAAGACTTAGTGTGATAAAAATGTAAAACATCTCAATAATTTTCACACTTACTGCAAGCAGAAATAACAGCGTTTTATATAAGTATACTATGAAAATTAATTTCACATAGTTCTTCCCACTAGATAAATTGAAATCACTCATGTGAATTACATTTTTAGAATCACATTTTATTTCAATTGAACAGTGCTGTCTGGGCATGTTTGCTAGAGGCATTTTGAAGACTACTACCCTGAGTGGAGTGACAAGAGGTGGATGGGGTTGGTCTGGATGTGTTCAAGCTGGTTGTTTATCTTTTATTAAATGCTCACTCTCCAAAAAACTGTCATAAAAGGTTATTTGTCAACAAGTCTGTACTTTTCTATTGTTATTAGTTATTTATTTTCAGTAAAGTTCTAATGTAACTTCAAAGGTTATGGTTCAGATGTCAACTCTGCATTCCCATCAGATGACATTTTCTTCATTCTATGATACTTGAAGAGGAAAATTAATGTGCTGACAGATATTATTAGAGATCCAGATCATCACCAAAGGTCTAAAGTTCTGGAAAATCAATAATACAGCAATTCTTAATCTCAAAGGACTCATTTGAAGAGAAAAGACAAAGCTAAATAAAACAGGTAAAAATGGATTGGGTTGGCCAAAAAGCTTTTTCAGGTTTTTCTGTATGATGTTACAGAAAAACCCAGATGAACTTTTTGGGCCAACCCAATAGAATATCACAGTTCTGTAACAAATTAAAAATTCAAAGTATGGTACAGGAATTAAAGTTTGATACGATGGCTGGGAATTTATAAGGTATAATTGGAGGATTAAGAATCAAAGAACAAGGAGGGAGGTATTAATAGGAAAACATCATTGGGTTCACAGCGAGTTTTTCAGCTTCAGAGTTAACCTTCTTGGGGATGGATTTCCTTACCATCTTCTATAACTCAGAACAGTATTTGACATTCTGTGAGCTTTGTTGAACTGAGACATGAATATGCCCAGAAAATGGAGGCACTAATGAATATTTAATAAGGGTTTTGTGGGCTTTAAATTCAAAGACTTTTTGCAGATTTTGGATCACAATACATATGCTAGCTGTTCATTCAGCTAATAGTGACGGACACCTACTGACTGCCAGGCACCATTCTAGGTTGTGCCTATTACTTGGGTAGAGCGCAGGCAAACAATAAGGGAAAGTGTTGCAGGAAAAGAGAAAAGGTTGCAAAGACACAGAGGGATACTTTCTTTACTATTTTAATACTCTAACTGGTCTCCTTGCTCTTAATCCTAAACCCTTTAGAAATCCTTTGTATTTCTACCAGGTATCTTTGGTGTTCCCATGCCACAGCCCTTCAGCCATTGCTGAATTTGGTTGCAGCTCCAGCAGATACATGTATGGGAGCTCATACTCACCTTGTGATGGCACTATCCCTTACGCACCCTCCTTCCTTCTCCCTCCTTTCTGCTGTCCCTTTTAAGAGCCCAGAAGGCACTCCTACAAGTACATCGAGAAATACAGAAGAGTTAATAAGCTGGGGACACCTCTCAACCAGTGAGGGACCAAAAACAGTGACTAAATTCTCCAGATTCCCATTCTTTGAGCAGATCATTTAAGATCAATTCTGTACACTTCTCAGAAGTTTCAGTAGATTTAAGCCCTTGTTACCAGTAGTAGCAACGTTAGTAATACTCTCTCCTTTTACTTTTTTCTCCTTTCCTGTTGTACTCTTCCTCAGTTCAGTTCAGTTCAGTCGCTCAGTCGTGTCCGACTCTTTGCGACCCCATGAATTGCAGCACGCCAGGCCTCCCTGTACATCACCAACTCCCGGAGTTCACTCAGACTCGTCCATCGAGTCCGTGATGCCATCCAGCCATCTCATCCTCGGTCGTCCCCTTCTCCTCCTGCCCCCAATCCCTCCCAGCATCAGAATCTTTTCCAATGAGTCAACTCTTCGCATGAGGTGGCCAAAGTATTGGAGTTGCAGCTTTAGCATCATTCCTTCCAAAGAAATCCCAGGGCTGATCTCCTTCAGAATGGACTGGTTGGATCTCCTTGCAGGCCAAGGGATTCACAAGAGCCTTCTCCAACACCACAGTTCAAAAGCATCAATTCTTCAGTGCTCAGCCTTCTTCACAGTCCAACTCTCACATCCATACATGACCACAGGAAAAACCATAGCCTTGACTAGACGGACCTTAGTTGGCAAAGTAATGTCTCTGCTTTTGAATATGCTGTCTAGGTTGGTCATACCTTTTCTTCCAAGGAGTAAGCGTCTTTTAATTTCATGGCTGCAGTCACCATCTGCAGGTTCACTTCCAAGATAAACTACTTTTACCAAGCCCATGTCTCCAGCAGTGTTTCAGAAGAACCCAAAGAGAGCACTGCTAAGGCATCGCTTAGGATATGAAGAAGAGTTGCCATGTTAAAGCACAGTTTTGGTCTCCCTTCAAGTCCCATCTGAAATATCACTCGTCCAGTGAAGTTTTCATAACCTGCAGCCTTCCAGACTTAACAGTTCTCTATTGCTGCTCCCTCACACTTCTGTTTTAACACTGCTCATAATCTGCTTTGTAGTGAAACCGCTTCATTTTAACACATTAGTGACTGGAGATATATTAATGCCACAGGTGTTAGTTTCTGCAAAAATCCCCCAGTCAATAATATGTTAATTGTGTATCTCCCCCAACAGACTGTAAGCTCATGGGCAAGGACTGTGTTACATTCATATTTACAACTGCATCAACAACTAGTACAGAGTTTTCAACATTGTTGATAGATACTCAATATCTGCTGACTTTTTGTAAATACAATCTCTCATGATATCAGCATATTTCATGAGATGGGCAAGTCTCAGAAACGTAAAGTGGCAGAATCCCAGAATGAATGGGCTGTCCTCATGAAGAAAAACAGCTTTGAGTAGTGTAATAAATTACACAAACTTCATGAGGCAGAAAAGAAAATATTTCTTTCAAGAAAAGATCACTGTATTTGAAGGCAAAGAAATTGTATGGCCCCTAAATAATCCAAAATCATGAGACTCTGAACAGCATCAAATATTCCAGAGAAAGAGCAGTTATTTAACTTCTCTGAAATAAGAGGGACAGCATAGAGAGGAAGATGTACAGGAGATAAGGAGAGCCATAGAGGAAACAAGGAGGGTCGGTGAAACGTTGTGTGGTGCAAATGCGGTTCATCTCTATGACCTCCTAGAAATTTAGGCAAAATCTCTTTTAATATACCTAAAATCTTATTGGAGGGATTAGAGTTCTTGTGGAAGTTGGTCACAGAGTAAGTATATTATTTTTGGCATGTATGGGGTGAAAAATAAAAATGTTATGTTTACTATCCTCTAACTTTATGTGCTAGGTTTTAACATATATATGTAAATCATATATACACACAGTTGATCCTCATTATCCACAGATTCTATACTTACAAACTCACCTATTCCCTAAAATATGTTTGAAAGCCCAAATCAATACTTTCTGAGCTCTCCTGGTCATTCAAGGGCATGTGTAGAGCAGAAGTCATCCAACATGCTTGCTCCCAGTTGAGGAAAAACAAAGTGATTCTGTCTCCTTGTTTCAACTTGAGTACTGTAAACAAGTGTGCATTTCATGGTCTATTTAGTATCACTTTTTTATTCTTTTTTGCATTTTTGTGATTTCTGTTGGTGACTTTGCTGTTTGGAATGACCCTCAAACCTAGTGCTAAAGTGCTGTCTAATGTTCCCAGAGTGAGAAGGCCTTTTAGAGAAAATGCTTATATCAGGCATCATAAATGCTTATATTAAGCATCATTCAGGCATGAGTTAGAGTGATACTGGTCATGATTCCAAAGTTAACAAAGGAGCAAAATATATTAAATTGGGTGTCCTCAAACAGAACCACACAGAAAACAAGGTATGCATTGATCAGTTGATGCAAGTATTGTGATTAGAGGCTCACAGAAACCTAATTCTGTATTTCCCCTAGGAGAAATGGTTCAGTATTTGCTAATCCAGGTTACATTAACATGAATATAAATTTTTATATCATATTATACTTTGGTACGAGTGTGAGGAGCTGAGGAGTTTCTTTCTCTTGGGTTTGTACTCTAAAGTAGAATTGCCAGTTCATGAACCATGTGAAAATTCAACTTTTATAACATAATGCCAAAATGATTTTCAAAGTGGTTATATCAATTCATTTGCCCATAGCAATTTATCTAGCTTTAATTTTAAAATGCATTCTTCAAAATGTTAATTTTATTTTACTTTCAAATAAACACACTTCCCCATTTATTCAAAATTTCTGGCTATGTCACCATGAAATGTGAAGAAGTCTATAATGCTGCTTTTGTAAAAATTCAGAACATTAAAGCATTTTCCTTTACAAAATGAAAAATAATATTATTAGAGAGAAAAATTATAGAACACATAGAACCTAGGGTTCCATGGAAGAATGTCAGAATTTCTTGAATTAAATGCAAACTTCATGTGTCCATGATTCTGGGAGCATATAGCTTTGTTTATATTCTCAAATATTTCTTTCACACATGTAATGTTAAGAATCATGGCTAAAGAATAAATTGAATAATTACTGTACCAGAATCCTGGAATAAGGTATTAGAAAAGAAAAATAGCCCTAGAGTTCTCAAAATTACAATAAAGGAAGATGCATGATTTGTTATATAGTTTTCAGAGGACAAAAGGAAACATACCAGTTTCTACCTTAAAAATTATGTTTCGCTCTGGCTCTCATTTAAAAATCATAGGAGTTTTCTTATGACTCATACTGAAATTGAGCCTTGAGTCATAGTTTAAATGTTTAAAATTGGCTATTGATACTATGTTAATACAGTTAATAAGTTAAACTCCCAAGTCAGTAAAGTGGAAAACTACCTATAAAAAGGAGAAGCTGGAGTGAGCAAGACACAGAAATTATAAAGTGTTCTAGCTAAGGCGTGTGAACAAGAAAAGAGCTAATACACAACATATTTGAGAGTTTTTTCTTGCAGTGTTAGCAATAAGCAACTGGTGAAGGAGGGCCTCATTCAGTAGGAACTGAATGCTTTGCTAGGAAAAACACTCACATTTGACCACCCTGGGAGAAGCTTATAAAACTCTTCCGAGCTAGTAAAGGAAAAGACCCAGACAATTATAACAGGAAGCACCAGCTGGGGAAGATCTCCACTGGTGTTCCTGAGCACATGGGCCACATAATGAACAACAGAAGGGTGGATGTGGGGAGCCTCCAAGGAACCCTCCTTGGGAAGAGGAGAGCAGGTGGCCCTCATCAGGAAGTGTTTGCTGGTTTGTGTTCATGAAAACCCATCAACCCACCAAGAGGCTATTTTTTCTTAAAATTAAAAAAAAAAAAGAAAAATTAAAACAGAAAATTGGTTTTATGTCTTTACTGACAGGATAGTGGGCATTTCCTCTCAAATTTTGACATGTTTTGATTAGGGTCTCAGATGTCTGGGATATATGGCTGTTAAAATTTTATACAGCACCTTTATCATCCCTTTACTCTTATGATTTCTTAAAGATACGATTCAAAAGAACCCCCAGTTGTGTGTGTGCTTGCATTTTAACAACAAACAAAGAAGTTTCACCCATAGTCAAGATTGGGGGACATAAGATGATCATTTCTTCACCGGGAGAGATAGGAGTAGAGAATTTGATTGTCTCTACCTATGCATAAACTCACCCCCGCCCGCTTCCTCCTCATCTCATTTGTGGGATAGTGATCCCTCTCCTACGCCACACTACCACTTCAGAACTGCCCTTTGGTGGTTGGGTATGTAAGTTTGGGTTAACTGAACAAACGTTTACTGAACACTTACTGTGTGCCACAGGAGGAAATGGCAAGCCACTTCGAGATTCTTGCCTGGGAAATCCCATGGGTAGAGGAGCCTGGTGGCCTACAGTCCATGGGGTCTCAAAGAGTTAGATATGACTTAGCAACTGAACAACAACCGTATACTAGGTGCCAGGCAGCATGCTCAACAGGAAGTTCAAAGATGAAACAGATTTAGCCCATTTCCTGATATACTGCTATTCCAGAGAAGGAGTGAACTTGAGAATATAAAATGTATGACAATGATTTGACACAGAGAGAGTTAATGTTTTTCAACTCTATAATTGAACAAGTCATTACATAGTAACTATGCTGGTTACTTAAGTGCTTTTGGAGCATTTGTTTTTCTCAGTGATAAAATCAGCTAATTCTGTATCTATAAATTGATACATTCCTTTCAGTCCAGACTTGTTTCCCCCCAACATTTCCAAGAGACAGGTAACAGAACTTCAAGGCCAGTTAAGGGTGACATGGAAATTGGCACAGTATCACTGCTGTCACAGGACTGACACAGTGACTTTGTTAAAGAGCAAATAAGGGAAGAAATATTACTGCAACTATCATAGGAAAATCCAGTCAGCCACATAGGCACATAAATCTGCCATACCTAAAAATCTGCCAGTCACCCTACAGAAGAGGAACAAACTCGCCAGTCAGGACAGCCACCACCAAGAAGTCTACAAATATACATGCTGGAGAGGGTGTGGTGGGAATGTAAATCGGTACAACCACTATGGAGAATAGTATAGAAGTTCCTTAAAAAACTAGAAACTATGCTCTCTATGATCATGAACTTCTATTCCTGGGCATATATCCAAAGAAAACCATAATAGAAAAGATACATGCATACCAATGTTCATTGTAGTATTATTTATAATAGTCAAGACATGGGAGCAACCTAAATGTCCAATGGCAGATTAATGGATAGAGAAAATGTGGCATATTTATACAATGGAATATTACCCATAAAAAAGAATGAAATAATGCCATTTGCTGCAACATGGATGACCATACTAAGTAAGCCAAGCAAAGATAAATATCATATGATATCGCTTATAGTGGAATCTAAAAGATGATACAAATGAACTTAGTATGCAAAACAGAAATAGAACTACAGACATTGAAAACAAATTTGTGTTTACCAAAAGGGAAAGGGAGGTGATAAATTGGGAGTTTAGGATTAACTTATACACGCTTCTTTACATAAAATAGATAACCAACAAAGACCTTGCACAGAAATCTATACTCTTGTAATAAGCTATAAGGGAGAAGGAAATGGCAACCCACTCCAGTATTCTTGCCTGGAGAATTCCAGCGATGGAGGAGCCTGGTGGGCTGCCGTCTATGGGGTCACACGGAGCTGGACACGACTAAAGCAACTTAGCAGCAGCAGCAGCATAAGGGAAAAGGATCTGAAAAAAATTATATATTTGTATGTATAACTGAGTCACTTTAATGTACACCTGAAACTAATACAACATTGTAAATAAACTCGACTTAAATAAAAATTTAATTAAAATAATAATAATAGAAAGAAACAGATTCACAGTTGCAGGTGACAATATAGGGATGGGTGAGTGGTAGGTATACACAATTGGGTATAAGACACGTTAAAAGGATATGTTATACAACACAGGGAATATAGCTAATATTTTGTAATAACTGTAAATGGACTGTAGCCTTCAAAATTGTATAAAATATATATGGTAGGAAAACAAAAACCACTTTCCATAAAATAAAAATAAAATAAAAAATGAAAAAAAAATTGCCAGTCACACTTGACTCTGAAATTACTCACTGACTTTTAGGTCAAGTTTTCAACTTCATTGTTTAGCCCTCATCTCCCTTTCATTTTTCCTTCCATTCTCTATTCTATCTCTTCCAATTTCAAAACTCTGGTAGCTTTCTTGGACAGGTTTGTTTCTATTGATTGATTGATGGATTTATAAATTTATTTCCATCATTGAATCATTTCTACCATTCTCAGAAGGCCTTATCTTTAAAAACAATTCTATTAAATTGCATTTTTTAAAAAAGATAACAGTCTTTCAGGAAAAATATTATATGTTACCTATTAAAAATTTTTATCCTCACCATATTTGAATCTCTGATAGTACCCACAAAGGCAAAAAGGAAATTTTGCTTTTTTTTTGTTTTTATATTTTGTTTTTTATTAAAATATGTTTATGGCTTTCCCAATGGCTCAGTAGGTAAAGAATCTACCTGCAGTGTAGGAGACACAGGAGACTTGGGTTTGATTCCTGGGTTGGGAAGAGCCCCTGCAGAAGGAAATGGCAACCAATTCCAGTGTTCTTGCCTGAAAAATCCCATGGACAGTGGAGCCTGGTGGGCTACAGTCCAATGGGTGGCAAAGAGTCAGACACGACTGAGTGACTAAGCACACACAATATTTGTTTAGTATTACCTACCTTATTCTTAAAGTATAAAGAACACTGGGTATGATTCCTGAAACTTTAAATCCAAATCTAAATTCTTTGTTCCTTTTTCTCTTTTCAGTCCCTAAGCCTAATTTTACTCAAAATTTCTTCATGTATGGGTAAAACAGATTCTGCAGGGAGAACAGGCCAGACATGAAGTTTGTGTATTTGAGGGCAAAGCTGTTTGTTATCAGCTTCTGCTGCTTTCAATCTATAACACAGTTAAGAACAGGGCAATTATGCATAGTAAGTTTTTCTTTCAAAGCTAAAACACAAAAGAAGCCCTTGTCAAGAATTATTAATGTCTTAAGTAAAGTTCATCATAGTCAAAGCCATTCAAAGGAATAAATCTACCCAAAATAGAAAAGTGTGTGTGTGTACTGGTATAGAAATAGTTGGGGGAGGTGAGGGGGTAAAGAAGGTGAACGATTTTTGTTTTTTACAAGGTAGAGGAAAAAAACGGACATTTCATAGGATGAAAGAAAACACAAACCTAATAATAAATAAATCCTCTTTAAAGAAAATAAATTTACATAAAAAGAAAAACTAGAGGTCAAAAATGAAAACCCAAGTTTAATCCAGAGGAGAAAGCCATGGAATTTAAAGACAGATCAGTGGGCTTGGATCAGAGCTTGGAATTTAATGGAGCAGTAACAGGAGGGCAGAGTGTAGGAGAGCTATTTGACCAGAATTATTGTTCATGAAACTTTTGCCAATATCTAACTATTTGTATGTTGTATGTATAAAAGGTTATATATATCCAAATTACTTTATAAATCATGTGATGTTAGATTTTTCTTTTTGTCTTGACATGGAGAAACATCTTATGTGTTCAATGTAAACATTCAAATTGTCCCACAGTTGTCTTACATTGACTTTCCTTAATTTTTTAATGAGGCAGTGTCTAAAAATACCAAAAGAAGGCCAGATTGTTTCAGAATTCTGAAATGCCTGGGTGCCACTTATAAACCGTGTACCCTTGAGAAACATACTTAGTTCTCTGCAGCCCATAGGAAAGGAGAATAATAATACCTGCCTTATCAAAATCCTTGGGTTGCTGTGAGACTTTAAAACGGAAATCACAAAGTGCCTCAAAAGGGGAAGGGACCCTTCTTATTCAACATTGCTCTAAAATGTGATTGTTATGGAGAACTACAGTCAACTTTGAAGGGTGATTTTCCAGTAATCCAAGTGTTTGTTCAGGAAATTCTGAAGCTAGTGGGTCAGCCCTGTGTGTTTTCTGTCATTGTGAGAGAGACACATTTCACAGACTCCTGGCTTCAAAGTCACCCCAGATTCATGCTGATCATGGCTCTCCAGGTATCTCTTTCTAACAAACTTTTCAAGAAAGTTTTCATGGAAATTTAACGCCTACCTCATTAATCTTGTTTTCCAGGTGACACTGAAAGTTAAAGATACATTCTACCAAGGGGGAGAAATACCCTTCCACTTAAAAAACCACACGTGCATGTGTATAAACACAAAACATACATATGCATACAGAACCTTAAATTACATAAGCATAAAGCCTTAACAGAAATAACAAGATTTATTAACTGATGTGTGCATACTAAGTTGCTTCAGTCATGTCCATCTCTTTGCAACCCTATGAATTGTAGACCGCCAGACTTCTCTGTCCAAGGGGTTTTCCAGGCAACAATACTGGAGTGTGTTGCCATGCTCTCCTGCAGCAGATCTTCCTGACCCAGGGATCAAAATTGAGGCTCCTGCCTTGCAAGAGGATTCTTTATCGATGAGACACTAGGAAGCCCTTATTGATATATTAAATTAAATTATAAGATATTTGAGGTTGAGTTTCCCAGGAAGTAGACATCTAGAAGAAGATTAGCTTGCAAGTATACTTTGGGGTATCCTTGGCATTAACAGCTGTAAAGAAGTGAAGGAATCAGGATTAAGCAGAGAAAGGAGTTGAACGGTGACAAACTTACAATAAAAACTTCAGCAGATCCTATGGAGAGCTCTGGAGCTGGCACAGCCCTTCAGTGTTTTCTCCAGTTAGGGAAGGAGGCAGGTCCTTTATACCCCTGTATTGACTTGACCCAGGCTATCTAGTAAAGAAGGGTAACCCTGAGCAAGGTGGCTTTCTTTAGCTAAGGATAAGACCTGGAGAGGGACTCAGCTTAGGGATATCAATCATGAATGCTGTTAGGAGCTGCAGAGTTTAGTTCTTCAGTTCTGGAATGTGACCTGGGTGAACACCACTGAGTCTGTTCCAATCCACACCTTGTACCTTTCAATCCCACAGACATCACAATCATTTCTGGGAGCAGTCCCATTGTTCTTGGAGGAAGCTTACCAGGAGCTGGTTAATGAGATGAACTACAGGCACCAACAATAAAGCTGGTATTGAAGCTTGATATTCATTGTACTTCTCTTTCACCAGCTATTCAAGATCCCCTTCACCCTCAACCTACACTGCTGTTAGCCCGAGGTAGAGGGACCCACACCCTCATTTCCGAATGGTTACCATGCTCTTCTCAAGATTTAGCCATTGAACTTGGCCATGTGTGCATGCTCAGTAATTCAGTCGTGTCTGACTTTTGCAATCCCATGGACTGTAGCCCACCAGACTGCTCTGTCCATGGGACTATCCTGGCAAGAACACTGGAGTGGGTTGCCATTTTCTCCTCCAGAGGAACTTCTTGACACAGGAATCAAAACCATGTCTCCTGAGTCTCCTGCACTGGCAGGAGGATTCTTGACCACTGAGCCAGTTAGGAAGCCCTGAGTTATCCATTTATAATCAAAATTGGGCAAAGGGAATACCAAGAGATACCTAAGCGTATCACCTGAGTGCCAAGCATATTATTTATTGCCTATATAAAAGCAGCCTTACCTCCTCTCGATAATCAGAATCATTGGTCAGGTTGATGACCCCTTTCCTTGCATGCAGGCTTCCCTGGTGGCTCAGTTGGTAAAGAATCTGCCTGCATTGTGGGAGACCTGGGTTCCATCTCTGGGCTGGGAAGATCCCTTGGAGAAAGGAACAGCTACCCACTCCAGTATTCTGGCCTGGAGTCCATGGGGTCCCACAGAGTCAGACACAACTGAGTGACTTTCACTTTCACTTTCCTTGCATGCTATTCTCATGGCACAAGAAAGATTAAAGTGACTGAACAACTGTCAAAGCTTGAGTTTACTGGGATTCTTTCTGTGCTCCCTGGTAAAAAATTTTCCCTCCGGTAATCAGGGCTCAGAGTTGTCAGAATAAGAAACACGGATTCTGTAAGCAAATCACTGGGAGTGATCATTAAATAGGCTACTTTGATCTTCACTGCTCAGTACTGGGACTGCTGTGTTCTCTCTCTGGAGGACACAGCACCGACTATGGTTCTGAACTTAAGGTATATATGGTATTTCCCAAGGTACCCTTGCTGAACCTCAGATGTTTGTTCAGCAGGCTGTACCACTGCTAAAGTGACTGACAGTTCCTGGGAAGTAAGGTTCATAGTAGGGCCAAAGCATCGCAAGGGGACAGGATAAAGTCAGATCTACTCTGCTATGAGGGAGGTCAGTTATTCTACCATCACCGTACATGGACTCACATGTCAGTGGGTCAGAGAGTTGGCAAGTTCTTCAGTTGTGGAGCCGGCTGAGTCCTACTGACAGAAAAGGGAAGCTCATATCCCGAAGGGTGTGGATATCAGTTAATATGAATGGCAGCCTTCCCCAGGGTGGAAGGGACCCTGTTAAAGTCAATTTGCCATCAAGGGACTGGCTGATATCCTCAGGAAATGATGCCATATTCAGGGCTCAGCGTAGGTCCCTCTTGTTAGCAGACTGAAATGTGGTAAAGACACATGAGCCTTGGTAAATGGGAATTCACACAGTTTGACTGTTGCACAGCCTTCATCACTACTACCTAAAGGCCTACTCTGTTCACGCGCCCAGTGTGCCAGTAGTAGAACGGTTGACATCAACTGGCTGAGTCACTCAGCGTACTTGGCTGTTTACTTCTCTTCTATGCTGGATGTTCTCTAGTCAGCACTGACAAGCAGTAGAAAGTCCATCGCATTTCATGACCACTCCCCATCAGCTGTCCAAATGCCTCTTCCTCAGAATTTTTCATCCCCGTTCTCCTACTCTTTCTTCTTTCAGGCTTCTGATTAACCGGCCAAGCTATTTTCTACTGCCCATATGTGTATTATTATTATCTTGGGCTACTTCTCTTTCCATACAAAGTAGGTGGCTAGGTATACTGCCCAAAGTTCTGGCCACTGGGGTGATTTCCCCTTATGTGCCTTCAGTGCCAGTCTTGAATGGGATATAGTATACCTTTGTCCAGTTTCATTGTGTCTATATACTGAGCTGAACCATTCATGACCTATGCTTGGTCTATTCCCTCTTCCTCAGGAGGAAGCCCCCCTTATATCCATAGGTATGAGCTGAGGGAGAGAGCTTGTACAAGAGTGATAGGTACCATGAGGGCCTAGGTCTGGGCTACCTGCTAGTGAATCCTATTTATGACTTCTAGCCTTATTCTTGTCTAACCCCAGCTGTACCACTTTCTTCTCACAATGGATTACTGCTGGCCAGGTCAACATTACGATGTGGTTAGTCTGTCTGAATTCTACTCAGGTAAACACTGGAGAAGGAAATGGCAACCTGTTTCAGTATCCTTGCCTGGAAAATTCCATAGACATAGGAGCCCAACGGGTTACTGTCCATGGGCTCACAGAAAGTCGGAATCGACTGAGTGACTGAGCATACACACAAACACTTCTAGTTGCATAGCTGCTGGCTGCTCTGTGGTCAGGCATTATGTCTTTTACCAGGGCCCAGTAGCACAACAGAAGGTATTTTTCATAAAGTTATTCATAACTCTTTGAGCTAGTTGGCATGGTCTTACGATAAAACATTAGCACCTTGTAGAATGAAGGACCATCTGGGATAAAGGCAATTGTTAGATCAACCCTGGTAAATGGGAATTCATACAGTTTTACTCATTCAGAAGCCATTAGGGCTTCTGTAAGCACTCCTAAGAGCTTCCCTGGTGGTTCAGTGGTAAAGAATCCACCTGCCAATGAAGGAGAGGCAGGTTTGATCCCCTGGGTCAGGAAGACCCACTAGAGAAGGAAATAGAAACCCACTCCAGTATTATTGCCTGGGAAATCCCATGGACAGAGGAGCCTGGTGGCCTACAGTCCATGGGGTCGCAAAGAGTTGGACACAACTTAGCAACTAAAACAACAAAGCACTCCTAAACTAAATGAAAGACAAATTTGACAACTTCTTACATGTGCATTCTTAATCTCATTAAGGTGAAAGGAGATAATCTTGGAAACACTCTTCTGCATAGCTCAGACTTATCAAGGCTTATAGAAGTGTGAGTTGAAAAGAACAGAGGGAACATTTATAGGTTTCAATGGCCCTTTTCTTTTAATTATTCTGATAATCAGAAAGGAACCATGTACAAAGTATTATCAGCACCCTCTAAGATGCTCTCATATGCTAAAATTAAGGCAATGTCTACTTCAACTAAGCCTTTAAATGAAGTTGGAGCAAACACACAAATCAATCAAGTGACTCTGCTCAACAAGAGCAAAAGTGAAAGACAATGAAAATCAGTTCAAAATCAGAACTAGGGCAGTCCATTCATGACTTTTCTTTCTTTCTAGGGTATAAAAGCATACAATTTCTTCATTGTCTGTGTGAAAGACTGTTTACTTTGCATGTAACACAGGAAAAAGAGAGCCTTTCAATTCTGTTTACTTTAAAATGAAGCATTCCTAACCCATCTGAGTGATGGTGTTGTCTCCTAACAAGAAAGGTATTTTGTGTGTACCAAAGTACAGCCTATCTAGAAAAATCATAAAATAGCAGAAGCCTAAATGAAGACGCGGAGGAAAAGTAGGGCATTATTTAAACAGGAATTACATATGATATTGTACTAGAGAACCCAAGACGGAGCAGGAAAACATTTAAGGGGAAGGGATTTTCCTGTTCTTAAAGAAACATGTATGTTATTATAGAATTCTGAGCCCTGCAGACTTTTTGTTCACTGTAACGAAAAGGCTCCGCAAAAGATGAAATCATCTGTATTATATTAAGAGCAGTCAGGCCAGTTGAAAAGGGACATTGAGTTTGCAATGTGGTAGATATTAGCAAACACTTAAGAGAAACCACAAAAAACCTCGTGCATTGGCCTGGAGTAAGCCTTCAACATCTGCTCAGGCCCTTCAGAGTCTACACTGCTGAGAACTTGTCAGTTGGTTGGTCATTCCTCTGAACTTGAAGCCAGATGAGCAAATCCAAGCCATTTTATGGTACAATCATTCAAATCATTCCAGTATGTTACGAGACTTTTTGCCTTTGCCTTGAGCTTCAAAAAGAATTAGGCGGCATTTGTAACACTTCACACATTCCAAGGAAATGATTGGATCCAATTGCGAAAGTTTTCAAGTTCAGATGAATTTTTAATGTATAATTTATGCTGAACATCCAGCTTAAAATGATACTTTGCTATAGAATCATGGTGTTACGGTACAGTAAGGCAATTACTGCTCTGTTTATTATTTTATCACAAGTGCTATTTTTATTTAATAAATACTGATTTTGAAGTGGTGCTAATCCTTTGACAGTCTTATCATAGGCTTCATCCAAATGGAGTAGACTCACCAATCAAGTTTAAGATTTACAGAAGGTCATAAGAAGATGACCATACAAGATGAGAGGAATTCCCCTACCTCAAGATTTTCAACAAATGCGTTTTAAAAATGTACATTCATGAGGCTGAAAACAATGAAGCATATATTTGTGTTATTTCACTGCAGTGACATATACTGTCTTGCTATCTACAAAATATCTCAAAATACATCATCTTCGTTTGAGAATCTTTATGAGTACACTGATATATAATCACAGGGCTGGAAGTGAATAGCATCCTTTCACTGCAGAATTAATTTCACTTTCAGAAGCAAATTGTTTTGTGGCTGCCCTAAAATATTTAATGTGTGCCTAACAGCCTCAGTATTCTACAGTTAGGTAAGAGTTACTCCATGTTTTTTCCTGTTAGATTACTGTTGTCTGGAAGAAAGGGGGAATAAGAAAGGGAGAGAGAATGGGGGAAAGGACTTTGCAGAAATTTCAAATCTCTTTTATGTTTTTCCTGAAATTCTGAGACGTTGAGAAATTCTCCTTTCAGAGTTAGGATGAAAACAGCAACAATGTTTGAGCCTATTTCTGTGAGCCAGAAAATATGCTTAATCCCCTGTCCACATTGTTTTTTAATACCCACACCAACCCCATGTTATTTGGGCTGCTGTTATTGTTCCTATCTCCAGGCTGAGGAAAGTGAAAGGGAAAGTCATTCAGTTGTGTCCACCTCTTTGAGAACCCATGGACTGTAGCCTGCCAGCCTCCTCTGTCCATGGAATTCTCCAGGCCAGAATACTGGAGTGGGTAGCCATTCCCTTCAGGGGATCTTCCCAACCCAGGGATTGAACCCAGGTTGCTTCCCTGGTGGCTCAGCGGTTAAAGCGTCTGCCTGCAATGTGGGAGACCTGGGTTCGATCCCTGGGTCAGGAAGATCCCCTGGAGAAGGAAATGGCAACCCACTCCAGTCTTCTTGCCTAGAGAATCCCATGGGCGGAGGAGCCGGGTGGGCTACAGTCCATGGGATCGCAGAGTCAGACACGACTGAGCAACTTCACTTCACTTCACTTCACTCCTGCACTGCAGGTGGATTCTTTACCATCTGAGCCACCAGGAAAGTCCAGGTATACTAGAGTAGGTAGCCTATCCCTTCTCCAACAGATCTTCTGACCTGGGAATCAAACCAGGGTCTCCTGCACTGCAGGCAGATTCTTTACCAGCTGAGCTACAAGGGAAGTGAGAATTACAGAAATCAAATATCAATCTGGAGTTTGTACTCCCAGGTATTTGGAAGATCCAAAGCTTAAAGTCTAGTTAAGTCCAATACTGAGTGAACAGCTAAAAGGAATCAAGTCTGTAGTATGATTTTGAGCATATTGAAATCCACATCCTAGGAGTCAGGACACTAGAACTTAGTTCTACATCCCCTAAAGGGTTAATGGGGTTAACTCTCAGAAAACTGCTTTTCTTTTCCTGGACAAGATTTTTTAAAAAGAAAAGGAAAGGTATAGGTAGGTCTTTCTCACTTGGAGTTTTGGAGTTGGCAAAACTAAAGGTCCTTGAATCCTTTCCAAGCAACTATAACCATTAGTTGGCCCTGCAGAAATGACAAGGGAGTTGGTATTTCCCGCTCCTCAGAAGGAGCAAAGAAATTACTGCTCTGCTTCTCCCCTTACATGTGAGCATCTCAGTGTGCCTGAATTCTCTTCTGGGTTTTGCTGAAAAAATGGCTGACTCACATTTGCAAACCTAACAGTATTTTGTGAAAACACACTGATATCTTGAACTTCAGCACTTGATCCACATCTGCATTACCCCAGAAATTCACAAGAAAAGGAAGACTCTTCCATCCCTTTTTCATGCTGCAATTATCTCCAAGTTAATTCTTGGGACCAAATAACACCATAGCTCTGAGGTGCCTTAGCATCCAGCTCAGTGTCTGTTTATTAAAGCTACTTCAGGAGTTCAAAGATTTGCTGAGGAAGACTATAGAAAGACTAGTTTTCATGAAATCACCATCCATTTGGTCACTCTGTACTCTTTCCTAATGTTTACCTGACTTATCCAAGGAGACACCAAAGATCTCAGACTTTACCTTCCCTAATTATCTTTCACAACCAGCCTTCACTTAGTTCACAAAATGAAAACACATCTCACCTTCTTTTGAAATCTCTCTTGGGTGTGCTACCCAAGGATGCAAAAATCCTCTGAAATGCTAAACAAATGCACAATTAAAGAACCGAGAGCTCCTGAGGGCAGAGGTCCAGGAAAACAGAGTAAGAGATTTTTCTCACATGCCACTTATTTTCACTTAAGGTTGGAAAAAATAAACGTCAGAGAAGTTATATGACCTACTGACAATCATACAGCTATAAATTAGAGGGTTTTAGGTTTGAAATAGCATGGGTCCTCTGGCTACAAAGCCTGCCACCTTCCCTCCTTACCACGTTTCCTTAGAACATGTGTCTGGCACTCAATCGTCTAAGTTCAACATTTTTTTCCTTATCTTACTTTACAGTATTCAAACCTAAAACTGAGAGGGTCACCAACAAGTCAAAAACTCCAGTGGCATTAAAACTATAGTCACACTGACTCAATATAGCCAATATATGGCATTGCTCTCTAAACTAATACATTTTTTTCCTTAGAAGTATAAAAGATAGAATTACAAAGGGTCATATTATACACGCTCTAAGCATTAACTGCAAGTGGGAGCTTAATAGCCAGTTTTAGAGCCAATTTTTGTAATGGCAATTTTCCTCCCTTTCGGTGCTCGTTGACCGTTTCTCCAGCCGAATTTGGTTAACAAGCAAATTGTGCCTTCGATTGCCTTCACTTAGCCTGGGCAGGTAAGTAGTTGAGAGTCATTTTACATTTATTTCCTGTTGTTTGCCTTTTGAGAGGACATCCCAGAGCTGTGTTAGACGCCCTCCGTCTCCCAAAATTGCATTCCTTCAGGAAAACCCTGCCAAAACCTGGTAGTGAGAGATTTCCCTTAAAAACCTGGAAGTGACGCTGAAAAAGCTTTCAGACCCAAGAGAAACGTATCAACCCACTCCACCTTCAGTGGCACATCCCAGATGTGATATGATTTAGAAATGGAAGAAAATACAAATGCACTTATTTACAAAACAGAAACTCACAGTCACAGAACACAAACTTATGGCTACCAAAGGTGCAAAGGGGTGGGGAGCGCAGGTAAGGAGGGATAAATGAAAGGTTTGGGATTAATAGATGCACACTGCTGCTGCTGCTGCTAAGTCACTTCAGTCGTGTCTGACTCTGTGTGACCGCATAGACAGAAGCCCACCAGGCTCCCCCGTCCTTGGGATTCTCCAAGCAAGAACACTGGAGTGGGTTGCCATTTCATTCTCCAGTGCATGAAAGTGAAAAGTGAAAGTGAAGTTGCTCAGTTGTGTCCGACTCTTAGTGACCCCATGGACTGTAGCCCACCAGGCTCCTCCGTCTATGGGATTTTCCAGGCAAGAGTACTGGAGTGGGGTACCATTGCCTTCTCCGAGATGCACACTACTATATATAAAATAGATAAATAACAAGGACCTACTGTATAGCACAGGGAAGTATATTCAGTATCCTATATTAACCTGGAATGGGAAAGAATCAGAAAAAGAATATATCTGAATAACTTTGCTGTAAGCGTGAAACTAACAACATTTTAAATAAACTAAACATCAATAAATTTTTTTAATTAAAAAAAAAAGAAATAGAAGAACATATGAAGGAAGGAAGAGAGAAAGAAAACTGGGAGCCAGGAGTCTGAGTTCTGATTTAAATTTTACTGCTACCTTAATCTGGGAACTTGGGCATTTTCTTCTCTTGTTTTCTGTTTATATAGTCTGTAAAATTGGATTAACACTTCTATTTTCATAATTTGTTTAGAGGGTGCTATGGAATAAATAAATTAGTTGCCTGGTTCAGCTGAGTTTACTATGCAGAATAAACTCAATAAATTACATGTAGCCTTATTATGGACTCAGTGATGAGATGTGGCTCTGCAGTAAATTCTCATTTTCTCTGCAGAACTTTGGGAACACACTTGGCTCCTGTCTGCATAGACCAGGTGAGGAGGTAGGTCTTCATCCAAAAAACAGACTAATCTTCCCTTCTCTCCAACTCACACATTATTATATTTGGAAGAAATATTATTTAGTAGAACAAGTTCAAGCTTCCATCTCCCAACGGAGAGACGCTGAGAGAATGGTGAGAAAAGGAGAAACAAGGAGTGAACACATGGCTAAGTCATCATCGATTTTGTGAAGGAATATTCAAATAAATGGTTACTGAGCAAAATCAACCCAATCAAATGCAAAGTATATACTTTCAGATATGTTTGAGTTGTAATTCAAGGACTTTACCACCAAGAGTTTATTTCAAATAGATGATAAAGTAACATCAGAAATTGTTCTTTTCTACATTTATTAGGTATTTTATTTATATTAATTCATTTAATCTGTACAACAGATTGAAATTGATAAAATGTTATTACCTGAGGTTGGTAGTAATATTTGATATTGGTAATAGCATCATTACCTATTCACGAAGGAGGGTTTATGGTCCATGAAGTTTGTGTGATTAGCCTGTTGCACACATTTCATCAGTGGTGGAGTCGACTTTTGGATTATACTTTCTGGCTCCAGAGTAGCTTCCTTAACCAGCAGGACATACTGCCTATAATTTTCAAGACAATTAGAGTTAAGGGAACAGAAAAAATGACACATCTCTAAGTGAGCTTACCTAGGCAAAAATTTTCCTGAAGATCTACTTTCTCAATGAATATTATAGTGAATGGAAAATATTTCATGAAAGTAAGAATTTACTGCTGTAGGAAATTTTATGATCATTTCACTGAAACAGATCATCTTAAGGAAGAATCAGCCTTTAAACTTAGTGCCCAAACAGTCTGGTACAACTTCAAAGGAATCAACTTACTTCAAAAGCAAATGGAGGATTCACTTGTGTGCAAATATTAATAAGATTAACAATGATAGTAATTGACTCTGGCAGCACAGAAGAAGTCACAGTGTTCCTATTCCATTTACAAAGTTTCCAATATATTACTAAGTATCAAACATGTGAGAAAGCGAGTAGTTTGGCTAGATCACCTTGTCCTTGGCCTAGGTGGAATTGCTCTCCACAGAATATGGTTGAAAAGTATAGAAGAAAAGTTATCATAGTAGAATCCGCTAAGGAAATATATGTAGAGCCAGAGATTGGATCAGGGCCACTGCTATACAGACTGAGTCTGAATCGATTAAAATGGCAATGTCCTGTCCATAGGAGGACACAGATTAGAGCATTAAGTTATGTCCATACCTTGGGGGATAAACTAAGCATGCGCTGCAGCTGTTTTCATGGAAGGGGCACGAGTATTATGCAGAATTGCACCTCCACCAAAAAATATAAAAGAGGGAACCGATTCAGAAGGTATGAAATTAAGCACTTACAGGTCTTTTTTCCAATTGTTTGAACATGTTTGCCCATCATTTTATTCATTTTTAAGTTTTCCAACAATGACCTTCATTTTGGGATAATAAACTGCTGAATTTAATGGAATGAAGAGAGACATTCCTGTGGCTTGGACTCATCGCTTCCTAGTTAGAACATTTCCTAATATTTTAGGGCAAATTCGGTGATAAATTTCTAAAATAAACCAACTTCTGTAAAGTTTCATCCAACAAGATCCAAGTATTTCCTACCCATGGATAGAACATAAATCCCTATGTTCAGCTGAATTATCTGGAGAAAGATATCTAAGTTTTCAGTTTCCTTGGCTACAAAAAAGAGGGCTAAATTAATACCTAATTCCAGGCTTCTTGAAGGTTAGGTGGATTAATGGTGTAAACACCATCAATGCCTGGTACAGAGTAGACACCCAGTTTATATTTTATTAAATCAACTGAGTGGCTGTTCTAGTTGATAATGCTTTTCCTTTCTGACACACAACTGTTGTGTTCTATGGACAAGATAATCCTAATTCCCTTGTACTAATATTTTGCAACTTCTTTTGATTTTTAAGAAGTGGTATCTTGGTGTGAAATTATTTCTGGATGAAGGTCCAATACCTAGACTCTGGGCTTCCCTGGTAGCTCAGTGGTAAAAGAATCCACCTGCCAGTGCTGAAGATGTGGGTTCGATCCCTGGGATGGGAAGAGCCCCTGGGAAAAGGAATGGCTACCCACTCCAGTATTCTTGCCTGGAGAATTCCATGGACAGAGGAGCCCGGTGGGCCACAGCCTATGGGATCACAAAGAGTCAAGTACGACTTAGTGACTGAACAGCAACAAGCTAGACTCTAGTCAGAAAGCTGTCACAGGACATGGGGTTTGAATGAGTCATTTTGCTTCTGTGGTTCTATTTTTCTCATATCTAGAGTGAAAATCATGTCCTTGCAAATATATTCTGAGAGGGGAAAGAAAGCATTTAAATTAAAAAAAAATCAAACCAGTGGTAAAATCTCTATCCTGTCCAGTCCTTAGTCTCTATCCTACAAAGACTAATGATCTTGACCCACAAGTGAGAAATAACTTATTAAGCAATTTCCACAATTTCTAAACCATTCTCTCCAGTAGTTAAGGACTCACGGTTAGACAGGGTTAAGCATGCAATAATTGGACATGGAACTTAGTAACACTCACTGGACCAAAAGTGAACTTAATTATGGCCCATGAAAACCTCCTTAGAATTTTCCTAGACCAATGGAAACATGGAAACATGGAAACATGCAGATACACAGAAATGAGCATCGCAGGCAATATTTTGGCCTTTTCATTACCCTAGAAAGGAAGGAGCATATGCACCACTCTAACCTAATTATTATTCAAGCCATTTCAGCATATTAACTACACAGGATGATGAGATAAGCATGAAATATGGAGTTCTAGGTTTAGAATTCAAGGACTAGCCCTGCCACTTTCAAACGAATTGAGTGATCAATTTCTGCCTTCTAGAATGGTGGAAATAAAGAACATTTCTTCAATGTTGCTTTGAAGATTAACTGGCAAAGCACATGTTAAAGGCCTAACTTAATTACAACTCTTGTGAAAGTGTTAGCACTGGAGTGGGTTGCCCTGCCCTTCTGCAGGGGATCTTCCTGACTCAGGGATTGAACCTGGGTCTCCCACACTGCAAGCAGATTAGTTAACAGCCACCAGAGAAACCAAATTACAACTCTTAAAAGATAGTTAATGTTGGTGCTTTTCCTTCTCCACTAAGATCAGCTGACTCTCATTGTCCAAATTTACGGGAGAGGAAAAAGAAATAAACTTTGGGATCAAAAATAATTTTCTAAGTCAATTTTGTGTCAAATTTTTAGGCCTGGGGATTATACACCTTTGGCCTCTACCTGGTAGTTTAAAAACAGGGAGAGATTCCTGGTTAGTTGTAAAAACTGTTAAACTTCTAAGAGATGTTACATGCAGTACTTAAATGTCAGATATTTTGGCCAGGTGATGATCTATTTATTCAGAGGCTCTGTTATCTCATTTTTCCATCCTGATTCCCTCGTTTCCAACCCTGATACCCAGTTCATGCTCCAGCAACTCAAGACAGGTCAAGCTTTTACAACACCACCACAGTTAAACCCACAGATGTGTGAGTGAGAAAAAAATGACTGTTGTAAAAGCTGCTGAGTTTTGGAACGGTTTTTTACATAGCATTACCTAAACGATGATATACTCTGCATGAAATGGATCTTCAGCTTTACAGTCTCCAATACCTATTTCCCTTCTCAGTTCCCTACTGTCGCTAAGCCAGTGCCAGATTTTTGATATGCACACATTTAAGATGGGGCTTCCCGGTGGCTCAGTAGCAAAGGATCCACCTGCCAATGCAAGAGATGGAGGAAACGTGGACTCGACCCCTGGGTCAGGAAGATCCTCTGGAGAAGGAAATGGCAACCCACTTCAGAATTCCACGGGCAGAGGAACCTGGCAGGCTACAGTCCATGGGATCACAAAGAGTCAGACATGACTGAGTGACAGCATGCATTAAGATACACACACGCATTAAGAGACGAATTTGGACTCAGTAAGTACTATTAAGTGAAGAGACCCCAACATGTATGATAGTTCAAACCTCTTTAACAGGACTGGCCAGGCAAGCAAGTTGAAGTTGCTTGGTTTAAAAAAGTTTTGAGAGTCATCTTCATTTCTTCAAGCCCAGAAGTTAAAAAGATAATGGAGAATGTATCAGATTTTATGATCCAAGCCTAGAAGTGATGTACTTCATTTCTGCTCTGATTTTATTGGCTAGAACTTACTTGCACAGCCACACCAACTACAAAGAAGAATAGTAAATGTATTCTAGCTGGGTGCCAGGAAAAAGAATATAATATATAATTTTGATGACCGGCTGGCAATTTCTGCCCCACCCCACACAGCCCTTTTCTGAGGTGAGGAAAAGAGCTGATGAGGGCATCTTTTGCAGCTTCACTTAAGAATTTTTTACTACTAAGATCAGTATTGCTGCTGCTGCCATACCCACTACTGATATAATGGTATATCAAATAACATTTCCTATTTGATACTACCTTTTGTTCTTACTGTCTTCCCAGGTACTTAATGTGCTTATTTTAATTATTTTTAATATTACAGATGAGGACAATTAGATTAAAAAACAAGTAGATGAGTCAGAGAAAAAAACTGACATGTCATATTCCAACTTGTTATACTATTTTTCTGTACATAATCAAATTTGTCTTACATGATCTCAAGTATTTAAGTGAATGAACTATAGTTCTTCATATATACACACACACACAAACAAATGTTAAAATCCCTGACAGTGGCAATAACAATCTTGAGCTAAGGAGACACGTGATTTTTTTCCTCAAAAAAACATACTGTATTTCTCAAAATTTCTTGGAAACTGGAGGGCTATATTACTTATTTCTGAGAGATCAAAAGTTATGAGAAACCTAGACAGCATATTAAAAAGCAGAGATATCACTTTGCTGATAAAGGTCTGTATGGTCAAAGCTATGGTTTTTCCAGTAGTCATGTATGGATGTGAGAGTTGGACCATAAAGAAGGCTGAGTGCCAAAGAACTGATGCTTTCAAACTGTTGTGCTGGAGAAGACTCTTGAGAGTCCATTGGAAAATAAGGAGATCAAATCAGTCAATCCTAAAGGAAATCAACCCTGGATATTTATTGAAAGGACTGATGTTGAAGCTGAGGCTCCAATACTTTGGCCACCTGATGGGAAGAGACGACTCATTGGAAAAGACTCTGATGCTGGGAAAGATTGAGGGCAGGAGGTAAAGGAGATGACAGAGCATGAGATGGTTGGTTGGTATCACCAATTCAATGGACATGAGTTTGAGCAAACTCCAGGAGATGGTGAAGAACAGGGAAGCTTAGTATGCTGCATGTGACCCATGGGGTCACAAAAAGTCAGACACGACTGAGCAACGAACAACAACAAGAGATCAAATTTTAGCAGTTCAGTCAAAATTGATCGATGTAATAAGAAAAAGAAGTCATTTGAAAAGAGTCTGTTGATCCCTTAAAAAGAAACAACTGATGGTTAACATTTGCATTTCTTATATGTATGTAACTAGAATTTGAGATATTTATTTAATGAGTAAGGTAAAAATTACCCAGTTAATATAATCTCATTCAAAATTATATAGTGCTTTGCATATTTCTAATGACTGGAGAAAACTACTTTTCTAATATGATTAAAAGTATCTTTTTATGACAGTCATAAAATAGAGACAAAACAATAACATCATGTAGTTACATGATTATAAAGCTAGAAGAGACCTAAGTTGGTCTGCTTTATTCATTTTCAAATTTTAATTTTATTTTGCTTGAAAGGGATGAGTCCAGATTCTCTTCCTGTCTATCCTCCGGTTCCTAACTCATCTATTCCTATGTAATCTCCTGCTATTACATCTCGAGAAGTAGAAGGAAACTAGGAGAATGATTGAAAGTCTTTCAGACAACTGAAAACTCAAGCGATATTTTGTTTCCTTTTTCCTCTTCTTAAATATTTCAATTAGCTCATCATTTATTAAGAAGATGCTAATCTTGCAATTCCAATTTCTTTCATTAATTCATAATTTATGGAAATAGAGACCGGGAAGATTTTACTGACCATCTAACACGTTATAGGAACTGTGCTAGATTGGAGAGTCAAAGGTGATCAAAACAGTGCTATAGTCATGAAGGTGCCAGGCTATTGGGGAAAGAGAAATAAGAACTAACTTTAAAATATGGATTAGTTAGAAGAAACTGGAGACTCATGGGTAAGAAAAAGCCTTGGGAAACCCAGTAAAGCACAGAGAAGTCTCTGTGGAGAAAGGGAAAGAGACAAAGGAGAAAAATGAGAGGGCAAGATGACAGAGTGGAAGAACCTTGAGCTCACCTCCTCTCATGAGTACACCAATATCACAACTAACTGCGAACAACTGTCAATAAAAAAAGGACTGGAACCTACCAAAAAAGACACTCTACATCCACAGACATAAGAAAGAAACCACCACAAAAGTTGCAAATCTATCTAAAGAATCAAGAAGGTATAACTGAACAAGTACCATGTTTAAAAAAACAGTTATACCCTGCTTTTTCACTATTGACCAATGCACCTCTGGGACATCAATTTTTCAGAATTTTATGTGTGAAGACCTCCAAGAAACACAATCAATTCATGATCCTCCATCTAGTTTCATGAACTGCATAGAACTCCACCCTGGCTCTGATTTCTCTTTTTTAGTTCACAGTATCTTACTATTATTTCCAAAAGAGACAAAGGATCTATTTGGCCTAAGCCATTTTTCCTATTTGCAAATATAAGTTGTGACTTTGGATTTTCAGAGTCTTCTGTCTTTCTCCAGAATTAACCCCAGTGTTATTCATAGAATCTGCTTTGTATAGGATCTCTGGAAATGGCTGGATTTGAGAACATGCTTCTCACGTCAATTTGAACTTAGAGATTGGCGGAGTTTCTTTTAAAAGGTAGTTCTCTAACCTATTGTACTTACTGTAAGAGGGTAAGAAATGGAAGAGAATAGGGCAGCATGCTTGAGGAGTGGAAGATTAGATAAAAAGAGAGAGAGAGTGTATATTATTACATGTCAGTGTATTGATCCAGCTGCTGAAACATGTAGTCCAATATATGCCAGAACCTCCAAAACCTCACTAAATAAATCTATGTATTTTTAGTGTGGAGAGATGACAAAAATGGGATGGACTGTGTTATAAGAGGCACCAGGAGCAGTAATGCTCCAGTACATTCCCATCTATGGAAACATAAGAAGCGTGGAAACAAGCATTCACACACACACACACATATACACACACACACTTACCTGCCTACACTAAGACAAAGAATAAATAAGCAGGGTGGGATTATGCTGTGAGGGTTTCAAACCCCACACAGAAAATTTTTACTGCAATGAAATGAATGAAATCAAGAGTCACTTAGGCTACTCTGCAAGGAAATGTTTTTAAGAATACTAGTATAAAGAAAGAATTCGAATTAGAGCAAGTAGAAGGGTGTGGGGATTAGTAATACATAAATATGCAGAAGAGTTCAGAGAGTGTTACATAGCTTGTCATATTAAGTACATGACTTTTCACTTATTCCTGCTAGTTCACTCTGGCTTCCAAATTGATAAAAAATGAAATGATTTAATTTACGAATGACATGGCCCTTAGCTATTGTTTGAAAATGTCTTTCATTGTATT
Organism: Oryx dammah; assembly: GCF_014754425.2. NCBI lineage: Eukaryota > Metazoa > Chordata > Mammalia > Artiodactyla > Bovidae > Oryx > Oryx dammah. The sequence goes on from NW_024070203.1 coordinate 30,730,592, forward strand.
TGCATGACACGACAGGCCAAGTATGTAAGCATGTCATTTTACTTTGGCTTGAAGAACTACCCAAGCAAATGGAAGGGTGGCCTGTCTTCTCCGGCCTTCACCTCTTAAATTCAGGAATTCACAACAGCTTTCTCTACCACATGTCCTAACCACCTCTGAGTTCCTCATTACTCCTCTGGATCTAATTCAAGACAACATAATTTGGAGATTTATTATTCTAATAAAAACTTTGAGACACCTAAACAAAACTTTCATGTAATGTCCAATAATCATTTTATGTCAAGACCAATTACAGAATCAAGGCAGCAGTAGATATCATTGCTTTTAGAGAAATGCTTTTTATACTAACTAGCAGAACCCAATGATGTAATCATGTTTTCATATGTAAAATTACTAGGATAATAAAAAAAAAAGTAAGCCAAGAAAACCAAGCTTTGCTTGGAATGCTATAATTTGAGGCATTTACTTTTATGAAATTTGGTGTTGCTGGCCTCACTGTAAAAGTAAAGACTATTGAATTACTTTTGGAGATGTAACTTAAGGATCATGAGGCAAATTCCAATACAGATGGCAGTAAGGAGGAGGGAGGTTGTAAAGCAGAAGGATTAGGCCATAGCCTTTCCTCTACCATTTCCTTTCTAGGACACCTTAGCAACCCACCTGCCTGGGCATCATTTGTCTTACCTTTAAGACAGAGATAGGCACACTTTACTAGTCCAAAGACAGAGGGCTGAACTAGATGTTCTCTGAGACTCTCCCAGTTATAAAACCCAAGCCGAAATGCTGGTAAAAAATTAAAGGAGGCAGGTGACTAATAACCTGGACTTCCATGACAAGAAAAACATCTACTTCTGCTTCAGTGACTATGCCAAAGTCTTTGACTGTGTGGATCACAACAAACTGTGGGAAATTCTTAAATAGATGGGGATATCAGCCCACCTTACTTGACTCCTGAGAAACCTGTATGCATGTCACGAAGCAACAATTAGAATCAGACATGGAAATACTGACTTGTTACAAATTGGGAGAGAGTATGACAGGTTGTATATTGTTACCTTGCTTATTTAACTTCTAGGCAGATACATCAAGTGAAATGCCAGGCTGGATGAATCACAAGCTGGAATCAAGATTGCTGGGGAAAATATCAGCAACCTCAGATAGACAGATGATACCACTCTAATGGCAGAATGTGAAGAGGAACTAAAAATTTCTTGATGAGGGTGAAAGAGGAGAGTGAAAAAGCTGGCTTAAAACTCAACATTTGAAAAACTAAGATCATGGCATCCCATCCCCCATCACTTCATGGCAAATAGAAGGGGAAAAGTGGAAGCAATGACAGATTTTATTTTCTTGGGCTCCAAAATCACTGCAGACTGTGACTGCAGCCATGAAATTAAGACACTTGGTCCTTGGAAGGGGAGATATGACAAACCTAGACAGCATATTAAAAAGCAAAGAAATCACTTTGCCGGCAAAGGTCTATATAGTCAAAGCTATGGCTTTTCCAGTAATCATGTATGGATGTGAGAGTTGGACCATAAAAAAGGCTGAGCATGGAAGAATTGATGCTTTCAAACTGTTGTGCTGGAGAAGATTCTTGAGAGTCCCTTGGACAGCAAGGAGATCAAACCAGTCAAAGGAAATCAACCCTGAATATTTACTGAAAGGGCTGATGTTGAAGCTGAGGCTCCAATAGTTTGGCCACCTGATGGGAAGAGCTGACTCACTGGAAAATACCCTGATGCTAGGAAAGAAGAAGGCAAAAGGAGATGGGTGCAGCAAAGGAGAAGATGATTATAGCCTCATTGACTCAATGGACATGATTACAGCAAACTCCGGGATATACTGAAGGACAGGGAAGCCTGGAATACTCCAGTCTGTGTGGTTGCAAAAGAATGGACATTACTTAGTGATTGAACAACCATGACAAGGAGAAGTTGGAACTCTGAAGATTTTCCGCACTCCCTCTAGGTTGGATCATGAAATATACTAATTACCAGTCATAGTGGATTGTATTATCCTTAGCCAAAGGTTCAGTTTTGCTGCTCCCAGTAGAATGTTTACATTATCTCCACCTTATTGAACCCAAGAGCATCCGTGTGCTACCTTTAGGCCACTGAAATGTCAGCAGAAGTGGCTATGATTCTTTCATGAAAGCAATGCTTCCCAAATGTCAGACTTAACTGTAGGGTGACCAGCTATCCTTGTTGACCCAGATCTGAGAGGCTTCCTAAGATGTGGGACTTCCAGTCTCAAACTGGGGTGAGTTTCTCACCTTTGTTTTTAAATGATAAAAGCTCTCCAAAGTGTCTGGGTGTAATGTTGTCCCATGGGGGCTCAGGGTCTCCTGCTCAACCCTTTCATGTCTGCTTCTCTGCAAACCTAACATTTCTGTGTTCCATTTCCTCCTGTAAAAGGTTACCAGAAAATAAATCTGAAAAACCTATAATAACCCACATAAGACCTCTCTTCTCTGACAGCATTGCCAATTTAATAGGCATCTTCAGACCTTATCTCAAAGAAATACACCCTGATATGGTGTAGTAAACACAGTTCCGGACTTGCATATATTAGATAAAGCTTCAAGACCCCACTCTTCTTCTACATAATAGTTCTGTGACCCTAAGAAGACCACTTAATCTGTTGAGTTTGGGTCCCCCTGTTTTAGAAATGGAACAAAAATAACATGGAATGAATTTGGAAACTCTTAAAAAGCTATAACGTAGTATTTACTTTGAAGTGCATTTATAAAGACTGACCACATAGTTAAATCATATTCTATTTATTTACCAAAGTAATTTTTTAAATGTAGTGATCATTGCTGTTTACGGCAACTCACATCAATGTATAGTGAAAGAAGACTGAGTAGTATCTATCCTACATTCACAGATATAGCCATGGTGTCAACTGATATTGACAGTTGGGAGTTATTCCAACTTGGTCAACAAAACATGGGTAATAATGATTGTTGTTGATGTTTAGTCTCTGTCATGTTTGACTCTTTTGCAACCCCATGGACTGTAGCTCACCAGGCTCCTCTGTCCATAAAATTTCCCAGGCAAGAGGGAGTTGCCATTTCTCTCTCCATGGGATCTTCCTTATTCAAGGATCGAACCAGCATCTCCTGCATTGCAGGCAGATTCTTTACCACTGAGGTACCAGGGAAGCTGCAAGACAATGTAGGGGGAAGTATGGGTAATGGGAAGGAGTCAGAGTAGCAGAAGGAAAAGCAACATGTTATTATTCTTAATCTCTATACTGGAAGACAAAGACAAAAATTCGCTAGAACTCTTAATAAGTGCATTTTCATTTTAAACGTGAGCTGTTAACTCCCCTATCTGTCCGCTTATGCTGCTATCACAAAACATTATAGAATGGGAGCCTTATAAACTATATACATTTATGTCTTACAGTTTTAGAAGTCCAAGATCAAGGTGCCAGCAGATTTGGTATCTGGTGACTGTCCACATCCTGGATCACAGCTGTCTTATCTCTACAACCTCACATGGTAGAAGGGGCAGGTAAGCTCTTTGGGATCTCTTTATGTAAGGCTTCCCTGATAGCTCAGTTGGTAAAGAATCCACCTGCAATGCAGGAGACCCTGGTTCAATTCCTGGGTTGGGAAGATTTGCTGGAGAAGGGATAGGCTACCTACTCCAGTATTCTTGGGCTTCCCTTGTGGCTTAGCTTGTAAAGAATCTGCCTGCAATGCCAGAGACCTGGGTTTGATCCCTGGGTTGGGAAGATCCCCTGGAGAAGGGAAAGGCTACCTACTCCAGTATTCTGGCCTGAAAAATTCCATGGACTTTATAGTCCATGGGGTCGCAAAGAGTCAGACACAACTGAGCAACTTTCACCTTATTAAGAGCATTAATCCCATTTGTGTGGGTTCTACCCTCATAATCACTTCCCCAAAGCCCTACTTTTCACTGGACATTAGCTTTCAAAGATGATTCAGTAATCTGCCCCTCCAAAACTATACCCTGTTTTCTCCTCCCAACTCTGTGCCCTTGTATGGATTACATCAGTTGCGTGTCGTTGCTCTCTGACTCTGGATAAAAACAGTGCCAGAGATTGGAGGAAGGGAAGCAAGATTCGGGTATTTCCCAATCATTTTCTTGAATGGTTGCTGGGGCTTGACTGTATGCACTGAAAGTCACAATTCAGGTCAAAGTAGCCCTCTCCACATGACTCATTCCAAGTTTCCATCACCTCTGATTTAAGGCGATGACAGCACTGTGATGTCACTGGCCCAGAGACATTTTGCCATCATCCTGTGGCTTCCCTACACCTTGTTAAACCCTCTCCAATAATCCATTTGAGGAACACAATTTGTTTTATGTTTTTAATAATTAATTTATTTTATTTCCTACCAACCCTCAAAAGGACTCAAGTACATGTATATATACATATATATAACTTATATATGTATATATATGGTTATTTTTTAATATGCAAGAATTATTATTTCCATTTCTTTATAGTAACACTTTGCATTGGTTATTTCATTGAAAGAGAGTATCTCTCTTGACTCTGCCTTCTTCATTCCTGATAAGAAATAGATTAGACTTAAGAGATCTGGTTGCTCTATGGAACAAAGTTTTGACCAGCTCCTCTGGACGTTGGTTTTAATGAAGGCTACTGAAAAGCTCACAGACAGTCTCCTGTCCTGTGCTTTCCTGCAAGATAAGCGAAGCTGATTGCTGGACAGCCTCCAAAGCATTGTTTTGCAGGCCTGGCTTCTTTCTCCTCTTTTAGGCCATTTCCAACTAACACATGTGAGCAATCTGAGCCCTGCCAGTGGCTTTTCTGGCAGACACAGCATGTGTCAGTTTTATTGCTCATTCAGACTTGGGAATTGAATTGAATGCAACAAATGCTTACTGAGCCACAATTTCGTGCAAGAGCATTTTGTTAGATGCTGTTGAGAGTACAGAATTAAATTATTGTTATCAGACTTTTAGGAAACATTTTTTTTGAATTGAAACAGTGACTATTAGTTGTTACACGGCTTTATGTTCCAAACTTACTGGCTATTTTTTCATTGTTTCATTCCATTTAAATTTCAGAAAAAGTCTTGCAAGGAAAGGAATTATTTTTATGAATGAAAAACACGGAGGCTCAGAGATGTTAAATATGTTACCTATGATCACATAGCTGATAAGTGGAAAACTTAGGATTTGGATACACCGATCCAGGTGCCAAAGCCTATGTTCATCACCATAAGCCTTGAAAATGGCACTAGTCTTATTCTGGATCCAAAACAGCTGAGGAAAAAAATCTTCCAAAAATGTCAGCTGCCTGTTGAATCTTACTGCCTTCTCCCTTTGAGCAGCTGACAAAACACAGGCAAAATTATACTATGAAGGTGTTAATCATGGTTTCTCCTGCCAGGATACCAATTCTGTGGATGCTCAAGTCCCTTATGTAAAATGTCTGTAGTTTAGCAAGCTGTCTATTTCCACGGATTCCACTTCCATGGGCTTGGTTGAACCCAACTGCAGATGCAAATTTAAACCTCACCTGGAAGGAGGGCTGACTGCATTGACTCCTGCAAGGCGAGTCAGGAAAAGGTTGGGATGGTAAGGGAGCTGGTCTCCTCTTAGGTTGAATCTGACCAATAATCAAGGGCTTTTACAGACTGGGTCTCAGACATGGCCATGTGAAGTGAAGCCTGGAGAAAATACAGGATGCTTTCATCCAAATGGAAAAGAAGAGAAATCTCCACATTATTCAGTCTTATTGGATGCATAGTTGGCTGGTAGACAGAAGATATTAAGAGTCTCTTTTCAATGCACTAGGAGGACTGATGTTTCAAGGGAAAATGTAGTGATTTCTTCAGTTAGACAAAGAATCCTTTTTTTAAAAAAATATGATTAATCATTCACTTCATTCATCTTACTTCAAGATATTTCAAAGAAACATTTCTTTCTTATTATCACATATTACTTGTAGGTCTTTTCCTGGTTACATACTATATTGGTGTGCAACTATGCCCCAAAAATTTCCTGTTTAAATAATAGGAGCCTAAAATAGAAGAATGAAATAATTGGCACTGTGATAAAGCTAGTCCTCTCTCTCTTTCTCTCTGCTCTAGGACAAAAAAACTGCTCCTGGGAAAACCCAATTGCTGGTCCCTTCCTGCCACAGGAGTCTGGTTGTGTCTGCATTATAATTCAAGCGATAAGTGATCTAAATTCTTTAGAAAAAAATCTCAAAGGACTCTCTCTTCTGTTCCACTTTTTAAACAGGAAACATATTTTGCTTTTTAGCCAAAATGACCACATCGTTTGCATCTTGGGAAGCAAATGAAGTTTCTTCCCAAAGCTGAATATGATTTCTTAAAGGAGTTCTCCATAATTAATGAATAGAACCAAGTGTCTCTATGGACTATCCTGGTTTCAATATGAAATTTGGCTTGAATAGAAACAGGTGGATGGCAGAGATGACCAACTGTGCACGTAATTTGGAAATAGAGGGAAGTTAGCCTTTAACATCTATCTTTGTCTTCATTCACTTCTTTTTTTAATTTTTAAATTAATTTTTATCAGATGATAATTGATTTATACCTTTGTGTTAGCTTTTGCTGTACAGCAAAGTGAATCAATTATATATTTATATTCATACTTTTTTAGATTCTGTTCCCATGTAGGTCATTACAGAATACTGAGTAGAGTTCCCTATGCTATATGGTAGCTTCTTATTAGCTATCTATTTCATTCACTTCTTTTGTAGCTAAGAACTTGTCCCAGTGCTTTAAAGTTTCAAATATGGAATAAACATATTGGTGGGCTATGTATCATGGAGAGCAGAATCCAGTGAGCAAGGTGATGAATGTTCTGTACAGGTCTCACCATAATAGACATTCCAGTCCTCCTTCCTAAATCCTCTGGGTTCTCTTCTTGCCTGACATAGTGTGAAGATGGAAGGTTGATTCATAGATGAACCAGTTATGTAACTTTGGGCAAGTCCTTTCCTTAAGTCGTTTCCCTGAATCAGGTGTTTCCTTTGTAAATTGGATGAGGTGAGATTAGACAAATCTCATTTTTCTCACATTCTAATATTCCATCCATTAGAAAGCAATAGTTTTCAACAGATTCTTCCTCATGGCAAAACTATGTCTTCAGAGGAAGTTTTGAGCTGCCAGTGTAAACATAAGAACTTCTTAGTATGGAATGCAATTGGCATCAATATGTCTTGATCACTGTTGTTCTGGCCCCTGAGTTCATATCTTGTTCCATGTGTAGCAACGGCCAAAGTTCACTCTTTGGAAGGGCTGAGATATTGACGACCACCCCTGGTGAAATGTGGCCTTTGCATCTGAAACTAAATAAAGCAATGTACTTGGAAAAGGGGGCTTCCCCTGTGTCTCAGCGGTAATGAATCCGCCTGCAATGCAGGAAACGCAGGTTCGATTCCTGGGTGGGGAAGAGCCCCTGGAGGAGGGCACTGCAACCCACTCCAGTATTCTTGTCTGGAGAGTCTCATGGACAGAGGAGCCTGGTGGGCTACAGTCCACAGGGTCACAAAGAGTCAGACACAACTAAAGCAACTGAGCATGCATGCACACACTCAGAAAATGTGGGTTTACTATAAATTCATTTGCCAGTCGGGTGTGCCAACTAAAAGTTGGCATTTGTCATCTACTTCCACAAGGATTAAGTCATTAGCCGGTACAGTTGCTGACCTTCAACACACCCTGAAAGGAGTTCAGGGTGGAGATCAGGAATAAGGTTCTCTGTGCTCTGGGAAAATCTGGCAGAACAGGCCTTCAGATCGTTAGATATTTTAAGATTTTAGGAGCCCCATATCTTGTTCGTGTTGTTGTTCAGTTTTTCATCGAGTTCTAAGTAGAGAGAATGGACCTCTCCCTCAGTGATTTTCACAGTCTGGCTGGGATAACAAGATATGACTTGAGAGGAGGTGTCTAACGGTGAAGGTACGTCAAGCCAAGGGAAGATGAGGAGGCCAGGATGCACATGGGACCTTGGAGATAAATTGCTGTTTGATTAAGTTTAGGAAAGATCCCACCAAGTGGGCTGCCCCTGTTCCTCATTTTTTTTCCTTTGCTAATGTGTTCAGAAAAGTAAAACTGAATGATAATAGTGATAGGTTCTTATTAATAGTACAAATCACAGTTATCTGTGTTACCATTCCATTCAGCTACACTAATGAATGTAATCGCTGCCAACTTGGCCATCTTGTCTGCTCTTTCTCTCATCCACAAATCAAGCTAATCTTTCTCCAGCACAGCACCCTCCATGTCACTCTCCTGCTGAAAAGCCTTCAGTTGCTGCTTCTCTTTGCCTAACAATTTAAGAATAGTATTTAGCTTGGCATTGGGTGACTTCTACAGTCTGGACCCAACTGACTTTTCAGTTTCTCATACTCAAGTTCAGGAAAGCAAACAGACAGTCTCTAGAGTGGGTTGTTTCTAAAATATTTTAACTAAGTATTATTGAAATGAGATATGATTGCCAACCTCTAAAAGTCAGAATAAAGCACATGGAAATCTGGATTTCTATCCTTCTCTTACAATTCAGAACCTCTAGTAACACTGGGTCTTCATTCGTATGTGAAAATATCCACAAGTACCACCAAGAAGCAACCCTTTGGATAGTCAGACCCTCTCCAGTTCCCTGAAGACTCCATAATTCCCTGACTCTTGCACACACCAACTTTATTCATTTTTATTCCCTGTCAAACTTCTGCAGACATCTGTATTTGAGGCCCTTACTCTACTATAAAGCACAGTTTGTTATTAGTCTAATTATCCTGCCCCCACTCAACTGACAGAACTGTCTCCTCTAGGCACATGATCTTGCCACATCCTGTCTCCCATCAGCAATCAATGTCTTCATCAGTATTTTTAATGCATCCTATCAAATATGCCTTATTTTTCCAAGTCCATAAGATCTTATAATTTATTTTATGGAATTCTCTTTGTCATTCCTAAAATATGATAAATTAGAAAATGGCTTTTTGATTCTTCTTGAATTAAACAGCATTGGACAGATGACTAAAGCGCACAGAATTTGTCATCAAGTCAACTTGGATTCAGTTCTCCACTCAGCTACCCACTGGTTTTGTACTACCAAGTCCGAGTCCTTTATGTTCTAAAATGTCCATTTCTTTATCTAGCAATGTGAAGCTAAGACAGCTACTCATTTCACACATTTTTGTGAGTATTAGAAGAGACAATACATGAAGAAGGTTTAGAATAGCTCCCGTACCTAATAAGTACTCTCTAAATGTTAATTATTTTGACTCTTATGTTTTAACACAATAGCATTCCCGACAGTTATTTTCACTGTGCTTTCTTAAAGCAAAGAAAACTTGCAGCTAAAGAATCAAAAGGACAATGACCCAGTCTTATTTGCAGCCTATGAAACAAGAAGCAACAAAAACCACATTTCATCTGTTTTACTAGATAGTAAAACACTAATATTTGACATTTACATAACACCTGCAGAATATAAAACAGCTGGGGTTGGTGTTTCATAAAGGAGCCCAAAGAGTTCTACCTTCAGGAAAGGTCTCATTAAAATCAAAGCAGCATGACATTATCACCCTTCTTAAAGGAATGGCTGAATTATGCATTTTAACAGAGAATCTGACAATAATAGAGCATTAGAAATCATCTACTTCTTGTATAAAATTCTCTCACCCTGTTACTCCTTCTGGAATACCACATGTAGACCAGATCAGCTTGTTTCAAGAAAGAAATAATCAGAAATTAAATGATGAGAAACATAAAGAACTTAATGTATGGGTCAGAATAAATAAATGAGGTACTTGCCATTTGGCAAGATGAATGAAGAAGACAGAAGAGGAGAAGGGGTGGGAGATATGTCTACTATTCCAAGAGCTTTTTGTACATGATCTCACATAATGCTAACAATCCTAAGAAGTAGGTACTAGTACTCTTTCCTATGGGCAGATAGAAAAACTAAAGCTTGGAAAGGCTACATAATTGGCTCATTGACCCAGTGAGTAGTCACAGGTCAAACAATCCTCTTTGTTCCAAGAGCTCCATTCACATTTCATTCAGTAACCGTTTATGATCTCAAGAAATTTTGTTAAATTCCACATAACTAGAACTAGAGAAAACTTCTGGAGACTGGGAGAGGTAAGTGAATAGTATACAAACGGCATTCCTACTGAATTGATGATCACTACTCGCAATAGGGGACGTTTCTCCTAAGCTTTACTGAGGTCAATGAATAACAAATCACCTATGAAGAGTTTTAAAGAACATGAGTATATTCTTGCATATTCTTAATATTTTAATCTTGAAATCCCGTGTCAAGTTTTCTTATTTGGGTGAATGTGGGGACTAATCCCCAAAGTAGTTGTCTTTGTAACGTGATTTACAGGATAAACATTCATTGTGTCAGTTGGACACAGTTACATCAACTGTAACTATTATTTAAATTTGAGACATATCCAAGTATGATATCATTAACATGCAGATTTGAGGGTCAGAAAATAAAACTAATTCTCCCTTTCAAGGGAAGAGGAAGGTGAGCATCTACTGAATGATAGCTACTCACACATATGATATTGTTTAGTTGTCAGAACAAACCCATGAACACAGAATTATTCCCAAAAGTAGAAGCTGAAGAAGGGCACAAGGAAAGGCGTTCTCCCAAATACATGACTCACGGATAACTGAGCTAGTTATTCAAATTCGGATCTCTCCAAAGCTCCTAATAATCTATCAAGGCTAAGAAAATGTGAATCGTTTTCTCTCCAAGTTTTGAAAGGTTATTTTAAGGTTTTTTTTTTCTGTTTTATTAATTTCTTGTACAATCCTTAGATTCACAAGAAAGTCTGATACAGTCAAACCTGCCTCAGAAGCTTTATCCATACATAGACCAGGTCAGCAAGCACTAATATCAAATATGTACTAGGTGATTATATTGTGCTGATCACTATCCTCATCTATTCATGGATGTTAACTTCTCACAACAAACATAAGAGGTAATTGCTTTATTATGATCATTCTTTCCCATGGAAACTGAGGACCAGAGGGACTATGTGAGTCGCTATCATTACACAGTTGGTAAAAGTTGGAGCTTGGATTTGAACCTGCATTCCCTGGTGGCTCAGAGGTTAAAGCGTCTGCCTGCAATGCAGGAGACCTGGGTTCAATCCCTGGGTCGGGAAGATCCCCTGGAGAAGGAAATGGCAGCCCACTCCAGTATTCTTGCCTGGAGAACCCCATGGACGGAGGCGCCTGGTGGGCTACAGTCCACGGGGTCACAAAGAGTCGGACAAGACTGAGCGACTTCACTTTCACTTTCCTCATCCTCAAACACTTTCAGTGACATTACTGCAGCCGCTCCCACTTTTCTTTGGTCAGAATCTATCCCCTTGGTAAAATAGCATATTAAAAAAAAAAAGATGATAGTTTGGGAAGAGTTTTCCACAGTGCACATCAATATCTGAGACTGAATGATCAGTGATAAATAGCAAACTAGTGAGAATGGAGGAGCTGGCTATAGTATCAGTTCAGTTCAGTCGCTCAGTCGTGTCCGACTCTTTGCGACCCCATGAATTGCAGCACGCCAGGCCTCCCTGTCCATCACCAACTCCTGGAGTTCACTCAGACTCACGTCCATCGAGTCCATGATGCCATCCAGCCATCTCATCCTCGGTCGTCCCCTTCTCCTCCTGCCCCCAATCCCTCCCAGCATCAGAGTCTTTTCCAATGAGTCAACTCTTCGCATGAGGTGGCCAAAGTACTGGAGTTTCAGCTTTAGCATCATTCCTTCCAAAGAAATCCCAGGGCTGATCTCCTTCAGAATGGACTGGTTGGATCTCTTAGCAGTCCAAGGGACTCTCAAGAGTCTTCTCCAACACCACAGTTCAAAAGCATCAATTCTTAGGTGCTCAGCTATGGATCTGACTAAAAAAAACAAACAAACCTCTTTTCCCCCAGTGGTCTATAGGAGGTAGTGGGGTGTTATTCAGTATATAACAGTGAGTCAAGCAACCTATACCAGGGTTGCAAAAGGATGATTAAGGTAAACTATTCTACCATTTCTCTCATTTATTTTTCAAGGCAACTTTGTTGACCTTGCCCAGAGGATCTCAGACCATCTCTAGTTGACTGGGGCACATGGAAGCACTTTCTGCCCACAGAAGCCATCTCCATATACTCCAACAGAGACTAGATGAGTCAGGGATATGGGAAGAATGGGAAGAATTACTATTAACACTACTAATGCTATTACTAGAGATAATGCTGGAAAAATTAGAATGTCTGCCAACTTTCATATTAGTATTTGCCAACCCTTTGTCATGCATTGGAGAAGGAAATGGCAACCCACTCCAGTGTTCTTGCCTGGAGAATCCCAGGGACAGAGGGGCTTGGTAGGAGGCCATCTATGGGGTCACACAGAGTCAGACACGACTGAAGTGACTTAGCAGCAGCAGCAGAATTCTAATCTCAGTTCTTTCTACTTTTGTCTTTTTCTCCTATTCTTATCTTATCCATTTAGATAGAGCCCAAATTTCATTCCTAATCCAGGAGTTCTGCAATCCAAGTATTGTAGTGATATTTATAAAATTACATGCTCATCTTGCTATATATATATATATATATATATATATATATATACTTCCCTGGTAGCTCAGATGGTAAAGAATCTGCCTGCAATGCAGGAGACCCATGTTCAATCCGTGAGTCAGGAAAATTCCCTGGAGAAAGGAATGGCAACTAATTCTAGTACTCTTGCCTGGAGAATTCTATGGATGGAGGAGCCTAGCAGGCAACAGTTCATGAGGCTGCAAAGAGTCAGACATGACTGACTAACACTTCCACTTTCATGTATACATATATGTATATACAGTTGCTTCAAAGTCATATCTATACTAGCATTCTTTCTACTCACTAGCTTTGGCAGTTTTAAAACATGGGTGCAAATCTCTTAACACTTCTCCTATTGAGAAGTGAAGTCTATGTACACTCTCCTTGCATCTGAATGGGCTTGTGACTAATCTACCAATGGAAAATGGCAGAAATATCATTGTGTGACTTCTGAAGCTAGGTCTTAAAAGGTTATGCGACTTCCTTCTTGTTCACTAGAACACTTTCTCTGGGATCATGTGAGAGGTCTGACTACCCTGAAACCACCATGATGGAGAAGTCCTGCATTCCGGCTACCAGTTCCAGCTGAGTTTATTCATTCTGCCATACCTGCCGAGATATGGGGACAGAGCCATCAAATGATTCCACCGTCCAGCTATTCAAGTCACTCCTGGACATGTGAGTCCTTACAGCTGAGGTCCCAGACACTCTGGGACAGAGAACTCATCCAGGTGCACACTAATACAATGTTATTGTGTTATGATACTTGGTTTGTGGGTGGTTTGTTATGTGTTGTCAGGTAACCAGAACACCAGAATTTTAATATGCTCTTAAGAACAGTAGAGAAAGGGATGGAATGACAGCTACTATTAACCTGGAACCTACAAAGAGGAGTGTGTCTCACCAGAGGGCATAATTTGTCATTTGTCAACAGAGAAGAGATTGAAAACTCCTTCCTACAGTCTATTGAAGGAGAGCCTTACCATTCCCCACTCCTACTAATACTTTTTTTAAAAATTATCTCATCTCATGATGGGAAAAATGTTCAATTTCAAGTGCCAGAGACCTAATTCAAACAAGTTGGGATTTAACATGTGGGTTTATTGGTTCATATGCCTGGGAAGAATGCTAAAGATTTGCACAAAGAATCAAACAGCTACAGGGAACAAGGCTTGGTTTCAAGATACTGAGATCATCAGGACTTTCTCACTCTGATTCTATCTATTATTTGTCTCTGATTGTCTCTGCTTGGATTTATTTGAGTATTATTGAAAATTATAACAGCACCCAACTTCATAATTTTAATGTAGCAATATCAGCAGAAGCAAAGTTTTCCCCAAAGTTAATCAGTTCAGTTCAGTTTAGTGGCTCAGTCGTGTCCAACTCTTTGTAACCCCATAGACTGCAGCACGCCAGGCCTCCCTGTCCATCACCAACCCCCAGAGTTTACTCAAACTCATGTCCATTGAGTCAGTGATGCCATCCAACCATCTCATCCTCTGTTGTCCCCTTCTCCTCCCACCTTCAATCTTTCCCAGTATCAGGGTCTTTTCCAATGAGTCAGTTCTTCGTATCAGGTGGCCAAAGTATTGGAATTTCAGCTTCAGTATCTGTACTTACAATGAATATTCAGGACTGATTTCCTTTAGGATGGACTAGTTGGATCTCCTTGCTGTCCAAGAGACTCTCAAGAGTCTTCTCCAACACCACAGTTCTAAAGCATCAACTTTTCAGCGCTCAACTTTCTTTATAGTCCAACTCTCACATCCATACATGACTACTGGAAAAACCATAGCTTTGACTAGATGGACCTTTGTTGGCAAAATAATATCTCTGCTTTTTAATATGCTGTCTAGGTTAGTCATAACTTTTCTTCCAAGGAGCAGGCATCTTTTAATTTCATGGCTGCAGTCACCATCTGCAGTGATTTTGGAGCCCCCCCAAATAAAGTCTGTCACTGTTTCCACTGTTTCCCCATCTATTTGCCATGAAGTGATGGGACCAGATGCCGTGATCTTCGTTTTCCGAATGTTGAGCTTTAAGCCAACTTTTTCACTCTCCTCTTTCACTTTCATCAAGAGGCTCTTTAGTTCTTCTTCATTAATCAACAATCCTACAAAAGAATCCTGAGTTGATTTACTTGGGTCACAGGGCCAATTATTGCAAACTTTTCCTGTGAGTTTTATTTTCATGAAAACTTATTTTTGCATATTGTGGCTGGTAGAGCTGCAGAAGAAAGATAGTTCCATATGTCTGAGAGGTGATTCAAGACTGTGGACACTTCTGTAAGGTAAACAGAGACCTTTTATGGCATGAGTCTTCCAGAACTGTTTACACCTGAACTGTTCAAAACTGGAGTTATGAACTGGTTAACCTATACTTACAGCAGTATTCTTTTCACCTAGTTCTCCTTAATCTGTTATGTTAACAGCATGTAGTTAGTCCCAGCTGTTCCCAATACTTAGCCATTTTATACCCCATAAGCCTGTCCCCCTTATGTTCAAAACAGGTAGCAACTTTTGTAAGGCGAGTACCTTACAAAAACTAAAATTGGCTATTTAGGGACATTCTGGGTAGGCTGAAAAAATACATCCTTTTCCATGTGTCTAACACCATCTGGAAGCATTTTATTTTTTATTTAAAAAAATGGCAGGTCAGTTGATTATCCTATGGTTCATTGCTCTAGAAAATGTTTCCTAAATAAAAATAACTAACAAAAACCGCATAAATACAAGAACAGAACACTTAAATACAGTTCTTTATTAGCATGATTTCAGTGACCAAGAATTTAGAGAGATCAGTTCCCAAATAAACCAACACAGAAATGACGTATTTGGACCAGAGGGTATTTAAATACTAATTGACAATATGGCAAAGATTAAGAAGAATATGTCTAAAGACTACATCTAAAAACATAACCGAATTGGATTTAATTCCCCCAAGCCACTACCATGTGCAAATTGATCATGTAAAATTCACATGTAAAAATAATTCAAAACAAAAATGCAATAGTCATTCTTTGTCCCCTTCTTTATAGCTAAAATTTCTCTTAAAAAAATGCAAAAGGATTTTTGCTCTTGGATTTTGGTTTATTCTACTAAAGAGAGTAGAATCTACTTCTTAGCTTTTCACTTCTTGGATACACACAGAGAAATTTAAAAGCTGATAACCAAAGTTGCAAAAAAATGAAATCAGTTACCAGAGAGGGAAGAGAAGAAGTATGGAATTTCATTCTAGAATGGCTCTCCAAAACTCAAAAGCCTTTGGAAGCTAGGCTTAAATGCATGAAAGAGCAAGATGAACCAATGTGGAGTAGAGGAGACTGAAAGATGAAGAATGTATTCTCCATCCAAAGAAAGTTTAAAAATCACATCATTTAAAACGTGATGGTGAGATAAGGTCAAGGTCTACTGTCTCTTGAATATCAGCAGCATGTGATGAACGTCATGGACTTGCCATATTTCATTGTGCTGCAGTAGAGAACCATTATCAGGCACTGTGAAAAGGCTACCCACTTCCTGTTTGTTGTTAGTCACTCAGTTGCATCCGACTCTCTGTAACCCCATGGTCTATAGCCCACCAGGCTCCTCAGTCTATGGGGATTCTTCAGGCAAGAATACTAGAGTGGGTGCCATTCCATTTTCCAGGGGGTCTTCCTGACCCAGGGATCGAACTCTGGTCTCCCACACTACACACAGATTCTTTAACATCTGAGCCACCGCAGATGCCCTGGTGGCTCTTCTTAGAGGTCTGGTTCTGGTTCTGCAGACCCTCATTTGTGTTTCTAAATTCTGACAACCCCAATCCCTTCCCTTTATTTCCTCAGCCTAGCAATAGAAGCTGCTTTTCATGTTACCTCAGTGTTTCCTCTTGCTATTTCAGACATCAGACTTCAGATCAACCAATTTTCAATACTCTTCTCATCAAAACTTCTAGTGTGATTCTGATTTCTTGACTGGAGTACAACTGATAAGGCATAGCTACACTGTAGGATGGTAGTGGGTGGCTTCTCATGTGGTGCTAGTGGTAAAGAACTTGCCTGCCAGTGTAGGAGACATAAGAGATGTGGGTTTGATTCCTGGGTTGGAAAGATCCCCTGAAGAAGGAAATGGAAACCCACTCCAGTATTCTCTCCCAGAGACTCCCATGGAGAGAATAGCCTGAAGGGTTACAGTCCATGGGGTCCCAAAGGGTCGGACACAACTGAAGGGACTTAACATGAGTGCTTGCAATGGCATTTTCATTTTGAGGAAAAAGAATAGTGCTTTAGACAATTTCTGTCTGTAACACAATGAACTGAAAAGAGGGCTGGTTGGAAATATAAACCCAGTTCTTCTGCTACCTAATTAATGTGTGACAGGTCACTGAACCATTCTGCTTTCCAGCTCCCTTAAAAATAAAATGAAGAGCTTAAAATAAGCAATGTTCAAGATTCCTTCACATTTACTCTAAATAAAAGAAGTGGTATTATCTCTGTATATTTCAGATCACTAAGGTATTTTTGACACTGAAATGATGATAAACCAACTATATTCCCGGCACCAAGAAGATGAATTTGGGGGCATGAATCCTTCCTTCTTTAAGCAGATATGAAGGCAATCATATTAAACCTGGAAAAAATCTAAGTGAAATGAATTTCTCAAACATGTCAGTACTTTCATGGCAAACTCACTTTGAGCCTAAGAGGAAGGGAAGCTAGTCCAGCCAAAATTATAATTGTGAGGAAGCTACCCATGTAAAGAACCCATGGGTTCTTACCATGAAAGAGCCCATCTATAATAACAACAGGGCTGGTGGTACGATGTGATCCTAACACTGTCCACTTATGCTGGAGCAGAGTACGTGTTAAACTTGCCAACTGGAATAGCAAGTTCAGCTAACAATACTCTGTGGCCCCTAATTGCCACTGTGGCATCTAGCTGTCTCCTCACCAAGGACTTCAAACAGTGTAGCTGACACCACAGGCAGCAGCTGGCTGAAGTTTCTCTCCTATGTGTTTAGAAAGAAATAACCACAACCACCAAGGCCAAAGAAATTCTGCAGCTTCCTTACTGTCTGGATGAATGCCCTCATTCTATAGTGAAGTGACAGGAGCCTAAAATATCTGCAGAAAGAAAAGCCCAGATCAGAAAAGGCGGATTTCATTCCCATGACTAACTCTATAATAAAACATTTTTTCTGATCCTTTTCTTCCCCATTTCACTGCCTCCATCCTTCGTTCCATCCTTCCCTTCTTCCTTTCTTCTTTTCTTTCTTTTCCCATCCTTCCTTTTTTCTTTCCTGCCATCTTGTCTTTCCCACTTGGAAAATATATATGGTCTCTACATCTATTAGGCTATTACAGTACTAACTACCACTGGTACAGAGATGAAAAAAAGCATATTCCCTAAATTCAAGGAGCTCACAGTATAGAAGAGAAAAAATAAAATTACACCAGTAGAATTGAATTCTATTATAATAAAGATATATATGATTCTATAAACATAGAAAGCAAGACAGGATGGGAAGTTAGCATCAGGAAAGGGGGGATGTTCAATATGAATCATGAAGAATGAGTAAGAGTGATACGACACGAGAGCGGAGGAAGAAAGGATCATATAGACGGAGTGATTAGAATGTGAACAGTCAGTCACAAGAGAAGTGCAGCAGCCCCATAGATCTATGAAGCAGAGCACTGGCAGAATGAAGGCGTGTGAAGGAACAGTGACGGAACTGGTGGAGGAAAGCACTGAGGCAAGATCTTGGAGCCAATTTGTGTGGCACTAGTATTTACATCTACATTGGAGGTCATGAAACCCCTTTGAAGGGAGCATAACATTTTAGAAAAAGTATTTTCTGGTCAGTGTAGAGCAGATGACACTGGAGAAAGAGGGAAAAGATGTTAAAGACCGCTGCTGTATTTCAGGGAAGAAGTGGGCGTGTCTGGGTTAAGATCACAGCAATTGGAGGAGAAACGAGAGGACAGATGTGAAACAGGAAAAAAGTGAGACTGAACGGCTACATGTTAGAGGGTGTGAAGGAAAAGGCAAGAGAGAGCTAGGATTACTCCTAAAACTCTTTTTTGTTTGTTTGTTTTTGCTAATTATCTTTCGATTCAGTTCTGTCACTCAATCATGTCTGACTCTTTGCAACCCCATGGACTGTAGCACACCAGGCCTCCCTGTCCATCATCAACTCCCAGAATTGACTCAAATTCATGTCCTTTGATTCAGTGATGCCATCCAACCATCTCATCCTCTGTCATTCACTTGCATTTCTTTTTCTTGGGGATGGTCTTGATCACTGCCTCCTGTACAATGTCATGAACCTCTGTCCACAGTTCTTCAGGCACTCTTGTCTATCAGCTCTAATGCCTTAAATCTATTTGTCACTTCCACTGTATAGTTGTAAGGGATTTGATTTAGGTCATACCTGAATGGTCTAGTGGTTTTTCCTACTTTCTTCAATTTGAGTCTGAACTTGGCAATGAGGAGTTCATGATCTGAGCCACAGTCAGCTCCCAGTCTTGTTTTTGCTGACTGTATAGAGCTTCTCCATCTTTGGCTGCAAAGAATATAATCAATCTGATTTTGGTGTTGACCATCTGGTGATGTCCATGTGTAGAGTCTTCTCTTGTGTTGTTGGTGTTTGCTATGACCAGTGCATTCCTTGGCAGAACTCTATTAGCCTTTGCCCTGCTTCATTCTGTATTCCAAGGCCAAATTTGCCTGTTAACTATTTCTTGACTTCCTACTTTTGCATTCCTGTGCCCTATAATGAAATGGACATCTTTTTTGGGTGTTAGTTCTAGAAGGTCTTGTAGGTCTTCATAGAACCGTTCAACTTCAGCTTCTTCAGCATTATTGGTCGGGGCATAGACTTGGATAACTGTGATATTGAATGGTTTGCCTTGGAAACGAACAGAGATCATTCTGTTGTTTTTGAGATTGCATCCAAGTAATGCATTTTGGACTCTTTTGTTGACTATGGTGGCTACTCCATTTCTTCTAAGGGATTCTAGCCCACAGTTGTGGATATAATGGTCATCTGAGTTAAATTCATCCATTCCAGTACATTTTAGTTCGCTGATTGCTAAAATATTGATGTTCACTCTTTGCCAGAGTATGTCAATGCTGTATATTGTCATCCTGCTTATTTAACTTCTATGCAGAGTACATCATGAGAAACTCTGGGCTGGAGGAAGCAAAAGCTGGAATCAAGATTGCTGGGAGAAATATCAACAACCTCAGATATGCAGATGACACCACCCTTATGGCAGAAATTGAAGAACTAAAGAGCCTCTTGATGAAAGTGAAAGAGGAGAGTGAAAAAGTTGGCTTAAAACTCAACATTCAGAAAACTAAGATCATGGCATCTGGTCCCATCACTTCATGGGAAATAGATGGGGAAACAGTGGCTGACTATTTTTCTGGGCTCCAAAATCACTGCAGATGGTGACTGCAGCCATTAAATTAAAAGACACTTACTCCTTGGAAGGAAAATTATGATCAACCTAGACAGGATATTCAAAAGCAGAGACATTACTTTGTCAACAAAGGTCCATCTAATCAAGGCTATGGTTTTTCCAGTGGTCATATATGGATGTGAGAGTTGGACTATAAAGAAAGCTGAGCGCTGAAGAATTGATGCTTTTGAACTGTGGGGTTGGAGAAGACTCTTGAGAGTCCCTTGGACTGCAAGGAGATCCAACCAGTTCATCCTAAAGGAGATCAGTCCTGGGTGTTCATTGGTAGGACTGCTTTTAAAGCTGCAGCTCCAATACTTGGCCACCTGATGCAAAGAGCTGACTCATTAGAAAAGACCCTGATGCTGGGAAAGTTTGAGGGCGGCAGGAAAAGGGGATGACGGAGGATGAGATGGTTGGATGGCATCACAGACTCAATGGACATGGGTTTGGGTGGACTCCAGGAGTTGGTAATGGACAGGGAGGCCTGGCATGCTGCAGTTCATGGGGTCGCAAAGAGTCGGACACGACTGAGTGACTGAACTGAACTGAACCAAATTTGTCTTGATTCATGGACCTAACATTCCAGGTTCCTATGCAATAATGCTCTTTACAGTGTAGGACTTGACTTCTGTCACCAGTCACATACACAACTGGGTGTTGTTTTTGTTTTGACTCTGTCTCTTCATTCTTTCTGAGTAATTTCTCCACTCATCTCCAGTAGCATATTGGGCATCTACTGACCTGGGAATTTCATCTTTCAGTGTCCTATATTTCTGCCTTTTTATATTGTTCATGGGGTTCTCAAGGCTAGAATACAGAAGTGGTTTGCCTTTCCCTTCTCCAGTGGACCATGTTTTGTCAGAACTCTCCACCATGACCTGTCTGTCTTGGGCCACCCATTTATTGATGTCAGATCTTAATTACACTTGCTCAGAGGAGGAACTGAGTCCTGTGTTTTGTGAGAAAAACTCTGACTAAAGTTTTCTCTCTTATCTGTAACTATGATGCCTAAAATTATTTCATCCTGGAGATTTAGTCCTATTGTTGACAGGTGTGCTATTCCATAGGAA
This sequence comes from Oryx dammah, assembly GCF_014754425.2. Taxonomy (NCBI): domain Eukaryota; kingdom Metazoa; phylum Chordata; class Mammalia; order Artiodactyla; family Bovidae; genus Oryx; species Oryx dammah. Next base: position 30,751,704 of record NW_024070203.1, read on the forward strand.
TCCCAAATACTACCTGCATTGCTCCAGATAGGACTTAGTAGCAGAAGCCTATTATTCTTAATCTCTTCAAAGAAGTACTCCTAAGAAAAAGAAATTAAAGAAATATTTTCTCAGATGATTGCTGAGCATAATACTTGCCTCCTATGTTAGTTTAAGCATAGAAACAATACTTTAATTACAACGATTTTTTTTTCACTAGCACTTGAGAATAACTGATGCTGTATCAATATGTGTCATAGTCATAGTATTTTTTGGTAGCTTCAGTACTAGCACAGAGCCACAAGAATAAGCGTTTCTCACTTTATATGCATAGCCTCAGGTATTCCTCAGGAGAGCTATTCCATATTATGGAGCATAATCTTAGCTAGATAAGCTAGACAGAAATTGACTTGAAGAAGGAATATTTGGCTATTAATGGTCCAGAAAATAGAAATGAAAGAGAGGGAGATCTAGAAGAATACTTAATGAGAATCTCTCCTTAAAGATATTTCCATATGTTTAGCACATAAACTAAAACCCTGGAAAGAACTTAAGGCTAGAGATGTGTACCTGGAAATCATTAGAAATTGTATGATGAGAGAAAAAAGAAATAGAGCTCTAATAAAATTCTGGGAAATTCCAACACTTATGGGTTCAAATAAGAAGCTTATAAAATAGGAAAAGTCAACAGAGTACAAGACTCTTTAATTGTAAGGTCAGGTCAGACCACATTAAGGAGATGACCTTTGAATAAAAACTTGGAGCATTTTGAGAGAGTCATATGGGTATTTAATAGAAGATTATTTCAGGCTTAAGTACAGTCACTACAAAGTCTCTAGAAAGTATCTGGAATGTTTGAGCAGCGACACAAAGGCCAGTGTGGCTGGAAAGTAGTGGACAAGTGCAGGGCTTGAAAGAGATGAGGTAAAAAATGTGAGGATGAAGGATCATAGAGCTACTTAAAGGCCATTGTCTCGTCTCTGGCTCTTACTCTGAGTGGACTGGAGCGCCACTGCAGGGTTTAAATGGGAGAATGAAGCGCTCTGCCCACTGTGTTTGGAACAGGCCATAGGACTGGCAAAAACAGACACAGTTACCGATGAGAACACTATTAAGGTAAAAGTTAATGATGGATCAGGCAAGGGTAGTAAGGGTGGAGGAAGTAAGAACTTGTTGGAATTGTGAATGTATTTTAAAGGTTGCACCAATAAGCTTTCCTTGTAAATTTTGTGTAAGAGTTACTGAAAGACATCAGGGGTTACTCTAAGCGTTTTTGCCAGAGAAACTTCAAGATGGGATGACCATTATCTGAGATGGGAAAGGCTGCAAGTGGAATAGAGTTTAGGAGGAAGTGTAGCATTCAGCTTGTTGTTTGTTTAGTCGCTAAGTCATGCCCAACCCTTTTGCAGCCCCACAGACTGCAGCCTACCAGGCTCCTTTGTTCATGGGATTTCCCAGGCAGGAATACTGGAGTGGGTTGCCATTTCTTCCTCCAGGGGATTTTCCCAACCCAGGAATCAAACCCCCATCTTCTGCACTGGCAGGTATATTCTTTATCACTGAGCCACCAGGAAAGCCCACAGAATTTGGTTATGGACATGTTAAAATTGAGATAAATCTGAAATATCCAAAAGGAGATTTCAAAAATGTAGCTGTTATATGAGTCTGGTATTTGGGAGACAGAAATAGGCTGAAGCTATAAACTTAAGTCATTGGCATATAGAGGGAACTTACAGCACCAGAGCTTCCCTGGTGGCTCAGAGGTTAAAGCATCCACCTCCAGTGTGGGAGACTTGGGTTTGATCCCTGGGTTGAGAAGATCCCCTGGAGAAGGAAATGGCTACCCACTCCAGTATTCTTGCCTGGAGAATCCCATGGACAGAGGAGCCTGGTGGGCTACAGTCCACAGGGTCACAAAGAGTTGGACACACAAAGAGTCACACACGACTGAGCGACTTCACTTCACTTTCACTTAGAGCACTATAATTAGCTGAGACTAACAAGACAACAAGAATAGATAGGAAGAAGACCATTGACCATGGGTTGAGGAGAAGAAGGGCAACCAGGATGAAGACAGGGAAAGAAGGGGAAAACCAAGAAAATGTGGACACTTGCAGTCTGAGTATATATAAGTGTATGTAGAAGGAGGGAGAGAATAGTCCAGTATATCAGATGCTACCAGTAAGTCAGGGTATGGCCTGAAAATGGGTAACTGGACTTAACAACATGGAAGGGCTTGACAAAAGAAGTTTCAGTGGGATGATGGGGATAAGAACTTTATTGGAAACAACCCTTAAAAAAATATTTGTAAATAGGTGTATACAGAAACGGAGGAGACTTGCAGGAGTAGGGTAAAAAAAAAAAATGCCTGCATTTTAAGATGGGAAAACTAGCGTGTTTACATGCTGATGGAGATATGAGGAGGAATGGTTGGGAGGTGAAATAGAGAAGTAGGATAGTAATGGTGGAAGACCTTCAGAAGAAGCATAATCCGGAGGAGATCGAGAACACTAAGAGGGTTTGTAAAGAGAATGTCAGAGTCATGCGAAGGTTTATGAACATTTTTAGGGTAAGATAAACTGGATTGTGTGGGGGAAAGAGACAGTGGACTTAAAGTTTTAATATACAGAAGAAAGTGAAATCATAAATAGAGCTAGTCCCAAAAGGATGACTGGAGATTGGATAAGAGTACAGATGAAGATTTGATCCATGCAGATTATCCCAATACACAGATAACTCCTCTTTCACTCCCAGAAGGAGGACACAGATGAGATGAAGATTAAATAAGGTGATAAAAGGGATGATGCATGTGTTTTCATGGTGATATAAATGAGGATATCTGAGGCAGAAAATATGTGTGCTGATTTTAGGAAAGGGGTATATTTTGGAATACTTGCTGAAGGAAAAGGATCATGACTTAAGGATAAGTGAAATTATGGGCTACCTGGCCAAGGTTAATGTTTATTCAAAGTTGAAAATCATACATTTATGGTAGTGATAGTTCACATGTTGTAGAAATTATTTTCCTGAAATTTTCTATATAGTCAAGTTTTATGCAGTGAGAAGGCCAACGGTAGGTTGACCTGGGGTCTTAGTTTGCCAGGCAGAAGCTTTGGAAATAAAAGAGAGCAAGAGTTGCTAGTGTTGGTATTCAAACTGTGTCAATGATTAACCATGAAGTCTAGATGAATTAGTGAAGTAAAATGAAGACAGGAGAGAGCACGCAGAGGAACAAACGGGAAAACAAAGAATAGAAAAGACACCCATTCTTCCCACAGGTAGAAGCGCGAGTATCTGTGAACACTCGGTGAGACACATGTGGACTGATTGCAGAGAGTGGATACGCAGGACGGAATGCTGTGGTAGTAAAGATGCCTCCAGTGGGGCTGACTGTGTCATCTGCATTAATCCTTGAGTATTAGAGGGTATTGGCAGGATATGCGGTAGAGAGGAAAATAGTGACCTAGACATTAAAGTTCTGTTTTTTCCTTGACAGTTCCTAAGTAGCTAACTTAGCTCCTGACTTAGTAGCTACTGATCCACTGTAGTGTTTATGGAGCTTCCTAAATTCCAATTGAAGATCTGCTACTAAGAGTTTGCTGAACCCTAATATAAATGTTCCCTTGAAAGTGAAACTGTTAGTTGCTCAGTTCAGTTCAGTTCAGTCACTCAATCATGTCTGACTCTTTGTGACTCCATGGACTGCAGCTTGCCAGGCTTCCCAACTCCATGAGCTTATTCAAACTCATGTCCATCGAGTTGGTGATGCTATACAACCATTTCATCCTCTGTCATCCCCTTCTCCTCCCACATTCAATCTTTCCCAGCATCAGAGTCTTTTCCAATGAGTCAGTTCTGCACATCAGGTGCCCAAAGTATTGGAGTTTCAACTTCAGCACCAGTTCTTCCAATAAATATTCAGGACCGATTTCCTTTAGGATGGACTGGTTGGATCTCCTTGCAGTCCAAGCGATTCTCAAGAGTCTTCTCCAACACCACAGTTCAAAAGTATCAATTCTTCAGTGCTCAACTTTCTTTATAGTCCAACTCTCACATCCATACATGATTACTGGAAAAACCATAGAAAACTTTGATTAGATGGACCTTTGTTGGCAAAGTAATATCTCTGCTTTTTAATATGCTGTCTAGGTTGGTCATAACTTTTCTTCCAAGGAGCAAACATCTTTTAATTTTATGGCTGCAGTCACCATCTGCATGATTTTGGAGCCCCCCAAAATAAAGTCTATCACCATTTCCATTGTTTCCCTATCTATTTGCCATGAAGTGATGGGACCAGATGCCATGATCTTAGTTTTCTGAATGTTGAGTTTTAAGCCAACTTTTTCACTCTCCTCTTTCACTTTCATCAAGAGGCTTTTTAGTTCCTCTTCACTTTCTGCCATAAGGGTGGTGTCATCTGCATATCTGAGGTGATTGATATTTCTCCCAGCAATTTTGATTCCAGCTTGTGATTCCTCCAGCTGAACATTTCTCATGATGTAATCTGCATAGAAATTAAATAAGCAGGATGACAATATACAGCCTTGACGTACTCCTTTTCCTATTTGAAACCAGTCTGTTGTTTCATATCCAGTTCTAACTGTTGCTTCCTGACCTGCATATAGGTTTCTCAAGAGGCAGGTCAGTGATCTGATATTCCCATCTCTTTCAGAATTTTCCGCAGTTTATTGTGATCCACACAGTCAAAGGCTTTGGTATAGTCAATAAAGCAGAAATAGATGTTTCTCTGGAACTCTCTTGCTTTTTCCATGATCCAGCGGATGTTGGCAATTTGATCTCTGGTTCCTCTGCCTTTTCGAAAACCAGCTTGAACATCTGGAAGTTCACAATTCACATATTGCTGAAGCCTGGCTTGGAGAATTTTGAGCATTACTTTACTAGCTTGTGAAATGAGTGCAATTGTGTGGTAGTTTGAGCATTCTTTGGCATTGCCTTTGCCACTGCTGAGTTTTCCAAATTTGCTGGCATATTGAGTGCAACACTTTCACAGCATCATCTTTCAGGATTTGAAACAGCTCAACTGGAATTCCATCACCTCCACTAGCTTTGTTTGTAGTGATGCTTTCTAAGGCCCACTTGACTTCACATTCCAGGATGTCTGTCTCTAGGTGAGAGATCACACCATCATGATTATCTGGGTCATGAAGATCTTTTTTGTACAGTTCTTCTGTGTATTCTTGCCACCTCTTCTTAATATCATCTGCTTCTGAGCCACCAGGGAAGCCCAAATATTCCCTTGGTGTGATGTAATAGCTCAGTTACCTTCTTAAACACCTAACTTATTACTAACACAAGAGTTAGAAACAGAAGACAGTTTGATACTGTTTCTTTTAGTATTGCTCCATAGCAAACTACCCCTAAGCTTTTTGTCCTAAAACAACCACTTTATTAAGTTCAATATTTTTATATTCAGCAATTCAGAGAGAGCGTCATGACATCTGGGACCTCTGCTGAAAAAAAAAAAAAAAACAAAAACAAAACTCAATGGCTTGTGTGACAGGACAGTTGGAGCTGGATTTATCAGGAGGTATCTTAATTCACATACTCAGTGGCTGATACTGACCATTGGCTGGGACCTCCACTGGGGCTCTCAGTTAGAGTACCCACAAGTGGCCGTTCATGCTTTAGTTTCCTCACAACATGGTAGCCACAGAGTAGTATTTCTTCCACACTATTTCAGGGCTCCAAAGGTGAGTGTTCCAAGTGGAAACTGTATTCTGATTTAGCTTTGAGAGTTTAAACATGTCATTTCTACTACATTCTGCTTGTGATAAATGAGTCACTTAAATCACCCCAAATAAATAGAAAAAGGACACAGATTTCACACTGCAATTGGAGGTGTCAAAAATTTTGCAATCGAATTTTAGAACTTCCAAGTGGCATTCACAGGAATTGCTTAATCCCAACTCTAGTGTCTAGCTAATGTTTGTTAAGCCTTATTACAAATGGTCTTTGATTCCATCTATATGACATTCTGAAAATGGCAAAACTATGGAGTATGGATTCCCAGGATTTGTGGAGGGAGAAATGAATAGGTGGAGCATGAAGGATTTTGAGGACAGTGAAAAGAGTCTGTATGACAGTGTAATAATAGATATGAGTCATTATACATTTGTTCAAACCTATATAATGTACAAGAACCAGTTTGCAATGCAGGAAATCTGGGGCTTGATCCCTAGGTCAGGAAGATCCCTTGGAGAAGGGCATAGCAACCCACTCCAGTATTCTTGTCTGGAGAGTTCCATGGACAGAGAAGCCTGCTGGGTTATAGTCCATGGGATCACAAAGAGTCGGACACAACTTAGTGACTTAATACACACATATAATGTACAACCCCCAAAGTGAGCTCAATTATAACTATGCACTTTGGGTGATGTGATGTGTCAAGGTGAGTTCGACAGTTGTAACAAATGTACCTTCTGGTGGGGGATGCTGATAACGGAGAAAGTTATGCATTTGTTCAGAGCAGGAGGTAACTTCCTCTTAATTTTGCTGTGATACTAAAACTGTTTAAAAAATTGTTATTGTGGGGTTTCTAAGTCACGTCCGACTCTGCAACCCAGGGACCGCAGTATGCCAGTCTTCCCTGTCCTTTGCTAACTCCCAGAGTTTGCTCAAACTCATGTCCATTGAGTTGGCGATGCCATCCAACCATCTCATCCTCTGTGGCTCCTTCTTCTCCTGCCTTCTGAATTAACCTACGATAGAAAATGTACATAAATTACATTTTAAAAGACAAATTCTTCCTCTATTTATTGTCTTTATTATATTTGAAATTTCCCAACTTTCAAGTCAGCACTTGAATGTTCTCACTTTCAAAAAGAGTGTTTGGGTACATATTAGTAATTCTCTTCATAACTGAAAAACCATCAATTATATGCTGCACAGATTCATGGAAAACCACCAGCAAAGCCACAGTTCCTCATAGGAAAAACTGCCCATCCAGAGTTTATTTCAACAAAAGTGGCAGTAAACAATACAGACACACTCATTTTTCCCATTCTTTTTCAATGCATGTGACCTCTTGGCATGTTGCAAGCTTATGTTCTTTCAGTTGACCTAGTAATTCTTGTGTTTGTTTAAGAATTGCCTAATGTTTATCACTAAGTATAGGTTACTGTGTTGAATGAATATGCTTTATTTTTACGCTGATGTAATTTAAAAATAGAACAAGTAAATTAAAAGATAATGATTTATGGCAAAAGTCTTTTAACATAGGATATATTTTGTGGTGGTATTTGTGTTTTATGGGAGAATTGAATCAACTACTAATTCCTTTATTTCATGAAAATATTCAATTAGAATGTAAAGTACACACTATATTCTGCAAGTGACCAGTGAGTTCAGTGAAAACAATGGCCTAAAAGTGTAGTTACTGGAATTAGAGTTCTAGGTTGTGATGTTAGCTTGACTGCCTCACCTTAGGTAATTACTCTGAGCCTCAGTTCCCTTTTCTGTAGAATGGAGTTGTTTATATTAAACTCACCTTTCTACCAGAAAACAATTATAAAATGTGAATAAAATACAAATATTAACTGTAGACATCAGAGAAAAGCCAGGGCAGTCAAGACAAAGGGGAATATGGTGATGCGAGCCGCACATTCTCTGCTGCTTTTTTCTTGAGCTATTTGCTCACTGGTTGGCAGTGTGGGGCCTGGAGTCTGTACCGAAAATGACATCTAAGCATCCACACCCTCAACAACTGGTGCAAAGGTTGTAAAGACAATGCATGTAAACATTTAGCTCAGCGTCTAGAATGTGGTGAGTACTCAATGCATGTGTCAAAGAACTAAACAATGATGACTCGGGATCTCCTGTTCTTCCTTTGCATTCTCTCCTTGGCCACACCCCACCCCTACTTTCTTCCAAGCTAGCTATCTAACTCCTTCACCCTTCAGCTTCACAATTCAAAGCATCAACTCTTCAGCACTCAGCCTTCTTTATGGTCCAACTCTCATATTTATACATGACTACTGGAAAAAAATCATAGCTTTGACTATATAGACCTTTGTTGGCAAAGTTATATCTCTGCTTTTTAATATGCAGTCTAGGTTTGTGATAGCTTTCCTTTAAAGGAGAAAGCATCTTTTAATTTCATGGCTATAGTCAACGTCCACAATGATTTTGGAGCCTAGGAAAGTAAAATTTGTCACTGCTTTCACTTTCTCCCTTCTATTTGTAACCTAGTATTAAGACAGTTATAGTTCAGCAATATGGGTTTGATGCCACTTAGTAGGTTATGACTCTAGACATGTAACTTAACCTGTCTAATGCTTCAGCTTCCTCATCATTAAGATGGTGACAATGATGATATTGGCTTCTATGAATTTATTTTAAGATTAAATATGGTGTGTGCAATGAATGCACAGTTATTGGCATACAATACATTAAAAAGCATTATTATGGTGATTATTATATATGAGATATTGAGGCTTTGGGAGGTCAATAATGACCCAACTTATACAGCTTGTATGTGTCAGAATTACAAATCAAACACTCCCTCTCTGAATCCAGAATCAGTGAACTTAATTACTACATTTTATTTTTCTCTAAGTCTATGGGCTGTATCTCCCCAAGAAACAAAAACAGTGTTATAGGACAGAGTCAACAAGCAAATTATATTTTGTGTAGTGGGTTAATTGGTGCTCACCTCCCCAAATATGTCCATTTCATAATTAATTACCAGATTCTGTGAATATTAACTTATTTGGAAAAGGGGTCTTTGCAGATAGAATTAAATTAAGGATTTTGAGATAAGAAGATCATCCTGGATGATCTGAGTGGTCCCCAAATTCAATGACAAGAATCACTATAAGAGTAAGGCAGAAGGAGATCGGAGACGAACACACAAAAGGAGAAAGCCAGGTGATAATAGCAGCAGAGATTGGAGTGATGGGGTCACAAGCCAAGGGATGCTGACACAGGCCAGAATCTGGAAACTGCAAGTGACAGAACCTTCCCTGAAGCCTTTGGTGAAGTGTGCCCTAACATCTTGATTTCAGGTTTCTGGACTCCAGGATTGCGAGAGAATAAATTTCAGTTCATTTTTTATGATAGCCATCAGAAACTAAATATATTGTGTTTCATGATTGATGGAAATTTAAATTTATAAGTCATTTTTTAATTATCTCAAGTCCTACTTTCTTCATGTGCTCAGTCACTAAGTCATGTCTGACTCTTTGTGACCCCATGGACCGTAGCCCACCAGGCTTCTCTATACATATACATGGAACTTCCCGGGCAATAATACTAGAGTTGCCAATATTAAAGTGGCAACTAGGGTTGCCATTTCCTTCTCAAGGGGATCTTCTCGACCCAGGGGTCAAATTTGCATCTCCTGCATTGGCAGGTGGGTTCTTTACCACTGAGCCACTAGGGAAACCCTGCTGCTGCTGCTGCTGCTAAGTCGCTTCAGTCGTGTCCAACTCTGTGAGACCCCATAGACAGCAGCCCACCAGGCTCCCCCGTCCCTGGGATTCTCCAGGCAAGAACACTGGAGTGGGTTGCCATTTCCTTCTCCAATGCATGAAAGTGAAAAGTGAAAGTGAAGTCGCTCAGTTGTGCCCGATTCTTAGCAACCCCATGGAACCCTACTTCCTTTATAATCTTGCCTAATAGAACTAATTTATGTCAGCTTTGCTTTTCCTCCAGTTCCTTTTTCTGATAGAATTAGAAGCTTATCGGAGAAGGCGATGGCACACCACTCCAGTACTCTTGCCTGGAGAATCCCAGGGACGGGGGCCTGGTGGGCTGCCATCTATGGGGTCGCACAGGGTCAGACATGACTGAAGTGACTTAGCAGCAGCAGCAACAGCAGTAGAAGATTAATATATATGTTCCTTGATTTTTACCTATCACATAATTTGGCATTCAACCTTATTCTCTCAATTCTTCATGGTTAACTTTGTCTCCCCAACTTGGATGCAGATTCTCCTGAGCTAGAACTACCTAGTATTAATAATTTGTTTATAGTTCATTCACTTTGAAGGGCTTCTTTGGTGGCTCAGATGGTAAAGAATCTGACTATACAAAGACAGAAATATAAATCAATGGAACAAAACAGAAAACCCAGATATAAATCCATACACCTATGGACACTTTCAGAGAAGGCAATGGGAACCCACTCCAGTACTCTTGCCTGGAAAATCCCATGGATAGAGGAGCCTGGTAGGCTGCAGTCCATGGGGTCATGAAGAATCAGAGACAACTCAGCGACTTCACTTTCACTTTCATGCATTGGAGAAGGAAATGGCAACCTACTCCAGTGTTATTGCCTGGAGAATCCCAGGGACAGCGGAGCCTGGTGAGCTGCCGTCTATGGCATCGCACAGAGTTGGACACAACTGAAGCAACTTAGCAGCAGCAGCAGCATGGACACCTTATCTTTGACAAATGAGGCAAAAATATACAATGGAGAAAAGACAATCTCTTTAACAAGTTGTGCTGGGAAAACTGGTCAACCACTTGTATATAAAAGCATGAAACTAGTCAGTAGGTGCCCAATATGCTACTGGAGATCAGTGGAGAAATAACTCCAGAAAGAATGAAGGGATGAAGCCAAAGCAAAAAACAATATCCAGCTGTGGAAGTGACTGGTGATAGAAGCAAGGTCCGATCCTATAAAGAGCAATATTGCATAGGAACCTGGAATGTCAGATCCATGAATCAAGGTAAATTAGAAGTGGTCAAACAAGAGATGGCAAGGGTGAACGTCAACATTCTAGGAATCAGAGAACTAAAATGGACTGGAATGGGTGAATTAACTCAGATGACCATTATATCTACTACTGCGGGCAGGAATCCCTCAGAAGAAATGGAGTAGCCATCATGGTCAACAAAAGAGTCCGAAATGCAGTACCTGGATGCAATCTCAAAAAAGACAGAATGATCTCTGTTCGTCTCCAAGGCAAACCATTCAATATCACAGTTATCCAAGTCTATGCCCCAACCAGTAACCCTGAAGAAGCTGAAGTTGAATGGTTTTATGAAGACCTACAAGACCTTTTAGAACTAACACCCAAAAAAGACGTCGTTTTCACTATAGGGGACTGGAATGCAAAAGTAGGAAGTCAAGAAACACCTGGAGTAACAGACAAATTTGGCCTTGGAATGCGGAATGAAGCAGGGCAAAGACTAATAGAGTTTTGCCAAGAAAATGCACTGTTCATAGCAAACATCCTCTTCCAACAACACAAGAGAAGACTCTACACATGGACATCACCAGATGGTCAACACCGAAATCAGATTGATTATATTCTTTGCAGCCAAAGATGGAGAAGCTCTATACAGTCAACAAAAACAAGACCAGGAGCTGACTGTGTCTCAGGTCATGAACTCCTTATTGCCAAATTCAGACTCAAATTGAAGAAAGTAGGGAAAACCGCTAGACCATTCAGATATGACCTATCAAATCCCTTATGATTATACAGTGGAAGTGAGAAATAAATTTAAAGGCTTAGATCTGATAGATAGAGTGCCTGATGAACCATGGAATGAGGTTCATGACATTGTACAGGAGACGGGGATCAAGACCATCCCCATGGAAAAGAAATGCAAAAAAGCAAAATGGCTGTCTGGGGAGGCCTTACAAATAGCTGTGAAAAGAAGAAAAGCAAAAAGCAAAGGAGAAAAGGAAAGATATAAGCATCTGAATGCAGAGTTCCAGAGAATAGCAAGAAGAGATAAGAAAGCCTTCTTCAGTGATCAATGCAAATAAATAGAGGAAAACAACAGAATAGGAAAGACTAGCGATCTCTTCAAGAAAATTAGAGATACCAAGGGAACATTTCATGCAAAGATGGGCTCGATAAAGGACAGAAATGGTCTGGATCTAACAGAAGCAGAGGATATTAAGAAGAGGTGGCAAGAATACACAGAAGAACTGTACAAAAAAGATCTTCATGACCCAGATAATCATGATGGTGTGATCTCTCACCTAGAGCCAGACATCCTGGAATGTGAAGTCAAGTGGGCCTTGGAAAGCATCGCTACGAACAAAGCTAGTGGAGGTGATGGAATTCCAGTTGAGCTATTTCAAATCCTGAAAGATGATGCTGTGAAAGTGCTGCACTCAATATACCAGCAAATTTGGAAAACTCAGCAGTGGCCACAGGACTGGAAAAGGTCAGTTTTCATTCCAATTCCAAAGAAAGGCAATGCCAAAGAATGCTCAAACTACCGCACAATTGCACTCATCTCACATGCTAGTAAAGCAATGCTCAGAATTCTCCAAGCCAGGCTTCAGCAATAGGTGAACCGTGAACTTCCAGATGTTCAAGCTGGCTTTCGAAAAGGCAGAGGAACCAGAGATCAAATTGCCAACATCCACTGGATCATGGAAAAAGCAAGAGAGTTCCAGAGAAACATCTATTTCTGTTTTATTGACTATGCCAAAGCCTTTGACTGTGTGGATCACAATAAACTGTGGAAAATTCTGAAAGAGATGGGAATATCAGACCACCTGACCTGCCTCTTGAGAAATCTGTATGCAGGTCAGGAAGCAACAGTTAGAACTGGACATGGAACAACAGACTGGTTGCAACTAGAAGAAGGAGTGTGTCAAGGCTGTATATTGTCACCCTGCTTATTTAACTTCTATGCAGAGTACATCATGAGAAACTCTGGACTGGAAGAAACACAAGCTGGAATCAAGATTGCCGGGAGAAAAATCAATCACCTCAGATATGCAGATGACACCACCCTTATGGCAGAAAGTGAAGAGGAACTAAAAAGCCTCTTGATGAAAGTGAAAGAGGAGAGTGAAAAAGTTGGCTTAAAGCTCAACATTCAGAAAATGAAGATCATGGCATCCAGTCCCATCACTTCATGGGAAATAAATGGGGAAACAGTGGAAACAGTGGCAGACTTTATCTTTTTGGGCTCAATAATCACTGCAGATGGTGACTGCAGCCATGAAATTAAAAGATGCTTACTCCTTGGAAGAAAAGTTATGACCAACCTAGATAGTATATTCAAAAGCAGAGACATTACTTTGCCGACTAAGGTCTGTCTAGTCAAGGCTATGGTTTTTTCTGTGGTCATGTATGGATGTGAGAGTTGGACTGTGAAGAAGGCTGAGCGCCAAAGAATTGATGCTTTTTGAACTGTGGTGTTGGAGAAGACTCTTGAGAGTCCCTTGGACTGCAAGGAGATCCAACCAGTCCATTCTAAAGGAGATCAGCCCTGGGATTTCTTTGGAAGGAATGATGCTAAAGCTGAAACTCCAGGACTTTGGCCACCTCATGCGAAGAGTTAACTCATTGGAAAAGACCCTGATGCTGGGAGGGACTGGGGGCAGGAGGAGAAGGGGACGACAGAGGATGAGATGGCTGGATGGCATCACTGACTCGACGGACGCGAGTCTGAGCGAACTCCGGGAGTTGGTGATGTACAGGGAGGCCTGGCGTGCTGCAATTTATGGAGTCGCAAAGAGTCAGACACGACTGAGCAACTGAACTGAACTGAGAACAGTTTCTAACACCATACACAAAAATAAACTCATAATGGATTAAAGATCTAAATGTAAGACCAGAAACTATAAAACTCTTAGTGGAAAACATAGGCAGAACACTCTGACATAAATCACAACAAGATCCTCTATGACCCACCCTCCAGAAAAAAATAAACAAATGAGACCTAATTAAATTTAAAAGCTTTTGCACAACGAAGGAAACTATAAGCAAGGTGAAAAGGCAGCCTTCAAATGGGAGAAAATAGTAGCAAATGAAGCAACTGACAAAGAATTAACCACCAATATATACAAGCAGCTCATGCAGCTCAATACCAGAAAAACGAACAACCCAATCAAAAAGTGGGCCAAAGAACTAAGCAGACATTTCTCCAAAGACATGCAGACGGCTAATAAACACATGAAAAGATCCTCAATATCACATATTGTCAGAGAAATGCAAATCAAAACCACAATGAGGTATCATCTCATGCCGGTCAGAATGGCTGCTATCAAAAAGTCTACAAACAATAAATACTTGAGAGGGTGCAGAGGAAAGGGAACCCTCTTACACCATTAATGGGAATGCAAACTGGTACAGCCATGGAGAACAGTGTGTCCATTCCTTAAAAAACCGGAAATAGAACTGCCATATATGACCCAGCAATCCCTCTGTTGGGCATAAACACTGAGGAAAGCAGAATTGAAAGAGACCCCCAGCACTGTTTACAACAGCTAGGACATGGAAGCAACCTAGATGTCCATCAGCTGACAAATGGATAAGGAAGTTGTGGTACATACAACAGAAGAATACTACTCAGCTCTAAAAAAGAATGCATTTGAGTCAGTTCTAATGAGGTGGATGAACCTGGAGCCTATTATATAGAGTGAAGTAAGTCAGGAAGAGAAACACCAATACAGTATATTAATGCATATATGTGGAATTTAGAAAGATGGCAATGACTATATGCAATGCAGCGAAAGACACAGATATAAAGAACAGATTTTTGGACTCTGTGGGAGAAGACAAGGGTGGGATGATATGAAAGACAAGCATTGAAACATGTATATTACCATATGTAAAATAGAAAACCAGTGCAAGTCGACTCATGAAGCAGGGCACTCAAAGCCTGTGCTCTGGGACAACCTGGAGGGGCAGAGTGGGGAGGGCTGTGAGAGGGGTTTCGGGATGTGGAGAAACATGTGCACCCGTGGTTGATTCATGTCGTTGTATGGCAAACACCACCACAACATTGTGATTATCCTCCAATTAAAACAAATTAATTAAAGAAAAGAATATGCCAGCAACGCAGGACACCCCAGTCCATGGGGTCACGAAGAGTTGGACACCACTGAGGGTCAGGCACAACTGAGCAATCAACATTTTCACTTTACATCATGAAGCTGGATCTCATTGGCCCTCAACAGATGCCTGTTTATTGGTTGTTGTGGTTAATCAAATAGACGAGTGACTAAGAATTTCCATAAATATAAGAACAGTGGAATGTGCAGGAAGGATTAGAGACTTCAAAGTCAGGCACATCTGAATTTCAATCTTGATTTAACCATTTACTAACTTTGTGACCTGGTGCAAGTTACTTACACACTGATTTGAAATGTCCTCATGTGTAAACAATGATAATATTTACTCTCCAACCCTGTTGAAGGGAATAGCAACAGGGTCATTGTTCTTCTGAGAATACATTCATTTCTAGTATGATAGTACTTAATTTTGCCTCATTAGGTGAGGTCATTGTGTATGATACTCAAGGGGCTGTCTGCTCCTGGTCAATGGGTGGTTATGTGACCCAGGTTAGAATGTCAGGCTTTCTTTACACTGACAATAAGATGACTTCCCAATGCATGAGCCCTGAGATAGTCACTATTTCCTTTCACCAAGCAGACAGAAACTTCTCAGAGGACAGGAGTTTCATTGGTTCTTATCCTTTCTGACATTTGGTTCTTTAGCTTTATCTTCAGTCCTATGATTCACTTCATAGGACTGAATTTTCTGTAAGTTTTCATTTTGCTTCTGTCTGCCATAGGATTCAATTTTGTGCTTTTAACCAAATATTCCTGAACCATACCTGTTTGTCCAATGACTAGGGCTCTGTAAGACAATAAATGATTATCGATTGTATTCTCCATGTAGAACACAGTCACACTTCTAGACCGGCTGGTATAACCTGTAATTTGTGCTGTCTTCCTCTATATCTCTACTGGGGGTGAATCTGTGTTCTAAGAGATATTTGGTAGTGTCTAGAGACATTTTTGGTTGTTATAGCTGGGGAGCTCTTATATAGACATCTACTGGGTAGAGGCTAGGAATGCTGGTAAGCATTCTACAATGCAGAGTACAGGCCCCACAATTATTTGGTTTAAATTGTCAGAAGGGCCAAGACTGAGGAACCTTGCTTTAGAGGAAGCAGGGCAGCATTTCCAAGGAGTAAGTGGAAATACTTAGAGGAATTAATTTTTGAGTTTAGAATCAATTCATTTACTCCTGGAAAGAAAAGAATTGAGACAGTGATGATCACAAAGTTATGAACATTTTAAATTCTTTCTCAGCAATATCTGATCAACCAGCTTAAGGGATTTGTTGTCCTAACTCTTTGAAGGTTTCTTCGAAACACCAGATTAATCAGCACATGTCCTTCCTCTTTTCCTCCCCTCTCACTGTGTCTTCAACTTCTTTGATTGAAGGATTGAAGAAACCTCTCACTCTTAATTGTGCTACCACATCTTTAAGACTCTCTGGCACCAATTGTTTTCCTTTGGGGAAATGACCTAATCAACAAAATCAGTATATATAAAACCAAGAGGAGGGGGGAGAGTTCAGAGAAAATCAATAAGCATCTTAGTCAACCAAATGTTCTTTTACATTCTGAGTAATCTGTTCTGTATTTTCCTTTGCTTGTAACTATACTGCCCATCGGCAATACATGTTTTTGATAATGATGAGGATAATGAGATGAACTTCAAGATGGGTTACAAAGTGAAGAATAATCAGAGGGAAAAAATGAGACCTTCATTTTGGAAGGGGATTGATTTGTTGCTTTGATTAAAAAAAAAAAGCTTAATTCATTCAGCTGGTGATTGGTAATAAGGGACCTTTACTAAAAAGGGGCCTCAGGCAAGTATTCTAGTTCTTACAGTGGAGAGGAAAAGATTTTATATTTTGGGTGCTCCTGCCTGAGGATTTTTTAAAAATAATCACTATGTTATCTGGAAAGCTATAGTGATCTGCAATTTACATAATTAAGAGGTCTTTAAAGGCTGTCCCTGGTGAGTTTCACAAAACTCTGACAGTTTTAAGTGAGCCACTCGAAAGAGATATACCAGATGAAATGGTGGAATGAAAATAGCTGTAAATAGTTTGCCAGTACCAGGGACATCTCCCATTAAATGTTTTCGATGCTTGGATGTTTACAACCTGGACTCTCTATAAAGGACAGCTATAAACTCATTTTAAACCCCTCAGAAAAAATCTAGACCTGTGAAATGTTGGGTTATTTTCTGAGATAAGTATATCCAAATAAACAGAGAACTAAAAAGACTTTTCCCCTCACAATGCTCTGCCAAAAATTCATGAATATAAGAAAAGAGTCCTGCATTCCCTGTCACTGCTGATGGCAACAGACATGAGAAGAAGAACATTCCTTGGGGACTGAAGTTCATTGGAGCTATTTAAACTGCAGGAACACAGGGATTATCAACGCTGTAGTTCTCTATTCCTGTGATGAAGAAACAGCTAGATGAATAAAACAGAGCACAAGAAAACAAGGTATGCCTGTATTCAGAATTAACTCTATTTTCTTCAACTTCCCAGTACAGAGTTGGCCCAATTGCCATAATGCTATGAATGGACAATAATCAATAGTGAATAGTATTAACCACAGTCTTGTGGCCAATAAAATATCAATCAGTGTATAAACTTGTTTACTGAACTCTAATATTTGTCTTGATTGACTGCTTTCCAGTTAAAATTCCTGTCCTACCAGCATTCTGATTCTACTACCAGAACCCAGAGTTAATTGAGCTTGTAATAACAGTCAGAAAGTACCCCCAAATTATTCCTTTAGCAAGGAAAAAATGCCCCAAAGCCCACCACAGTTGAATATATCCAAACATTGTTCCTTGATATCTCACAGAATCAGACTAAACATAACAGCTGAGGCTCAAAACCCCACTTTCTCCATGAAAAGATCTATTTTGGTTGGGCTTAGGTTTCTACTGCACAATATTTGGCTTTGTTTTACTAACCACATGCTATCTGTTGCCATCTTCTTTCTTGAGTCCACCCACAGACATCTGAATGCTTTCATTAATGGTAAACCACTAGCATCAATGCAAGCACAGCAATAACTCCACAGCCAGCACTGGATGGTAGGACTACAAAGAGAAGAAATGAATGTCTTCAAAATGTAACTTTTCACACATAGTGTTTTAACTAACAGTGTTATGTTTATAAAGGCCACTGAAACAAGCATATTGAGCAAGATTCTTTTTTTTTTGAATGTTAAACGTAAAAAAAAAAAGTGATTTTTTTTGTTTTGGTTACAAGATAGCAAGATAGCATTGACATATTGGGTTGGACTACAGTGGTTAATACGTGGATTGTTTAAATTTTCCAGATGATTGCAAAACAGTCAATTCTCATAATGTAGAGCAACCTAGTCATGTTTACCCCACCTGACACTCAGATACTTGCCAAGTAAGAATCTAGATCAAAGCAAAAACTGATATTGTTATCTTTATGTGTCCCTAATAAAAACACTGTATGCTTTTAAGGGATTTTTAGGAAGTTTTTAAAGTAAGAAAATGTTTTATTTAGTGCCTTCTATCTTTTTTCATATTTTTCCCCAAGTGGGCATGGTTCCTTAATCACCATAATGTTTCTCTCATGATTCCAAGATAAGTCACACATACACTTCTCTTTCTTCTCAAAATCCAACACAAGCCTGCACTTACTCAAAGCCAGTATCTCTAACATTTAGATATATTAATAGTTTACATAAAGTGAAATAAACAAGTCCCTAATGTACAGTTCTATCAGTTTTGGCAAATGCAGGCATCCATACATCCTAAACCTCTATCAAGATACAAAAAGCTTCCATCATCCCAGAAGGTTTCTTCACGCCTCTTCCCAATCATTCCCTCTATTCCTCCCACCTACACACAAAAGCTGCCACTATCCTGGTTTTTATCACCATGGATTCGTTTTACCTCTTCTAGAATATCATCTAAATGTAATCATATAGTAAGTATGTAAGTAAGTAATAACTCTTTCTGCATCTTGCTTCTTTCACTCAGCCTAATGTTTGGAGATTCATACTATTGGGTGTCTCAAAAGTTCTTTTTTTATTGCTAAGTAGTTTTCCATCATATTAATATTATAGTTTGTTTACCCATTTTCCTGATAATGAACTGATTAAGTATTATGAATAAAGCTGCTAGGAACAGTCTTGTGCCAAATTTAGTGGACATATGGTTGTATTTCTCTTAGGTAAACACTGAGAAGTTGATAAGCTACCTCATAGGGTAACTGTGGGTTTAACTGCTTAAGTTAACTGCTTCTTTTAGGAAACTTCTAAAACAGTTTTCCAAAATGGTTTTACTATTTTTTTTTTCTCTATCCATGAGAGTTCCATGATGCATCAGGGTGAGTTTTAACTTTTCTGGTGGGTATGCATCTTGTTGTGATTTTGTCTTTCCCTGTTAAATATTAAATATCGATGTTGAGGATTTTTTATTTTAACAAGTATAGCTAGTGTGTACTCCCACTTTGAGCTTCTCACAAAGGGAAGCTTAAAAGTACAAGAGGTGTATTTCATTCAGCAATTTTTTCCCCAACCAAAACTCCACTCCATCTTAAGGCAAAAGCTTCTCTCATCTGTGTCAAATACAAACTACAGTCCACATGGATATATAATAGTTTCACCATTACAGTAGGAAAGGGTTCAGACAGAAAATTTATGCTAAGTGTGAATATCATTAAACATTTACTATTGGTCGCCACTATGTTAATCACTTCTGATGTGTAATTATCAATGTGTAATACATTTAGGCTTAGAACAATCCAACTAAGTGGCTACCATTTTCCCCCCAAATCTTCAAATTACAACACTTTTCATTTTGTACCGATTATCTATAACTGCCTGATTAATTACTGTAAAGCATAGTTGTTTAAAATAACACACATTTATTATCTCCTTATTTTTGCAGATCAGGAATATGGGAGTAAATTGTGCCTCAAGTATTGTCCCAGACTATCAAATTGGTGACTGTGACTGTAGACTCAGCTAGGGAAAGGTCAACCTTCAAGCTCCCTCATGTGGTTGTTGGCAGGATTCAATACCTCATGGGTTATTTGACCTTGCTGACTGGTGGCTGGAGGAAGCATGCCACATGAGGTTCTTCATAGGGTAACTCACAGTATGGCAACTTGCTTCATCAGAGCAAGTAAACAAGAAAAGCAGAGAAAGAGAGAGAGAGGTCACAATCTTTTACAACCTAATCTGAATGTGAAATCCTATCACATTTGTTATATTCTATTTATTAGAAGCAAGTCATTACATCAAGCTAACACGCCAGAAAAGATGATCAGACAAGGGCATAAATGCTAGTAGGTGAGATCACGGGGACCCATTTCAAAAATGCCCTATCACAATGTCCACAGTCCTTTATATTTTAAAAAGGGTTATCAATAATTTTTGATATTCATAATACTGTCATGGTGATGGTGATTGTTTAGTTGCTAAGTTGTGTCCGACTCTTCTAACCCCATGGACTGTCGCCTGCCAGGCTCATTTGTCCATGGGATTCTCCAGGCAAGAATACTGGAGTGAGTTGCCAATATTGTCATAAATGATGTTAAACCCAAAGCCAGAAAGATGGTTTGGCAATATATCCAAGGTCCCACTTTTTGGCCATGACAGGACGACTTGACCCCAGGAAGGTATATTAATCCAGTCCCAAGGATGCTATTCATAGTACTCTATTGCCCCTATACCAGCACTGCTCACTTATTTTTGTTTATTTGTTTTAATAATGAATCACCTACTTTCCTGCCTTAAGCAGTCAGCTCCAGGTAACTTTTATCTTTTAAGCTTGAAACTTTAGTTTCTGAGTATTAGTAACTCTGAATTCTGTTGCCAATATAATATGTGAAGAAGATGTAAGAGCATGAGTTTAGTGTGAACAAATCCAAAGGTACATATTATTATTATTATTAAAATAAATCTCTGAAATTAGTTTGTTTGCTCAGATTGACTTTCTAAAAAAAATTCAGGCACTTAATGGCTCAGTTTGGTTGGTTTCGTATGATTAATCAAGGCTTTACTATACTAAATAGAGAGAGGCCAAAGGCTAACATTGCAAGAAATGGTTCATTGACATGACACGTGTTTTAACTTGAAGGATTCTGTTTTGAATTTTAGCGTGTTCAGATTCCCAGCCTTGAATTAAGTTGTTTCAAAAGCACAGGGTAAATTTGCTCTCAATAGCAAAAACTCTCCTAAAGACTATGTAGTAACTTTGACTTTAAAAATCAAATTAATTGATTTTGGATATAAAACCTCAAAAGTTTCACTTGGTTGGATCCATCATTTATCTGAATTCTAGGAATATTCTGCTGATGGGTCTAAAGGCTAGGAATGAATGGGTACCATTCCTCTGTACCTAGGTGCCCAGTAGGAAAATGTTCTGTGGGGATTAAGTAGAATAAAAGGAGGGAGAGAGGGAAAGGAAAAGAAAAAAAAATCATAAAGAAAAGGAAAGAGATGAAAAAGTAAAAAGGAAGGAAAAAGATGTTTAAAAGTTTTCTGTGTATAACCTTTATTACCAGAGATAACAATGGTTTCTGATATTTTCCAAGGGACTTCATAAACTGGAGCAGTGTAAGGTCAAAACCAGAAGCATCAACTTCACTCAGGAACTTATTTAAGACACAGATTTTCACTTCCCATTGCAGGTCCACTGAATTAGAAACTTTAGGGTTTGAGCCCAAGAATGTTTTTCCACACACATTGTAATATACCTTTAAGTATGAGAATGATAGAAACTAGAGAAATTTCAAACATAGTTACAAGATCATAAAGAGTGTTACATTCTAGGTGTTAATTAGGACGACTGAAAAATTCTGGTTCTAGTGTTGAAGTGATTTTTTTTTTTCAGCAGAATATCTTTGTTTATTGAAGCACAAGCAAAATAAAGTGCAGCTACTGAGGTAACTACTATAGAAGAGGCCAAATCTGAATGGGGTTAATGTTAGAAGCACAGTGTCAGTGAGTGAACTCTAATTAAAACAACAACAACAAAACTAGGACTCAAAGAAGCAATCACTCCCCTAACAAAAACAATTAGCTGACAGGAAGACAAGACCAGAAAACAGAACTGCCCAGGGCCATCGCAGATGGATTCACCACCCAGGCCCAGATTCATTTCCAATGGACTCCCTGTGAAGGCCTGAGTCCCACTCCACATTTTCTACTTTGAAATGGTAGATAAGCCCCAAGCAGTCCTTTCATTTTTTAAATATTTATTTATTTGGCTGAACCAGGTCTTAACCGCTGCATGTGGCGTCTACTTCCCTGACTAGGGATTGAACCGGGCCCCCTGAATCCTTACCCACCAGACCACCAGGAACATCCTCTAAGCAGCCTTGGGAAATAAAGCCCTGCAATCCAAGATCAGGGCTTCCCCACTGGCTGCGTGGGTAAAGAATCTGCCTGCAATGCAGGAGACATGAAAGACGCCAGTCTGATCCCTGGGTCGGGAAGATCCTCTGGAGAAGGAAATGGCAACCCATTCCAGTATTCTTGCCTGAAACATGCCATGGACAGAGGAGCCTGGTGGGCTATAGTCCAAAAGGTCTCAAAGAATTGGACACAATGGATTGATTAAGCAAAACCCAAGATCTGACATTGTCACAAACCTTCCTCAAAGTAGCAGTTCCAGCAGGAAAGTCAGCAGCCCTCCTCAGAGGAGTTTACAAACTGAGCCCTCCACTAGACTTGCAGCTGGGATGCTTCTGAGCTGCCCTGACCCTGAAGTCCTCCGGAGTTTTTGATTTACGTATCTATAAAAACTGCAGTGTGACCAGATTGTACAGGAGCCTTACGAAACTGTAGATCCATGTGAAATCATATTGTACACAGTATTCTACATTTCTTGCCCCATTCTCCATAACACATACAGCCACCTAAAAATTCCCTGCTATCCCTACCCATCTCTTATTGGGTATGTCTAGAAATCCACACGTGTATCTGAAAAGGATACACCTGTATCCTTCCTCCATTTTGCCACTTCTTATAGGACAACCCAAATCTATTGCAACTGTGGCAGGTTATGTCTATGGAAACTCTGTTTCCCAAAGTCCCCAAACTTGTCAACCTCTAGGTGCCTTTGGTGCAGATTTGTACTTGGAAACATGACTCTAGATAATAACTGAAGATCTGAAAACACTTGAAGACAAACCAGTGGGAAGGGAGAGGAGAGGAGAAGAGAAGCAACCAAGGACCACACTGTCTGAAATAAAGCTTAGGGAATGGAACAAATTAAAGGATGCACTATAGGGATCTGAGGAGGAATTATAAAGTACATGGATTTCAAAGAATCAGGAGAAAGTCTCTACAAGCTAAGACACAAAATACCTTTAACAAAGGTGGCATGATTGCTCAATAAAAGCATTGAACTGTAGAAAATTCAAGTGGAATTACGTGAGAGGAAAAGAAACTATCAGATGTATTGATACCAGATACTTGATTAACCTTGCAAAAATAATTTTTGAAGACTAGTGAGTTTTGTAGAAGGAGCAGCAGAAATTAGTATTTAGCATATAAAGGAGCAAGAGAGAAGTGGGCAAAAGAGGACCGAGAGTCAAGTTTACTATTTCAAGGATTAGGTAGTGAATGAAAGGGAGAAAAGGAAGGGTAGGGAGATAATTTTTTAGGCAAGAGATATCAAGGGAGAGAAGAAAAAAATAAAACTTTATAGAGTGGGCAATTGAGGAAGAAGAAAGAGATGAGCATTTCTGAAATATCGGTGAGGAAAGAAAGGATGGGTGTGGAGTATCCAAACGTCCAGAGGAGCTGGGAGGGGCGTTGAGAGAAGGGTTATGCCTGAGAGTCACAATTAATTTTCTTAGCAGAGTAAACATTCTGGACTTTCTTGGCACCAATGCACACTGGAAGCTAGGGAGTTGGCGGAAATTATTTTTTAAGACATTTGACAAAAAAAAAAAAAACCCTAATTGCTTGGCTTAATAAGGCTACATGGATCTGACAAATATCAAAATGATTAAGAAAGGCTGGAGAGACAGGGGAGAGAGATAAAGAGAGACAGTTGGGGCAAGGATAAGAGGGAGAGGCAAGAGAGAGGAAAAGATGGATGAGGAAAGAGAGAGGAAAGGAGATGAGGAGGAGAGGGAGGCAGGGTAGGGGATGAAGAGCTAAAAGGAGTGGAGGAAAGAGAAACTGCAGAAAGAAGGAAACAGATGCCATCTCAGAACACTGAAATGTCTCATTTGTGTTTAAATTCCTAGAAAGGGGAAACTAAACAAAGACAAACTCTTAAATGTTCTTGTTGACCAGCTGGCTTTCAACCAATGATAAATTCTAGGCCAGAGGTTTGGTAGAAGCTAATGCAAACCAGGGAGAGAATTTAGATCACAGAAATAAATATATTCCCAGGCTGGATAGTTGAAAAGTATTTCACAGGGGAAATCATAAAAGAAATTGTGCTTGTAGCTGCCATGCACATTATTTATAAAGGTCAGGGGAAAAACCATGATAAGGTATAATATTTTTTTGGCTTCTTACTACAAATAAACCCATAAAACTGTACACGTCATTCTGAGCAGATATGAGCCAGTTGCTGTGCTGTGATGACTTGGGTTTCCTTCTGAGTACCTTCTAGCCTAAAGCAGATCCTGAGGTGGTCTTAGTTCATTTGACAATTGCCTTCAGTTTCACACTCTGGCCAAGGTGAAGACTGTCTTGGCAGTGGTTCCTCAGTGTCTGGGCAGAGAACTGCTTTAACTCTCCTCCTCTCTTCCAGACCCCGAGGGAAAGCTTCTCTGAATAGTGATCTCAGGACTAAAGGACTCATGGGTTGGGTCTCTCCCATTTTCGTGATGTTTGAATTTTTGCCCAGTGATTTGTGAAAGTACTATGAACAGTTACAAGTGAGTGTTGGTTGCATTTGCAAAGTGGCACAGTTCCATGGTTTTCAATATAGGGTTATTAAAATAAGAACTTTTCTAACCATCAAATCTATTCTGAACATATTATTGTGGTAAGGATTGGAGTCAACATGGTATAGTCAAAGGATCAAACTAGATGGGTTGTGGAGTCAGATCTAGTTAGGTTTGAATCCATTTTCTAGCTATCTAATTTCAGACAGTTTATTGAAGTTCTCTGGGCCTTAGCTTCTGTGTCTGTAAAATGTTGTCCATAATATTAATACTATCTATCTCAAGGTTGACAAAAAATTCATCGTCAATCTAAGAAAAAAATGGAAAATTTTATTTGAGCCAATCTAAGAATTATAACCCAGGAGTTAGTCTCTCAGAAAGCTCTATGGGTAAGGGGGGAAGCCAATGTATACATAAGACTTTGGAGAAGGGATATGTGCAGCCAACACCCATCTTGGCAGAGGGTAACTGAATTCAAGAGGAACAGATGTCTTAATTAATGGTTTTAGCACTTTTCTAAGTATGGGAAGATGTGAGAAACTGGGTTCATAAAATTTTCTCTAGAAAATAATTATCTGAGAGTCAGTTTTTGTAGAGCACAAAGTGTCTCAAGCTGATCTTCACCCTGAATTTCTTTCTGGGAGTGTTGTAGGTCAGGGATTACAGTGGCTAATGACTTAAATCTTGTAGAACTAGATGGCATACAATATTCCTTATTTTGTAACTGTGTCTTTTTTTATCTTAATTTTGACTATGCTTTAGGAAGTGGTTTATGACCAGTTTGTACCATGGCACTAGGAATGCTCATTCTCAGGTCAGGCAAGCATTTCATTGACAGGTCACTTGAAGTGCTATTACTGGAATAGGTCATGTAACAGTAGCCGAGCCTCTGGACTGTCCATTTTACTAGTCTGTTATGGAGAAGAAAATGGCAACCCACTCCAGTATTCTTGCCTGGAGAATCCCATGGACAGAGGAGCCTGGTGGGCTACAGTCCACGGGGTCGCAAAGAGTCAGACACGACAGAGCTACTTCACTTTCACTTTCACTATGGTCCAGATATGGTTCTCTCTTGTGGCTTTATGCCGTATCTAGAGTTACACTATTATGACCATTGACATTATATAACAATATATTTGGTCAGTGATTTCAGGTTACCTGGTTATCACTATTTTTATCAGAAGCTCAAGCACATATTTTGGCAATGCAAGAAACAATAATCTTATAAAATAAACAGAATACAAGTAATAGAGTTAGCAATATTAATAAGGTCCTAAGTGAGTATTTAAGCTAATAAGAACTTTCATCAGGTGCAGCCTCAGGTTGAGTGTCCCAGTCTGTCCTGCTCCAATCACTATCTTTAAGGAAAGTTATATATTTATTTTATATGTAAAGTCATATATTGGCTTTATACATAAAGTTTACCAACGATGTCTGTATGCACAAGGCAAGTGGTGGGTCATCATGACCCCTTACAGGATTGAAAAAGGAGTTAAATGACTGGTGTCAGAAGAAGACAGTTTGATCTTTATAGTTGCACAGGTGTTTCTGCCACTGGGATGGTCTGGTTAATGCATAATACAGGGATGGGGGAGGCCCGAAAGGGCAGAGAAAAACTTTATTTTTAAATTTTTCTTGTCTTGCCTTAAAATATGAATTCCATTTCATCATGAAAGAGTTGCTGTGAGCATGTCTGTGTCTTCAATTGCTCAGTCATGTCTGACTCTTTGCAACACTACGGACTGTAGCCCGCCAGGCTCTTCTGTCCATCAAATTCTCCAGGCAAGAATAGTGGAGTGGGCTGCCATTTCCTCCCCCAGAGGATCTTCCTGATTCAGGGATCAAACCCGCATCTCTTGCACCTTCTGAATTGGCAGGCAGATTCTTTACCACCATGGCACCAAAGATACAAGCCATACAAAGGGTTTGAGCATTACAGTGACTTCAGTAGTATCCTCCCAAAATTCACACCCATCTACAAACTCAGAATGCGACCTTATTTGGAAACAGGGTCTTCGCAGATATAATAAAGTCAAAATGAGATCATACTATATTAGAGTGGGCCCTAAATCCAATGACTGGCACCTTCATGAGAAGAGGAGAAAACACATGGAGACCAAGGGAAGAAGGCCATATGAAGACAAAGGTGGAAATGGGAAGTCTGCTGCTACAGGTGATGCCACACCCTGAAGTCACCTGAAACTAGAAAAAGCAAAGAAGCTTTCTTCTCTGGAGGCTTCACAGGAAGAACAACCATACCAACACTGATTTTAGATTTCCATCCTCCAGAACTGCTTAAAGAATACAGTTTTTTGTTGTTGCTTTAAACCAAGTGTGTGGCGGCCTTTTGCTATGGCAGCCATAGAAACTAATACATGTTCATAGTAAAAGTGCTCAATGAAAATCAATTCAGCATCAGGTGGATTTTACCCTTTGTTCTTTCTGTCTACTTACCTTGCAGTCCTTAGACTGGTAACTCAATTTGGCCCTACTTTACCAGTTTTGACACCTCCAGGTCTCTATTTGCGCCATTTAGCCACCTTCCTTAGTCTCCAGACCTGGGCTAAGAAGAATCCTGCATATTCTCCTGGCAGCTCAACCACTGGCTTTGAGAGTCTCCCTTTCCTGATCCAGCCAACCCCACCCATTCATCCATTTCAGCCATGTTAACTCACATCTTACTCTGAACCTGTCAACATATGAAAAACCATATGTAAAACAGTGGATGCAATGAAGTACCTCTTCTTATAAAATATGCTTTCTGGTGAGAGGAGAGGGAAGAGAGATTAACAAGAAACCAAGTGAATATATAATGTCACATGTGTGTGTGCTTGGTTGCTTCAGTGGTGTCTCTTTGTGACTCCATGGACCGTAGCCCACCAGGCTCCTCTGTCCATGGGATTCTCCAGGCCAGAATGCTGGAGTGGGTTGCCACGCCCTCCCCCAGGGGATCTTTCAGAACCAGGGATCAAACCTGCATCTCTTACATCCCCTGCATTGGTAGGTGGGTTCTTTAGTACTAGTGCCATTTGGTAAAGTGAAAGTCACTCAGTCATGTCCAACTCTTTGTGACTCCATGAAATTCTCCAGGCCAGAATACTGGAGTGGGTAGCCATTCCCTTCTCCAGGGGATCTTCCCAACCCAGGGATCGAACCCAGGTCTCCTGCATTGTAGGCAGATTCTTTAGCAACTGAGCCACTAGAGAAGCCCAGACCCCATGTAATTTGTTAGATGGTTTCTAATGCTATGGGGGTGGGGGGGGAAGGCAGGCTGAGGATGAAGAGCAGAGACAGGATATACCTCAGTGTGTCTCTCTTACAAGGTGGTATCTTAATAGTGAACTAAACTAAGCAAAGAGGAAAGAAGTTATCTTGCCACATGGGAGGTGAGGTGAAACAAGAAGAAATGGAAGTTCAGTCACCTCCAGTCTTGGAAACCATAACTTGGACTTCAGTTTTTGCACTGAATGACAAATATATATATATATATATATATATATATATATCACTGGAGGATTCCAAATAGAGAGAGCATGATCTGTTATATTTTTTCCAAGGGATCCCTCTAGCTCTGTTTGAAGAACAGGTTCTAAAAGGGTGACTTGGAAGCAAGATCAGTGATTGTGAAAAGTCCATGCTAAACGTGATTTAGCTAACAATTTTTCACTGTTTCTGCAGGACTATGATAAAAGGCAGGTAGACATGAAAGCACTGATAAAAATTTACTAGAGTCTGCTTTTTTTGTTGTTTTGCAAATAAAGCCAACTGGATTTTTTTTTTTTTCCAATGAATGGGGTTTCCAAGAGAAAGAGAGATTATAGAACACCCTTGAGTGTTTTAATGATCTAGGAAAGACTGGAGAAGATGTTGGAAAGTGGAGAAAAGAGATGAATTAAATGTGTGAAACCCAGCAGGCTGTGACAGTAGAGCTGACGAATTTTCTTCCCTGCAGTTATCACATAATTCTCAGTCGGTGGAATCCAAAGGTCTCAGGTAATGTTAAGATGTCACCTAGTTTCTAAAACCTGGGAGGCCCAGCTGTGCCTTACTAAGCACACTGTCTTAAGGATATTTTTAATTTGTTAAAAGTATATTATCATGCAACCATTAACATAACCATAACAGCAAATACATGACCTGTGCCCCAAACAAAAGCACAGCAGCAACTGGAACATCTGTTGTTTCATGGCATTTACTTCCCACCTGTGGGGTGCAGGAGCTATGTCAAGCCACACTGGCAGACCCTTTGTGATGGAGGTGGACCTCTCAAAACCCACCAACCAGACCCAAGTCTATAAAGACAGCATTTGTGGAAGTGTTGAAGATGAACCATTGTCTTGGATAGCCACCGAATCTTTCATCTGGTGCTCTGAAACAATGAAGCTGAGAAACTCACTCTTGTCCAAGGTTGCCAGTTCCTTTTTTCCTGACAAAACAGTCAATCAGAAGAGTGTAAGCAATTAAAAAGTAAAACACTGCCAACTCTTCTGTGTGCAGGCTGGGGAGGGAAGGTGAGGAAGGGCGATTACAGAGCATGCTTTTTCACACCAACTCCATCTTCGGGGTCTGATTTTTTCAACCATGAGAAATTCTTCCTGGGAAGCAGGGCTACCAGTGATACAAGGTCCTAGGGGGTAGCCTTTTATGACTCCCTCTGCAAAGAAAGGATAGAGAATGAGAGGGCTGCTTAGAAACATATGTTCTTCAGGGAGTCGTGTGAGCCTTGCTCTAAACTCTGAGCCAACACAGCTGTGAGGGGGCAGAGGTCAAGACTTCACAGAAAGCCAGATGCGGCAGTGAGCACATATTGTTTTACAGACATATGTGTGTATGCATATGCCTGGTGTATAAATATATACATCGGCATGTGTATGTATACACTGGCAACCCCCCCTCCACACTTCCCATCCTTTTAGGTAAACTGAAGAAGGAAGGGAGGATTTCCTGTGAAAACAATATGTAGCCCTGCTCATCTGGTTAATGTGTTTGGCTGGATACGATGTAACCAAATGACAAGAAGGAGTAGGAAGAAAATATAGTGATAAGACCATCTTTAAAAGGACATTCAATCTAACTCAGTTTTAATTCCTGATTATGACTTTCTACTCTATGCCTTCTAATTCAATTCCATTCTGAGGCACTATTTATTTACACTCCTACCTAATATGCGGGATGTAGAAGTGATTGCAAGACCAGTCACTCTTATCCATTTATAAGCAGTGTGACTTTGGGAAAGGCACCTCTCTGATGAGATAACTGAGTGGGAGCATCCCGTATTCTTACCCCCTGACACAGCAGAGTCTAAACAGAGATGCCCACAGTGTGCCATGGCAGAGAGAGAAATGGGCTGGAACTCTAGCCCTGAATCTGCACTGTGTTAACCGTAGCCAGTTCATCTCACTCCATTTCTCTCTCCCCAAAGCTATTCCCAGAAAGAGATGGGTTTCTTCAGTGTGAAATGAGATGATCAGATCAGAAAAAGGGTCACAAAACAATAGCCTATAAAAGAACTGAGTAAGTTCCGTGCTCACCAACAGGGAGTGAGACCCCCTGCATGAAGGAGGCAGCTACTCTCCACCACGGTCCCCCTGCTCCCTGTGACAATATGGCCTGATCTAATTTTTCAAGCAAGAGTTCTTATGTGTTCTTTCAAGTTCTGTGTTCTTATATGAGACTGAACAATTCTTCAAATACTGTACAAGATGAACAAAATAACTCTGGAAGCCCAATCCTTGCCCATATGCTGCCGGTTTGCAATTTCAGGATTGGATAACTTAAAATGGGTGGGAGTGTATGATACAGCAGTCCCAAGAGTGCCCTCAAAGATCTCTGCTACTGGCAGAAACTGTGCCCGTGAATCATTGGTCCCCGAACTGAGGCCATCCAAAGGTCATGCACTCCGTGGTCTAAATCTCTTCTAAAGCAGGATTGACCAATTCCAAGTCCAGAGGAACCTCTAAGGTGTCTCCTGGCATTCACAACTCTACAGAAGGCAGCAACGCTGCCTAGAACTTACAAAAGGATATCTCCTGACCTGGCCAATGAGTCTACTCTCAGGCTTAGGCTCTATGCCCATTTATAAGTATTGAAGGCTTTCATTCTGGAGTTGACATTTGCTTTTACAGGCAAAGTCCAGGAAACTAGAAAGGATTCAACAGCACTCAGATTACAGAAGGTCTAAATGTTTTGTGTATCATTATTGTGGGCTTCCTGGTAGCTCAGCTGGTAAAGAATCCACCTGCAGTGCAGGAGACCCCAATTCTATTCCTGGGTCGGGAAGATCTGCTGGAGAAGGGATAGACTACCCACTCCAGTATTCTTGGGCTTCCCTGGTGGCTCAGGTGGTAAAGAATCCTCCTGCAATCTGGAGACCTGGGTTCGATCCCTGGGTTGGGAAGATCCCCTGAAGAAGGGAATAGCTACCCACTCTAGTATTCTGACCTGGGAGAATTCAAGACAGGAGTCGCACACAACTAAGTGACTTTCACCTTCATTGAAAAAAATGAAGAAACAAAATCTATCTGCCACTCCTTGTGATTCAATGAGATTTCATATAACCTAATGCAAAGAAACTACACCTAACACAAGTAAAAGTGAGCAGAACACTGTCACACAGAGAATGACAGGATATGAATATAATTCTGTCTGTGAGGGTGGAAGATACCTCAAAGATAGTATTCAAATCATTTTGATATTAATCAATGTATATTTCACTTGATTCCTTCCTATTAAATTCCATGCATTTCTGCTTTTATGCACTTAATGTCTAGAGTGAGAAAAAGACATTGCAAAATGAATTATTAAAAATATTAAGTAACAGAATACAGAATTACAGAGAAACAGTGTTTCGTGGACTATGTCCTGTAGCTTGGAGTAGGAGTTTACCTTAGAACATTCTTTCCACTTCTTTTTCTTAGCTGTCTCGTATTCATTACTAAACAGACAAACCTGCTATCCAAACAGAGGAAGGTAGATCCATTTACTGAGAGATGGAGAGACAGACAGTGGATTACAGAAGAGAGAAAGTGGATGAACTGAGAATAGAGAGGCAAGTATGGATGAGATGGAGTGCAATCCTCTAGGACATATGAAGGCTTTATTTGAAAGTCCATGGGAAGCCACTAAAGGTTTTCCAGTTTTAAATGTATGATTTGTTCCTTTTACTCTGAGGAGGCTTTCTGCATAGTCCCAGTGGGAGAAGATAGTGGTTTGGTCTAGGATAATTACACCGAGAATGGAAAGACGTGAGTGAATTTTAGAAATATGTAAATCTGCAATTTTTGTATTAATATTAGCATAGACCAAGCTAAAGCATAGCATGTGTTTTACAATTTGGGTTGATTGATTTTGTGTACTATCATATTCCACATTCTTCCACATTGCCAATATCCAATTTCCCTTTATGGAATATTAGACAAGTTAGTGGATTCTCTGGTTATGGATATTAATTAATATCTGATGGCCTGTTCAAACTATTCTTCTCTAATTAATGACATTTTCTTCCCTTTATTTTTTACCTCCTTACTCACAATTTACTGCAACTCTGATGTGAAAAATTGAAGTGGGGAGAGTGTCTCCTTTTTGTGTTCAACTTGGTTCAACATCAACAACTTGGGTCCAATATCACAGTTTTACAAAGATTTCTGTATTTTAATTTACTTACAGCACTGGCATTTGGGGAAAAGCCTGGAAATAAATTAGAAAACAGACATTTTCCCCCATAGTGTCACCCCTCCTCTTCAATGCCTATCTCTCTGTTACAAAGTTGTGCTTAGCTTAGTCTTTGCTTAGGATGAATTAATTCCCAAGAAATCTCTCATTTGTTCACAAATACAAGATTTTTGGTAAGGCTTCCTCCTATCTATTCACCTCTAATCCTTAGGTGGGTTCACAAGGCAGACTTAAGGAAGTTCCCACTACTCAAGTTTGGGACAGCCAGAAGCTTTCTCTACTTTTTTAAAACACATATACCTGAAAAAAGACATCACATTTATATAATTAGGCTGAGGGTTGCATTTTATATTCAGTTTTATGTAATGGGGGGAAAACTGTGAAAAACTTTGAATCAAGAAGATTAGTAAGTATACTGTCTGAATCAGCTTTCAGATTATCTCAGTCTTTCATTGCCTTCAAGCTATTTCTTAATCCTTAGAGAACTGACAATTAGACAAAAGAGTTTCCATCTTTTGGAAATTATGTTCAGTGGAATGCAACTGATTATTGCCCTATGGATAGTGAGTTGTTTTTCGTGATTATTTGTAATTGTTTTCAGTATTCTTGACGTTTATATATTTTCCTTTGGATTCATCTTTGAAAAGGTTGCAACATCTTGCTAATGAGTTAATTAAAATCTATGACCCATATTCATTTTATATGTCATTATTTAACCATTTAAAGAAATTAGCCTTTAATACTGGATGTTCATTTACGTTTCTCATTGCTACTATAAGCCTTAGTTTGACTTGAACTCCAAATATTTTATATCTGGCTAAAATCTAACAAAACGAAAGAGTGGGAAAGTATCATATACAGCAAAGAAGAGTTCAGTGTCACTCTGTTTCAATATATTATTGACTTTACTTTGTTATAAATCTATTTAGTATCACGCCTACCCCTCTCCTCAATCAAATCTCTTCAACAGGGGTTGGTAAAACATTTCCTGTTAAGAGCAAGGAGTAAATGTTTTCAATTTTGTTGTCCATGAAATCTATCTTACAGCTACTCGTCTCTGCTTTTGTTGGACAAAATATAAACACATGGGCAAACGCTGACCCAATAAAACTTTATTTACAAAAACAAACAATGAGCCAAGTTTGGGCTACACTTTGTCTCAGATATCAAGCTCTTGAATCTTGTTGTTGTTGTTTAGTCGCTAAGTCAAGTCCAGCTTTTTGCCACCCCATGGACTGCAGCATACCAGGCTTCCTCATCCTTCACTATCTCCTGGAGTTTATTCAAATTCAAGTCCATTAAGTCAGTGGTATTATCTAATCATCTCGTTCTTTGCTGCCCTATTCTTTTGCCTTCAGTCTTTTCAAGCATCAGGATCTTTTCCAAAGAATCTTGAATCTCACACATGAAAACCAAGTTACTACTTCCTCTACAGTTGGGAAGTCTTAAATGCACTTTGGAGAAAGACAGTGAAACATGTCCAGTTTTACAAACTCCATGAAAGAATGCGATGTTGTAGAAAATGAAAGGAAATGACTGTGAGAATTTCTTCTTAAAAGAAATTTTTTTTAAAAAAAGATGCTATTCATTAGTGTAACATAATGAACTCTTTTTCTTTCAAACTAAGATGCCCTGTTTCCTTATAATCATGGATCAACAAGATAAAATATAATAAGTTTTTTTTCTTTCATTTATCATAAATATAGTCATTGACCTGCACTTGGAAATTTGTGTAACTTATACTAGAGATAGACTGTTCATTAGGAAAAGGAGAAGCAAAGTGAAAGGGGTAAGAAGAAACATATCACAAAATGATACATTTCTGAATAAAAGCATTTCTACTATTATGCCTCAAAAGTATACATTAAGTATATTGCTATATATTTCTATGGTTCTTTTTCTGGATATATTTTACTTTAATATGGTTGTGATGATACTGTATATATAATTTTGTATTTTTTTCACTAATAAGTATTTCCCATATTATAAGGTTTTCACCGTGCAACTTCAAATATAATGTTCTCATTAAGGAGGTTATTTACCATTCTGCTATTCTGGGACATCCATTTTAATTATAATAATTTGCAGTTAATATATTAGCATGAATTTTCATGTTGTCTAAATGTACAGCCTTAGTTGTAGAATTATTGAAACTGAGCAGTTATATAAACTGACCAGTAAAGATAAATGTACATTACAGGATTCTGACTGGGCACAATCAAACAAAAAATAGAATTCTGCCATACAGAAATTTATCTTTCTTTTTTTTTTTACAGGTTGTAAATGATACATAGACACAGGAGATAAAGTATCAGAAAAATATAAAATGAAGTAAAAGTATTGCTTACTCCTGATCACCAGTCATAACCCAAAGATAATAAGTTTGAACCATTTATTGGATAGATTTACAGGAATTTTAATGTTCACAGAAATATATATTTAATATCCTCTTTAACTCTTTCCCCCCATATGATACAGATGCTGTTTTAACATCTTGATTAAAGTAGTAAGAAATAGTTAAGTAATCTCTTTCTGAAAGAAATGAAGGTGATTTCCAACTTTGTGCTATTACAGCAATGAGACTCAACAGAATACAGCTGTACCACTAATTCCTAGAAGTCCAATAGCTTGTTCCAGTTTTAAGAGTACTTGTGAAATTGTCTCCCAAGAGATGTTGTACCAAACTACAGGTATGTAGCCCTCCAGGCCCCTCTGTCTATGGGGATTCTCCAGGCCCCTCTGTCTATGGGGATTCTCCAGGCAAGAATATTGGTGTGGGCTGCCATGCTCTCTCCTCCAGGGGATCCTTCCCAACTGCAGGCAGATTCTTTACTGTCTGAGCCACCAGGGAAGCCCCATATTCTAAAGGAGAGATCTTAAATCATGTAAACAAAACAATATTTATTGAGTCCCCAGTCCGTGCATATTATTTTTTGTTCAATGAATACAGGGAAGACGATGACAATTCCAACCAGTTTATCGGTATATCAGGTTAGCAAACTATGACCCACAGGCCAAATCCAGCCTGCTTTTGTCAATAGGGCTGAGACCAATTTAGGACTTATAACCTTCAGAATGTAAAATAATAATTTTTTGTGTGTTTTAAGCTTAGTGTCAATAGCTATAATGGCCATAGGAAACTAAGCCAAAGAATGAAGAAAAAAATTTTTAAATGAAGAACTGTTGGTTACTGCTACTCCCTATCATATCTGTTACTGCTACTGCTGAGTCACTTCAGTTGTATCTGACTCTGTGCCACCCCATAGATGGCAGCCCACCAGGCTCCCCCGTCCCTGAGATTCTCCAGGCAAGAACACTGGAGTGGGTTGCCATTTCCTTCTCCAATGCAGGAAAGTGAAAAGTGAAAGTGAAGTCACTCAGTTGTGCCCAACCCTCAGCGACCCCATGGACTGCAGCCTTCCAGGCTCCTCTGTCCATGGAATTTTCCAGGCAAGAGTACTGGAGCGGGGTGCCATTGCCTTCTCCATCATATCAGTTATATATGTGTTAAGGGACTAAATGGTCTATGCCATTTACGTGCAAGGGAAAATTCTCCCAGCAAGGCACATCACATATTTTATTTTAGCATTCAGTGAACTTGTTTCCCAAGTGGCTCAGTGGTAAAGAATCCACCTGCCAATGCAGGAGACATGGGTTTGATCCCTGAGTCAGGAAGATCCCCTGGAGAAGGCAATGGCAACACACTCCATATTCTCGCCTGGGAAATCCTGTGGACAGAGGAGCCCGGTGGGCTACAGTCCGTGGGACTCAAAAGACTTGGACATGACTTAGCGACTAAACAACAGCAACAATTTTAGTATTGAGTGAACCTGCTTTATCTTCCAAAGAAACCTCTCCAAATTCTTACAAAATGGGTTGGGCTATTTGCTTTAAAATTCAAACTTCTGCTAGAGAAGAGGACCTCTCTGACACAGTCAACCTCATAATCTGTTGAAGTTTCCAAGAGACTTTCCAAAGCCAAAGGCATGACCAGGAGAAATAAGAATGCCCTTTATTACATTGTTATATTGCCCTCTGCTACATTTTAGAATGATGTCATCCCTCTCTGTGAAGTTGGCTCATTTCCTATTCGTAAAGCAAAATGATAAAACCATCTGCGTCCTGGGAACTTGGGACAAGCAAACCTCTGGATCAGCTTTAGTAGGAAAACAGTTCATTAATTTACAAATTGTCTGGTTTTCTTCTGGAAAGAAAGAGAATAAAAAGCAATGGTTCACATCAACCTGGAATAACTGGTTGAAAACCGAAGATAATCCCCAGCTCTCTCTCTGGCAGTCTCAGCTTGCAGTTGCTACCAACAAAATAAACAGAGACACTTCTTCCATTCTGTTCTTGGAAAAATATTTGTATGAAGTAACACACCGAATGCTCTCATGTTTGAGTCCAAAGTCTCAGGCTGAGAAAGACCCTCTCTGATCCTGCCTGTGTACACATATTATATATATAAATATGGGCTTCCCTGGGTTCAGACAGTAAAGAATCTGCCTGCAATGTGGAAGACCTGGGTTCAATCCCTGGGTCAGGAAGATCCCTTGGAGAAGGGCATGGCAATCCACTCTAACATTCTTACCTGGAGAATTCCATGGACAGAGGAGCCTGGAAGACTACAGTTCATGGGGTTTCAAAAAGTCGGACACAACTGAACAACTAACACTTTCACATTATATATATATATATATGTGTGTATATATATATATATACACACACATATATTTGTGTGTGTGCGTGTATGTATGTGCTATGCTGTGCTTAGTGACTGGATCAGACCCAGATCTCCTACATTGCAGGTGGATTCTTTACCATCTGAGCCACCAGGCAAGCCCAAGAATACTAGAGTGGGTAGTCTATCCCTTCTCCTGGGGATCTTCCCAACCCAGGAATTGAACCGGGGTCTTCTGCATTGCAGGCAGATTCCTTACCAGTTGAGCTACCAGGGAAAGCCATATATGTGTGTGCATGTGTGTGTGTGTCTTTCATATGTATTTGCAGGGTCCATCGACTTCACTTAGTACTTGCCATTTGTCTATTTTGGCCAAAAAAAATAACTTTGATTATTCTTGCATTCCTCCTATAAAAATGCAAATTTTCCTTGAAGTATACTTTTGGACAAGTCAGGAAAGTGTGGGAACAACAGATAAGCACACAAAAAAATCCATTAAGATCTTATCTCTGGACTTCCCTGGTGGTCTAGTGGCTAAGCATCCGCCTTGCATTGCAGAGGACGCTAGTTTGATTCCTGGTCCGAGAAGATCCCACATGCCCCATGCCTCAGGTTGATTAAACCCGTGCTCCATAACTACTGAGCCTGTGCTCTAGGGCCCACGGACTGCAGCTACTGAAGCCCGCATGCCCTAGAGCTGGTACTCTGCAACAAGAGAAGCCACCTCAGTGAGAAGCCCAAGCACCGCTACTTGAGAGTATCCTCCAATCTAGGTCGCTGCAGCTAGAGAATACCCATGTGCAACAACAAAGACCCAAGCAAAAATAAATAAACAGCTTTTTTATTCCAAGAATAGAAAACGACCTTTTCTTGCTACACGTGTAGATTTAGCATAGTTCCTTCCTACATATCTGGCTACACTACCATTCCTCTTCTGTATCTGCTCCACTCCTAACACTTGCCTCAACAGCCCCAAAATCCACAACCTTCCGTCTGCAGTATCGTCATCCCTGTCTGTTGCCTAGGGCTGAGGTATCTCAAATAAGTATGAGTTCCCTAAGATACTGTCTCAGGATTCTAGTGAACTAACCCTCATAGGTACTTAACTTTTATAATATATGTTTACATTTGAACTGCCCATGAAATAACTGAATAGCTCCTTTATTTAAATTCATTCACAGATTCTATACTTGTATATTCTCTCCTGTTGCAAGGGTCCTAAATGTATTCTGTTACTGACTTTATACATGTCTCTATAGGTTTTATGTGTGTCTCACCATGTCAAAATAGAAGACTTTTACTACATTTTATTCATCTATCATTTGCACAGCTCAGGGCAGCAAATGATGCAAGAATCAGCTTCTCTTTCTCCTCCAGTTTTGTAACTCATGAGACCATGTCACAGGTCTTAAACATTCAAATGTTTAATATATTAGTTGTGAGCCATGCATATGGTAAATGTGTAGTAAGTGTTTTCTTTGATTATTTTATTATCCTCTATAAATTCTTTACTGTGAGAAGAGGCTAGTCCACATTTCCATATGGCTTTTTTAGTTGGTGTAAGAAATTATTGCCCCAGTTTAGTGGTATAACAGAAATACAGTGGAGGCTCATTTTTTCATCTTATTAACAGTATGTCAGTGTTCCCGGTGGACAGGAACAATAGTAGTCTTCCACAATAATCAAAGACCTACATTTGTTTCGTCTGGAGACTTAGTTGTTAGATAGAGGTTCAGAATGTTCTGCATTCATTCGGAAAGTGGGGAAGAACAGGTGGAAAATGGATCTCTACTTCTCAATTAACCTGGCCTGAACTTGTGCTTTTGATTATCCTCTATCTGTTCTCTTTCATTGACAAGAACTAGTCACTTGGAATCACCTAGAAGTAATGAAGATTAGAAAAACTCCAGTCCCTAGGTGTACAGCCACTTCTTAGCAATAGTTCTAAATATTAAAGGGAAAGCATGGATCTTTGGTGATTAACCTGGTTAGAGCATATGCCATAGAATTCAACTTAAAATTGATATAAGCATGTGTGTGCATATGCACATAAACACAAATCTCACATAGGATCTTTTATACATTTGTCAACCTCACATCACTACAGCAAAAAGCAATGTGTTTTATTTTACAAGCAACATATAAATCCTTGAAGCTCATCCAAATATATAATTATCTGATAAACCCTTTTCCTCAACTCAGGATACAAAATATGTCCACATCTGTTGTACATTCAATTATTGGCCTTGATTCTTCATGCCTTTGCCATATAACTTTTTATTCCTCCATTGGAAGGATATACTTTCATGCCCCTTCACTTTGAGCTCAGCCATGTAACTTCTTTAGCTAATGGGATGCTAGAAAACACAACACAAGCAAGGGCTTAAAGTGAACTTGTGCATTTGAATATTCTGTCTGGCACCTCTACCACACCATTGTAAGAACATGCCATGGCTAGCCTGATGGTCCAAGAAGGATGAGAGCCAGGTAGAAGAGAGTTACTGCATCTGACCCAGCAATTTGCAAAGAGAAGCAGAGTGGCATATTGCAGCTCAGCTTAGATCAGTGGAACTCTAGTGAGCTCATAAGTCTGTCAGGATGCTTATTACCAAATGCTACTGAAATGCCATGACTATTTGTTACATAATATTGTGTGGCAATAGAAAACTGGCGCAACACATATCAGTTTTGAAACTTTTGCTTATGACCCCAAACTCCTCTCTTTTTCCCATCTCTGGAGACATTCTCTAATCTGAATTTTCCAAGAATATCTAAGACTTACATGTTTTAAATGAAGATTGACTAACTGTCCTTCCAAATGCAAGATAACGAAAGACTTGGAGAGTGAGACTAGACCATTAATGCTATTGCTGCTTGAAGCCATTGTGTGTTCCTATTGAAGACTGTCCAGCACAATCCTACAAATAATTGTGATAACATTATTGGTGTAGACTCCTGTACTACTCATACAATTCTTGAGTTTTGGATTTTACAGATACTATTCTTTATTCATACATACCTCTTTAGCCACAGTCCACCAAGCATACTTCCATGTCATTACAGCTACAACCTCAACATGTCGTGTTATAACTGGTCCTCTTCCAAAACCTTTGTACCCATGTGGTGACTCAGATGGTAAAGAATCTTCCTTGCAATGCAGGAGACCTGGGTTTGATCCTTAGGTCAGGAAGATCTCCTGGAGAAGGGAACAGTTATCCACTCCAATATTCTTGCCTGGAGAATTCTATGGACAGAGGAGGCTACAGTCCAATGGGTTGCAAAGAGTCGGACATAACTAAGTGACTAACACTTGAGACAAAGTATATAAATACGACTCCTTACGCTTCTTTTGGCCTTTATGGCCAGGCCAGGCCAGCTAAGTCCATTCCAAACCACCAGGGAGCTTCTAATAATGGAAAAGATTAAGGTATAGGAGATGCTGATATTCATCTTCCTCGAAGTCAAATTCATCACTGCACATTTTATCCAGCCTTCTCCAAATTCCACCTCCATATAAGCAGTGTTTTGAGAATGTCTATATTCTCAGGCCACAGAAGTTTTGTTATACACTTTCTGTAATGTTTTTATATATCCACTTCCATTCCAGTGATTGCTCCATACTACTAAATCAGCCTCATGCTGAGATGCTATCTTCATCTAGGAGCAAAGGTCTGGCTAGTAAGACTTATAAAATTTTATCCCATTTCCTATCATATTATATCTAATATTCTATTTCAAATATTACTTAAGGGAAAATCATTCAAGAGGAAGCACTTATAACATGGGGTTTACAGAATGTCAGAGCTCAAGGTATTATGCTCACTAATTATCAGTCCACATTAGTGCTCAGCCAAGGAGCTTGCAGACAGATTTAGCTGAGCCAGCAAATGTCTTTAGGTAGGACATGTCTTCTCAGTTTTAAACACCTGTCATGCCCAGTTGCCTATTTCCTCTGTTTAGCAGTTTCTGCTTTCCTTTATCTGGGTATATTGAAAGACATTTGAATTCAGGATCTCTGCTACAGAGCAGTTCTCTCACTGTACACATGCGGAAATTGAAGTCCAACTTGATGTCATGGTTTCTATGATGACTGGTGGAATCCCAGCCTTTGGACTCTGAGCCTTGGACCATACACTGGGTTCCAGAACTCTGACACATTGAGAAATGAGTTAACAAGAGTTGAGCTCAGGAGCTCTTATTCTCATTCCAAGGCACAAATCAGTGCATCCAGGTGTCAGGCAAGCTAGAGTTCAAGGATGGTGGAATAGCTATGGTCAGAATAAGGGAGAGCAGGCCAACAGCGAGAGAAACAAGATTCTCCGCTTCCTCTTCCAAGACTGAACAGCTGCAGAGGGATGGTAAATGTTTCCTTTCTGGACTTAACTCTGGATGAACTAAAGGTGTCAAAAATATAGATGAAAGAAAAAATATGTAGACACTAAAACTGACTCTCTTTGCCCAAGTGAAACAGATGGCTGGAAAAAAGTCAAAGAAACTGGGTCGAAGACAAAATGGGTGGTCCCAGAGGAGGCTGAGATGTTGTCGTATTGATTTGTCTAAGCTTTGGAAAATAACAATTAAACCAAAGTAATGCAGATTGCAAATTCCTGGGGACTGCGATCAGACTGACTGAATGAGGATCCAGAGAAAGAGATTGTCAGTGGAGCCAGTGACTTGAAAGAAAGTAAGAAGAATAAAGAATGGGC
Source organism: Oryx dammah (assembly GCF_014754425.2). NCBI lineage: Eukaryota > Metazoa > Chordata > Mammalia > Artiodactyla > Bovidae > Oryx > Oryx dammah. The sequence goes on from NW_024070203.1 coordinate 30,793,403, forward strand.
CACACGAAATAGGAACAAGAAAGCTAGAATATCTTATATCAGTGATTCCTATTTGATAAAAGATAGAGGACAAAAAAATCCTATCAATGGTCACATACCAAGTAGGAAAGAGAGAAAGCAAGAAATAGAATTACTCAAATTTTACAGGGTCTGTGTTAATTCCATGCATTTGGGGATCTCAATAAGAGGTAGATTGGGAGAGAGGAATAATCTAGAAATGGACAGGAATATAGGTTAACTAGACATTCCCCTCCTACAGGAAAAGAGTGGTGATGCCAAATTACATAAATTTTTGATGGCCATTGATCCAAGAGATGAGAGCTTGTAGATCTTACAGAGATTTCCAAGGAGCAGTAATTCTGGAGGCTGGTGGGTGCTGTAGGTGGACTGAAGGAGAGCTACAGTTTGTATTAAATAGCTGGGAGGAGAAGGAGGATGAGGAGAATAAATTCCAGCCTCCAAGAGAAGGTGCTAGAGAGGGATGACTGGGTAGTTCAGGTATTTAAATTCTACACTCCACAAGAGAACTAGATTTACCAGAAGCAACTGGTACAGATATATAGATACTTGTCCTGACCCTAAACCACAGGGTTTAAAATATAGCTGAAGGCTGCTGGCATCTGTTGAAAACTGACCCATAGACATATTATTTCCTTGGAGTCCAAAAATTTTAAAATATATTAGTTCTTTATCAACATTTGGAATGAGGAGTTTTCATACCAAAAAAAAAAAATCTGAACTTTGATTTTTCTGTGAAAGTTATAAAATCAAGCAACATCGGCAATGTGATTTGTGGGGTCCCAATAAATTCCACCTCTTGTTTTTCTCACTCGAGTGTATGAATAAATTGAAAAATGAGAGAACAAAAGATTAAAGCAGGCAAGGCAACGGTCAAAAGATCTCATTTAGTGCTCACAAACTCTAAGATGAAAGATGTGGGTTAGGTGAGAAGAAACAATAAGCTTCTTGATGCCAAACCCCAGAAAAAGTCAGGCTTATTTACCTAGTCCCAGATAGTACTGGACTAACTGCAGACCTCTCCATAAGGGGACCTGACTTATTAATACTTTGCCACATGGAGGAGCACACTAAAGCCTGCCCCTTCTCACACAGGCAAGTGCCAGAGGAAAAAAGCAAGAAAGAGGTTGAGCTTCAAAGTTCGGCTCCTCCACCAAATTTAACAAATTTGATCAGTTACTTATCTCTAGGTAGCAGTGCATAAGATCAGGGAGAGGGGCCAGAAGGTCCCTCCACTTAGAGGAGGGAGAAACAAGATTTTTTCCTCACCCCCTAAACCCACCTACCTTGCTCATGGGGCCACGGCAGTTCCTGTATCTGTTGTTATTGAGCAAATGTTCTCCAGCTCATTGCAGTCCCAACCATGTACTTCTTACTCATATCATAGCCAGTTTGTTTTATTCATTTGCATTATCTGCCTTGCCCTTCTGGTATTTGTTTGCAACCATCGGTATTGTTGAGAGTTGTCAATGTGGTCATCATACCACACAAATGGTTAGTGAAGCAAAATGGTTCCAACTTCACCTCTAAGAATCAGAGAATAGAATTTAAAGGTTTCTGGTCTTCAATAGAGGCCATCTGATGTGAACAGCTGACTCACTGGAAAAGACCCTGATGCTAGGAAAGATTGAAGGCAGAAGAAGAGGGCAGCAGAGAATGAGATGGTTGGATGGCATCACGAATTCAATGGACATGAATTTGGGCAAGTTCCAGGAGATGGTAAGAGGCAGGGAAGCCTGGTGTGCTGCAGCCCATGGGGTCGCAAAGAGTAGGACATAACTTGGTGCCTGAACAACAACAACGAGACAACTGAAATGGACTGAGTCAAGCAAGGATGCATGTTATGGTTACACTGGAAACCCAAAATCTAGCCACATCAAGACTGCCTTTGCTGAATATGGGGGCTGTAAGTATATTGGGAAAATATGGGGCTTTAAACAAACAGGAGAATGTAGATGAGGGGAAGAATAAAATAAGGCTCAAAGTTGCACAGTCCTCCTTACTTCCTTCTCATGGCCTTCCCCTTACTGCATTCTAATGGCCTCCGTGTTTATCTCATGTATGATTACATTCTTTATGGCCTGGATACAGGGGGCACTGAATACCTTTTTATTAAACACATGAACAACAAACCAAGAATGACGTCTTAAGGAAGAAGGTGTTTAGGAAAAGTGATGAGGAAATACTTTATCAAATAGGAGGTTATTTTTGATCTAGAACAGAGGGAGTAGAGGCAAAAGTCAGAGGACGATGTGTTGAACAAGCTTCAGTTCCCTTGCAAAATCTTCCCTGATTCTCTCACCATATGAAACCACAGCAAACTGATCAAACTGTTGTCTATGACACCACTATTGATTACTGACACTGTACAAATGTTTCTCATACTATATAGCTTATCAAACAGAATAAATGGAATGGGGATTTGCATATTAAAAACAGTCTCACTCCTCTTAAAATTCAAGAGGAAGGAGACAGACAATATACAAATAAACAGATGAGCATATAAAACATAGCAGGTTGTTGTAAAAGCTTTGTATGTATGCTGTCACTCCAATCAGGTCTGATTCTTTGCAACCCCATGGACTGTAGCCTGCCAGGCTCCTCTGTCCATGGAGCTCTCCAGGCAAGAATACTGGAGTGGATTGCCATTTCCTACTCCAGGGATCTTCCTGAACAAGGGATCGAAACCGTGTCTCTTACATCTGCACTGATGGTGGATTTTTACCTCTGTGCCACTGGGGACAACTATGAATGCTTTGAAACAAGCTAAAAGAAGAAGTGAAACAGAGAAATTATATCCTATGACCCCTCTGGATACCCTACTGAAAACAGATGCTAGGGCCAAAAGATTGGAAGCTGATAGACCACTTAGGAAACTACTACAAAAGATAGTGATGGTTTAGACCATCTTGATAGTAATGGACATTGTGAGAAGGGGTTGCCTTTTTAAAAAATATATTTTGATGGAAGGACAACAGTATCTACTAATGGTTTGGATGTGGGTTATAAGAAAAAGAATGTGGTCAAGGATCCCAAGCTAGTTAGCTTGGGCAGATGATTGAATGGAGTGCCAAAATACTGAGCAGCGGAAAAACGTGGCTGGAACAGGTTTAGGTAAGAGGAAACACCTTTTGGTAATTAACTGTTTTCTTATCTAGCTTCCTGCACTATTTAGTGGACTCCTCCATGACAGGATTTTTGTCTCCTTGCCATGTTCACAATATCTTGTACCACATTTGACACACAAAAAAAGATCATTTATTTTCTTAATGTTTGATGAATAAATGAGCTACTTGGAAACATATAATATTTTTATTTCTTAAATTCAATACTATAAGCTTCACAGGAGGCATGGTCTTATTTTGTTACCACTGAATCCCCAGGACCTAATAGTTTCTGTGCTGCTCTTCCTACTGATACTTCTGCTCTCTGTATCTGGTTCTGGTTAGTCTGAAGGAAATACAAAAGTAAATTAATATACATTTTTGGCATGTTCTTAATCACTTAATTGATGAAAAAGTTGCTTTAGAAAATGAAATTCATATTCCTTATTACCAACTGATGGTCATTAATACTGGCAAATCTAACGGTTTCAAATATCAAACTCTCTCCCTGAACTTTTGCTCATTGCATGTCCTTTTCTCATTTTACTAGAATTTCCTTTAGAAAGTCACTAGAATGTCAGGGAATACTTCCAAGCACTCAGACATGTTCTTATGGTTTAAAGGGACAGATATCTGGCTCTGTATTTAAATCTTATTAAGATGCTAAACAAATTATTGAACTGATTCTAATTTTCTGTAGTTTAAAAATCACTTTTAAACATCCATCTTTGTCCTGGACAGTGGCCAAAGCTAGCAAATGCATCTCAGCTGGGGAACAAGCTGCCACTTCTTCCTTTAGATCTTCTTTCAACACTGGAGATGGGCTCACACATGGTGAAGAGCTACAAGTCAGACTTGTCCTTGAATCTTCCTTTTGTTGTAGGGCAGATTTTCTAAATTGCCTTTTTCAGAACACCACACTCTATGAAAATAAATTTTGGAAACTGTAGTTACTCCCTCTGAGAGATTAATAATGAATCTAAATACCCTGTGGTTAAAAGAAATCAACTTTAAATCTATTGCTTCTCAAACCCACATGACTGCAGAATGTTTTTTATAAAGAAGCATCATTAATAAGTTATAAGAAATAGTGGGCTACAAAGTTCAGTTTGTGAACGCTCATCTTAAAAGGTATGTATTAACATATAAGTGGTGGAGATTCCAGTGCCTATTCTGGAGTTATTTTTTTTTCCCCCAGGAGAGAGTTACTTGAAGGGAAGAATCCAGAAAACTATAGCTGTTGATAACACTCCTTTCTCATCAGCTCAAGTTTTCTGGACTTTTCCCTTTAAGTAACTCTCCCCTGGAATAAACAAACAAACACAAAAAACTTCAGGATAGGCACTGGAATCTCCACCACTTATAGAATGGGATAATAGGGGAAAATTGTTGGTCTGAAAGATGTTTCAAGATTTTGTCTTAGCTCTGTCACTTGTACTTATGTGATTTTAGAGGCTAGGTCTTTTATGTTACTTGATCCTCAGTTTTCACACTTTAAAAACCAAGAATGATAAGCTGTATCCTACTCATCACTCATGACAGCTATGAGAATTAAGTGTATACTAGAGACATTTATAAAGTACTACAGATTGTACAAATAAAAGGATAACTGTAAAATTTCCAGAAGGGTTTTCTCCTTATCAATATTGTTCAAGAAAGATACAATGTGAGCCACAAATATATTTTTAATTTTCAAGTAACTACATTTTAAAAGCAAAAAAAAGAAAGATGAACTTAATTCTAACAATATGTTTTATTTGACTCAACATTTCTAAAATATTAATATAAACTAAGCAATATAATTAATTTTAAAATAATCAAATACATTACTAAATTTTGGACCCAGTCTTTGAAATCCAGTATGTGTTTTATACTTCTCACCTCATCTCAGACTAGCCACATTTCAAGTGCTCACTAGCACATCTTGCCAGTATGGCTATTAGCACAGTTCTATACAAAATTTTGTCTGTAGAAAGCTAGTGCCTTTGTTCTAGTAGATTCCAGAGTAGTAATTTTTCCATTATTGTAATCCATTCTGGAGGCTTTATAGGGAAATCCTTCTCACATCTCATCACTTCAACCCTGACTCTTCTGCTTCCCTCTTCCACACTTAAGGAGTCATGATTACATAGGATCCACCAGATAGTCCAGGATTCTCTATTTCAAGGTCAGTTGATTAGTAACCTTAATTTCACTACCTCAATTCACCTTTATTACGTAATGTAAGATATTTACAGCTGCCAGAGATTAGAACATGGGTGTTTGGGGGAGGCCATTGTTCGGTCTACCACACTCTCTTTAAGAAATATTATGCAAATTTTTTTCCTGGCTCTGGCAACCCACTCCAGTATTCTTGCCTAGAGAATCCCAGGGATGGGGGAGCCTGGGGAGCTGCCGTCTATGAGGTCACACAGAGTCGGACACGACTGAAGCGACTTAGCAGCAGCAGCAGCAGCAGCAGTTGAAATCTCAGGCAGGTCACATGGATGTTTCCAGTTCATAGTTTAAGAAAAAATATTCCCAGTGAATATTTCAACATTTTAAACTGATACTCAATCTTAACTTCTCCTACCTCTCTGATTAGTTCTAGCACAGGCCTGGAAATCTGGTGTGGGTAAGGAGGTAGAGTGAGTGAGTGAATGTAAGTCGCTCAGTCGTGTCTGACTCTTTGCGACCCCATGGACCATACAGCTCATGGAATTCTCCAGGCCAGAATACTGGAGTGGGTAGCCTTTCCTTTCTCCAGGGGATCTTCCCAACCCAGGGATCGAACCCAGGTCTCCCATATTGCAGGCAGATTCTTTACCAGCTGAGCCACAGGGAAGCCCAAGGAGGCAGATATATGGTTAATTTCTACGTACTTCTTGACTACCTCTTCCCCATGTCAGTAGCTGCTGTTTCCCACCTAGCCAGGATCCTGGAGTGACACTGCTTTATAGGCTCGAACCTCTGGCATTGGTGCCCTTTAAAGCCAGATGCAATTATTGGCTTTGTTTCATTAGGTGAACTCCTTAAGATCCTTCACCAGGAACCTGCACCTGCAGTCCGGCTGATATGGTCAGTGCTTCCCCTCAGTTGGAAGCTACAACTCCCCTCACAGTGCTGGGGTTCCAGCATCCCTGCCCGCTACTGGAGTCACCAGGCAGTAGAACTGCACAGCTGACCCCAGGCTCTCTCCCCTCCATGGTGGAAATATAACTTGCTTCCCATGCTGCCCTTCAGTTCAGTTCAGTTCAGTCGCTCAATGTCCGACTCTTTGTGACCCTGTGAACTGCAGCACGCCAGGCCTCCCTGTCCATTGCCAACTCCCGGAGTTTACTCAAACTCATGTCCATTGAATCAATGATGCCATCCAGCCATCTCATCCTCTGTCGTCCCCTTCTCCTCTCACCTTCAATCTTTCCCAGCATTAGGGTCTTTTCAAATGAGTCAGCTCTTCACATCAGGTGGGCAAAGTATTGTAGTTTCAGCTTCAGCATCAGTCCTACCAATGAATATTCAGGACTGATTTCCTTTAGGATGAACTGGTTGGATCTCCTTGCAGTCCAAGGGACTCTCAAGAGTCTTCTCCAACACCACAGTTCAAACGCATCAATTCTTTGGCACTCAGGTTTCTTTATAGTCCAACTCTCACATCTATACATGACTACTTTGTTGGCAAAGTAATGCTACTCTTAGGACAATCTAGTTATAATTTAGGACAGTTAGACTATCTAAGCCTGAATATCATAACTCAAGTTCATCAAACTCCAAGAAGTTGTATGAATCACTCCAAGTGATTTCTGTAAATTTTCTTGCATTGGCTTAAGTCAAGAAAGAAGAACCCTCCCCCTCTGAGAGACATGAAGCAACAAAAAATAAAGCACAGAAGTAACAATTTTTAAAATAGTCCCCTTTGCTTTCTTCTTCATAGTAAATCTGAAGTTGGATAGTGGGTAAGACTCTTTCTGCAATCCCTTACTATGCCACAAACAGGCAGGCAAGCACTGGCAGTGGCTTCTTTAGGGATGACTCTTGGTACCTACTGAATTGCTCTTGACCTTGGTGGTCTCAGTGGAAATTGAGATATATCTATATCCCATAGTAAAATTCTTATATTTATGCAAGTATAACACGTCTTTTAAACAAATTGCTTGGACATGGACACTTCTAGTGTAGAGAGCCCTATCCCAAGGGTCTTTTTTGAGCCTATTGAAATATAAAAGCCTTGCCCTTTATAGCCAAGGAAGGAAGAAGAATATGAGTATGGGGCCATGGACCACTGAGAGAAGAGTAGGAGAGCTTAGGATAATCTCTACAGAGACATATGGATTAGCTTCTGTCCCATTCCTAAGCCCTTGTTCTACTATCTTGCCTCCCTACCATTTGGAAGGGTGTCGACCAAGAAATAGAGGAGATATTTTGTTGGAGACCCTGCGCAAATAATGTTCATCTGGGCCAACCTGACAGGTTGGTACAGAGTGGAAATCTCTGCTTAAAACTCATCTCTGCTTAAAACCTAGGACCACTCTGGCATTCCGAGATCTGGTGGCCTCATAAATAGGAGATAGCACTTCAGACATGGGCACATTTATCCCCATGCAAGCAGTAAAATAGCAACAATGACACAAGCAGCCCTCATCAAATCAGAATAAAAAAGGAAGATTAAGTAGACCCTGCTGCTGACTACATGCTAAGCAATAAGTAAATGCCTACATACAAAAGTAGGAAGCTCAGCGATACAAAAGGAATTAAGATAAGAAACTTCGGGTTATTGATGTCGATATGACTTTATGTCCCCAAACTGGAAAGGGTAGGGGCATTTGGGATACATAGGATATTACAATTTATAATGGACTTATTATGCAATTTGAGGTAACTAAAAAACAGGCAGATTTTAGGCCATTTGGATAAAAGACAAACTAGGAAACTATCACCCCCTAGGCAAGAAACTGTACCAAGCCTTTAATATACTGACAGTGCAGAACTTGTTTCTCTTGCCCAACTGAGAGCTTATCCTGAGGATTACCATTTATATGACTCTAATCTTCAGATAGAAAAAAAATGATTCAAATATTTTAAAAATAAGCACCACTTATAACGCAGAAAAACATTTCTAGATGCAGGGCTGTGCTTTTCAGTTTTGTTCTGATATGCAATACAGCACAGCAGAGATCTGTTCTGAATCACTGAGGGTAGGGATCACTAGAGCCAGATATGCATATATCACCCGCATCTTATTTTCATCTCCCCTTTGATAATATTTAGATCATCTGTCTTCCATCCAGAACTTAAGGGCTTGGAAGAGAACTGAGGAAGAAAATGGAGTTTACAAAGTCTCTGTGGTGTTTGAGGAATACAAAGAAAGAACATGACAAAATGAAAGGGGAAAGGCATTTTTAGGCTTAAATAAAGATTTTGAGTAGATTACTTTTTCCTTAATGATGATTAAATAGTCCTAAAACTCTAAATATTCACCTGTCATTTCTTTTGAAATGCACGTCTCTCTGGATTTCTGTGCTGCTGCACTCCCCTCCCCACTTCCTTCTCTTTGCTTCCTCGGTGCTGTTCCTTGATACCTTCAATTTTCTGCCCTCTTATTAGTTGTAAAGTTTGTGAAAGTGTTAGTGGCTCAGTCGTATTTGACTCTTTGCGATCCCATGGATGGTAGCCTGCCAGGCTCCTCTGTCCATGGGGATTCTCCAGGCAAGAATACTAGAGTGGGTTGCCATTCCCTTCTCCAGGCGATCTTCCTGACCCAGGGTTCGAACCCAGGTCTCCCACATTTGAACAGTGAAAGCACTCTTCAAATTTCAAGCTCTGTTATATTAAGATATTTTAATATCTTTTATTCTCCCTTCCTAAGCAAGATTTCTAGGCAGTGTTTCACACCAATAGTTCCAATCACTGGATGAGCCATAAAAATGTGTTCCATCATGTCCCTTCATGTCCTCTCTTTATCCATCTTGGTTTCATCATCTAACACAAATTGTTGTTGTTGTTTAGTTGCTAAGTCTGACTCTTTTGCAACCCCATGGACTGCAGCCTGCCTGGCTCCTCTGTCTGTAGGATTTCCTAGGCAAGAATACTAGAGTGTGTTGCCATTTCCTTCTCCAGGGGATCTCCCCAACTCAGGGCTGGAACCTGCGTCTCCTTCACTGGCAGATGGATTCTTTACCACTGAGCCACCAGGGAAGCCCATTTCACAAATTAACTTCAGCTATCTCCTTCTCTTTAACCCCTGCATCCAATTAGCCAAACAGTGCCATTGTTTTAATCCCCACCTTGTTTCCTGTGGCTATTTCCTCTTTTCCATCTCTGCTGTCTCATTTATAGTACCCCACCTTCTGCAATAACTGCCTGTATTCCCTTTTTCTCAATACCCTCCCTTTGTTTGTCCTCCTGCTCTAGTCATCTTACTCATCTTTCAAACAACGAATGCAGTCATAAGACCTGCTGATGCCACCTTTGCTGGTGTTCCATCTTCTCAAATAAAAAAGCCCAAGTACTTGATAAATCTCCATCCTTCACAGTTGAAGCCAAAATTGCTTTATTAGTACTTCTCAGTATACTGTTGCTGCTTTGTTAATCTTGTACAATTCTGCAGCTCCTATGTCTGCTTTATTCCTCTGTTTACCCATCAGCCTCTGAACAAAATATATAAAGAATACATAAATAATAGGTTAAATTCTTCTGAGCTCAGGTCATTCGCTTTATGTGAAATATGTTATTGGTACACACACACTGAATAATGACGAGAGCAACAACAACTACATTTATTGAGCACTTACTATTAGCGGGTGCTGTTCAAAGAGCTTGTTGGTTATTAAGTCACTTACCTCTCAAGCCTCTGAAGTAAGTAGCATGATTTCCATTTTATAGATGAGAACACCAAAGCATAAAGTGTTTAAGTAACTTAGCCAAAGTTACAGTGCTGATGAACTTTTACTGAATTCTGATATCAGCAAGGTGTGTCATTTCTTTTGATTATTAAAGCTATGTCATGAGGTAGGAATTATCACATAAATGTCATAAGAAATTGAGCTTTACTGAAATCTGCCTCTAAATTGTCAATTTCTTTCACTTTCTTTCAAAATTTTTGACTATTTCTATAATAAAATGCTTATCATATGACGGTAAAACGTAAGCTTTACTGTTAAACTGAAATTTGAGGATCTCCCACTTAATGCAGTAATGTTTTCTCCATGATATGTTCTGGCCAAAGGATGATGCTAATGGGCTTGGGTTGCACAAGAACCACTAAGGGTTTGTAAGAACCACTAAGCTATGAATATTCTGTGACATACAACTAGCATAAGTTCTGATAGCATTACTGACTGAGATAAATGATATTTAAAATCCAGTCTACAGTTCAGTCGCTCAGTCATGTCCAACTCTTTACATCCCCAAGGACTGCAGCACACCAGGCTTCCCTGTCCATCACCAACTCCCAGAGTTTACTCAAACTCATGTCCATTGACTCAGTGATGCCATCCAACCATCTCATCCTCTGTCATCCCCTTCTCCTGACTTCAGTCTTTCTCAGCATCAGGGTGCTTTCAAATGACTCAGATCTTCACATGAGGTGGCCAAAGTATTGGAGTTTCAACTTCAGCATGAGCCCTTCCAATGAATATTCAGGACTAATTTACTATAGGATGGACTGGTTGGATCTCCTTGCAGTCCAAGGGACTCTCAAGAGTCTTCTCCAACACCACAGTTCAAAAGCATCAATTCTTTGGCACTCGGCTTTCTTCACATTCCAACTCTCACATCCATACATGACTATGGAAAAACCAGAGCCTTGACTAGATGGACCTTTGTTGACAAAGCAATGCCTCTGCTTTTTAGTATGCTGTCTAGGTTGGTCATAACTTTTCTTTCAAGGAGCAAGTGTCTTTTAATTTCATGACTGCAGTCACCATCTGCAGTGATTTTGGAGCTCCAAAAATAGTCTCTCACTGTTTCCATTATTTCCCCATCTATTTCCCATGAAGTGATGGGACCAGATGCCATGATTTTAGTTTTCTCAATGGTGAGTTTTAAGCCAACTTTTTCACTCTTCTTTCACCTTCATCGAGAGGTTCTTTAGTTTTTCACTTTGTGCCATTTAAGGGTGGTGTCATCTGCATATCTGATGTGACTGATATTTCTCCCAGCAACCTTGATTCCAGCTTGTGCTTCACCCAGCCTGGCATTTTACATGATGTACTTTGCATATAAGTTAAAAAAAACAGAGTGACATTGTACAACCTTGACGTACTTACTCCTTTCTTAATTTTGAAAGAGTCTGTTGTTCCATGTCCAGTTCTAACTGTTGCTTTTTGACCTGCATATAGAGTTCTCTGGAGGCAGGTAAGGTGGTCTGGTATTCCAATTTCTTTAAGAAGTTTCCATGGTTTGTTGTGATCCACACAGTCAAAGGCATTGGTGTAGTCAATAAACAGAAGTAGATGTTTTTCTGGAACTCTCTTGCTTTTTTGATGATCCAACAGATGTTGGCAATTTAATCTCTGCTTCCTCTCCCTTTTCTAAATCCAGCTTGAACATTTGGAAGTTCACAGTTCACATACTCTTGAAGCCTGGCTTGGAGAATTTTGAGCATTACTTTGCTAGCGTGTGAGATGAGTGCAATTGTGCAGTAGTTTGAGCATTCTTTGACATTGCCTTTCTTTCAGATTGAAATGTAAACTTACCTTTTCCAGTCCTGTGGCCACTGCTGAGTTTTCCAACTTTGCTGGCATACTGAGTGCAGCACTTTCACAGCATCATCTTTTAGGATTTGAAATAGCTGGGATTCCATCACCTCCACTAGTTTTGTTCATAGTGATGCTTCCTAAGGCCCACTTGACTTCACATTCCAGGATGTCTGGCTCTAAGTGAGTGACCACACCATCGTGATTATCTGGGTCATGAAGATCTTTTTTTGTACAGTTCTTCTGTGTATTCTTTCCACCTCTTCTTAATATCTTCTCCTTCTGTTAGGTCCATACCATTTCTGTTCTTTATTATGCCTATCTTTGCAGGAAATGTTCCATTGGTATCTCTGATTTTCTTGAAGAGATCTCTAGTCTTTCCCATTCTATGGTTTTCCTCTCTTTGTTTTCCTTCTTTCTCTTTGAGGAAGGCATTCTTATCTCTCCTTGCTATTCTTTGGAACTCTGCATTCAGACGGGTATACCTTTCCTTTTCTAATTTGCCTTTAGCTTCTCTTCTTTTCTCAGCTATTTGTAAGGCCTCCTCAGACAACCATTTTGCCTTTTTGCATTTCTTTTTCTTGGGGATGGTCTTTATCACTGCCTCCTGTACAATGTAATGAATTGTGTCCACAGTTCTTCAGGCACTCTTATCAGATCTAATGCCTTGAATCTGTTTGTCACTTTCACTGTATAATCATAAGAGATTTGATTTAGGTCATACGTGAATGGTCTAGTGGTTTTCCCTGCTTTCTTCAATTTAAGTCTAAATTTGGCAATAAGGAATTCATGATCTGAGCCACAGTCAGCTCTCAGTCTGATTGTTGCTAACTGTATAGGGCTTCTCCATTTTTGTCTCCAAAGAATATAATCAATGTGATTTCATATTAACCATCAGGTGATGTCCATGCATAGAGTCGTGTCTTGTGTTGTTGGAAAAGGGTGTGTGTATGACCAGTGTGTTCTCTTGGCAAAACTCTGTTAGCTTTTGACCTGTTTTGTTTTTTATTCCAAGGCCAAATTTGCCTGTTATTCCAGGTATCTCTTGACTTCCTACTTTTGCATTCCAGTCCCCTATAATGAAAAGGATATCCTTTGGGGGAGTTAGTTCTAGAAGGTCTTGTAGGTCTTCATAGAACCGTTCAACCTCAGCTTCTTCAGCATTACTGGTAGAGACATAGACTTGGATTCCTCTAATACTGAATGGTTTGCCTTGGAAATGATCATTCTATCGTTCTTGGAGGAGGTCGCCAGTAACCTCACCACAGAGCCACCAGAACTTACACAGGACTGGGAAACAGTCTTTTAGAGGGCACAAACAAACATTTTGCACACTGGGACCCACGACCAAGGAGCAGTGACCCCAAAAGAGAATCACCCAGACTTGCCAGTGAGTGTCCGGGAGTCTCTGGCGAGGCATGGGTCGGCGGTGGCCTGCTGCAGGGTCAGGGGGACTGAGTGCAGCAGTGCCTGCATGGGACCTTTTAAAGGAGGTCACCATTATCTTCATTACCTCCTCCATAGTTTGGCCTCAGGTCAAACAATAGGGAGGGAACATAGTCCCACCCACCAACAGAAAACTGGATTAAAGATTTACTGAGTGTGGCCCTGCTCATCAGAATAAGACCCAGTTTCCCCCTCAGTCCATCTCTTCCATCAGGAAGTTTCCATAAGCTTCTTATCCTTCTCCATCAGAGGGCAGAGAGACTGAAAAACCACAGTCACAGGAAACTAATCAAATTGATCACATGGTCCACAGCCTTGTCTAACTCACAGTGACAAGACACTGTGAGCCATGCCTTGTAGGGCCACCCAAGATGGATGGGTCATGGTGGAGACTTCTGACAAAGTGTGGTCCACTGGAGAAAGGAATGGCAAACCACTTCAGTATTCTTGCCTGGAGAACCCCATGAAGAGACTACATGGACAGTTTCTAATCTTAGGTAGTGTTTCCAGATATGCTTTGGAAATCAATACCTTAGATGTTACAGCTACGGATTTCATAGTTTAGATTTTCCTATTGTTAAAATTTTCATCTGAGTAAAACAGCATATTTATGTATGAATAAGGACATTTTGACCATCATGCTAATGAGGGGCATTTTTCCCCCTGGTTGTGCAGGAGGTTGCTCTTGCCTCTTCTTCCTCTTTCTTTTAATAGTAATTTGGAAAGAGTTAATTTTCTTCTTAAAAATTATTCTCCAAATTTTCTACAGTGATGTGTATTATATAAATCTGACAAAATTGTTTAATAAAAACATAACTTCTTTCTCATACCCTTTGACACTGGGTTGTTAAATTAAAAAAAAAAAACAGTTCTGTTGGATTAGTTTTATTGCAGTGAATTTATTTTAGCATAAAGAAATTAATGTGTTCTCTTCATGTAAATCTTCCCATCTTGCCCTTTCTAATGCATCAGCAGAAGAAATCAAACCACTCAGACACTGCAAAACCATGCTTTTTTCCCCAAGCTGGCTGCTTTTCTGGGTAACTAGAGATGACATTTTGCAGCTTAGTGTCAAAGATTGAAACAAAAAACTTGAACTCACATTCAGATGTTGCGCTATGTAAAATTGAAAAGCTACAAATTCAGCAACAATGTCCTGCCTTTTGGTCAGCAGCCAGAAATGAAATAACATATTTAGCCAAAAGAAAAAAAAAAGTCAATTATGAAAGTAGTCTGGGAGATTGTAGATCCCTTGAAAGTTTTGTGTCTTTCTAACATTATTGTTTGAGAACAATGCTATAGAGGGCCAATGGGCTGTGTGCACTTCAGTAACACTCATAGTAATTGCTGGCAGATGTATCATATGATTTCTAGTCAAAATTTCAAAGCAGAGACATTTAGCTCTGTCCTGTGGATAATGAGGAACTTGTGCAGTAACCCAACCTCTAGTTACTTGCTTATATGGTGAAGGGTGAAAAGTCCCATCAAACCACAACACATACTGCAACTAACTCTATACGAAGACTTGTCTTCAGAAATCCTATTTCTGGTAAATGGCAACTCTGTTCTCCAGTCATTCATGCTCAGATCTTCAATCACCTTTGAACTCTTCTACTTCTCCATACACATTTACCATAATAAGTCTTATTTAGTCTTCTTTTGTTGATCTTCCCTCTCGCTGCTTCAGACTTGGGACTTCTTTATAGTTTTCAACAGATTTTTTTTTTTTTGCATTTTTTAAAAAGAAGTTTGGATTAGAGATCCTAAAGTCTTCTATACATTCAGTCTATTTACATAACTGACTGTGTTTTCATATAATCAAATCACATACATAAACTTTTTTTCTATCTTAATGAGAGGTTTTTGTATAAAATGATATCTAATATAAAATTGTATTTAAGCATTACCATATATGGATATACAATGTTTTTAACTTTTTAAATTTTTAATGGTTGCATGATACCCATGAGGTCAATATATCCTTTCTTATTTAATCACCTTTTTATTATTGGATAATTACACTGTTTTCAATTTTTTGATAGTAAAAATGATAGACCATCATTCTTTAGGTCTCTTTTCAACACTACATCAAAGGACAAGATATATGACATTGCATGTCAGACTTTTTGCATAAACATTCAAGCAACATGAGAGGACATGAGCTAAAAATTAATAAACTGAAATATTTTTAAATTGCATATATTTTTTGTAAATTGTTCATAAAAGCTTTTTTATAAATTTAACCATTGAGGTCATATTTTTTATTCTAATCAATTTGCATGCTGTTTTATGTAATGTAGAATCAAAACCTTTATCATTTTGTATAAATTTTATATGGTATTAGTCTTTTTCATTCTTTCCAACTTTAAAAGTTTTATGACTGAATCAATTGGTTTTTTAAAAATTTTACTTCATCACTTAAAATGTTGCACTGCTAGGATTTGATAATTACTCCAATTTATTTTTGTTAGTCATTCCATGATTTCATTTTACTTTTTACTTAACTCTTTAATCCATTTGCAGCTTTCCTAGAGTATGTTCTAGAAAGCTGAGTGCTGAAGAATTGATGCTTTTGAACAGTGGTGTTGGAGAAGACTCTTGAGAGTCCCTTAGACTGCAAGGAGATCCAACCAGTCCATTCTGAAGGAGATCAGCCCTGGGTGTTCATTGGAAAGACTGATGTTGAAGCTGAAACTTCAATACTTGGGCCACTGCCAGGAGCCAGCGTGAGGAACTCCACCCATGGCATAGGTCATGAGGAAGGAGGCTTCGGCATACACAAAGGCGGGATCAAGCCTCAGGAAACCCCCGTTCCCGAGCATCTACCCCCAAAACCAGAGTCTGCCTACTTTACTGTTTTATGCTCTCACCTACACCTCTGACTTTATGGGGGGCTCTCCCCCATCACCTCTCTCAGAGAAGGAGTTAACCTACAGCTCCAGTTAATAAAAATTCCTGGGCGTGACAAGAGTGTTTCAACTTACAAACTCCTCTGAAGGTTATCTAGCCTGTCTGTACAGGTTCGTCCGGCCACATGTGATTGTTTACAGCCTCCCACCCATGAGAGGCACAAGATGTTTTAGACTTACTAAAAGCAGATTCTTTTAGGAAGTTAGAAATTATTAGTATAATGGGTTGATTAGGAATTATATTGGGGAAGGGTTTTTTCATTTATTGGGCCAAAGTTTGCTGCTAGATCCCCTGCCCTTATACATGTTAATAAATAACTAGCATATAGGAAAAATAAGTATTAACCTTTAGATTAATCATGTTAACCTTAGGCTAAGTAAATTCCTTTCTTAATTGTAACCCACCACACCCTCACCCTATAAGAATGCAATTTTATCTGGTACTTTCGGAGGGTGGTGACTGGTTTAAGAAAAATCACCACTGGAAAATAAGTTTTTTGGTTGACTGACTGTTATCAGAAAGAAATGATCATAAAATGTCAGCAGGCCTCATGGTCAGAAGATGATGTAAAACCCCTAAGACCTTTATGTATACTTTTATATGAAGCACCTGATTTTGATAAAGGTCAGGACTGCTGACCCCTGTGTGACTTTAAAATTTCCATTTGTCTCTATGTGTAACAAAAGGTATATAAGCAAACCTAAAAATAAAGAAATCGGATCAGTTTCTGAAAAGACTGATTCCCCTGTGTCGTTCTTTCTTGTTCTCCGTTTTTCTGGCTGAATTCCCATCTGGAGCGTGGGTGCTCACCAAGCCTGCTAACTTTGCCCTGGCCTTTTAAGTTCCACGCGAGAGGGAGCCCAAGGCAGGGCACCCTCCAATATTCAAGTGGGCGCCGGTAGCTTATGTAGGTGGTGCAAGCTTCTTGTCTCGAAGCTTTATTGGTATACCACGTAAACCAAGTTATTCAGCCTCTTTTTCTCCACTAATTTTCCTACTGTGCTATTTCTTTCTAATCTCCCTCTATATCTTTAATTAAGCAATTAATTCCTAGGACACTGACTCTGTCCCCACTTTGAATTACCCTGGATCCACCAGGGCTGGACCCCGGCAGGCCACCTGATGTGAAGAACTGATTCATTGGAAAAGACCCTGATGCTGAGAAAGATTGACAGCAGGCAGAGAAGGGGACGACAGAGAATGAGATGGTTGGATGGCATCACTGACTCAATGGACATGAGTTTGGGTGGACTCTGGGAGTTGGTGATGGACAAGGATGCTAGCATGCTGCAGTCCATGGGATCGCAAAGAGTCAGACACGACTGAGCGACTAAACTAAACTGAACTGGAGTATGTTCTATGGTCATATTTTAGAGATTCACATGTGGAATTTTTTTCCCAAACAAATATGGGCAGAACCAGAGATCTACATTCAGTAGCTCTGAGATGAAAATATATTAAAATTATATAATTATAATTAATGTATTATTGTTTATGATTATAATATGTTAAATATATTAATAATAAATACAATTATTCTTTATTATAATACATTACCCAATTTAGAAAAGTTGCAAGTTTCAGAACAGTAAATATACAACAGAGTATAAAATAAGGTTTGGCTCATTTCCGCCCCCCTCCATATTTGTGGTTTGTAATTTCTTACCTCATTAATATATCAGGTAACTCCTCTATTCCCTGTGCTTTTTGGTTACTATTCTTTTGGAGACAATATTTCCCATGTAAAAGTGTCACAATTCTTGCTGTCTCTGCCTGGAGTATGTCAACTTACTGTTCCATTCATCTCCCACCTACGTTACCCCCAAAGTTCCTAAATGCATAGATCTTGAATGTGTAAGGGTCACCTATGTTTTGCAGAGGTATGTAATATTGCAACAACTAACCATTGAAATGTTAGCAAGCAGTATCTCCAACCATAGAAAGAACAAGGATGAAATGCAGGAAGCATCTAACCAGAAAACCTTGGTGCTGAAACACAGTGCTAGTTTGTTTTTTTATTCCTTTACCAAGGAGATTAGTGGTTAAAAAAAAAGAAAGTGATTAAGGGAGAAAATAGTAGATGAGTTTAGAGCAGTGGCCAGATTTCATACTATATGAGCTTTTGGTAAGGGTTTGGAAGTTTACTTGAATGAAATGGGAAACCATTGTCACCATATCATATGTCAAGCACTGTTGAACCATGAAGATGTAACATTACATTTTTAAGGAGCTGACAATCCAATACTGAAGATAGGCAGACAGTCAAAATATTATTATATGTGATGAAGTACCATGCAAAGGCTATTTCCAGGGAGCAATACAGAAGGCCACCTACCCTGTCAGAGCAAGATTTATCCAAACTGAGGAAAAAGCAAAGGAAAAATGAGGAATCAATCTCATCTTTCTTCTTTCCTCAGAGTTTTAATTGCTAATGGGCCCCAACAATTGGACTTCAGTTCAGTTCAGTTGCTCAGTCGTGTCCGACTCTTTGCGACCCCATGAATCACAGCACGCCAGGCCTCCCTGTACATCACCATCTCCTGGAGTTCACTCAGACTCACGTCCATCGAGTCAGTGATGCCATCCAGCCATCTCATCCTCTGTCGTCCCCTTTTCATCCTGCCCCCAATCCCTCCCAGCATCAGAGTCTTTTCCAATGAGTCAACTCTTCACATGAGGTGGCCAAAGTCCTGGAGTTTCAGCTTTCACATCATTCCTTCCAAAGAAATCCCAGGGCTGATCTCCTTTAGAATGGACTGGTTGAATCTCCTTGCAGTCCAAAGGACTCTCAAGAGTCTTCCCCAACACCACAGTTCAAAAGCATTAATTCTTTGGTGCTCAGCTTTCTTCACAGTCCAACTCTCACATCCATACATGAACAATGGGACTAGGGCCCTTCTAATTCTAGTGTCAGTCTTAGAAGGATATCCAAAGCTTATTTCATAGAGACCTAGGAAGACTTAGAATATATTGCTGCTACATTGCTAGCAACCTGGTTCTTCATGGGTTCTCCAAATTACATCACTCCTATTTCCTGACCTCTGCCCTCTTGGAAAACATCTATATTGGATGTTTTCTACAGTTTTTCTGATTAGCACTTCTCTTTCCTACAAACTCTTTATCTCTCCTCTTATTCACTGGGGCTATCAGTCAATGTTCAGAGAAACAGAAATAACTATGAGCATTTTAGGCAGAGAGAGAGATTAATAATATAGGGATTTATTTACAAAATATTAGAAAATCTAAGAAACACAAGAGGAAAGTTCATGTTGCCCAGACACCTGTAACCAGAGGGAGTTCTGCCCACAGACATAGAAGCCAGCATTCTCTGAGACACAGGAAGAGGTTCCATTTCCACTGCTGCTCAGGAGACCATGAGTCCCCCCACTTCCTACTGCTGTGACCAGTGCTAGAAATGGTATCTACCTTCCTCGGGGCTTCTAATCCATGTGAGTGTTTGCCACTAAGCTAATAGAAATATAGCTGTCAAATAATGTGATATTCATCCTTATTTGCCAAGGACTTTTCCAGGTTTTAGCAGTGAAAGTCTCATGTCCCTGGAAACATTCAGTTCCAGGCAAACTGGGACTGTTGATACCCAATTGACAAGACAATTTGGGAAATGTAGTTTTCAGGCTTCCAGCCTGTACAGCACTAAAGAAAGTATAGGAAAGTTGCTGAGACAGTACTAGGAGACAGTTGTCTGAAAGAGTTCCTTTAAAGAAAATTACAGATGACTCAGAACCAAAATCTCATTTCTACTTAGATGGGAACATAACTCACTATATGGAACTCCTGTGCTATGCTGCAATAAATACACTGATAGAAAAGACTTGTTGATTCCAATCGAGCTACTATGATGATGAAACTCTGACCAGCAATAAGCCAGACTTTGAGTATGGGAGTTTTGTCAGATTAAGTTAGATTATTATTATATAATATCCATGGCACATTGCCTACATTGAACAGCTATGCAACAAAGTCAACTAGCACCACTAACAACAGACTCTGAGACCAGTTGTCTTTTTCTGATGAGTAAAAACAAGCTGTACAAAAATAATTAAAATGAGGCCAAGTGGAAAGAGAACAATAAAAATTCATTCACTGCTTGACTTCTCCAGTTTCAAAGGATAGACAGACAATATGTTTTGTGACCAGTTCCATTCATCCTCCCAGAATGTAAATCTAAGCATTTCTAGCCCTCTCAGAGAGGAAGGCAAACACATCTTCCTGGTATAATTGTGGCTATGCACTTGGCTTCTTCTAAGCTTCTGCACAACAAAGGAAACTATAAGCAAGGTGAAAAGGCGGCCTTCAGAATGGGAGAAAATAATAGCAAATGAAGCAACTGACAAACAACTAATCTCAAAAATATACAAGCAACTCCTGAAGCTCAATTCCAGAAAAATGAACAACCCAATCAAAAAATGGACCAAAGAACTAAATAGACATTTCTCCAAAGAAGACATACAGATGGCTAATAATCACATGAAAAGATGCTCAACATCACTCATTATCAGAGAAATGCAAATCAAAACCACAATGAGGTGCCATTTCATGCCAGTCAGAATGGCTGAGTTCTAAAAGTCTACAAGCAATAAATGCTGGAGAGGGTGTGGAGAAAAGGGAACCCTCTTACAATGTTGGTGGGAATGCAAACTAGTACAGCCACTATGGAGAAGAGTGTGGAGATTCCTTAAAAAACTGGAAATAGAACTGCCTTATGACCCAGCAATCCCACTGCTGGGCATACACACTGAGGAAACCAGATTTGAAAGAGACACATGTACCCCAATGTTCATTGCAGCACTGTTTATAATAGCCAGGACACGGAAGCAACCTAGATGTCCATCCACAGATGAATGGATAAGAAAGCTGTGGTACATATGTGTATACTGATATGTGTATTACTCAGCCATTAAAAAGAATACATTTGAATCAGTTCTATTGAGGTGGATGAAACTGGAGCCTATTATACAGAGTGAAGTAAGCCAGAAAGAAAAACACCAATACAGTATACTAATGCATATATATGGAATTTAGAAAGATGGTAATGATAACCCTGTATGCGAGACAGCAAAAGAGACACAGATGTATAGAACAGTCTTTTGGACTCTGTGGGAGAGGCAGAGAGTGGGATGATTTGGGAGAATGGCATTGAAACATGTATAATATCATATAAGAAGTGAATCGCCAGTCCAGGTTCGATGTAGGATACAGGATGCTTGGGGCTGGTGCACTGGGATGACGCAGAGGGATGGTACAGGGAGGGAGGAGGGAGGGGAGTTCAGGATGGGGAACACGTGTACACCCGTGGCAGATTCATATTGATGTATGGCAAAACCAATACAATATTGTAAAGTAATTAGCCTCCAATTATAATAAATAAATTTAAATTTAAAAAATAAACCCACTGAAATATAAAAAAAAGAAAAAAAATCTTCACTGTCCACCATATAGGCCAAACAGAAGATAAAAAACATAAATAATAGTATGATATAATTTTAAAAAATAGAAAAGGTTGAGTTTTGAGTATCTACTGCCTTTGTTGCTAATATAGTTTATTTCATAATAAATTTACATAAATTAAATTTAAAAAGTAAATAAATAAAAGCAAAGAACTGCTTCATTCATTCCTACCCAAAAGCTCTTGCTATGCAAAAAAGATGAGAAACACTCCACTGTCAAAACACAATGTAGGACTTACCTGGTGACTCAGTGGTAAAGAATCTGCCTGCCAATGCAGGAGACATGGGTTTGATCCCTGATCTGGGAAGTCCCCACATGCTGTGGAGCAACTAAGCCCATGTGCCTGAGTGCTAGAGTCTGGGAGCTGCAACTACTGAGCCCACACACCCTAGAGCCCATGCTCTGCAACAGAAGAAGCTACCACAGTGAGAAGCCCATGTACCACAGCTAGAGAAAAGTCCACACCCATCAACGAAGACCCAGAACAGTCAAAAATAAATTTAAAAAATTTTAGAAACACTCAACAAAGCAAAAGTTGAGTCTCATTTTAAACCTTAAAGAATTTCATACCAGTCCTTGGCACCAACAGAAATTCACTGCATGTCCACTGGGAACATAACCCTTGCTTGGCAATGATTTTACTTGCATGGCCTTTTTAAATGTCACATAAATGTATTTAGCTCTCATGCTTTCATTTTGTACCCTCAAGCAAACACAGGACAACTAGACTGATTGATAAGAAAGCATTGTTTATAAAGCAGTATGGTGGAATCTATAAATCGCTGCCCTGACCCTGGACAGCAGACAGTTCTTCCAGGCCTCTTGGTCATCCACACAAAGCTGTGAAGAGAAGGGCTCTCAGAGCCCGACACCACTGACTCTCAGGATGAAACTCAGGCTTATCCATTAACCAGAGCCTTCCTCGTGTGTTCTTGGTTTACAATCCCTTATTCTGGCTGCCAGACAGGGCACTCACAGCTTTTTAACCTGAACAGACAGAGCCCACCTGTTTATCTATTCTGGGGCTCTAACATCTGATGCCCAACTGTGATGATGCTGGAAGAATGGACTCCTGAAGCATCGCTTCAGGGACTCCTCCCAGGGAAGAGTCCCCAGGGAGGGACACATATCCTGGATCACAGGGGAGGCAGGCTCTCTGGAAAGGCAGTCAAGGCTGCAAGGGAGCTCAGTAGGAAGAGTTTTGCTGGGTGTGCGCATGTGATTTGGGGTTGTAGAAAGAATAAAGTGTTGCTAAAGGACCACTTACTTCTCAGCAAAGGCAATAACAGGGTTGCATGTCTTCTTTTTAAGACTTGTTACAGCTGCTCTCCATACTGTATATGAACAATATCTACACGTGCTCTCTTAGCTCTTTCACATTAATGTTCACTGATACTAAACACCCAGACTGTCTCAGGCACCGTGCTAGGGTCTGGGAACACAAGAAGGAATGGAAACTCTTTCTTCAAGGGGTTCTCCATTCTCTGGCCAGTGGTGGCAGACAACAGCAAGCCTATCATTAGAATATATTTGTCCAGTATGGAAAAAGTCACGATGAGGAAACTTTCCATTTTTCCTAATAGTTGCTGGTCCTTAGACTATCAGAGACTTGTAAGTTTGCCTTTTGATAGAGTGGTGAAGTAGAAGGTGGGAAGAGTCATAGCGGAAAGGTTTGTCAGACAAAAAAATGCATTACTTCCCAGGGGCCATTTTGTTTCTGTTCATAAACCCCAAACCACAATCCTTGGGTACATGGCTGGCACAGATTTAACTTGTGGTCAACTAAATCATGCCCACATCCACCACCAGAAGTTTTAGGAGATTTTTTTTTTTTTTTTACAAACTGTATAAGAAACATTTGCCTCCCTTTTATACTTACTTTCTCAACTGATTCTTTTTAAGAGCACAAATGCTGAACTTTGTCATTTTTTCCAGTTTAATTTCATTCTGTTGGTTGGATTCAGTCTCCAAATGTGGTGAAATCATTATGCATTTTGCTTCTGTCATCTATTATTGTAACTACTCCACCCAGCTTATGTCATCTGAAAATCGCACAAATATCTCCTCTTTTTCTTTCCTTCTATTCAGTCCATCTACCACATGGCAAGCAGAGTGATCTTAAAGGAATACCTGATCTTGTTATTCTCTACCCACCCACAACTTAACTGTGGCTTCCCACCAAGACAATAGTCTAGCATGGACCTCAAGGACTTCAACGGTTTGCCCCTTATTTGTTTCTTCTTCAATTCCTGACACGTAGCCTCCCTTACCTCCAAAGGCATTAAATTCTTCAGAAGTTCTCCGCACTCAGTGTACACCTGCTGCCTGTCTACCGAGATCTGCTCTTCCTTCCGTGATGGCACTTTTCTACCAGACCCCCCTTGATAATTAGTTATTCATCCTTCAAGCCTCAGCCATATTGTAGCTCCTCTGGATAAACCCACACCCATATTCCCCCACATCAGGTTGCTGTTCCAATTTCTGGGCTTTTATGACAATTCACATTATGCTAATGTGCTGCTTCTGACATCAATTAAAACTCAGAGCCTGCCAAACACTAATGTTCATATAAATCACACAGAAGCCTGGATAAAATGCTGATTCTGATTGATCTGGGCTCAGATGGCTAGATCTAAAAACATGCATTTCCTCCAAGTTCCCATGTCATGTTGATTCTTCTGGTCACGGACCACACTTTGACCAAATATATATATATATCGGAGAAGGTGATGATGGCACCATATATATAATTCCTTGTATATTTCCTTTCTCAACTATGGACTCCTTAACATTACAGTCTGAGACTCACTCCTCTTTGAGTCTCTAGAATCCAACACACATAGTGAAGTAAAGTTGCTCAGTCGTGTCCAACTCTTTGCAACCCCATGAACTGTAGTCTACCAGGCTTCTCCATCGATGGGATTTTCCAGGCAAGAATACTTGAGTGGGTTGCCATTTCCTTCTCCAGGAGATATTCCTGACCCAGGGATTGAACCCAGGTCTCCGGCACTGTAGGCAGATGTGTTACCATCTGAGCCACTAGAGAAGTGAATATACAAAATATCTTAAATGAATTGACCCTGTATTGTTATCTGATTTTAATTTTTTTTTTAAATGTTGAACCGAGGTACCAGAAACCACCTTCTGGGCTGACATCAATACAGTGGCAACACTTCATCCAAAGTAAACCTTGGCTTTTTCATTTTTGATTCCGAACCTCTGGAAGAGACTTGCTCTAGACAGCACATACTATCTGATCTTAACCGAGGTACAGAAAGGAGGTAGAAACAAGTTGGCTACAATTACCATTTATTTTACAATACTTTCATTCCCTTTTATGCAAGCCACTTTCACATACCATTTCTTTTATATTCAGTCACTACTGCCCTGTGAGATAAGGTCTGCATATATCAAAGGCACACACAAACTTCAAAACCCAACTTGCTAGTTTTGATACCTGACTCTGCCACTTATCTGCTGTGTGATCTTGGGAAAATTTCAAAACATCTTTGAGCTTCTATTTCCCATCCATAAAATTAGCATAATTAATAGTTTCTGCCTCGCAGGGGTGTCTTGAGAATAAGTGTGTTCATGAGATAAATAAATGTGAGATGTTTAAACAGCGCTTACATATGTTAAGCATAAATACGGACGAATTTTTTAAAATGAAGTATATTTTGTTTACAATGTTATGTTAGCTTCAGATATATCAAAAAAACAGTGTTTCAATATTTTAATAGATTATATTCCATTTAAAGTTATCATAAAACATTGGCTATTATTACTTATTTACACAGTCAAAATTCTTGAGTGCCTGCTCTGTGTAGTCTAAGCTGAGATTACACAATACGTAATACAAAATACACATCTATTTTCAAGGAGCGTAGAGCCTTGGAAAAACAGACAATATGCAAGGTAGCAAACAAATAAATAGTTACAAACTGAATTATATGCTGTAAAGGAGTCAAACAGGAGTCTGATAGTCCAATCCCTACCAGAGTTGGAAGGGGAATGGGGAGCTGGTTTAATTAAGGTAGCCGCAATCAGAAAAAGATGAAGTTGACACCTAAAGGGTGAAAAGGCAGCCAGAGATGCACAGAAATAAGAGCATTCCTGTCAAAGAAAAAGCCTCTGCAAAGGGCTGAGGGAGGAAATGTAAGATTACAGTCTTCTCCCAGATGAAATAGAGGCTAAGCAGGGTTAAGTGATTTGCCTGTTGTTAAATGATAAGCCTCAGCGAAGCCAAGATCTCTTGATTTATATGGCTCTTCTCATTATACCACACCACATTGTGGATCCTGATGGAAGGGGAAATGAACTTAGCAACTGCCCAGTCTCAAAGGTCCATAAATCTAAATCAGTCTTGTCATCTATGCATCAGGCTGGACAGGGGGTGATATGAAAGCCCAGGCCTCCTTCAAAAAAAAACTGTCCAGGAAAATTTGAGGCATTTCTACTTTTTATTTTATTTTATGTTTCCATAGTGTATTAGACCCTGATGTTGGGAAAGATGGAAGGCAAAAGGAGAAGGGGTTGGCCGAGGATGAGATGGCTAGATGGCATCACTGACTCAATACATGTGAATCTGAGCAAACTCTGGGTGATAGTGGAGGACAGAGGAACCTGCTGTGCTGCAGTCCATGGGGTCACAAAGAGCTGGGCATGACTTAGCAACTCAACAGCAAGTATATTAGCCAGCGTTTACTAGGTTATGATGAAATAACAAATTGTTTCAAAATTACAGTGTTTATCAAATCAAAAGTTTATTTCTTGCTTGCCTTACATTTTGGTGATGATCTGGTTGCAATATGCTCATCCCATGGTCTAGGCTGAGTGAGAACAGAACTATGCGATGGTTCTTAAATGTTCTGCACAAAAGAGTGTCATTATCACTTTCATTCCTACAAGAAAAAAGAGCTGGGCCAAAACAAATTTTATGGCCAAGTTTAACATCAGTGGTATAGAAATTGGTGGGATGTGTAATCTTCCCTCCAAGGAAGTACAGCAAATACACAGATCAAGAGTATGATCTGTCAGATATATTAAACAAAGACTTTCAAAATCATTTTCATTTAAGATAATTTAATGGTTACTGAAATATCAATTTATAAAGTGTTTATTATCAGAACTTTTAAAACAGTTTCTTTAAATTTGATCCACACAATTATTCAACAAGCAGTTATTGACATTGCTGTAACCAGAATTCTAAATATCTGTTTTCTCTTTGCTCTAAAACCTATATTCCTCTACTCTTAACCTCAGTCTCTTACATGAAACAAATATGTGTGTATATTTAAACCACCCAACAATTAATTCAATTCTGATGCTCTCTACCTGGAGATGGCATCAGATCTCACCTGTTGGGAATTTAGTCTCATAAAACTGCCCCCCAGCTTCAGATGCCAATTGCACATACAGGCGTTACCTGTGCTTCTGACTGGATATAAACTGGAAGCTTCCATGACCTCCTCCCTGGACTGGACTAATTTGGTAAAGTAGCTCACAGAGAAACATTTACTCATATTTCCCAGTTTATTATAAACAGCACTATAAAGGATATAGACTAGCACTGAGATGAAGAGGGTAAGGTATGTGGGTAGGGGCTCAGAGCTTCTAAGCTTTCTCTGTACTCCCCACATCTTCATGTCTTCACCCACCCAGAAGCTTGCCCAAACTCATCCTTTGGGTTTTTATGGAGGTTTCATTACATAGGCATGATTGATTAAATCTTTGGCCACTGGCAACTAATTCGACCTCTGGCTCCTCTCTCTTCTCTGGAAGACAAGAGGGTGGGACTGAAAGTTCCAATCCAGGAATATGGGTGATTCCCCAGGAACCAACCTCCTTCCTTAGATGCTTTCCAGAAGTCATCTCATTAACATAAAACCACAAACTGGTGGAAGTTCAGTTCAGTTCAGTTCAGTCACTCAGCCGTGTCCAACTCTGCGACCCCATGAACTGCAGCACGCCAGGCCTCCCTGTCCTTTACCAACTCCTGAAGTTCACTCAAACTCATGTCCATTGAGTCAGTGATGCCATCCAACCATCTCATCATATGTTGTCCCCTTCTCCTCCTGCCTTCAATATTCCCCAGCATCAGGATCTTTTCAAATGAGTCAGTTCTTTGCATCAGATGGCCAAAGTATTGGAGTTGCAGCTTCAGCATCAGTCCTTCCAGTGAATATTCAGGACTTATTTTCTTTAGGATGGACTGGTTGGCTATCCTAGCTGTCCAAGGGACTCTCAAGAGTCTTCTCCAATACCACAGTTCAAAACCATCAATTCTTCAGTGCTCAGCTTTCTTTATAGCCTAACTCTCACAGCTATACATGACTACTGGAAAAATCATACCTTTCACTAGATGGACCTTTGTTGGCAGAGTAATGTCTCTGCTTTTTTAATATGCTGTCTAGGCTGGTTATAACTTTCCTTCCAAGGAGTAAGCATCTTTTAATTTCATGGCTGCCATCATCATCTGCATCTGATTTTGGAGCCCCAAAAAATAAAATCTCTCACTTTTTCCCCATTTATTTGCCATGAAGAGATAGGACCAGATGCAATGATCTTAGATTTCTGAATGTTGAGCTTTAAGCCAACTTTTTCACTCTCCTCTTTCACTTTCATCAAGAGGCTCTTTAGTTCTTCTTCACTTTCTGCCATAAGGGTGGTGTCATCTGCATATCTGAGGTTATTGATATTTCTCCTGGCAATCTTGATTCCAGCTTGTGCTTCATCCAGCCCAAAGTTTCTCATGATGTACTCTGCATAGAAGTTAAATAAGCAGGGTGACAATATACAGCCTTAATGCACTCCTTCTTCTATTTGCAACCAGTCTGTTGTTCCATGTCCAGTTCTAACTGTTGCTTCTTGACCTGCATACAGATTTTTCAAGAGGCAGGTCAGGTGGTCTGATATTCCCATCTCTTTCAGAATTTTCCACAGTTTATTGTGATCCACACAGTCAAAGGCTTTGGCATAGTCAATAAAGCAGAAATAGATGTTTTTCTGGAATTCGCTTTTTTGATGATCCAGTGGATGTTGGCAATTTGATCTCTGATTCCTCTGCCTTTTCTAAATACAGCTTGAACATGTGGTAGTTCATGGTTCATGTATTGTCAAAGCCTGGCTTGGAGAATTTTGAGCATTATTTTACTAGTGTGTGAGATGAGTGCAATGGTGCGGTAGTTTGAGCATTCTTTGGCATTGCCTTTCTTTGAGATTGGAATGAAAACTGACCTTTTCCAGTCCTGTGGCCACTGATGAGTTTTCCAAATTTGCTGGCATATTGAGTGCAGCACTTTCACAGCATCATCTTTTAGGATTTGAAATAGCTCAACTGGAATTTCATCATCTCCACTAGTTTTGTTCATACTGATGCTTCCTAAAGCCCACTTGACTTGCTTTCCAGAATGTCTGACTCTAGGTGAGTGATCACATCATCATGATTATCTGGGTCATGAAGATCTTTTTTGTACAGTTTTTCTGTGTATTCTTGCCACCTCTTCTGAATATCTTCTCCTTCTGTTAGGTCCATATAATTTCTGTCCTTTACTGAGCTCATCTTTGCATGAAATGTTCCCTTGGTATTTCTAATTTTCCTTGAAGAGAAATTTCCACCAGAAAATTGGTGGAAAGAGGTTAAGAACATCAAGACACCATTATCTCTCTCACTGTTTAGGATTTCTAAGGGTTTCAGGATTTCCAAGGATTTTAGGAGTGCTGTGCCTGGAATGGGGTCAAAGACCAAAAATATATTTCTTATTACAAGTCACAATATCACAGAAAAGAGGAACTGACAGGGGACTAAGACAAAAAAAGTTTGCTTGCAGTACATGCTTAGAGGAAAGAAAAGAAATCATATACTTTGTCTTAGTGATAACATGGAACATATGATTAAATTTGAACCATTTTAACACCAACATCAGTAGCCTTCTCCGTTTCTCTCTGCTTCCTTCCTGCCTAGTATACTATTAGTAGCAAAGCCCTATTTTGACCATAATTTGCTCATCAGCCATTTCACATGAGCTTATAAAGCCCCTATAAAATTTACTATAAACCTGGAAATAATGAAAGCAGCAAATACACAA
Organism: Oryx dammah; assembly: GCF_014754425.2. Lineage (NCBI taxonomy): Eukaryota > Metazoa > Chordata > Mammalia > Artiodactyla > Bovidae > Oryx > Oryx dammah. The sequence continues at coordinate 30,823,112 of NW_024070203.1, forward strand.
ACACACATAATTCAGAGAAGTTTAAAGGCCGTTAATAACCTTCCTCAAATATATTTTGCACTAAAATGTAGAGATGAACAGATACCATCTTGTAGGTTGGTGCTTCACAGCCCCACAGGGGAATAGTGTTGGATATGAATCTTATACAAGACAAATGATTAGAAAAAAAAAAAAAAAGAATCTTCCAGCTTTGACTTATGATACACTTTCCAATAATACACTGGAACTAAAGGTTAACTTCTTGAGATTAACCCTTTGCTAGACAGAACAAGAGACTCAGAGATTGACAATGTAATCTAAAATTCCTTAGTTCTTCAATCACATGAAATGATAAATGTAGAACTCATACATAGATGGCTACACTGATATTCTATAACTACAGTGAAAACACTCACAGTAGTTAAATTCTCTACTATTATGAAATACCTTCACACCTATCAGTGAAAAGCCATACCCTGAATCTCTTCCCTGTTGATAAACATCTTGAAATGTACCCCACTTCCCACCCCGGGTTGAAGCCTTGGCTTTCTTGGCCAAGTTGGCGCAATGGTGTAGTGAGATGACCTAAGTTTAAGCCTAAGCTGTGCCACAAATTTGGGATGTAATACTTGGCAAGCCCCTAACTTTCTCTGTATTTCTTTTTTCTTTACTTAAAAAAAATTTTTTAAAAAAGGAAACAATTCCTCTGCCTATCTCATAGGACTGAAATGACAATAAGTAAGGTTATATTTTATGCCAAACATAGTAATAAATATCATGTAGATTTATCATGCACCAGAAATTCTACAAAGCATTTTACATTATTGCTTGATTTTTCTTCCCACAATGCTAGTTGGGAGAAACTATTAAGATTCCTACTTTATAGATGAAGAAACAGACTGTGAAGGAGTATCTTATCCAAGGCCATATAAATGGGGTTTGGCAGAGCTAGTGCTAAATCCAATTATCCTTCTGACTCTAGGTTTCAGCTAGTTAGTGAACATTAGAAGAGATATTAAGAAAAGCAAGATTACCTACAATTTACTTTCAAGAACTAAAACAAGTATTCAGGGAAGGTAATCATAGTTATGACTTTAATTGACTTAAAAACTCTGATCCTAACCCCCCAAAAGTGTCAAAATAAAATGTATTTAAAAAAATAAAAACAGTTTCATGGTCCATGGACTATGTGCCTTGTGTCAGCCTCCTAAAACACACGTGATAGCTTTAAAAAAAAAAAAAGACCAGAATACACAAATGTTTTTGATCAAATTTTCCAATTTCTATATTCTCCTGATGACAAAACATGTTACAGCCATTTTCCAGGACTTGGTAAGATTCTCTCTGGTCAAGGTGTACTAGAAGAAGGGCTCATCTGGCAACATCTATGGAGTTAATGGGAAGCAAAACAGCTTTCAGCATTGAACCCATATGCTTACTCCACCAGCTTGGCTCCCCATCTGGAAAAAGATTGAGGGCATGGAAAGTCTTGGACATTGAAAAGGGTAGGAGGCAATAAACCCACACTGACCACAGATTTCAGACAGCCATGTTGAAACTAACCAGGGACAATAGCAAAGAGAAATTTGGCTGAGTATAGGTTAGTCTATAATCTGTCTTTGGGAAAAAGTTTCACCATTATGACCACTTCAAGAATGTAATGGAATCTGTTCTTAAGTTCTATACTTTTCTCCACACTCCATTATCCAAGCTTCCTTGGGCTTCTTCTTCGCCTATGGATGGGCACCCAGCGTTCTTATACTCTGCTCTACTTCTATCTAGACCTATTTCAACAGATTTCAAAACCTGATTTCCTAGGAGAAAAATTATTTTTAAAAGTTTCATAGTATTCTCTCTCCCTCGCTGAGAGATTCAAATGTTAATGAGAAAAATAGTTGCTACTATAGAACCATCAGCTAAAGGAGTAAGTGATGTGAATAGGAGGGTTATGGATTTCTGACAGATAGATCTAAAATTGCATTTGTTTTACACAGCCCCAAAGTATCTTACTCTGTCTTACTCTCTGCCACCTCATGGAGGGTTTCTAAAAGTAATTATCAAGTTGGCACAGTAAGGAATAAAGGAAGATGTGAACACATAAAATACTTCAAAAATATCTGTATTATACCAGTGCTTGAAATTCTCTTATTCTTTTTCCCCTCTTTTCCCCTATAGATGAACCTCAAATATTGACTCATACATGAAGTCTTCCCTGACCTGTACTGAAGCGTGTTTACCTTCTCTGCTCCTGTAGTGTTTTGAACACATTTACCAGCAGTAATGAATCTGCCTGCAATGCAGGAGGTGCGGATTTGATCACTGGGTCAGGAGTATCCCCTGGAGAAGGAAATGGCAACCCATTCCAATATCCTTGTTTGAGAAATCCCATGGACAGAGGAGCCTGGTGGGCTGCAGTTGGTGGGATCGCAAAAGAGTTGGACATGACTGAGGACTAAACAACAATTGTTTGTTTAAATATCTGTCCATTCATTTGTGAGGTTCTGAAGGACAGGGATCAGACTTTTTAAAATCTTTGAATGCCTGGTTACTAGCTGAAGCCTCATATATAAAGTTAACAAACATTAGGAGGATGATAACAGGATATACATGGGAAGTAAGCACAAAGGTTTGTCTTAATTTCAAAAATGGATTTGAATCTGTTTTCATTACTTAACAGCTGGATACTTCATGTGAGAAATCTACATTCTCACTTGGTCTGTAAAAAAAAGTCTGAAAACATTGTGCTCAATAAGCTAGAATAAACTCAGTAAGTTTATCTTGGAGTAGAGAAGTTATTCTCAGCATGATGCAAAAACATAAGACACGAGAAAATATTGATACATTGACCAGAAAACCAAAAGTCCATATATAATAATTAGCAGAAAAAAAAAGTTCACAAGCAGATATCACAAGTTCTGAACAGAGAAAAAGAAGCATATGCATTTGCAAGAGGTAAATTTCCCCCAAACACAAAAGTTTTTGAACAAGAAAAATATCAATCACTTAGCCCCACTCCCCTTAAAAGAGTTTGCCTCCTTTAGGTGGAACATGTGCTTTCTTTCCTAAATCCAGCCTGCTTCAGTCATTAGTTTTAATGACTTGACTCTTCGAGGCATTTGATTTTTCTACCTTTGCTATAGGTTTATTGTGGGAGCTTTGTAGTATGTCAATTTAGATAAATTAGAACTACAATTCCCAGAATTCATTTTCCTGCATGTTGCAGAGTTAAAGTTTAGCAATCGAGAAATCTGCCTGAAATTTAGGAGGCGAAATACCCAGCATCTACACTGACACTTGAAAAGTGTTGGATCAAGGACTGCTGAGGCTCACTAGCAGGTCTGTTGGCTCACTTCATTGGATAGGACAGCAGCCAGAATGGCAGCTCCACCAGATCCTACTCCATTTTCTCCAGATCCTACTCCGTCTTCTCCAAATCCTGTAGGAGGTTCACATACAGCACTGTGGTGACTCACATTGCCTCTTGGAAGGGTTAGTGAGTGACCAGCATAGGTTCCAGTCTGTCCTCATAGGTTGCAGCTTATCTTCTAAGGTTTCAATTAGCTCTCCCAGATTCTCTCTGATCATCAACCCCAGTGACTTCTGGCTGCAGCCCCTGACACTGGGCTAAGAGACATACTTATACATAAGCCACTTTTTTAAGGTTCTATGACTGCATGTGATCAGATTCCTATAATAAATCACAATGGTTCAGCTTCTCTCATACAGATACATCTCTCATGACTATAAATCTGACTGCCAGTTCATCAGAAAGGTTCCCCTCTTCCTAATTTAACCATAGAAAAATCATGGTAATAGTGGGAACAACAAACATTTATATATCATATTATTATTCACAAAGCAATTTCACATTTACTATCTCATGTAATGCTCAAAACAACCCCCACGTCATTTTAAACTATCTTTGTTTGACAGATGAGGAAACTGAGACTCAGAATGACTTGCCCCAAGTTATACAACTAGACTGAGCCAGTACCAAGGCCAAACAATGAGAGCAGCTGAGAAACCTTCACAGTCTTACATTCCAATTAAGAATTTTACATTGCCCCTTTTCTAGCCATGTAACCATGGTCATACATATCCCATAAGATTGTTATAAAAATTAAATAGCACATGTAAAGGATTAAGAAAGGCATCTTGAATATAGGAAAGACTCAAAAAAATTAACTATCATTATTACCTGTTGTAATAATATTAACAAAAAAGGAATTGATACTGTAAATTAATCAGTAAATACATATAGTCAGCCCATATCCCTGAGTTTTACATCCACAATTCAACCAACCAGATAAAAAAAAAATTTGAAAAAATTCCAGAAAGTTCCAAAAATCAAAACTTGAATTTGCAGAACATTAGCAACTATTTTTTATAACATTTACATTGTATTTGCAACTATTTACATAGCACTTACCTTGTATTAGCTATTACAAGTAATCTAGAGATGGTTTACAAGTACTCAGGAGTGTTGGGGGTTATATTCAAAGACTATACCATTTTGTATAAGGGATGTGAGCATGAATCAATTTTAGTCCTTGGGGGTGTTCTAGAACAAATCTCCCACAGATACCAAGGGACAACTGAATCGTAAATGACTAAAGACTAGAAGAAAGCAGAGAGAAGTCTTGTATAATCAGGCCCCACAAAATGGTTGCTCTCTTGTTCTTTGTACATCCCCTGCCTGACCAGGCTCTGGTTCACCTTCACCTTACCAGCATGTCCTCATCTTAGCATTCACTCAGTAACTACTGGTGTGATCAGTCCAACCCTCAGCTTACAATAGCTCTATATTCCTTGGATTGGAAGGGCTCTGTTATGTTAGGTTATTGACAAGAAATTTCAAGTTACATGAAATTTGTGGGAGATTCCTTCTTTCAATAGTTCCCCTGGTAACCAAGGACATCCTCTAATGTCATTCCCCCTACAATAGGTAGCCTCCTCCTCCCTTGAAGAGCAAAGACTGCTGCTGTGTCCTGCCTGCAGTCAGCCATGGATCACGACTGTCATTCCAAGACTTTTGCCTCTGACTTGTAAGATTCCTTGTTCAATAAAACATTAATGTCTTTGTTGACTCTGGGTTCTTTCTTCGGTCTTGCTGCTGGGCGGTTGCAAGCATTGCAGGACTGTGAGGCACAGCCCAACAGGTCTTGTTGTTCAGTCACTAAGTCATGTCTGACTCTTTGCAACCCCATGGACTGCAGCACACCAGGCTTCCCTGGCCATCACCAACTCCCGGAGCTTACTCAAACTCATGTCCATTGAGTCAGTGATGCCATCCAACCATCTCATCCTCTGTCATCCCCTTCTCCTCCTACCTTCGATCTTTCCCAGCATCAGGGTCTTTTCCAGTGAGTCCATTATTTGCATCAGGTGACCAAAGTGTTAGAGTTTCAGCTTTAGCATCAGTCTTTCCAATAAATATTCAGGGCTGATTTCCTTCAGGATTGACTGGTTGATCTCCTTGCAGTCCAAGGGACTCTCAAGAGTCTTCCAACATCATAGTTCAATACTTTTGCCTTTCACTAAATTATCTTCCCTTACAGTGGCTATGACCATTAAGTCTCACAACAGTTCACAAGATAAAAAGTTCACCTCATCCACCCCATAGTTGAAGTTGAGGCTAGCCAACTTCATCCCAGCTCAGACCATCTTCTATAACACATGAATACTTCAAACTCTGCTGGAGCTAGAGCACCTGCAAGAACTCACATTAGAGTCCAATCCAGCCACATATCCCCCTGATTCCAAATGCCACACCTATTGCATTTGACCATCTTTTATTTTGACATTTAGGATCTTTTTTTTCTTTTTATATGAATTCTATTTATGCAGTGTAAGGCTTTCTGTTTCCAATAGGTTTCTTTTTTGTCAATCATCGACTTCAAAATATCCTCTTCAGCTTACACTTTATGTCCTTTCATCTTCTCATTCATAAATTTCAAAAGCTGGTTTTTGTTAGTTGTTTTTAAAGCAGAATCTGGCTCACTTCCTTTGTCAGTGTATTTGTGGTGTAGCATGTGCTGACTCCAGCCTTTCTTACGATGAAGACTTTTCTCCCATTGAAAAAATATATGCATGTAGATTTCTAAGACTCTATAGTGATTTCTAAGAGTCTACATAACTGAAATCTATTTAATATACTTGGAGAAATTTGGGGTAGTATGTGAGTTGGTTTACCAGAAATAGGTAATGTACTCAGATTAAATTACAGTTCTTTTTATCCCTCTGTCTCCTATTAGAATTATTATCAACAAACACTTATTGAAAATCTGCTTCATGTCATGCACTACACTGAACACAAGTTGTTTGCACGTGAAGCAAAACAGACATAATCCTTCCCTGGTCATGCTCATAGTCTAGTGTCAGAGACTGATGATAACCGAATAAGCAAATAAGTGAAATATGTTATTCCCATATAGGATGGGTTAGATTCTGTTGCAGGAAGAAGAAAACAACAAGATTTTAGGGTTCGAAGCAATAAAGACTTATTTGTCACTCTCATGATGGGTCCAGAGTGGATTGGTTACGGATCTGCTTTTCAGCACTCTCTTTCTGAGGACTTAGGCTAGCAGAGTGGCCATCATGATGTATGTTTCTTATATCAGCAGCAGTGGAAAGAGAAAATAGTGAGTAGCGCTCTGGTTCTAAATATTTCCCCTAGAACTGATGATGCACGACTCTTTTGCTCATATTTCACTGGTCAAGGAAACTCATGAGGCCATGCCAAACTACAGGGTGAGAGGCTACAGTAGTAAAGAAAGTGCACTCCTACCACCTGCCAGAGGAGGAGTCACAGAGACTTATGAAGATCTAACAAGCAGCCCAAGAAGGGACTGTATTTCAGACTGTCTGAAAGCTTTGAATGTAAGTAACAGAAAACCAAACTAAAACTGTCTGAAATAAGGATATGCATTTCCCCACATTCATGTCAGTCTATGCCAAAACCAATACAGAATTGTAAAGTAAAAATTAAAAATAAATAAATTAATTAATTAAAAAAAAAAGAAGTTTAATAACAGAGCAGATTCCAGCATGGATTGACTTAATGGCTCAACAAACCTCATCCAGAAACCAGATTATTTTCATCTCTCTGATCTATTATCTTCTGTAAATTGGTTTTGCCCTCAAGGTGACTCCTTGCTTAGTCTCTGTATAGGTTCAGTTCTTCCCAGATTTTTTTTTTACATTTTACATTTTTTACATTTCCAGATTACATTTTGAGGTACGAACATGTATAAATGTAAATAAGATGATCTCTTCCTATATCTTGTTCAAAGTGAGGAAACTGGTGAAGCCCCAGGTTTTGCCTCACATTCCATTGGGTCCTGTGATTGTTCCTGATCCAATCCTTGTCAAGCAGAATAAGACTGTTCTGATTGGCTTAGACCAATCATCTGATGATGAATGGACATTGGGGAATATATCATTCTCCAAATTCCCGATGCCTGTCAAAAACTTTGGAATATACCAGGCCTTCACAAATGCTTCTTAAAAATCATGTATAAATAAATAACTGGATGACAATCAAAGGCATTTAATTTTGGACTGCTTTCTACAATTCTCTTTATAATTTGTTTTTTGATGTTATGTTATTAGTGTATGATGAAGGGAGTTCTGTATTAGTTTGTTACAGCTGTCATAACAAAGTACTACAAGTTGGGCAACTTGAACAACAAAAATGGCCTGAAGTCAAAGTGTCAGCAGGCTTGGTTCCTTCTGAAGGCTGTTCCAGTCCCCTCTCATTGGCTGTCTTCATGTCACATACATTCCCTCAGTATGTGGGCATACATCCAGATTTTCCCCTTTTATAAGGACACTAAGCATAGTGGATTAAGGGCTCACACCTATGACCTCACCTTAACTATATCTTCAACTCTCCTGTTTCCACATAAGGTCGTATTCTGTGGTGCTAGGGGTTAAGACTTTAATATATAAATTTTGGAGGGGCCCTAATTCAATCCATAAGAGGTGCATTAAAAAGCAGCATAGGAATTTGGCATTTCTTTCTTGGGTGTATATTTTTAGCATTTTATGATAAAATGCTCTTATGAAATCTCTCAGGAAAAAACATTTTATTTTTTAATGCCAGTATAAACTTATGTTTCCTCAGCAACTTATATATGTGTATTTTTATCTTGTTGATATTATGAATGTTATAACTTACCCCCATGTCTCTTTTGGTACAAAATCTTTTCTTATATATTTCTATATATAGAAGTACTCCTGTTTCATTTTACTTCTATCTCTATCTTGATATCTTTATCTATTTTTACCCTATTATCATCGTCTAAATAACTCAAATCATTTCAAAATGAGTAGGGAAGAAGGAAAGAAAGGGAGGAGAGGAGGAAGGGAAGAAGTTTTGAAGAAGTAGAGAAAAACAGAGGAAGGAGGGAAAAAAGGAAAGCAGCAGAAAAGCACACCAATAATTGAATTTAGAGCCTCTAAAAGTATATGAATAATAGCATTTTAGAACACAGCATATATTTTTGAGGTTTAGCAATATTCTAAATAAGTCTACAGCTGTTCCATTTATTTATAATAGGCATATTGGGTTAAAATATAAAAATTTAAGAAAGGCTTAGTACTATTGATTCAGATTAACGGATAAAAATGAAATGGTGACATTCTAATTATGGTGTATTCATAAAAGAAAGATAGCTTTTTCAAGTCCCTGTAGTATCGTGAAATAGGACACCAAAGTTTTAGCAAACAGTTATTGCTTGAAGACATGTTTCAATGAGTACATAGGAAGGAATAATATTCAGTTAGATATCAAACTAATTTATAAGTGAAGGTTAAAGAGTTTGGAAAGTAGATTCTTTTAAGTTCCAATAATAAGATCAACTAAAATTTATTGAACAATTTCTGCATGATAGCAAATATATACTAAGCACTCTATTTACTACACTTCATATAAGCCTTATAATAAGCCTATGATATATGTTTCACTATGATTATCATTTTACAGATAAGTATATAAGGCTCAACTATTTAAGTTTCTTCCCAAAGTATTGAGCTAGAAATCAGCAAAGCTGGGAATAGAACCAGGGTCTGTGTGACACCAAAGCCTGTGCTCTTAAAATCATACTATTCTCCCAAATGAAAGATCACTCTGTGGGTTTTACTATTATTCAGTCTCCTTTCTAAATTATCATGCATTTTGATTAAGTATATCTTATAATATCTTTGATAGCTCATAACTAAGTAAACTGGAGATAATTTAGGAACAGCAAATTTGATGAAAAAAGTCATTATATATCATATTTTAGTAGTATTATGAGAATAATAATATGCAATATCTTAAAGGAAACTGTTACATACTGAAGTCATCCAAAATCTTCAAATAAAATATTTTTCTGTTATTAAATTAAAAAATGACTTTACTTCATTAACATGTTTTTATAGTATGTTTATGCCTGATATGGCTCTCTGTATTTTTTAACTTGTTGCAGCATAGCAAATTACTACCTAAAATATAACTATTTAAAACAAGAAGCATTTACAATCTCACAATTTCCATGGTCAGAAATCCAGGATAAGCAAAGTTGCATATATCTGAATTAACATCTCTCATGAGATTGCAGTCAAGTTGTCAACCAGAACTGCAGTCTTCAGCCAGGGGAAATCCATTCACAAGATCACTTTGCCATATTGGCTCAAATGGTAAAGAATCTGCCTGCAATGCAGGAGACCTGGGTTTCATCCCTGGGTCAGGAACATCCCCTGGAGAAGGGAATGGCAACCCACTCCAGTATTCTTGCCTGGAAAATTCCAGGGACAGAGGACCCTGGTGGGCTACAGTACATGGGGTCGTAAAGAGTTGGACACAAATGTATTCTTTTTAATGGCTGAGTAATACTCCATTGTGTATATGTACCACAGCTTTCTTATCCATTCATCTACTGATGGACATCTAGGTTGTTTCCATGTCCTAGCTATTATAAACAGTGCTGCGATGAACATTGGGGTACATGTGTTTCTTTCAATTCTGGTTTCCTCTGTGTGTATGCCCAACAGTGGGATTGCTGGGTCATAAGGCATTTCTATTTGCAATTTTTTAAGGAATCTCCACACTGTTCTCCATAGTGGCTGTACTAGTTTGCATTCCCACCAACAGTGTAGGAGGGTTCCCTTCTCTCCACACCCTCTCCAGCATTTATTGCTTGCAGATTTTTGGATCGCAGACATTCTGACTGGTGTGAAGTGGTACCTCATTGTGGTTTTGATTTGCATTTCTCTAATAATGAGTGATGTTGAGCATCTTTTCATGTGTTTGTTAGCCATCCGTATGTCTTCTTTGGAGAATTGTCTATTTAGTTCTTTGGCCCATTTTTTTATTGGGTCGTTTATTTTTCTGGAATTGAGCTGCAGGAGTTGCTTGTATATTTTTGAGATTAGTTGTTTGTCAGTTGCTTCATTTGCTATTATTTTCTCCCATTCGGAAGGCTGTCTTTTCACTTTGCTTATGTTTTCCTTTGTTGTGCAGAAGCTTTTAATTTTAATTAGATCCCATTTGTTTATTTTTGCTAAAGAATACATTTGAATCAGTTCTGATGAGATGGATGAAACTGGAGCCGATTATACAGAGTGAAGTGAGCCAGAAAGAAAAACACCAATACAGTATACTAACACATATATATGGAATTTAGGAAGATGGCAATGATGACCCTGTATGCAGGACAGCAAAAGAGACACAGATGTGTATAGCGGACTTTTGGACTCAGAGGGAGAGGGAGAGGGTGTGATGATTTGGGAGAATGGCATTGAAACATGTATAATAACATGTAAGAATCGAAATGCCAGTCTATGTCTGATGCAGGATATGACACGCTTGGGGCTGACGCGCGGGGATGACCCAGAGAGATGTTGTGGGGAGGGGGGTGGGAGGGGGGTTCATGTTTGGGAACGCATGTACACCTGTGGTGGATTCATGTCAATCTATGTCAAAACCAATACAGAATTGTAAAGTAAAAATTAAAAATAAATTAAAAAAAAAAAAAAGAGTTGGACACAACTGAACGACTAACATTGTCACTTTCAGTCCCTCTCAGGTTGTGGCACTGAGACCCTCAGTTCTCCTATGGCTTTTGGTGAGAAGCTTCCTTAAGCTATTTCCCGGGTGGGCCTCTCCAGTGAGCAACTCACAGTAAGGCAGTCAACTTCCCTCTGAGCAAGCAAATAAGAAAGCAAGAGTCTATGACCATGATGCAAACTCGTTTTTTTTTGTTTTTTTGGGGTTTTTTTTGCAATGTAATCTCAAAAATGATATCTCATCCTGTTTGCCAGATTCTGTTTTTTAGAGTGAATCAGTGAATCCAGCCCACACTCTGCAAAAGGGGAATAGATACAGATGCGAATTCTTCCCTGGTGGCTCAGATGGTAAAGTGTCTGCCTGCAATACAGGAGACCCGGGTTTGATCCCTGGGTTGGGAAGATCCCCTGGAGAAGGAAATGGCAACACACTCCAGGCAACACTTCTTGCCTGGAAAATTCCTTGGATGGAGGAGACTGATAGGCTACAGTCCATGGGGTCACAAAGAGTCAGACACGACTGAGGGACTTCACTTTTTCTTTCACTTTCAGGTGTGAATACCAGGAGGTGAGGCTCACTGGGGGCCATCTTAGAGTCTGCCTGGCACCGTGACTCTACACCATTAGTGATCTAAGGCTCACTAATAAAAATCTCAAGTCATCACTGACAGAAAAAAAATCTCATTTACCCAGGTAGTAAATAAAACATTTTAAACCAATTTTGTTACTGTTCAAGAGTGGGTAACAGTTCAAATTACATTTCAAGATTCTAATAGTTGTTTTAATAAATGCCATGTTGAAAAACTGGCAGATACTTCAAAAGAACTTTTGCTCCAAACTCTTCCCTCACATTCTCTGAAACAATGATACATCTTGAACTTGCAAAGTGTGCATGCATTGTGCAAATGAGAATGGATGCTACTAGATGGACAAACCAGCTGCAAACACACAATAGGGGCCAATATATGAGAAGGCAAATATTTGTGGCTGCCTCATGGAATCTCACCCACCAGGAGCTCCCGCCTGAATTCACATCCCACTGCAGCCACTCATAGAGCATTATGATCTGTCCCTGGGCACCTGGGACATGAAATTCTCCAACATCTCCAGGATCTCTCATTTATGGTGGTTGACAGCCATTCTGCAGCTTGCTGCTGGAATATAGCCAAGAGGCAAAGCACTTGTTTGAGCATGTTCTACACTAGTGTTTCTCTGACTTTACTGTTCACACAAATCACCCAGGTATCATGTTAAAACTCAAACTCTGATTAAGTAAATACAGCATGAGGTCTGAGATTCCCCATTTCCATACAGTTCCCAGGGGATGCTGCTGTTGGTGAGTAGCAGGTCTCTATACAACAAAGTTGGATGTCAAACACCACATATTGCTCATTGTATTTTTTGCTGCCACTGGAAACACTGAGTGAATACTGCCAGACCCCACTCCTCAAGAATATAATTTGAGGATATAGTAGAGACTGTAGTTGGTCTACCTCGAAAGCCTTAGATCTCTTTTATTTTTCTGTTCTCATCCTCCTGCTTCTATGGGCTTTGCTTAGGGCTCACACCTGGCACATATATTCAGAGGATTACCCCTGAGCTGCTGGCGCTACTTTACCCATACTGCCCTCACTTACCAAGAGCCAGTGGTGCTTGGTAGATTGTGTCCCTCTGGGGCTGTCTATAGCCAATGACTGACTGTTGCAGGAGTAGGAAAGCTCAGCTTTCTTACTTTAAGGTGGGACAAAATCTGAGCGTATTTTATGCTCCAGAGCTCCCTGCAAATTCCAGCTGAGTCTGGTGCTTCACTAAGGGAATTCTACCTGCTCACTTCTGTTCCTTCTGTTTCCTGCTTCCCCCACTCTTTTGCAGGTGTCTTCTTACACACACAAAAATCCCTTACGCACAAATTCTTTTCATAGGTATATACACTGGAGGAAGCTGCTTGCTCTTTGAAGCAAGCCACCCTGACTAGGACTTCCTAGGCCCTTTCTTCTTTCCTAGGGCCCAAGGACATCGATATCTATGGAACGTGTGTGCATGTGTGTTCAGTTGCTTCAGTCATGTTCGATTTTTTGCTTCCTGATGGATTGTAGCTCACAAGGCTCCTCTATCCATAGGATTCTCCAGGCAAGAATACTGGAGTGGGTGGCTTTGCCCTCCTCCAGGCATCTTCCCCACCCAGGGATCAAACCGGAGCCTCCAGCATCTCCTGCATTGGCAGGCAGATTCTTTACCACTGAGCCACTGGGGAAGCCTCCTCTACAGCACATATATAACTAATACACTCTTTGGGATGCTCTGGGCTACAGAACCTATTTTGTCTATATATGCTGTGTGGCAAGAACCATGGGACACATAATAGTTTGCAGCTTTTGTCCTGTTCGCTAATCAAGAAGGCAAGACAGTTACCTGTTTCTAAATGTGTAGGCCTCGTGTTTTTGACATGAATGTCACAGAACCACCGCATCCTCATTTGTCATTTTAAAAAAGAAAAAAAATGCATGGCAGATGTTACATTATTTGTAGGCTCTTTTAAGTCACTTTTGCCAGTGATTCCTAATTTTTTCAGGAAACAATTTTCATTGACATGTGTCCTCCAGCCTTTGCAGTTTGGCCTACAGTGTGTGAACAAGGATGATGAAGACATTAACAATTTTATTTAAAGTAGCTGCATTTTATTTTAAAGACAAAACAGGAAGTCCTTGATTTTGCTGGCAGACTTTCAGTGCTTGAATTCTATTTAAAGTGAATTATGAAAAAAAAAAAGCTTATGTTGGGAAAGAGGCTACAAATAGCTTATGAGCCTTATGTAATAGACTAACATCTCATTATTATGATATGAGTTTGTTCCGACTAGTGGATAATTCAAAGCAACTGTTAGTTCCCTTAGATGCCTTGTTATTCTTTAATAAAAATAGCTAAACCTTAGTTCACTGAGACTCACTTATTTTTAATTTTTATTTCCTGCTCACCTTATTCATTAGTTTTCACCATAAAGTTAAAATCAAGCCAAGGATTATGAAAACCAAAAATTGGTGATAATCTGAGAACTATAGCTTAAAAGTATCTATATTTCCCCCTCTTTGAGTAAGCAGCTTTGGACCCATTTTTTTCTCTGCTGCAGGTTTTAATAATAGTATTTAAGTTGGGTGTTTCTTTCTGCAGTTAATCAAAACTAGTTCCCAACGAGACTGAACTTAGCTTTTCCACATTTAAACTGCAGCTGTTTTTCATATGGTGGTGTTCCAGAAAAGATCTGCAGCCTCCCAGCCCCAGAAGAAGGTGGGCAGAGTATGAGAAAGTTTTGTCTTCCACCATTTCCTGCCTTTTCTGTCCCTGGAACAGGTCAAACAAAATGATAAGTAGTTTTGTCCTTAAGAAAGTCCTTACTGCCATCTTTTTTTCTCTGTCGAAGCAGTTTAAACACTCAGCATGAGTTTTTGGCTACTCATATCTCCTGAGGAGAGTCAGTGCTAAGGAGTATTTTCTGTCATATTCGTGCTTTTACTGTAATAATGTGATATAGGCAGTGACAGAGAATGACCACTTTCGCCCAGAAGATGCTTGTCGGGTACCTGCCATGAGTCTACAGCACGGATGGAATAGCGATGAGAAAGGCTGCTTCCTCCCCTTGACAGGTTTCATGATTTTGTTGCAGTAACTCACAAATAAGCAAGCAGTTTTAAAACAATGAAGATGAATTGCTTCAAAGAAAGCAATTTTTTGTTGATCCTTTGTCAGATTAGAATTGGGCTGGCCTCTTCACAGACACAGTTCATCTCTGGACCTTTTCTCATATAAATCCTCTGTCCTAGAATACCCTGGAGCCTCCTCCTCGTGACTTTTCATCTACCCAAAATCTTACCACCAGAAAACAGCTCACTGAAGGCCTTCCTTATCTGAGAAGACTGCTTGGCTCCCTCCAACCCATAGAAGATTTTCTCTGAGGCACCTTCCTGTACTTTGATATAGCAAGACCAAATTCATATAATATCACACATTGAACTTTCTTTCCCATCCCCTTCCTCCCAATAATTTTCTTCTGGTCATTCAGACGCCTTGATCTTACCTTGAGTAAAAGTAAGGATTTTAGCACAAGAATAAAGAATGTGAGAACAATCTAATGTTTGTTCATTTGTTATGCATCAAGATAGGCTTTTGAATCTGAAGAAAGTACAAAATAAAATAGAAAATAGAATGAAAAAGAACCAGATAATCCATGCCTTAATTCCTGCATCTGTACTCAAGGGAAACTACTGGTGGACATGGAGATTTCAACAGAACCAGTTTCTTGGGAATGCTAACCAGCATGAGTGGCCAGGACCAAGGTGATATGTGGATATTCTGAGTCATTCAAGGTAGTACCAAATGTCATCCAAAAGAAAAAGCCAAATTAGAGTGGCTTCATGGTAGTAAGGTATGGACTATCTATCAACTTCCTTCTATAGCTGCCCATGAATCATCCAGAAGGCACTCCATCAAGCCCCGGGGCTTTCCTCAATGTCACTAGAACTGACCATTGTCCTTTGTCAAGGAGCCAAGACAATATGAAAGTTGTAGCCTAGTGTTGCATAATGCTACAAAATTGGCCCAGAAGGAAGGCTTCCCTCCCTTCACTCAACTAAATGAAAGGAAAAAAAAAAAAAAAAAAGGCTTTTTAAACTTAGCTCCCAGGAGATGATGTGGAGGGTTGTACACTATAAAGTTCAGTTCTAGAAACTGAGTAGGACTGGAGAATGGTGAAGTCCAATCGCACTATAGTTTTAAACTCCATATGGTTATTATATTTTTGTATATTTATGTCTTCAGTCTAAAACTGGAGATGAAATATGTTTGGGTTAAGACAAGTCACATTTTTGTGTATCTCTAAAGCACTTAACAGAAGCAGAAGATATTAAGAAGAGGTGGCAAGAATACACAAAAGAACTGTACAAAAAAGCTTCACAACCCAGATAATCACGATGGTGTGATCACTCATCTAGAGCCAGACATCCTGGAATGTGAAGTCAAGTGGGCCTTGGAAAGCATCGCTATGAACAAAGCTAAAAGTTGAGCTATTTCAAATCCTGAAAGATGATGCTATGAAAGTGCTGCACTCAATGTGCCAGCAAATTTGGGAAACTCAGCAGTGGCCACAGGACTGGAAAAGGTCAGTTTTCATTCCAATCCCAAAGAAGGGCAATGCTAAAGAAGGCTCAAACTACTGCACAATTGCACTTATCTCACACACCAGTAAAGTAATGCTCAAAATTCTCCAAGCCAGGCTTCAGCAATACACGAACCATGAACTTCCAGATGTTCAAGCTGGTTTTAGAAAAGGCAACCAGAGATCAAATTGCCAACATCCGCTGGATCATCGAAAAGGCAAGAGTTCCAGAAAAACATCTATTTCTGCTTTATTGACTATGCCAAAGTCTTTGACTGTGTGGATCACAATAAACTGGAAAGTTCTTCAAGAGATGGGAATACCAGACCACCTGACCTGCCTCTTGAGAAACCTATATGCAGGTCAGGAAGCAACAGTTAGAACTGGACATGGAACAACAGACTGGCTCCAAATAGGAAAAGGAATATGTCAAGGCTGTATATTGTCACCCTGCTTATTTAACTTCTATGCAGAGTACATCGTGAGAAACGCTGAGCTGCAAGAAGTACAAGCTGGAATCAAGATTGCCAGGAGAAATATCAGTAACCTCAGATATTCAGATGACACCACCCTTATGCAGAAAGTGAAGAGGAACTAAAGAGCTTCTCAATGAAAGTGAAAGAGGAGAGTGAAAAAGTTGGCTTAAAGCTCAACATTCAGAAAACTAGGATCATGGCATCTGGTTCCATCACTTCATGGGAAATAGATGGGGAAACAGTGAAAACGGTGGCAGATTTTATTTTGGGGGGCTTCAAAATCAGTGCAGATGGTGACTGCAGCCATGAAATTAAAAGACCCTTACTCCTTAGAAGGAAAGTTATGACCAACCTAGATAACATATTCAAAAACAGAGATTTTACTTTGCCGACTAAGGTCCTTCTAGTCAAGGCTGTGGTTTTTCCAGTAGTCATGTATGGATGTGAGAGTTGGACTGTGAAGAAAGCTGAGCACCGAAGAATTGATGCTTTTGAACTGTGGTGTTGGAGAAGACTCTTGAGAGTCCCTTGGACTGCAAGGAGATCCAACCAGTCCATTCTAAAGGAGATCAGTCCTGGGTGTTCTTTGGAAGGACTGATGCTAAAGCTGCAACTCCAGTACTTTGGCCACCTCATGCAAAGAATTGACTCATTGGAAAAGACCCTGATGCTGGGAGGGATTGGGGGCAGGAGGAGAATGGGGATGACAGAGGATGAGATGGCTGGATGGCATCACCAACTCGATGGACATGAGTTTGAGTGAACTCCGGGAGTTGGTGATGGACAGGTAGGCCTGGTGTGCTGTTATTCATGGGGTCGCAGAGTCAGACACAACTGAGTGGCTGAACCGAACTGAACTGAAAGCACTTATGGAGCTTCCTAGGTGGTTTAGTGGTAAAGAATATGCCAGTAATGCAGGAGATGAGGGTTCGATGCCAGGGTTGGAAGTTCCCCTGGAAAAGGAAATGGCAGCCCATTCCAGTAGTCTTGACTGAGCAATCTCATGGACAGAGAAGCCTGGTGGGCTACAATCCATGGGGTCACAAAAGAGAACGACTGAGAGACTATGTCTCTCATTGGCAGGCAGTTTCTTTACCACTGAGCCACAAGGGACACCTCATCAATAGTATAATAATAAACTAATGCAATAAATATTACCATAAAGCAAATTTATGACAGTAAAGCTACTGTTATAAAGAGAGACCTCCTTCAGGTCTCAAAACTGTGTCTTCATATTGGGCCAGGTATCCGTTACTCTGTTTTCTCTTTTGCAGGCCCCTAAGTTAAAAGTTATGACCAACCTACTAATCTCAAAAATATACAAGCAACTTATGCAGCTCAATTCCAGAAAAATAAATGACCCAATCAAAAAAATGGGCCAAAGAACTAAATAGACATTTCTCCAAAGAAGACATATGGATGGCTAACAAACACATGAAAAGATGCTCAACATCACTCATTATCAGAGAAATGCAAATCAAGACCACAATGAGGTACCACTTCACACCAGTCAGAATGGCTGCGATCCAAAAGTCTGCAAGCAATAAATGCTGGAGAGGGTGTGGAGAAAAGGGAACCCTCTTACACTGTTGGTGGGAATGCAAACTAATACAGCCACTATGGAGAACAGTGTGGAGATTCCTCAAAAAATTGCAAATAGAACTGCCTTATGACCCAGCAATCCCACCGCTGGGCATAC
Source organism: Oryx dammah (assembly GCF_014754425.2). Lineage (NCBI taxonomy): Eukaryota > Metazoa > Chordata > Mammalia > Artiodactyla > Bovidae > Oryx > Oryx dammah. The sequence continues at coordinate 30,841,464 of NW_024070203.1, forward strand.
ACACCAAGGAAACCAGAATTGAGAGACACGTGTACCTCAATGTTCACTGCAGCACTGTTTATAATAGCCAGGACATGGAAGCAACCTAGATGTCCATCAGCAGATGAATGGATAAGAAAGCTGTGGTACATATACACAATGGAGTATTACTCAGCCATTAAAAAGAATACATTTGAATCCGTTCTAATGAGATGGATGAAACTGGAGCCGATTATACAGAGTGAAGTAAGCCAGAAAGAAAAACACCAATACAGTATACTGACACATATATATGGAATTTAGAAATATGGTAATGATGACCCTGTATGCGAGACAGCAAAAGAGACACAGATGTGTAGAGCAGATTTTTGGACTCTGAGGGAGAGGGAGAGGGAGAGGGTGGGATGATTTGGGAGAATGGCATTGAAACATGTATACTATCATGTAAGAAACAAAGTGCCAGTCTATGTTCGATACAAGATATAGGATGCTTGGGGCTGGTGCACGGGGATGATCCAGAGAGATGATATGGGGTGGGAGGTGGGAGGAGGGTTCATGTTTGGGAACTCGTGTCCACCCATGGTGGATTCATGTCAATGTATGGCAAAATCAATACAGTATTGTAAAGTAAAATAAAGTAAAAATAAAAATTCAAATAAATAAATAAAAATTTAAAAAGATTACGTTTGATATCTTTATAATGGGAAGGAGTGTATTAATCTACAGTTTCTTTAACAGAAAATTGTCCTCTTCATCCATCCTTCAATCACTGTAATACTATAAGGATAGGATTTTCAATGTTACAAAAGTGATTCATTCAGTTTAATATATTCAATTGTTATTGGTGATAAAATTATTATTTAATTACTGTCAACTCTGCTCCAGATATTACTAGTAAGAATAGAACACTGACAGTAGAATGTAATTTGTTAATCAATTTCATAGTACGGCTCAGCTAAGCATAAATTTACCAATTAAAGTAAATTAAATAACTTAAAAAAAAAGTTATGACCAACCTAGATAGCATATTCAAAAGCAGAGACATTACTTTGCCGACTAAGGTCCATCTAGTCAAGGCTATGGTTTTTCCAGTAGTCATGTATGGATGTGAGAGTTGGACTGTGAAGAAAGCTGAGCGCCAAAGAATTGATTCTTTTGAACTGTGGTGTTGGAGAAGACTCTTGCGAGTCCCTTGGACTGCAAGGAGATCCAACCAGTCCATTCTGAAGGAGATCAGCTCTGGGGTTTCTTTGGAAGGAATGATGCTAAAGCTGAAACTCCAGTACTTTGGCCACCTCATGCGAAGAGTTGACTCATTGGAAAAGACTGATGCTGGGAGGGATTGGGGGTAGGAGGAGAAGGGGACGACCGAGGATGAGATGGCTGGATGGCATCACCGACTCGATGGACTTGAGTCTGAGTGAACTCCGGGAGTTGGTGATGGACAGGGAGGCCTGGCGTGCTGCAATTCATGGGGTCGCAAAGAGTCGGACACAACTGAGTGAGTGAACTGAACTGAACTGAGTTTTATCTATCTTCTAAAGGTGAGCAACAGTATGTGTTAATTTAAGTGCTTACATATGTGCAGACATTGTTCTCAGACCAGGGATAAGGCAGGAACAAAAAAATCCCTGCCCAGCTCCTCTGTTTTCTTCAAATAAGGCCATGACATGATAAATGATTTTTTAAACCTTTTTAAAAATGATTAATTTAAGGGTTTTTCCTTCTAATGATCACAGAGAAGAGAAATCATAGTAAGCAGATTGTTTAGGAAAACTTAAGGTGAAAGAACTCAGACTGCCTTCGTTTAGATCCCTTCTTCAACTTTTGAGGAATTTACTTAGAATTTCTTATGTTACTTATTTCTGTTTGTGGGAGAGAACATTACTATTTTCATGCAGATGAGAAGGCTTCCAGAAAAGCATATGCTAGAGTGGACATCGTGGAGTGCAGAGACAAAGCACACTTTGAGGATAAAACATAAATGGGCTCATGCTGTAAGGTACATATTACTAAGGAATCTAGATCAATGGACAGTAGTTCATGAGCTATAGTTCACTCTGGAGCTCGCAGCCCAGTCCTTGTCAGTACATTGGTATAATTCTGAAATGAATTTTCACAGCAAAAGGAGTTTCACTGACTTGAAAGGGGTCCTTGCTTCCTGAAAGGAGTAGCACTCTCCAATAGAATTTTCTGCAATAATAGAACCTTTTATTAAGAAAACTGAAATTACTTGGCAGAGGGCATGATTCAGGTTAAGGACAAAGGCCAAGAATTCAATCTACCTTTAAGTCCTAGATTATATCAATAGTCTCCAGTAGAGCAGCCAGTAGCCACATATAGCTATTGAGCACTTTAAATAGTTAGTGCTAAGGAATGAATTTTTTATTTTATTTTAGTTTAATTAAAATAAATATAAACACATTTTGGCTAATGATTCTGGTAGTAGACAATGCAAGTTTGGAAAAAAAATCCATGCTCTAGATTAGTACTATCCAATAGAAATATAATGTGTGCCACAGATACATTTTTAAGTTTCCCAGTAGCTATATTAAAAAAGTGAAAAGAAAAGTAATTTTAATAACATATTTTTAATCAAATTATTCAAAATACCATTTTAATATTTAACCATATAAACAGCTATTAGTGAGACAATTTACATTCTTTTAATTGAACCAAGTCTTCAAAATCTGATATATTTTACACTTAATAGCAAATCTCAGTTTGGATGTTAAATTTCCAATGGTTAACATGGAACATAGTCTTACAAAAACAATGAAGTTGTGTTTAAGAGATAATTCTTTTATACTACTTTCATTTTTAAATTTAAAACTATGTTAATTCCAATTAACATAAAACTTTTTCTTCCTGCGTTACGCTAACCCCATTTCAAGCACGCAGCAGACACATGCGACTGTGGCGTTCAGTGTAACTTCAGATAAATAAAAAACTAACAAAATTTAGATGAAATATAAAATGAGTTGATCTTGCAGTGAGAGCTCCCCTGGTGGTTCAGACAGTAAAGAATCTGCCTGCAACGTGGGACACCCAGGTTTGCTCTCTGGGACAGAAAGATCCCCTGGAGAATGGGAATGTCAACCCACTCCAATATTCTTGCCTGGGAAATCCCATAGACAGAGGAGCCTGGCAGGCTACAGTTCGTGGGGTCGTACAGAGTCGGACATGACTTAGCAACTGAGCACGCACACAGCTCATGACAGAAGTAATTTTGTCCATGGGGTCGCAAAGAGGCAGACACAACTGAGCGACGGACACACTGCAGTGAGAGTAGGCTAATAAGTGTGATGAAAGGTGGACACTATACAGATTTAGATGGTAGACTTCCTACCAGAACAAAAGCAGAAAATGAAACAACTTGCAGAAATGGATTTCCCCATTTCCGGTTTCCATTCTCGCTCTCTAGCTCATTCTTTTGGAGGCTGCAGTATTTCCAGCAAATTAATCTGGACTACACCACTCCCACATGTTCTCCCCATTGAGACAAACCTCTCTATAAGTGCAGAGCTTCGGGGATTCAGCCCAGCTCGTGTTAGATCCTCACACTTCACTCTGCTTCACCGCTTTATTCTCAGGGCAGCACTCCCCTGCCTCCTTGGGGCTATAACTATTCTGGCTCACATTGCTAGCAGCTCCTTCCCTCTGGTTCAACTGGATAAGCAGCTGTTAAGAGGACAAAAGAGTACTATACACTCTGGATCCATCTTCCTCCTCTCACCCTTCTCTGTCTCAGACAGATCATATGCGAGAAACTCTGCTTATTCAAGGAGAAGTAGGCTTGAACATCATTTTCAGCCTCCTATATCCAATTTTCTTCCCATTTTCTTACCCCTCTGGAGTATTAATGAAGAACTCAGAAATGTCAGAGAGGATGACAAGATGTTACCTCTGAAAGGATACCCTATCCCTCAGACTTTGAAATAATCCAAGTCTCTTAATACATGCACTTCACATCTCATGAAGGTCATCCATATCCAGGTGCAAAGAAGGCCCCAAAAGGATGTAGGAACTTCTATTAAGGAACCATCGCCAGTTTTTCCTTGGAATATCTTCCCTTGAAAATGAGAGACCAGCCCCCAGACACTCATTGCTAGTCAGCCAACTGGCACATTTCAAATTTCCTATTCCATTTGTGGACAGTCTAAACTTCTCATATGTTTCAGAGTTTTCTGTAGGGCATTCTTTTTTTTAATGGACCTCAGGTGCAGAAGGTTGAGTTAATCATTTCCCCAGTTCATAATATTTTATTATCTTTGGCTCAGGAAAGTCCTATTTATTTATTTGTTTGTTTGTTTGTTTGTTTATTTGTTCATTCATTCATTCATTTTCTATGTGTGTACTTTTTTATTGATATAAACTTGATTTACCATATTGTATTAGTTCAGGTGTACAGTGTAGAGATTCAGTATTTTATAGATTCCCTAAAAAGTTATTTTAAAATAATGACTATAGTACTTTTATCCCCTTTTCTCACTTCTAAGTCTCCCTACAGAGGCAACCATTATATGCTATTTAATACCTTCCCTCTTTTTAAACATTCTTATGTAAGATGTGTAATTTTTGTGTGCATGTAATTTTAAACTATGTAACTCATGATATATATTGCTTCTTTCATTTCTTAAATTTTCACTGAGATCTCTATGTTGAAGCTTTCTTCTCCATGTTGGTTGCTATATGTACAACTTATCTGTTGCTTCCAATTGTTGCATAATTTCCATTGTTCACCCAACAAGTAGGTCACTCTGCCTTTCCAAAAGATTCAGGAGAATCCATGAGTTCAAATACAATCAAATGGCTAAAGAAAACCATAAGCAAAGAGCTAAAGTAAACCAGGAGAACGATGTATGTTCAAATGGAGACTATCAGTTAACGGAAACTTTAAAAAAGAACCAAGGAGAAACTCTGAAGCTGAAAAGTAAAATAACTGAAATGAAAAATTAGAAGGGTTTAGCATTGAGCAAGGAGAAGAAAAGAATTAGCAAACTTAAAAGAAGATATTCTCTACTATATGGAGAAGAAATAAAAGATAATAAACAGGGTCTAAGAGATATTGGGGCTTCCCAGGTGGCTCAGCAGTAAAGAATCCACCTGCTATGCAGGAGGTGCAGGTTCGATCCCTGGGTCAGGAAGATCCCCTGGAGAGTGGCATGGCAACCCACTCCAGTATTCTTCCCTAGAGAATCCCACGGACAGAGGAGCCTGGCAGGTTACAGTCCATAGGGTTGCAAAGAGTCAGACACAACTGAAGTGACTGAGCACACAAGAGACATGGGGAAACCATCTAGCATACATAAAAGCATAATAGGCATCCCAGAAGGAGAGAAGAAAGAGAAAGGAACAGAAAGAATATCTGAAGAAATAATGACTGAAAACCTCCAAATTTCACAAGACACTATTACACATATTTAATAAAAACTACTCTACATATCTTACAAACGTAATCCAGGAAGAATAAATTCAAACTGGATCCACACTGAAACACATTATTCTCAAAGCGCCAAAGCCAAATACAAAAAAGAGAACCTTGAAAATAATCTGAATAAGGCCTTTGTACTATGAATAGCTGACTCATTGGGAAAGACCCCAAGCTGGGAAAGATTGAAGGCAGAGAGAGAGGGCAACAGAGAATGAGATGGTTGCATGACATCACTGATTCAATGGACATTAACGTGGGTAAAGTCCAGGAGACAGTGAGGGACAGAGAATCTTGGTGTGCTGCAGTCCATGCAGTTGCAAAGAGTCAGACACGACTGAACAACAACAATAACTACTATTAATAGGATCTGGGTGGAAGAAAGGAATGCTCGATCTTTTTGCTTCACTCCCCAGGAATTTAGTCTCTTCAACTCGTAAGTAGAGGGGATGACATAAGCTAGCAGTGTGCATCTCTGGTTCAAATATTGTAAACCTTGACTTGGAGCTGAGGGGCGTGGGAGGCTTTGTCTGCCCAGTGGAACTCAGGCTGAACTCAGAAGTAGGGGCTGGGTGAGAAGGAAGTAGGTTGTGGCTCTAATGCTAAAGACTCTCGTGTTTCTTACGAAGAGTTAGTTCAGTTCAGTTCAGTTGCTCAGTTGTGTCCGACTCTTTGCGATCTCATGAATTGCAGCACACCAGGCCTCCCTGTCCATCACCAACTCCCGGAGTTCACTCAGACTCATGTCCATTGAGTCAGTGATGCCATCCAGCCATCTCATCCTCTGTCATCCCCTTCTCCTCCTGCCCCTAATCCCTCCCAGCATCAGAGTCTTTTCCAATGAGTCAAAACTCTTTGCATGAGGTGGCCAAAGTATGGGAGTTTCAGCTTTTGCATCATGCCTTCCAAAGAAATCCCAGAGCTGATCTCCTTTAGAATGAACTGGTTGGATCTCCTTGCAGTCCAAGGGACTCTCAAGAGTCTTCTCCAATACCACAGTTCAAAAGCATCAATTCTTCTGCACTCAGCTTTCTTCACAGTCCAACTCTCACATCCATACATGACGACTGGAAAACCATAGCCTTGACTAGATGGACCTTTGTTGGCAAAGTAATGTCTCTGCTTTTGAATATGCTATCTAGGTTGGTCATAACTTTCCTTCCAAGGAGTAAGCGTCTTTTAATTTCATGGCTGCAATCACCATCTACAGTGATTTTGGAGCCCAAAAAAATAAAGTCTGCCACTGTTTCCACTGTTTCCCATCTATTTCCCATGAAGTGATGGGACGAAGAGTTAGTAGGTTTTCTCAACTAAGTCTTCTATCTTAGGACTTCTCCTAAGGCTTAGTAGGTTTTCTCGAATAAATCTTCTATCTTAGGACCTCTTACTAAGAGTTAGTAGGTTTTCTTGAGTAAGTTTTCTATCTTAGGACAATGTACAATATTTTAAAAGCTTGCTGGGTTTGTTTGTTTATAATTTTGTTTGTTTCTTTGGCTGTGCTGGGTCTTCCTTGCTGCACAAGACTTTCTCTAGCTGTGGCAAGTGGGGGCTACTCTCTAGATATGGTGCACAAGCTTCTCATTGCAATAGCCTCTCTTGTTGCTGAGCAAAAGCTCTGGAGCCAGCAGGCTTGAGTAGCTGCAGCATGTGGGTTCAGTAGTTGCAGCTCCCAGGCCCTAGACACAGGCTTAGTAGCTGAGTTGCTCCCTGGCATGTAAGATCTTCCCAGATCAAGGATTGAACCTGTGTCTCCTGCATTGGCAGGAAGATTCTTTACCACTGAGCCACCAGGGAAGCCTGCTTTTTTGTTTTGTTTTTAAATAGTTTTTGGGAGGTTTTTTGTTTGTTTGTTTGTTTCTCACAGAAGTGGGTCCACAGAGCTCCTCATGATGTCATGTGGAAATGGAACTCCCCAATGTGTTACTTTTTAACTATTCCAAGACATCTAAAGAAACAGTGACCAGCCTAGAATTCTTGTACAGCAGTATTGCATCATAAAACATTTCCACTTGACTGCAGAATGCAACAGCATATTCATGACTTCTAAAATGTTAAGTATCCTACAGCTTCTAGAAGATGAAGTCTCACTTTGCCAACACAGCTGGTACCTTCTGCAGAAAGATGGACATTTGTGTCAAGGCCCCTGCCTCTCACTTCCCCCAATCTTGTATTTTCTGCATCTTTACAGTTCCTAGCTACCCAATGTTTATCAAAAACTGTGGAAAATTCCTCCTCCCTCACTACAGGCCCCAATTTGTCGTTAAAGTGCTCACTGACAGAAAGACACTTGTACTTCCCGTGTAACACAGAGCCCCTCAACAGTATGTCTCTATTATCTGTCCAGTTCCCCAATTTACACATGCATAGTTCTGACTCCATGGAGCTGGAGTTGGAAACTAATGGCTGAGACATGTATCCCTTGATCCTCAAAATATTAATTCCTCCCTCTTTGCCTCTGCACATGAAACCCTAATAAAAATCTTTATAGAAACCTGCTCATGATGGCTTTCTGCGTGTTAAATCTACATATTTTTACCTGTCTCCCAATAGAAATTCAAGCTTTTCCTACAGCAAAAGTTGGAAAAACTATGGCTTGTAGGCCAGATCTGGTATACCACCTGTTTTAGTACAGCCTGTGTGTTAAGAATGGCTTTTTGTACACCCGTGGTGGATTCATGTCAATGTATGGCAAAACCAATACAGTACTGTAAAGTAAAAAAATAAAATAAAATAAAAAATAAATAAAATAAATTTAAAAAGTATGGCTTTTACAGATGGATATTTGTAATCAGTTAGATAACAGAGATTACTAACTTTGAGCCCTAGTTAAGTGAAATGTTATCCCCCCAAATAACAATATTTTTTTTCACTAATAGAGTCATATTACTCAAAAGCTTATACTTAATAATCATCATATTTTTAATTTCACCATTAAAATTTTGTATATATATACGTTCTTTCTTGTCACATAATATCAATATTGTTTATAACACTATCTTCCACTTGTCCTACTGGTTCACAAATTCTAACATATTTACTATGTGTCTCTTTAAAGAAAAGGATTTTTCGGCTGCCAATGGGTATCCAAGAGAATCTGAGTTTGGAAAATGCTAGCTACTGCTAAGTCACTTCAGTCATGTCCAGCCCCATAGATGGCAGCCCACCGGGCTCCCCCATCCCTGGGATTCTCCAGGCAAATGCTAGAGAAGAGTACAAAAGGTGTGAAAATTGGCAAGCTTCTGTCTAGGATACAGTATCCTGGATCTGGGGTGAAAGACTATGACGGCTAGTGACAAAGTTGCAAGGCCAGATAGCACAGACACAGATTTGCCGCAGATGTGGTCAATTTATTCCTTTCCTGACCAGATGGAGACTATAAAGTCGGGAACAAGGCAACCCTTCTTTGTACCAGTTCTTTACACTGTCAACACATAAACTCCAGAAAATGGCAGACACCTTGCTTTCTTCAGGGCAAAACACTTTCAATGAATTTTTATTAGCCTAATTCTCACCCATATGCTTGGCCAACCCACTGTGCAATATTTTATATGCTCCAACCACCTGCACAGTAGCATGATACATTTATGCCAGAGGACAGGATATAGTAGATATAGTAGAAGCTTTACAGCATAAGAAATAGGAACTTTAGGATTTATCCTACCACTTAACAACTAAGTTCAGTTCAGTTCAGTTGCTCAGTCATGTCCTACTCTTTGTGACCCCATGGACTGCAGCATGCCAGGCCTCCCTGTCCATCACAGCTCTTGGAGCTTACTCAAGCTCATGTCCATTGAGTCAGTCCTGCCATGCAACCATCTCATCTTCTGTCATCTCCTTCTCCTCACGCCTTCAATCTTTCTCGGCATCAGGGTCTTTTCAAATGAGTCAGTTCTTCACATCAGCTGGCCAAAGTATTGGAGTTTCAGCTTCAGTATCAGTCCTTCCAATGAATATTTAGGACTGATTTCCTTTAGGGTGGACCGGTTGGATCCCTTTGCAGTCTAAGGGACTCAAGAGTCCCTTATAACTCTCAAGAGTCCCTTATAACAACTAACTGCTGCTGCTGCTGCTGCTGCTAAGTCGCTTCAGTCGTGTCCAACTCTGTGTGACCCCATAGACGGCAGCCCACCAGGCTCCCCCGTCCCTGGGATTCTCCAGGCAAGAACACTGTAGTAGGTTGTCATTTCCTTCTCCAATGCATGAAGGTGAAAAGTGAAAGTGAAGTCACTCAGTTGTGTCCAACTCTTAGCGACCTCATGGACTGCAGCCTACCAGGCTCCTTGTCCATGGGATTCTCCAGGCAAGAGTACTGGAGTGGGGTGCCATTGCCTTCTCCAAACAACTAACTAGCCTAATCTAGTAAGTGACTTAGTCTACAAAGTCCTTGGTTTCTTCACTATGAAATGTAAATTATAACAGGTGGATACTTATAAGGCTGATTGGTATTCAAAGCTCTTAATAACCAATATAGTATAGATATTAATCAATCGAAAAGTATATTGATCATGAAGAACAAGTAAGCCATACAAATCAGACTTAATACCTCAACTGTGTGAGGTCTAACTGACACATTGTATGTCATATGCTTAGCACAGTCTGAAACAGTAAGGGCTTCATAATTTTGGCCATCGTTACAGTGACACAATTCCTTCTCTTCTTCCTTAAAAATGATTTCCTACTTTATTTGTTAAAATGCACTGTATTTTCCAAATGCATATTCATAGTGCCAGAACTTTCATTTCTTTACTTTTTGGTAATTATGCACAATGAGGAAATGTACTATTTTGAAATAAATATCTGAAAAGGGATCCTTTGACAGGGTTGACACAGTTGGAAAACATTATTCTTTTGTCCACAACACTAAGAACCATAATTGGCAGTGAGATTCTTGCAAGAAGTAAATTTTGTTAAAGATTCATAGGTCTTAAAAAATAGTTAACTTATAAGAAAATTCTGTGGTAAATTCAACAGTCTCTACTCAAGCTCAGACCACATGGAGAAAACCCTCAGGCAGGAAGGCTTTCACTATTTGTTTCCAGTTTTGATCTGTATACGTTGAGTATTTTCTTGGTTGAAATCAAAACATAGAAAATTTAGCATCAGTGATTAGAAGGATCTAACAAGATAACAAAATTCTACATCTTGACTGGGTCCACCATGATATAGAATAGAATTGATGATTTATTGGCTATCTATTCAATATGCTGAGCAATTTTCTAACTGCTTTATACATATTAACTCATATAATCCTCACAACAATTCTATCAGATAGTACACTGGACACCTTTCAATTACCACTTCACATTCGCTTGGTCTCTGCTGTCCAGTATCCCACCACAACTGCAGCAACCAACTCTGCCTATATTCCTACTAGCTTCATGTCGTACAACTGTTAGCATCTAGATTCAAGCCACATATCTTAGTCAGTTCAGGCTGCTATAGCAAAATCCCACAGGCTGGATGTCTTATAGACAAGTGAAACTTTATTTCTTATAGTTCTAGATGCTGGGAAGTCCAATCAAAGTCCTCTAGTGAGGACCTGCTTCCTCGTTCATAGGCAGCCATCTTCTAGCTGGGTCCTCAAAAGAGGGAAAGAGCTAGGGAATACTCTGTTGTCTCATTTTTTTATAAGTGAACTAATCCCATTCATGAGGGCTCCACCCTAATGATCAAATCATATCCCAAAGGCCCCGTCTCCTAACACCATCACATTGAGGAATTAGGATTTCAATATGTATACTTGGGAGGAACACAGCAATTAGTCCATTGCACCATTCATTCCATTTGCTTATCTCCAATTTCAAGATTTTCTCTTGATGCCGCAGAGTAGCACACAAAGGTAACTAGCTCAATGCCTACATATGCAATCCAGAAATAAGAAGGAGGGAGTTAACCCTTAGGCAAGTCTTTATCAAGGAGAATTCACAGCTGAAGGATTAATTTTTTTTCCCCAAATGGACAGTCAAATGCTTTTCATATGGTTTCTTACACAGTTCTGCAGAATTAAGTAACCAGTAGCTTGTAACAATAGCCAACTTTATAAGGTATCTTTGTATTGGCTCATGTGTCTCTGCTTCACTGCTCTTCCCTTATTCCTCCTCCCTGGAACTATATGCTCCAAAATGTACTAACACCTTTCACTATTAAACTCTGTCTCAGATTCACATTTCTGGGGAACTTGGTAATAATCTAGTTAGTACAAAGAGTAGACTTAGACAATAGACTATCAAGATGGAATTTTGAAGCCTGATCAATCACCAGTCAGATGGTAATACAATCCCTATTCCAACTGGTAGCTGGGGTGAGGATTACCATTGGAATTCAGTAAAATTAGAGCTACTAAGAATTTTGCCTATTGTTTTGGATAAAGTGCTGGTAGAAGATACAACATTGTATTATATGGTGGCTGTGGTGGATTAATGGTATAAGGAGCCAATGATAATAATAGTAAGTATAGAACAGACTGGTTTTATTTGTTGGAAGTCTTGAAAAAAGCAAATAGAGTCATAATAGCCAATTTCAACTTAGGGCAAGATATGAAAGTTATAGGTCCTCTCTCAGGGAGTCTAAAGACTCTACTCTCCTTCAACAGCAGGCCGGATTGTGCTGAAAATCAGGCCCATGATCTAACTGTAAGGGTGGCAGACCTTTAACAGAGATTTAATGAAAACCTTAACAAATTTCTTATATCAAAGTTGGTGCCTGGTAGAAAATAAAAAACAAAACTAACTGTGTGACGTAGGAAAGAGACATTTAATGAATAAGCCTGAGACTTTTTTTTTTTTAAATCAGATTTAGTGAAGTATAATTTAAATACAATAAACTTGCCTCCTTTAAGCTATAAGGCAGTAAATTTTGACAAATTCACACACTCATGCAACCACAACCACACTCAAGATACAAAATCATCCTTAAAAAATTCCCTCATGTTCCTTTGTAGGCAAGTTCAGTTCAGTTCAGTTCAGTCGCTCAGTCGTGTCCGACTCTTTGCGACCCCATGAATTGAGGCATGCCAGGCAGTGCCGGGAGCCAGCGTGAAGAACTCCGCCCATGGCAAAGGTCATGAGGAAGGAGGCTTCGGCATACACAAAGGTGGGATCGAGCCTCAGGAAACCCCCTGTTCCCGAGCATCTACCCCCAAAACCAGAGTCTGCCTACTTTACTTATGCTCTCACCTACACCTCTGACTTTACGGGGGGCTCTCCCCCATCACCAAGGAGTTAACTTGCAGCTCCAGTTAATAAAAATTCCTGGGCGTGACAAGAGTGTTTCAACTTACAAACTCTTCTGAAGTTTCTCTAGCCTGCCTGAGCGGGTTTGTCTGGCCACGTGTGATTGTTTACAGCCTCCCAAATGTGAGAGGCACGAGATTCTTTAAAACTTTCTAAATACAGACTCTTTTGGGAAGTTAGAAAATTATTAGTATGGTATTAGTGGGTTGATTAGAAATTATATTGGTGAAGGGTTTTTCATTTGTTGAGCCAATATTTGCTACTAAATCTCCATATTCCCTGCCCTTATAATGAATATAACTAACATATAGGAGAAATAAGTATTAACCTTTAAGATTAATCACGTTAAACCTTAGGCTAAGTAAATTCCTTTTCTTGACTGTAACCTGCTACACCCTCACCCTACAGGAATGCAACTTTATTTGGAGGGTGGTGCCTGGTTTAAGAAAAAATCGCCCCTGGAAAAAATAAGTTTTCTGGTTGACTGACCGTTATCAGAAAGGGCCATAAAATGTCAGCAGGCCTCATGGCCAGAAGATGATGTAAAACCCATAAGACCTTTGTATACATTTATATGAAGCACCTGATTTTGACAAGGGTCAGGTCTGCTGACCCCCACATGACTCTGTATTCATCCCTATGTATAAAAAAAGTATATAAGCAAACCTGAAAAATAAAGAAATGGGATCAGTTTCTGGAAAGACTGATTCCCCCGTGTCATTCTCTCTTTCCCCTTCTGGCTGAATTCCCATCAGGAGCATGGATACTAGATTGGTATTCCACATAAACCAAGTTATTCAGCCTCCTTTTCTCGACTAATATTTGTTACTACACTATCCTTTTCTAATCTCTCTTTATATCTGTAATTAAATAAGTTTTTTCCTAGGATGCCGATTCCGTCTCCCCTTTGAATTACCCTGGATCCACCGGGGCTGGACCCTGGCCATCACCAACTCCTGGAGTTCACTCAAACTCAGCTTTCTTCACAGTCCAACTCTCACATCCATACATGACTACTGGAAAAACCATAGCCTTGACTAGACAGACCTTTGTTGGCAAAGTAATGTCTCTGCTTTTGAATATGCTATCTAGGTTGGTCATAACTTTCCTTCCAAGGAGTAAGCATCTTTTAATTTCATGGCTGCAATCACCATCTGCAGTGATTTTGGAGCCCCCCAAAATAAAGTCTGACACTGTTTCCACTGTTTCCCCATCTATTTCCCATGAAGTGATGGGACCAGATACCATGATCTTAGTTTTCTGAATGTTGATCTTTAAGTCAACATTTTCACTCTCCTCTTTCACTTTCATCAAGAGGCTTTTTAGTTCCTCTTCCCTTTCTGCCATACGGGTGGTGTGTCATCTGCATATCTGAGGTGATTGATATTTCTCCTGGAAATCTTGATTCCAGCTGGTGCTTCTTCCAGCCCAGCGTTTCTCATGATGTACTCTGCATAGAAGTTAAATAAGCAGGATAACAATATACAGCTTTGATGTACTCCTTTTCCTATTTGGAACCAGTCTGTTGTTCCATGTCCAGTTCTAACTATTGCTTTCTGACCTGCATATAGGTTTCTCAAGAGGCAGTTCAGGTGCTCTGGTATTCCTATCTCTTTCAGAATTTTCCACAGTTTATTGTGATCCACACAGTCAAAGACTTTGGCATAGTCAATAAAGCAGAAATCGATGTTTTTCTGGAACTCTCTTGCTTTTTTGATGATCCAACGGATGTTGGCAATTTGATCTCTGGTTCCTCTGCCTTTTCTAAAACCAGCTTGAACATCTAGTAGTTCATGGTTCATGTATTGCTGAAGCCTGGCTTGGAGAATTTTGAGCATCACTTTACTAGCGTGTGACACGAGTGCAATTGTGTGGTAGTTTGAGCATTCTTTGGCATTGCCTTTCTTTGGGATTGGAATGAAAACTGACCATTTCCAGTCCTGTGGCCACGGCTGAGTTTTCCAAATTTGCTGGCATATTGAGTGCAGCACTTTCAGAGCATCATCTTTCAGGATTTGAAATAGCTCAACTGGAATTCCATCACCTCCACTAGCTTTGTTCATAGTGATGCTTTCTAAGGCCCACTTGACTTCACATTCCAGGATGTCAGGCTCTAGATGAGTGATCACACGATCATGATTATTTGGGTCGTGAAGATATCTTTTTTGTACAGTTTTTCTGTGTATTCTTGCCACCTCTTCTTAATAGCTTCTGCTTCTGTTAGGTCCATACCATTTCTATCCTTTATTGAGCCCATCATTGCATGAAATGTTCCCTTGGTCCTCTAATTTTCTTGAAGAGATCTCTAGTCTTTCCCACTCTGTTGTTTTCCTCTATTTCTTTGCATTGATTGCTGAGGAAGGCTTTCTTATCTCTTCTTGCTATTCCCTGGAACCCTGCATTCAGATGCTTATATCTTTCCTTCAGTTGTAGTCAATCCCCTCCCCAAATCCACAGACCCTGGCAACTATTGATCTATTTTCTATTCCTAGAGTCACCTTTTCGAGAACATCATGTAAGCGGAATTATATAGTACGAGAGTTTTTATGTCTATGTTCTTTCACTTAACATTATACTTTAAGACTCATTCTTTTTGTTAGTTTGTTTCTCTTAATCGATAAATAGCGCTCCATTTTGTACTACACAACTTGTTTATACATTCACCTAAGCCTGACATTCTTGAACTTTTGGATTCCCTGAACCATCCATTGCAGCGAGAACATTCCCGTCCCACTTGCCAGAAGATAATTTTCCCTTAGCAGAAGACCTTGTACTGCAAAGGGCCAACAAACCAAGCAGGATATTATTGCCCTTTTTCAGGAGGAAACAGAACACTACCAAGAGAATAACAGAATCTCTCTGTGTTAGAATAACACCCTCCCAAAATGTTCATGCTCTAATCCCTGATACCTATGAATATCACGTGCCAAAAGAGACTTGGCAAATGTGATTAAGATTAAAACTTTAAAATGGGGAAATTTTTATGGATTGGTCTGATTTAATCATATGAGGAAGAGAAGGTCAGGACAATGTGACTAGAGGAGAACTCAGCTCTTTTTGCTGGCTGAGAAGAGGGAGAAACAGGGCCACCAGCCAATATATGTGGCAGCCTTTGGAAGCCAAGAAGAGTTCTCAACTTACAGTCAGTAAGAAACTGGGGACCTCAGTCCTACAACTGCAAGGGCCTGAATTCCAGCAAAAACCCAATGAGCAGGAAACGTTTTCTCCCCTACAGCTTCCAGAAAGGACAACTGATTACTATGTTACTCAAGTTTTAAAATTAAAAAAAATAATAATCAAGTTCAGATAAATAAAGGCCTATGTCAGCAACTGGAATCAAAATATAATTCTTTCATGTTCTTTGGACAGATTTTTTTAAGTTTTGACACAAGGTTTTAACATAATAAAAAATTATGATTCTTCATCCAGTTTCCAGATTCAAGTCAGTTCACAGATGGAGCCAATTATTGAAGGGGGAACAAGACCCTGAAATGACACAGATTAACACATGGCAAAAATCCCTTTCCTTAATCGTGCCCCTAAAGTGTCATATGCCTGTTAGCCCAGGTAACTGTGCTGGAGAAGGGCAATACTCAGATATTTCAATAACTGTTAGATGTAGTGTCTGAACTGACACTGATTCCTGGTAAACCAAAATACAATTGTGTTCCCCCTACTAAAAAAGGAATGTGTGGAGGCCAGGTGATAAGTGGAGTCTGGCCCAAATCTTTCTCACATTGTTTTAATGGGACCATGCAACCACCCTGTGGCTATTCCCCTGGTCAAGTGTGTGTATGTGTGTTAGTTATTCAGGTGTGTATGACTCTATGCGACCCCGTGGACTGTCCCTGGGATTCACCAGGCAGGAATACTGGAGTGGGTTGCCATTCTCTTCTCCAAGGGATCTTCCCGACCCAGGGATTGAACCCAGGTCTCCTGCATTGTAGGCAGACTCTTTACTGCCTGAGCCACCAGGGAAGCCAACAATTAGGTTTAGATATATTCTATAGGTAGAAGAATGCTCTTCAGTTCTCTCCTCTATAAATTAAAGTTATTATAATAGCAAAGACCAAGTGGAAGCTTCTGAAAAAGAGTAAACACTTTCATCCCTAATCCTGATAGACAACCAGAAAGAAGACTTCACCCTCAGAAGAACTGCCCTTAATGTTACCATCAAAGACTTACACAGGGAATTATATAGATGAAGGGGTGATAGTCTCCACTGTATCTCCATTCAATTCACCTGTCCTGTCTCCGCAAAAGCCATGTTGTTGTTAAGTCACTAATCGGACACGTGTCTGATTCTTTGAGACCCCATGGACTGCAGCACACCAGGCTTCCCTGTCCTCCATATGGATCATCAAAGATGATGGCCAACTCTCATAACCAGGTGGTAGTCCCAGTCTCAGCTGCAGTGCCAGATGTAGCATTTGATAGGCACCTACCGATCTGATGAATACATTCTTCTTGAAACCCATAGTGTTGGGAGGATAAAAAGCAGTTTGCTTTCACACACAGATAAAGGCTAATAGTCACTGTTTTGCCATGGACTAGAGTGGCAACACACTCCAGTATTCTTACCTGGAGAATTTGATGGACACAGAAGCCTGGCAGGCTACAGTCCATGGGATGGTGAAGAGTCGGACACAACTAAGCGACTTTCACTCATGCTAACTCTACTGTGTTCTACTTCAGAACAGTCCACAGTAACCGTAACTGTCTTCACAGTTCGCACAATGGTGTACTAAATCTCGGCTAATACATAGCTCAAATTGTTGCATCTTACACTTTGTACCACTACAAAAGAAAGATGACCACTTAGGATTATGCTTAGACCCATCTGGGCAACCTAGAAGCCTGCTAGCTTCAACTGGGAGCTGAAGCACCAAAGAGTTTTCTTCTCTTAAAAAAATCTCTGTAAAGGTGACTTATGCCTTTTCTTCTGTCTCTTCTGTCTCTCTCTCATTCTCTCTGTTTCTCCCACACGGGCCATAAATCCATGTTTTATTTGTTTTTACTGCTTTACTTTATTTTTTATTATTTATTGTTTTATTTTATTTTTTAAAGAATAACTGTGTTTTTAAATTACTCATCTATGCTGTTATATTTAATACTTCTTTTCATATATTTAATGTGCTTTTGTGTATTATTTTATTTGTTACAAAGATTGAAGTCTAACTCATTTAATATGTATTTATTAGTGAAGGATGTTAATTTTTCTGAAAATCAGTTTGATGTCATCATTAGTTTGCATTGTCATTCATTTCTTAATAGTCTGTGATTTCAGTTTTAGCTTTCTCTCAAACTGAAAAGTTTAGAAGAGGTCCATGTGTTTTTGTTATTAATCTCTAATTGAGTTTTATTTATTGATTTATTTATGTGCTATCATTTGTTGCTTAATATTTATAATTCAGTTACATTTTGAAATGAAATATGGATTATGTAATTTGTATTTTTAAAACATCCTATAATATTCTTTGTAGCCCTAGAATGGATAACTTTAAAACTATTCCATTGGATTTTAAACCAAGTATATTCTCTCCTTATTGAATAAAATGAAATTGAATCAACCTTACAGCATTATTTATCCATCTTCTCTGTATCTTTACATTTTTTAAAAAATTGATTTCTGAGACAGGGGTGGTGTGAATTCTTTTCCATTGGTTCTATTTCTAATCACTTTTTCTTTATACATGATACATGTGTGTCCCTTCCTCTATTACCTATATTCCTCATATGTATTCCTTATAAATAAGCATAAACATTTATACTGCATTATAATTTTTATCTATAAAGATCATTATATTTTTCTGTGATATTTTTCACCTTGGATTTTGGCACATATGTTGCCATTCTTTTTGTTAACATTTTCACCAATTATCAATCACTTATTTTACTTTTTATTATTTTATTTCCTTTTGCATATATGTCTCATAAAGAGAATATAACTGAATTTGATGGATTTGTTTACCTAACACAAAAATCTTGAATTCATCAAATTTATCTTCTCTTCTGTCATAGGCTACTCAACTAATCTATTAAGTTTTTATTTCATCATTTATGTTTTTAATTATTCAAGACTGACTATTCTTTTTGTAGTAATCCATTTTTGTTCATTTGTAAGAACTGGCTACTCTCTCAAATAGTTATGCAATGATTATGTATACCTCTTTTCATACTTTCTTTCACTTTCTATGCTAAATCTGTTTCTTGAGGAGCGAGGGCTTCTGTTAAGTTTACTGATTCACTCTTACGTCTCAGTGCTCTGCAAAATTTGGTAATGTTTACACATCAGAAACTGAGTGCTCACTTAGCATAATATTGTAACTTGAGAGCATTTCCATGGCATAAGTCAGAATCCCTCTTTCTTAAGAAGGCAGTCCAGATTCTGACTGCAGCAATCTTACCTCTAAAGAATGTGCAAGGAATGAGAAAATAGCTTGTGACAACCTGACATGGGAAACACAATTTCTAGTTTCATGTTTCTGTGTGAGCTATAGGTTTCCTTGTGGTATCACCTCCAGTTCTGAGGTCAACAAGCCTGACTGGCAATCTCATAGAAGGAACTACTACTTTCAACTCCATCCCTTCCTGTATACCTATTTCATTCTTTTCACTGATGACTTTTTCTGCTACATACCAGACACACTCGACAATTCCTAAATTTTCCTTTAATTCTACTTGAAAAAGCAGACTAAACTAGAGCCTCTCATTTCCAATGTGATAATGACTTTTAGGTTCTGGTTTTTAGAAAGGTAGCTACCCATGCTGCTCATGATTTGTAGCCAGGGAATCAGGCTGTACTGACAGGATGCTCTCAGAGTTATCATCACCGTGATGGACTAGCACAGAGAGAGAGTAGGAAGAAGTTGTTACCAGAGAAACTCTCTAGAAATGGGGCAGGTGATGGCCAGAGGGAAAAAATAACAAATACTTTGAACAGGATAGACATTTAGTGACTCAATGAAAGAGGAAAAGCACATTAAAATTAGCAAAATAAAAAAAATGTTATATAAACTAGAAGGAACTGTACTAAACGGGGTTTTGCATGGTTAAATAGAATGTATTACCATCTAACATGTATATGACTTTTGCAGCTCCAATATCATCAAAATGATGCCTGCTTTCAATCTAAGAAAAGTAGTATTTATGTGTGTATTTATACATAAAATTTATCCTCAACCTACTTCAAAAAGGTTTTGTGTTGGCTTACCATGAAAGACAAGCATATAATCAGATTATTTAACAGCAGAAACAGAAAACATCATAGACTCTAGGGGAAAATAAACTGAATAGAAATGTTGGTTTTAGCTATCATGACTGAGCATTTATAAATATGGCTCTGCGTTTCTTGGCATCAAGGCAAAAGTACTCAAAGTCTCAATAACAGAAGATGCTATTTCATCAAGAGAAACAAAAAATTTTCCTAGGGAGGAATTTATCATATATTTATGGCTCAGATGGTAAAGCATCTGCCTGCAATGCAGGAGACCCGGGTTCGATTCCTGGGTCGGGAAGATCCCCTGAAGAAGGAAATGGCAATCCACTCCAGCACTCTTGCCTGGAAAATCCCATGGACAGAGGAACCTGATAGGCTACATACAGTCCATGGGGTCACAAAGAGTCGGACACGACTGAGCGACTTCACTTTCACTTACTCAAAAGATAATAAAACATATAAAAAGGCAACCTTGAAACAGATGCAGGAGCATTCTTTACATAACTACTTCCCTGTAAAGACAATAAATTTAAAAATCAGAGTTTATGGAGAAATGTCTATTTAGTTCTTTGACTCATTTTTTTGATTGGGTCATTTATTTTTCTGGTATTGAGCTGCATGAACTGTTTGTATATTTTGAGATTAATTCTTTGTCAGTTGTTTTGTTTGCTATTATTTTCTCCCAGTCTGAAAGCTGTCTTTTCAGCTAGTTTATAGTTTCCTTCATTGTGCAAAGGCTTTCAAGTTTAATTAGGTCCCATTTGTTTATTTTTGCTTTTATTTCCATTACTCTGGTAGGTGGGTCATAGAGGACCTTGGTGTGATTTATGATGTACCATCTCATGCCGGTCAGAATAGCTGTTATCAAAAAAGTCTACAAACAATAAATGCTAGAGAGGGTGTGGAGAAAAGGGAACCGTCTTACACTGTTGGTGGGAATGCAAACTAGTATAGACACTATGGAGAAGAGTATGGAGATTCCTTAAAAAACTGAAAACAGAACTGCCATATGACCCAGCAATCCCACTGCTGGGCATACACACTGAGGAAACCAGAATTGAAAGAGACACATGTACCCCAATGTTCATCACAGCACTGTTTACAATAACTAGGACATGGAAGCAACCTAGATATCCATTGGCAGATGAATGGATAAGAAAGTTGTGGTACACATACATAATGGGATATTACTCAGCTATTAAAAAGGACACATTTAAATCAGTTCTAATGAGGTGGATGAAACTGGAGCCTATTAAACAGAGTGAAGTAAGTCACAAAGAAAAATACCAATGCAGTATATTAATGCATCTATATGGAATTTAGAAAGGTAGTAATGATGACCCCCTACCATTTCTGTCCCTTATTGAGCCCATCTTTGCATGAAATGTTCCCTTGGTATCTCTAATTTTCTTGAAGAGATTTCTAGTCTTTCCCATTCCACTGTTTTCCTCTATTTCTTCGCATTGATCACTGAGGAGGATTTGTTTTTTTGTTTGTTTGTTTGGTTTTTTTACTTTATTTTACTTTACAATACTGTATTGGTTTTGCCATACATTGACATGAATCCGCCATGGGTGTACACGAGCTCCCAATCCTGAATCCCCCTCCTACCTCCCACCCCATATCATCTCTCTGGATCATCCCCGTGCACCAGCCCCAAGCATCCTGTATCTTGTATCGAACATAGACTGGCACTTCGTTTCTTACATGATAGTATACATGTTTCAATGCCATTCTCCCAAATCATCCCACCCTCTCCCTCTCTCTCACAGTCCAAAAGTCCATTCAATACATCTGTGTCTCTTTTGCTGTCTCGCATACAGGGTCATCATTACCATCTTTCTAAATTCCATATATATGTGTCAGTATACTGTATTGGTGTTTTTCTTTCTGGCTTACTTCACTCTGTATAATAGGCTCCAGTTTCATCCACCTCATTAGAACTAATTCAAATGTATTCTTTTTAATGGCTGAGTAATACTCCATTGTGTATATGTACCACAGCTTTCTTATTGAGGAAGGCTTTCTTATCTCTCCTTGCTATTCTTTGGAACTCTTCATTCAAATGGGTATATCTTTCCTTTTCTCCTTTGCTTTTCACTTCCCTTCTTTTCATAACTATTTGTAAGGCCTCCTCAGACAGTCATTTTGCTTTTTTGCATTTCTTTTTCTTGGGGATGATCTTGATCCCTGTCTCCTGTACAATGTCACAAACCTCCATCCATAGTTCATCAGGCACTCTGTCTATCAGATCTAGTCCCTTAAATCTATTTCTCACTTCCACTGTATAGTCATAAGGGATTTGATTTAGGTGATACCTGAATGTTCTAGTGGTTTTCCCAACTTTCTCCAACTTCAATCTGAATTTGGCAATAAGGAGTTCACGATCTGAGCCATAGTCAGCTCCCGGTCCTGTTTTTGCTGACTGTATAGAGCGTCTCCATTTTTGGCTGCAAAGAATATAATCAATCTGATTTCAGTTGACCTATTTCAAATCCTAAAACATGGTGCTGTAAAAGTGCTGCACTCAATGTGCCAGCAAATTTGGAAAACTCAGCAGTGGCCACGGGACTGAAAAAGGTCAGTTTTCATTCCAATTCCAAAGAAAGGCAATGCCAAAGAATGCTCAAACTACTGCACAATTGCACTCAACTCACACGCTAGTAAAGGGATGTTCAAAATTCTCCAAGCCAGGCTTCAGCAATACGTGAACCATGAAATTCCAGATGTTCAAGCTGCTTTTAGAAAAAGCAGAGGAACCAGAGATCAAATTGCCAACATCCGTGGATCATCGAAAAAGCAAGAGAGTTCCAGAAAAACATCTATTTCTGCTTTATTGACTATGCCAAAGCCTTTGACTGTGTGGGTCACAATAAACTGGAAAATTCTGAAAGAGATGGGATACCACACCACCTGATCTGCCTCTTGAGAAACCTGTATGCAAGTCAGGAAGAAACTATTAGAACTGGATATGGAACAACAGACTGGTTCCAACTAGGAAAGAGAGTACGTCAAGGCTGTATATTGTCACCCTGCTTATTTAACTTCTATGCAGAGTACATCATGAAAAATGCTGGGCTGGAAGAAGCACAAGCTGGAATCAAGATTGCCAGGAGAAATATCAATAATCTCAGATATGCAGATGACACCATTGTTATGGCAGAAAGTGAAGAGGAACTAAAAAGCCTCTTGATGAAAGTGAAAGAGGAGAGTGAAAAAGTTGACTTAAAGCTCAACATTCAAAAAACTAAGATCATGGTATCTGGTCCCATCACTTCATGGAAAATAGGTGGGGAAACAGTGGAAAGAGTGGCTGACTTTATTTTTCTGGGCTCCAAAATCACTGCCAATGGTGATTGCAGCCATGAAATTAAAAGATGCTTACTCCTTGGAAGAAGTTATGACCAACCTAGATAGCATATTCAAAAGCAGAGACATTACTTTGCCAACAAAGGTCCATCTAGTCAAGGCTATGGTTTTTCCAGTGGTCATGTATGAATGTGAGAGTTGGAATATAAAGGAAGCTGACCGCAGATGAATTGATGCTTTTGAACTGAGGTGTTGGAGAAGACTCTTGAGAGTCCCTTGGAAAGCAAGGAGATCTAATCAGTCCATCCTAAAGGTGATCAGTCCTGGGTGTTCATTGGAAGGACTGATGTTGAAGCTGAAACTCCAATACTTTGGCCACCTGATGTGAAGAGCTACTCATTTGAAAAGACCCTGATGCTGGGAAAGATTGAGGGCAGGAGGAGGAGAAGACAACAGAGAATGAGATTGTTGGATGGCATCACCAACACAATGCACATGGGTTTGGGTGGACTCTGGGAGTTGGTGATGGACAGGGAGGCCTGGCGTGCTGTGGTTCATGAGGTCACAAAGAGTCGGACACGACTGAGCGATTGAACTGAATTGAATGATGACCCTGCATGCAAGACAGCAAAAGAGACACAGATATAAAGAACAGACTTTGGGATTCTATGGGAGAAGGTGTGTGGGGGGTGATTTGAGAGAATAACATTGAAACATGTATATTATCATATGAGAAACAGATCACTAGTCCAAATTCGATGCATGAAACAGGGCACTCAAAGCTAGTGCACCGGGACAACCCAGAGGGATGGGATAGGGAGGTGGGAGAGGGGTTCGGGATGGAGGCTCACATGTATACCCGAGGCTGATTCATGTCAATCAATGTATGGCAAAAACCATCACAATATTGTAAAGTAATTAGCCTCCAATTAAAATAAATTAATTAATCTTTTTAAAAATTCAGAGTCTAACATTGAGGCCTTATTTAGATAAGGCATGTCTTTAGAAGGCTGAGATATGTGGTTTTGGCATGTATTAATACATCCCCTTAGACTCCAGTGTTACAGCCACCTTGGGCACATAGTTAATTTCCACTCATCTGTTTATACTTGTCGTGTTACCTCTTTCTCAAAGCTTGCCTTGATTACCTTTCTGTCCCTCTGGCTGAATCAGGCATGCTACACAGTGCTGTTGTTTACCTCCATCACAAATACATGCCTTTATCTTTGTATGATATCATAATTTTCCTAGTAGAGTCATTGCTTATTGAGGGTAAGGACTGTGTTTTACTCATTTTTATATCCCAAGTGCCTGTGTTAGAGATTTTCAGTATTTGTTAAATAAATGAACTAGAAAAAAAATTAATGTTTTTCTAACTTGTTATAATTTTATTACTTATCCCACAAAACTGTAGGTAGGGAGCCCATCTCTATGTATATCTCCCTCTAACTTGGCTCTCAATCATGATTCTGAAATCTTAGGTCAGACTAAATTTTTGACTTGTTACTTTGTGAAAAGCTATAACTTGGATATTAAATGTTTGTGTTTCACAAGGACAGTGGGACATGTCACCTCTGGGGAAACTTTAAACAGGCTAACATTTTCCTCAAGATGTAAATTTGTATTTCTTCATAACAGCTATCACTTATTGACTGCTTACTATCTTCAGTTATTCCCTCATTGGTATCATTGAATCCCATGGTTTTAAAAGTCTATATACTAATGACTCCCAAATTTTTATCTCCAGGCCCAGTCCACTCCCCATAAGCAACTTTTATCGGTCCAGTTGTTCACACTAACCATCTTAAAGCCATCCTTGATTCCTTCTCTTTTCTCTTATACTTATTCTATTACCAAATTACCAAGTAGCATGATGGCTGGACTGTATGGTAACAGCATGTTTAGTTTTGTAAAAAATTGCCAAACTACCTTCCAAAGGGACTCTACCATTTTTCATTGCTACCAGCAGTGAATGAAAGTTTCTGTTACTTCATCAGCATTTGGTGTTGTCAGAATTCTGGAATCCTACTATCTATGCTAACAGGTTAGATTGTCTTAATTTAAAAGGTTCATGGTTTTATTTTAAATTTCCCTGATGACATATAATGTGGAGAATTTTTCATAAGCTTATTTGCCACCTGTATATTTTGTTGGTGAGGTGTCTGCTCAGGTATTTTTTTTAATTGGGATGTTAATTTTTGTTATAGAGTTTGAATTCTTTGCATATTTTAGATAACAGTCCTTTATCAAATATTTCTCTTGCAAATATTTTCTCATTAATAAATATCTCTCCACTAGAAAATGAGAATACTAAATTTATTAGTTAGGGCACTTTGTGGGGAAGAAGAAGGAAAAAGAGATTACAGATAATTTCCTTTTAAGCTGATAATGTGATGGTTACACATATCACTTCTGTTCACATCTCACTGGCCATAGCTTAGTTACATGGCAACACTAATTGTAATGAGGACTAAGAAGTATTGTTTATGATTAACTTGCCTATGTGTTCAGTTAAAATTTGGTGACATGGGGAAGAACCTAATGCTTGAAAATAGGAAGAGAATAGATTCTAGAGGACACTTATGAGACAACTTCACATCAAACAATATGTAGAAATAAAGAAACAATTTTCACAAATTAAAGAAAAAAATTCTGGACTCTGTAAATTTCAGTCAGTTTTAATGAGGTATGGAAATGTTGAAAGTTATTAGGAGAGACAATGTATAACACAATATTTCTCATATTTTTAACCCCCAAAGTTCTTAAAGTATGATTCACTCTAGGTAAAGTGAAAAAGCAACAATTATGAGGTCTTTAGATACACCTATCAGAGAAGGCAATGGCACCCCACTCCAGTACTCCTGCCTGGAAAATCCCATAGGCGGAGGAGCCTGGTGGGCTGCAGTCCATGGCGTCGCTAGGAGTTGGACACGACTGAGCGACTTCACTTTCACTTCTCACTTTCATGCATTGGAGAAGGAAATGGTAACCCACTCCAGTGTTTTTGCCTGGAGAATCCCAGGGACAGGGAAGCCTGGTGGGCTGCCGTCTATGGGGTCGTACAGAGTCAGACACGACTGAAGTGACTTAGCAGCAGCAGTAGCAATAGATACATCTATATTTCATTTTAATGTTTTTTCTTTTATTTATTGGCTACCTTATTTTTGTGGCAGCTTTTCACCCACAGTGATGTAAAGCTTCTTTTAAAAATAAATTTAACTAAAAGCAGAGCAAAATATCAAGTAAATTATAATATAGATATGAGATTTACATGACAAAAATTATTAAGGTGGTATACAAATGACTTAATACACCTTCAATAAACTTAAAAATTTCATTCTGGCTTCACTGACTCAATGGACATGAGTTTGAGCAAACTCTGGGAATTGGGTGATGGATAGGGAAGCCTGTCGTGCTGCAGTCCATGGCTTTGCAAAGAGTCGGCATAAATGAGCAACTGAACTGTACTGTACTTGCTGATATTGCCAAATAAACTAAATATGGTGAAAAGCAAGTGAATTACAGTTTAGTATTTTTATAATTTCAAATTGTTCATATACCTCCATACTCTGAAGTTTTAATTTACTGCCATAATGAGGTACAGCACCTTATTGAGAATCATTCAGTAGTGGAAGAAACAATGAAAATTTTTAGTGTTGGGTTCCTTTCCTGTAATTAACATTTACTGGTTCATGACACTGAGTCTTAGTTTTGTCATCTATAAGATGGGATATAAATACCTGATCTAACCTTCCAGATTTAGGTAGGAAATGGTTAAGTCGAAATTAAGTATAAGTGGATCTGCAAATATAAAGGATCCATTCAGCAATAATGATCCATTCAGTAACCATAATTCTAACCTCAATAATGCCATTTTAGTCAAAGTTTCCAACTGTGAATAAAACCACTAATAACTAGTGAAAAGTCAATCATTGAAGGGCAAGGAAAAGAATAGCTGTGGAAGAGAAGGGAAAGTTGTTCAGTCATGTCCTACTATTTGCGACCTCATGGACTGTAGCCTACCAGGCTTCTCAGTCCATGGGATTTTCCAGGCAAGAGTACTGGAGTGGGTTGCCATTTCCTTCTCCAGGGGATCTTCCTGACCCAGGGATCGAACCCGGGTCTCCCGCATTGTAGGCAGACACTTTACCCACTGAGCCACCACGGTGAATCCCATTCACAAGAAGATCTTTCTTCTATACAAGTACTAATGGAAAATTTCACTGACTTCAAGTGCAAAATCAATCCAGACAATACAAAGACATATTATCCTAATAAGTGTCTCTTTAGGGAAGTAGTCTGGGGGATACAGTATTTTCAGTTCTTTTATAACAATTATGCTATTACTGCATATTTTATAATACAGCATTTTATATATTATTATTCTAAATAGTGACTATATTTATTACTATGCAAATACACATATCCATACACACAATCGTTTAGGTGTTTTCTCCATTATGAGAAATATGTTATTTTTTCTTTATTATAGAGAAGAGAAAGTCCTCAGAATTTAAGGTCTTGTCTAGGATCATATATCTATAACAAGACAACATTTGAAATAACTACTGCATTTATAGATACTCAGTATATGTTTTTTAGATAAATGAATGAATGAATAAATAAGTTAAATATTGAAAAAACAGACATTTCAGCTCCCAAAGTGAATATCTCTTTTATGCTACATATTGTTCTATTTTCATTGAGTCGTGTGCGTGGTAGGTCTCTTCAGTCATGTCCAACTCTGTACAACCCTATGGACCATAGCCCAGCAGGCTCCTTTGTGCATGGCATACTCCAGGCAAGAATATTGGAGTGGGTTGCCATTTACTTCTCCAGGGGATCTTCCTGACCCAGGGATCGAACCCACATCTCTTACATCTCCTGCATTGGCAGGCAGTTTCTTTACCACTATTGCCACCTGGGAAGCCCTTTCATTGAATCACAATTCTATAAAACAGTAAAAATGAGTGAAAAATAGAAGCTTATGTTATAATGGCATTTGCCGATGGCCTAGGATCTAATTAGATCAAATGTATGGTTTTAAAATTATTTTATAGTTTCTGGTTTGTGCTCCAAGTTGCCCACCACTGGAACACTGCCTACTGCAACTGCCAATATTCACATCCCATTTAACCCACTTATATCAAAAACAGGATGTTCAAATTAAGCAACATGTATGATGTAAAAGCTGTTTTACGGATTACTTAAAAGTATTCATGACTATAAATGTTTCTACCCTTTGATCTGGGACTTTTTATTCATAGTTCTCCATTCTTAAGATCTCCAAGGTTTCTTCCAACAAGGAGACCCAAATCTACAATGATGAATAATGTAGGGGAGCTGTTTTTAATTCAGGCTTCTCCCTGTGATGGAGCTTTCAGATCATGTACATAGAGTCCCTTAGACTGCAAGGAGATCAAACCAGTCAATTCTAAAGGAAATCAACCCTGAATATTCATTGGAAGGACTGATGCTGAAGCTAAAGCTCTAATACTTTGGCCACCTGATATGAAGAGCTAGCTTATTGGAAAAGACCCTGATGCTGGGAAAGATTGAGGGGGGAAGGAGAAAGGGGCAACAGAGGATGAGATGGTTGGATGGCATCACCAACTCAATGAACATGAGTTTGAACAAACTCCAGGAGATAATGAAGCACTGGCATGCTGCAATCCATGGGTCACAAAGAGTCAGACAAGACTCAGTGACTAAACAGCAACAGCATCAAACTTGGCAGCCAAATAGATTAATTTCTCTAAGCAGAGGTAATATGTGGAAATAGCTCAGCACCAGCTCTGTTTACTCTGTCTCGACTCACCTAAGGTCATACAGTTCGAGAGATTTTTGGTATTGCCACTTGGCAAGTTGAAATTGTCAGAATGACATGGAAGATCAGATGGAAATGACAATGAATTTATCCTAAATTTGAGTGATTTTTGGCATTCTTCAAATTTTATTTCTAGATCTTATATGTGTAGATACTTTTAGATACCTATTTATTCTACTCAATTGATTCTCAAAGTAGTCGGAAGATTTTAATGCAAATATTCCTATTTCTTGCTCTATGATACCTAGTAGCTGGTCTCTGCTCACCTCCAGCTGCCATGGAGAGGTAAGTGTACTTCAGTGACTTTCTGGAAACTCCTGATTTTGAAGCTGATTGGATGGTCAAATTACTTTTCATGTTAGGCAGCCCTATCAATGATCAACTCTTCTACCACCTTTTCCATTAAAACTGTATCTAAGAATTCGGCCTTTTTTTATTTGAATGTCAGATATCTAGGGAAAACCAGTCTTAACAGAAAAAAAAAATCTACAATTAAAATAATATTGAGAGAATGAAGTATCAAGGGAATGAGGAAAAATGAAGTCATATGGCAAGGAGGTGGCTGCCTTGTTTACTGTTCCCTATAGCAGGAGTGCTATTCAATCTGTTATGACTCAAGGGCAGCTTTGAGAGTAGGCTGGGCTTTTTAAACACAGCTGGGTAAAAAAGATGATCATGGGCGACTACGCAGTGACACTAAGACAATTGCACTTAATGTACCAACTATGAGCACTTAGACTACAGATACTGTGCCTTTATTTTTAAATCATAGACAAGTGAGTCACCAGGTCAATAGTCACCCCATTCTATTTGCATTGCACAGAAAGTCTGAGATGCTTTAGCAATTTTATCCTGAGGAGATAACATGGAAAGTCAGCAATAGGGTTGGGGATTAAGAGGCTTCTTGCCATATCTGCAAACAAAGGATATTGTGGCCAAACCACCCAGTGGCTTCCAATGGTCCACCCTGAAGGCACTCAGGATCAGAAAGAAGAGGATACTGGCCTGGGATAGTTAAGGTGCATATCAAAGGAATGATTTCAGTGAGCCCAGACTTTGGCATCTTCCCAAACATAGAGAAGCACTACATCCACTAATTTCAGATGTCTGATTATCTTTAATTAACAGTAATATTTTGATGTTCTGACCACCTGGTTTTTGTTGCAAAAACCTTTGTATTAATATATTCTGGCTCCTCCCTTACCTCTTTGAAGCAGTTCCTCAGTGATTTGAAGTTCTCAGAAAATTGACCAAATAAAGCATAGTTCTCAACTTTTAGGTTATGCTTTTTTTTTTTTCAGTTGACAGAGTTTTTGCAAATTGCTATGTACTTTCTTGGAAGAAAGCAATAAGTAGTGGTTAAACACTGTGCTCTTGACTTTGCTATTGAGATTTGATTCCCACTTTTACCTAATTATGTATGACCCACTCTCAGTGGACTCCTGTTTGAAATGGGGATGCTAAAAATTTCCATCTCAGATGGTGGTTGTGCAGATTAAGCAGAATAAGGAACATAAAATGCATAATATACTAAATGCTGGCTTTCAGTTGAGTTCTTGGAAATACTGGAGGCTTGCCTTACAATCACAAGTCTTGCTTTCATGTCATAGAAAAACACTGTAGTTTGTTTACCTACAGTGCTACAGCTAAAACCATGTTTCCTGGTCAAACCTCATTTATCTGACCACATAATTCTAATACGCACAAACTTTTCAAATATTTCTATTCCATGGAATGCATTATTCCTGTTTTACTCCTTATCAGCCATTCTCAAAATAATATAGTTAAATGAAATCCATTTCTGACAGTGTCAGCAATTTCCTACATCCTACAAATGATTGGATGAACTACTCGTGTCACTATGGACATGAGTTCCAACTTTTAAAATATTTAGTGCTCATATGAAACTCTTGCAGGTGATATTACCTCATCTTTGCATCTTGTTTTTAACTTGTTAAATACTCTGCTTGCAGATTCAACCTCGCATGAGGATTTTTTTTTCTCTAGGAACTGATCTTCATTTATATACTGCCATGAAGCAGTGTGCAATAGGTTCACAGAAGACAGTCCAAAACTGACTGACTGACCGTGAAAGCACAATTCTTGTTAGTTAATCAGAGTTCATAGTCCCTGCTGTGATCTGCCTCATTCTTTTTGCCCCAGACAGATAGAAAAATCTGCTTATTTTTCATGGATCTTTCACACATACAAACATAGCCACACGGCCAGCCTTAAATCTCATTAATCAAATAGTAATTTGTCACAAGTTACAGCTAATTCAATGAGCAAGCTGTTATTCCCCAGATGATCAGATCCACTCATTCTCTTTTTATTCAGAGTGCCTTAATATTCTGGTGCCTGGTATTTGAAGTTAATGAAGTTTTATTGTATGTGAGCCGTCTACATAAAGGGTGGTCAATTTATATCAGAGCTCATTCTATGCAATGTGGTCTGCTATGAGGCTGTTTTTAATAAGATGACTTTTATATTCCCAACCATATGTGTTTAGATGATCAGGAGTATAGGATACTTGAGGCAAGCTACAAATGTGTTTGACTTGTGAGGCCAAACTTCTAACACATCATGGTGGTCTACTCTTTAAAAAATATTATATATATATATAATATGCATGTATGAATTCAAATCTAGACCACATTTCTTTCTAAAATTTTTAAATGCAAAACAGAATTTGTCAAATATTAAGAATTACAATACTAAGGCATATATATGGAATCTAGAAAGATGATACGAAGAATTTATTTGCAGGGCAGCAAACAAACACAGAGAAGAGACTTATGGACATGGGGAGAGAGGAGGAGAGGGTGAGGTGTATGGAGAGAGTCACATGGAAACCTACATTCCCATATGTAAAATATGGGAATTTGCTGTATGTCTCAGGGAACCCAAACAAGGGCTCTGCATCAGTCTAGAGGGGTGGGATGGGGAGGTTCAAGAAGGAGGGGACATTTCTGTTTGACAGAAAA
The DNA here is from genome assembly GCF_014754425.2 of Oryx dammah. Taxonomy (NCBI): domain Eukaryota; kingdom Metazoa; phylum Chordata; class Mammalia; order Artiodactyla; family Bovidae; genus Oryx; species Oryx dammah. The sequence continues at coordinate 30,873,445 of NW_024070203.1, forward strand.
CAACAAAATTCTGTAAAGCAATTATCCTTCAATTATAAAATTAATAAATTTTAAAAAATAATAGAAAAATTGCAACACTAAACAGGAAACAGCAAAATACTGATATCAGACCTCACTGTTTCTAGAGTCCACTGAGCGTTTCCCATACAGACACATCCACTAGTGCTGTTCCTGGTAATGTTTTCTCAGGCCCACCCGACTTCAGGAAGTCTGGCTCTCTAGGTGAGTGACCACACCATCATCATTTTCCTAGTTAAGACCTTTTCTGTATAGTTCTTCTGTGTATTTTTGTCACCTCTTGTTAAACTCTTCTGCATCTGTTATCATTGCTGCCCTTCATCATGCTCATCCTTGCATCAACTATTCCCTTGGTCTCTCCAATTTTCTTGAAGAGGTCTCTAGTCTTTCCCATTCTATTGTTTTCTTCTGTTTCTTTGCATTGTTCACTTAAGAAGGCTTTCTTATCTCTCCTTGCATTTCTTTGGAACTATGCATTCAGTTGGGTATATTTTTTCCTTTCTCGCTTGCCTTTCACTTCTTTTCTCAGCTATTTGCAAATCCTCTTCAGACAACACTGCCTTCTTGCATTTCTTCTTCTTTGGGATGGTTTTGGTCACTGCCTCCTGTGCAATGCTACATACCTCTGTCCATAGTTCTTCAGGCACTTTGTCTACCAGATCTAATCCCTTGAATCTATCCATCAACTACTCTATGTGTGAGCTGTTTCTAAATGCTTTCATTCATGTGTTCTAGAAATTCATTTTCAGCTCTCTTCTTTTCTCCATCAACACATTCTCCCTTGGGTATTTTGCTTACTTTTATTGCTTTGATTCTTAACTAAAAAACAGGTTTATACACAATTATAAATAACAAAATGAATTCATTTCACTACACATAGTTAGAATAAAGTTCAAAGGAAAAAGAGTCTGTGTCCCATGGTGGAATTCGCAAAGGGGCATTGTTGCTGAGTACTGATAATTGGGAAAGAGTTCCTATACCTGGTCACAAAGAAGGAGGGTATTATAAATGTAGAAAGGGCGGAGCATATGCAAAGATAAGGAGAAGAAAACATTAAGAAAGATAAAAGAAACTCAAGAACACTTTATTTTTTTTTATTTTACCTTATAATACTGTATTGGTTTTGCCATAAAAAATTAGCATTATGAAACAGGAGGAAATAACATCAGAAAACTTAATTAGGGTTAGATTTGTATGAGTTGTGAATACCAAATTGAGAACATGAGACAATAAAAACACATACCACTAAAATCACAATATTATATTGATATTTTTGAGCTGTTCTCGTGCATTTCTGCTTGATTTAATCAGACAATTGTTTCTGATATTGTTCTTGCATAAGATGATGGCTATTTTTTTAAGTGAACAAATTAAAACCAATCATTAATTCAACAAGAGAAGTGCTGTCACTTTTCTCCTTAATTACACAGTTCAGTTCAGTTCAGTCACTCAGCCATGTCTGACTCTTTGCAACCCCATGAACTGCAGCACGCCAGTCCTCCCTGTCCATCACCAACTCCCAGAGTTTACTCAAACTCATCTCCATTGAGTTGGTAATGCCATCCAACCATCTTATCCTCTGTCATCCCCTTCTCCCGCCTTCAATCTTTCCCAGCATCAGGGCCTTTTCAAATGAGTCAATTCTTTGCATCAGGTGGCTAAAGAATTGTAGTTTCACCCTTCATTATCAGTTCTTTCAATGAAAATTCAGGACTGATTTTCTTTAGGATGGACTGGTTGGATCTCCTTGCTGTCCAAGGGACTCTCAAGAGTCTTCTCCAACACCACAGTTCAAAAAAGCATCAATTCTTTGGTGCTCAGCAGCACCCCACTCCAGTACTCTTGCCTGGAAAATCCCATGGATGGAGGAACCTGGCAGGCTGCAGTGCATGGGGTCACTAAGAGTCGGACATGACTGAGCGACTGCACTTTGATTTTTCACTTTCATGCATTGGAGAAGGAAATGGCAACCCACTCCAGTGTTCTTACCTGGAGAATCCCAGGGATGGTGGAGCCTGGTGGGCTGCCGTCTATGGGGTCTCACAGAGTTGGACATGACTGAAGCGACTTAGCAGCAGCAGCGGCTTTCTTTGTAGTCCAACTCTCACATCCATATGTGACTACTGGAAAAACCATAGCTTTGATTAGATGGACCTTTGTTGGCAAAGTAATGTCTCTGCTTTTGAATATGCAGTCTAGGTTGGTCATAACTTTTCTTCCAAGAAACAAGCATCTTTTAATTTCATGGCTGCAGTCACCATCTGTGGTGATTTTGGAGTCCCCCAAAATAAAGTCTGCCACTGTTTCCATTGTTTCCCCATCTATTTGCCATGAAGTGATGGGACCAGATGCCATGATCTCAGTTTTCTGAATGTTGAGTTTTAAGCCAGCTTTTTCACTCTCCTCTTTCACTTTCATCAAGAGGTTCTTTATTTCTTCTTGCTTTCTGCCATAAGGGTGGTGTCATCTGCATATCTGGGGTTATTGATACTTCTCCTGGGAATCTTCATTCCATCTTGTGCTTCCTCCAGCCCAGCATTTCTCATGCTGTACTACTCTGCATATAAGTTAAATAAGTAGGGTGACAATACACAACCTTGACGTACTCCTTTCCTAATTTGGAACCAGTCTGTTGTCCCATGTCCAGTTCTGACTGTTGCTTCTTGACCTGCATATAGGTTTCTCAGGAGGCAGGACAGGGTCTGGTATTCTCATCTCTTTCAGGATTTTCCACAGTTTATTGTGATCCACACAGTCAAAGGCTTTGACATAGTCAATAAAGCAGAAATAGATGTTTTTCTGGAACTCTCTTGCTTTTTTGATGATGCAACAGATGTTGACAATTTGATTTCTGGTTCCTCTGCCTTTTCTAAATCCAGCTTGAACATCTGGAAGTTCATGGTTCACGTATTGTTGAAGCCTGGCTTGGAGAATTTTGAGCATTACTTCGCTAGTGTGTGAGATGATTGTGCAGTAGTTTGAGCATTCTTTGGCATTGCCTTTCTTTGGGATTGGAATGAAAATTGACCTTTTCCAGTCTTATGGTCACTGCTGACTTTTCCAAATTTGCTGGCATATTGAGTGCAGCACTTTCATAGAATCATCTTTTATGCTTTGAAATAGCTCACTGGAATCCTATCACCTCCTCTAGCTTTGTTCATACTGATGCTTCGTAAGGCCCACTTGACTTCACATTCCAGGATGTCTGGCTCTAGGTGAGTGATCACACTATTGTGATTATCTGGGTTGTGAAGATCTCTTTTGTAGAGTTCTTCTGTGTATTCTTGCCACTTCCTCTGCTTCTGTTAGGTCCATACCATTTCTGTCCTTTATTGAGCCCATCTTTGAATGAAATGTTCCCTTGGTATCTCTGATTTTCTTGAAGAGATCTCTAGTCTTAAGAGATCTCTAATTACACAGGTGAGAGGCATTATTAGAAGATTTGGCAAAGTTTGGGAAAACAACCATTCAGAGTTAAAGAAAGAAGTCCAATGGATACATGACTTTCAGGGAAATTTCCCAAATCTTTCCAGTAAGAATGGACATGGCCTATTCTTTATCCGGGCATGTTGACCATTAACATCACAATACATTTTCAATGGGGCTGGCACAGATTGCTAGTGAAGTCTTAATGACCAGAGGTCTCAGAAAACTCGGCAACAAAATGCTGAGTACTCTTACTGAGTCTGGAGAAGAAAAGCTTTCATCAGTGGTCATCAAAGCACAAAGCAAAGGATCAGCACACCTACTTAACCAGTGTCTCTTTGAAATAAAACTTACTGAACTGCTCCTGCCTAGCACATCCCTGCAAACAGATGACCATGCTCCCCATGCTAATCTGGACTGCTTTTTCTACTCTGTGTGTGCGTGAGCCATCTGCCAAGTGGAAAGAGACCTTCCAAGATATTAAACTTGAATATGGACACACTCCTCAAAACTTACATGGCGTAATGTACCCACTATGACAGTAGGTTGACCCTAAACTAACTTGACTCAGTTGAAATTGTCTTAACATGCTATGTTGAAATTGCTGCCATTCTTTTGAGATTCAAAGAATTTATTTCACTTAATCTGTCTTCTGACCCAAGAAGATTTGTCTATTCTCCCTCTCTCAGATAAATTATTCTGTACCAGAGGCAACTCTGTAGGATTATTGTAATGCGGGTAGAAGCAAAAGTATTTTTAAAGAGGAATGGATTGGCTACACACTATGCCACTAGGGTTGGGTTGGGTAATTCTCCTTGTTCCAAATTCTCTTCTCCATTAGTTTGAAATTTCATCACTAGAAATTAATTTACTTGAGTCTTAAAGTTTTCCATTCTTTAGGATACTCCTACTGAAATGCAAATACCCATTCTCAGGTTTCATCAGCTGGCCTCTCCAGGAGAATGGAATAATGGCTATATGACTGGTTTGGAGCAAGGACATAACAGTAGAAAAGAAAGAGATATTAAAAGGGGTAGTAAAATGACAAATGTGCATTTTCCTCCTCATAATTTTGTGTGAGAATGGGAGGAACATACTATTGTCTCTAATTTCTACTTCTTTCCCTCAGTAACTCAGACTCTTATCATTCCTTGAGTTCTAATAACCCAGCCTCACCTGAAGAAAACTTTATTCAAACCAACAAGAACACCGTAATTGTGGGAAGAAAAACCAGGATGTATTTGAAGCAAATTAGGTTAGAGTCAAATAATTTGATACTTTCATGGAACATTCTTGGAGTTAAGATGGGGTTGGGAGGATTGAGAGGCAAGAGATGTCATGTGTGATCACTATGTGCATTAGTTTTTCTGGAGACACAAGTTTTCATTTTTCTGGAATAAATGCCCAGGAGTTCAGTTGCTGAGTCCTACCTAAGTATAGGTTTAGATTTTATGACATGGCCTCACCATTTTCCAGGATGCTTGCAGCATTTTTCATTCCCGCTAGCAACATATGAGAAGTCCAGTTTCTCTGATCTTAGGCAGAACTTGGCATTGTCACTATTTTTTTCCATTATTCTAACAGGTGTGTTTGTGTGTGTGTGTGTGTGTGTGTGTGTGTATGCTCAGTTGCTAAGTTGTGTCTGACTCTTTGTGATCCTATGGACTGTAGCCCACCAGGTTCCTCTGTCCATTGAATTTCTCAGGTAAGAATACTGGAATGGGTTGCCATTCCTTCTCCAAGGGATCTTCTCAACCCAGGGATCAAATTTGAGTCTCTTGTATTGGCAGGAGGGTTCTTTACCACTGAGCCATCAGGGGGCCCTGTTCTAACAGGTACATAATGATATCTCACATCACGGTGTTAACTTCCCTTTCCCTAGGGGGAATTGGGGCAGGAGAAGAAGGGGATGACAGAGGATGAGATGGCTGGATGGCATCACTGACTCGATGGACGTGAGTCTGAGTGAACTCCGGGAGTTGGTGATGGACAGGAGGGCTGGCGTGCTGCGATTCATGGGGTTGCAAAGAGTCGGACACGACTGAGCAACTGAAATGAACTGAACTGAACTGAACTGAATGGCCATGGGTTACAAATGTATTTTTATCTGCTTATTCCTCATCTCTATATCCACTTTGGTGAAATATCTTTCCAATGTCTTTTGTCTGTTTTCTAATTAGATTGCTTTGGGGGTATTTTAATGTTGAGTTTAAAGTTCTTTATATACCCTAGAGATAAATCTTTTGTTGACCATGTGGCTTGCAAATATTTTCTCTAGACCTGTGGCCTTTCTATCCTCTTAATAGAGACTTCATAGAGCAAAATGTCTTTTAATTCTGATGAAGCCAGTTTACTGATTTTTTTTCTTTTATGGATCATGCTTTCCATGTTTATGTTTAAAAACTCTTCACCAAAACTTAGATCCAAATTATTTTTCCTAATGTTGTCTAAAAGTTTTATAATTTATATTTCATATTTAAATTTCCTCCATTCTGAGAAAATTTTTCTATCAAATGTGCATGCTAGTCACTGCTGCTGCTGCTGCTGCTGCTGCTAAGTCACTTCAGTCGTGTCCGACTCTGTGCGACTCCATAGACGGCAGCACTGCAGTCATATCCAACTCTTGTGGCCCTATGGACTGTCCTTGAGATTCTCTAGGCAAGAATACTGGAGTGGGTTGCCATGCCCTCTTTCAGGGGATCTTCCCAACCCAGGGACTGAACCCGCATCTCTTACATCTCCTGCATAGGCAGATGGGTTCTTTATCACTACACTCACCTGGGAAGCCCATATCAAATGTGAGGTGTAGGTTTAGGTTCATTTTTTCCCCCCTATGGACATCCATTTACTCCAGTGAAACCATCTGGGCCTTGGAATTTCTATCGCAGCTGATTTTTAATTATGAATTAAATTTCCTTAGTAGTTATAGGGCTATTTAAATCATCTATTTCATACTGAACTAGTTGTGACAGCTTTCTATCTTGTTAGGTTATCCTTTTCTTGGTCATTTGGCTAAAGAGAACAGGTTTATATCAGAGTTGGGTTGTGTGTATTTGTCTGTGTTCATTGGCATTACTGGGTTGCTGGCTTCTCCAGTACCCTGAATTTTAATACAAGAGGCAAAAAGGAAATCCAGGAAACACACCACCATGTTGTACCTTGGATTTTGAGGTACCAAGCTGGTCAGACTTCTCTACAAATTTCAGTCTCCTTGTGTATAGTTTATATAGAATGTGCAGGGTTTTCAGCTGTACTCAGTGGGAGAAATAAGGAAAAGTATGTGCATTCTGTCTTCTAATTGTTATTTTTAAATGTATGAATAAATATTTTAAAATTTGTTTTAATTTATAATATGGCAAAAATCAATAAATATAAGTCATGTAAATAAAAGTTTCTTGAGGTTGTCAAAAAAATTTAAGTGTAAAATTTTTTTACAATTTTAAGATGATCCTAATGCCAAAAAATCAGGAAACACTCTCATAAATCATTTTTAAAAGATTACTGCTGAAAAATGTCCAGTGTTTCAACCACAAATAACACATTAGTGTGCATTAAGGAAGTAGTCTGCATGGAGAAGTGGAATCGGTAGCCAAACGTAGGATTTCTTTTCCGAACACTCTGAGATCAATTTGCGATACATAGAATAACCACATGTCCTGCAATGACCAGAAAAATCTAGGTTTACACCTGTTTCCCAGGCATAATTATTAATAATAATCCCTTTCATTCTCAGAAGTATTCAGCATTGTGTGATAAATTATAGCCATCCAGATTATATAGAACCATCAAGACTGTGCCACCATCCCTTTTTTCTCTTCACTCTGTGTCTCAGAAAAAAAAAAAACTTAAACCTCAAACATTCCAATATCTTCAGTTCAGTTCAGTTCAGTTCACTCACTCAGTCATGTCCAACTCTACGACCCCATGAATCACAGCATGTCAGGCCTCCCTGTCCATCACCAACTACCGGAGTTTACTCAAACTCATGTCCATTGAGTCGGTGATGCCATCCACCCATCTCATCCTCTGTTGTCCCCTTCTGCTCCTGCCCCCAATCCCTCCCAGCATCAGAGTCTTTTCCAGTGAGTCAACTCTTCACATGAGGTGGCCAAAGTACTGGAGTTTCAGCTTTAGCATCAGTTCTTCCAATGAACGTTCAGGACTGATCTCCTTCAGAATGGACTGGTTGGATCTCCTTGTAGTCCAAGGGACTCTCAAGAGTCGTTAGGATTCAAGATATAAACATAGCATTTAATGAAAGAGGAGAGTGAAAAACCTGGCTTAAAACTCAACATTCAAAAAACTAAGATCATGGCATCTGGTCCCATCACTTCATGGCAAACAGATGGGGAAATAATGAAAACAGTGAAGACTTTACTTTCCTGGGCTCCAAAATCATTGCAGATGGTGATAACAGTCATGAAATTAAAAGACACTTGCTCCTTGGAAGAAAAGCTATGACCAACCTAGACAGCATAGTAAAAAGCAGAGACATTACTTTGTAGACAAAGGTCCATCTAGTCAAAGCTACAGTTTTTCCAGTATTCATGTATGGATGTGAGAGTTGGATCACAAAGCTGAGCACCAAAGAATTGATGCTTCTGAACTGTGGTGTTGAAGAAGACTCTTGAGAGTCCCTTGGACTGCAAGGAGATCAAGCCAGTCAATCCTAAACGAAATCCATCCTGAATATTCATTGGAAGGAGTGATACTGAAGCTGAAGATCCAATATTTGGCCACCTGAAGCGAAGAACTGACTCATTGGAAAAGATTCTGATGCTGGGAAAGATTGAAGGCAGAAGAAGGGGACAACAGAAGATGAGATGGTCAGATGGCATCACCTACTCAATGGACATGAGTTTGAGAAAACTCTGGGAGTTGGTGATGGACAAGGAGGCCTGGTGTGCTGCAGTCCATGGGGTCACAAAGAGTCAGACCCAACTGAGAGACTGAACTGAACTGAATCACCCTCTCTGAGTCTCTCTGTAAGCCTTGACTGTTGATGAGTACTTCTCCTACAAGGTTTCCACCTTGCATTAAGATTCAAGCTAAGCACACCTCCTTAGGCTTATCATCTAGTACCAACCCCAGCTAGCAGAAAATCTTAAAGACCCTCTCAGATCCATGGCAATACTTTAGCCACATTTTCTCACTCCTGCTGCTAGTTTATCTTCTCCACCACGGAATCAAGAAAGAGAAAAAAAACTCAGCTATGATGGAAATACTAGAAAATTTTCCATTTGAACTAGGCTAATACAAATAAAAAGGCAATTCATTCTTTATCCGTTGAGTAAAAAAACACTTATTTGGGAGCCTACTATATACTCTCTTAAATTATATAATCATGGAGACTAGCGTATAAAGCAAACCGAAAAATACTTATTTCTTTAAAAATGTTCTTTTCAAATATAGTTTTTAGTAGAAGAAACCAAACATGTAATTTTCCATCTTAACATATCCTAGCATATCTTCTATACACTAATTTTACCATGAGTAAAGTATATTTTAAAAGTGCAAAACAAACAAAAATCTCCTATATAACATTAAGAATTTTTTGTGGCAATCATTTTGAAAAGCTATGTGAGAGGAAAATATTTTCCCATGGGAAATACAAATTTGAAAATGATCTCATTACCGCCTAGACTCTTATCAAACACCCAGAGCTTGAATTACTGAATCAGTTCCTAGAAGTTTCGTACAAGATTTCCTTCTCAGTCAGCAAACTGGAACCCTAAAGAGAAAAGGAAAGTCTAATTCTCAGAACTGAAGAATAGAACAATGTCACCAAGTTTATGTGAAAGAGAAATCTCTCATCTGAGAGATCTACACCTGGGCCAAGCCCTGGGGGAAAAGTTAATTTAAAAATGGCTCTAGGTCTCTTTCAATTCTGGTTTCCTCAATGTGTATATGCCCAGCAGTGGGATTGCTGGGTTGTATGGCAGTTCTATTTCCTGTTTTTTAAGGAATCTCCACACTGTCCTCCATAGTGGCTGTACCAGTTTGCATTCCCACCAACAGTGTAAGAAGAGGTTTCCCTTTTCTCTACACCCTTGCCAGCATTTATTGTTTGTAGACTTTTTGATAGCAGCCATTCTGACCAGCATGAGATGGTACTTCATGGCCGTTTTGATTTGTGTTTTTCTGATAGTGAGTGATGTTGAGCTTATTTTCATGTATTTGTTAGCCATCTGGAGAAATGACTGCTTAGTTCTTTGACTCATTTTTTTATTGGGTTGTTTATTTTTCTGGAATTGAGCTGCATCAGCTGCTTGTATATTTTTGAGATTAATTCTTTGTCAGTGTCTTCGTTTGCTATTATTTTCTACCATTCTGAAGGCTGTCTTTTCACCTTGCTTATAGTTTCCTTCATTCTGCAAAAGTTTTTTAAGTTTAATTAGGTCCTACTTGTTTATTTTTGATTTTATTTCCATTACTCTGGGAGGTAGGTCATAGAGGATCTTGCTGTGATTTAGGTCAGAGAGTGTTTTGCCCATGTTTTCCTCTAGGAGTTTTTGAGTTTCTGGTCTTACATTTAGATCTTTAATCCATTTTGAGTTTATTTTTGTGTATGGTGCTAATGTTCTAGTTTTATTCTTTTTCAAGTGGTTGACTAGTTTTCCCAGGACCACTTGTTAAAGAGATTGTCTTTTCTCCATTATATATTCTTGCCTCCTTTCTCAAAGGTAAGGTGTCCATAGGTGCGTGGATTTATCTCTGGGCTTTCTATTTTGTTCCATTGATCTATATTTCTGTCTTTGTGCCAGTACCATACTGTCTTCAGCAGACGAATGGACAAGAAAGCTGTGGTTCAGTTCAGTTCAGTTCAGTCGCTCCAGTCGTGTCCGACTCTTTGCGACCCCATGAATCGCAGCACGCCAGTCCTCCCTGTCCATCACCAACTTCCAGAATTCACTCAGACTCACGTCCATCAAGTCAGTGATGCCATCCAGCCATCTCATCCTCTGTCGTTCCCTTCACCTACCTCCCCCAGTCCCTCCAAACATCAGAGTCTTTTCCAATGAGTCAACTCTTTGCATGAGGTGGCCAAAGTACTGGAGTTTCAGTTTTAGCATCATTCCTTCCAAAGAAATTCCAGGGCTGATCTCCTTCAGCATGGACTGGTTGGATCTCCTTGCAGTCCAAGGGACTCTCAAGTGTCTTCTCCAATACCACACAAGAAAGCTGTGGTACATATACACAATGGAATAATACTCAGCTATTAAAAAGAATGCATTTGAATCAGTTCTAATGAGGTGGATGAAACTGGAGCCTATTATACAGAGTGAAGTAAGTCAGAAAGAAAAACACCAAATACGGTATATTAACACATATATATGGAATGTAGAAAGATGGTAACAATACCCCTATATGCGAGACAGCAAAAGAGACACATATGTAAAGAACAGACTTTTGGACTCTGTGGGAAAAGGAGAGGGTGGATGACTTGAGAGAATAGCACTGAAACATGTATATTACCATATGTGAAATTGATGACCAGTCCAGGTTCGATGTGTGAGACAGGGCGCTCAGGGCTGGTGCACTGGGATGGTCCTGAGGGATGGGATGGTAAGGGAGGTGGGAGGGGGGATCAGGATGGGGAACACATGTATACCCATGGCTGATTCATGTCAATGTATGGCAAAAACCACTACAATAGTGTAAAGCAATTCGCCTCCAATTAAAATAGATAAATAAATTTTTAAAAAATAAATAAAAATAAAAATGCATTTCAGCAATACTGAAAAACAAAACAAAATAAAATGGCTCTAGGTCTCCACCTCATATCACAGGCAGAATACACTGATGCCAGGCAGTGGTGGGCTACGAGACAGGCCTGAGAGACACAGAGGAGGAGGAGAGTTTACTCTTACCAAGATAATGTTAACCACAAGAGAAGAACAGGGTCTAAGTGACAAAACTGATGATACTATCAACAAATACCACCAATATCAGAAATATATTTGTCAGTTTAGGCAACATAGTACCATAGGGAAAAATTTCCCATGATAGGTGGTTAACTTAGCTTTCCTATTTATGAACCACCTTTTTCTTCTTCTATGTACTAAGTCACTTCAGTCATATTCAACTCTTTGCGACCCTGTGGACTGTAGCCCACCAAGTTCCTCTGCCCATGGGATTCTCCAGGCAAGAATACTGGAGTGGGTTGCCATTTCCTTCTCCAGGGGATCTTCCCAACCCAGGGTTCAAACTCAGGCCTCTTAAGTCTCCTGCATTGGCAGGTGGGTTCTTTACCACCAATGCCACCTGCGAAGCCATTTTCTTCTTCTGGATGCCAATAATTTAGCTTATCCTAAGGGAACTTCATTAAAATTTTCAATCAGTTCCTAGAAATTAATGAGAGTAAGATGTAACAAATAGCCAAAACTTATCCCTCTAGTGTCCAAGTCTGACATCTTTTCTATTGATCCCAGACTTTGCCCCAGGATCCTGCACCACACAGCAACCAAGACGCTCTCAATCAGTTGTTCTGGGTTGACACAAGAACCCTATTTTCCATCTTTTCCTAAAGTCTGAGCTTAACCACATAAAATGTTTACACTCCTATCCTATGCCTTCTTAACATAATCATATGTTCCATTATTATCTCTCACTTCCTTTCTCTGTCTCTCTCCCTCTCTCTCTGCCTTTTCTCAAGGTATTTCTTCTTGATTAAAGTCTATCAGTTTCTTCTGACCAACTTCAAAAGGTACCACACAGAGTTTTCCCAGTATTCAATCAAAGAAATCCACTTTCCTAGATTTATTTAACCAAAGCCCAAGTTTGCAAGTTTGCCTTTCAATGCCATACTCAGACATGGATATCTTCCTCAGTCAAACAGAGACAATATGTGACCTGGTGGACAAGCACATAAATGTATGAAAAATATAGTGTACAACACCCAGCTTTAAAAAATAAATGAAGCATTCTATACAAGTACAATGAAGCCCTTGAATCATTTAATTCCTTACCTATATAGTTCCAGAGCAGGAGAAATGATAGACTATTGAAGAAACATACACAAAAATCGTAAAGATGACAAAACCTTAAAAAAAGAAGAAGAACAAGAAGCAAAGATAGCATTTTGAATCGAAATATAAAATAGTTACAAAATACTAAGAAAATATGCAGAGCTGTAATAAAGAGATCTCTAAAATTTTACTGAGGTCATAAAAGAAGAAAAGAATTAGAAACATTTCTTAGTATTTCAAGACATTCCATGTTTCTTGATAAGAAAACTGCTAGAAAGAAGTTATGTCTCCTAAAATTAGTTTGTGGTTTAAACACAATTACCAACTACCAACAAATTTTTTAGAGGGGATCAGTAGCTTATTGAAATAATTTTTAAATTAAGCCAGAAGAAGAAACTGATGTAATTCAGAAAATTTTGAAAAAGAAGAGTAATTAATGTAATGTTTAATTTTAAAGATAGCTTGCTTCTTTTATTACTGAAACCACTGAGGTAACAAGAGTAATGTGTGTGTGAGTATGCAGGTGCCCAGCCATGTCCGACTGTTTGGAACCCCATAGATTGTAGCTGGTTAGGCTTCTCTATCCATGGAATTTTCCAGGAAAGAATAATGGAGCAGGTTGCCATTTCCTATTTCAGGGGATCTTCCCCAGCCAAGGATCAAATCCATATCTCTGGTGCCTCCTGCAATGGCAGGCAAATTCTTCAACACTGTGCCACCAACAGTCTATAGTAATAATAATAACAATAGTTATTGAGGAGCTATTAATTGACAGGTCTTGAAATAAACACTTCATGACATCATATAATTTCTGCACAATCCTCTGTTGAAGACAATATTATGGTGGCTTTACCAATAGCTAGGTTAAGTGATTGGCCAGAGCTCATGTGTAGACATAGAGTGACCTGTTAGGTAGATGCACAGGCTCAGGAGTCAATACCTGTATTCCATTCGTAAATGTATGCCTTGTTAGCTTTGGGGCTTTGAGCTTGTGATTTACCTTTCTGAAGCATCAATTCCTAATCTTAAATTTGAGGATAATAATAGCCAAATTATAAAAGCAATACATAAATTAAACAATATACATATGCTTAAGTGAGTCCCTGTCACATAGTGAATGCTCGTTAAATTCAAGTTTAAATAATGCTGAAAAAAAATATGTTGGGATAGATATTGTAAAGTGATAATAATAGTTAACATACAGTGATCATTTATGACATTCTGGGTACTCTTTTTAGTGTTTTCCATGTATGAATTCCTGTTAAGTATTCTAACAACACTGGAGATATCACTCTTATTACCTCTAATTTAGAGATTATAAAACAGAAGCATAAGTTCAGTTCAGTTCCGTCGCTCAGTAGTGTCCAACTCTTTGTGACCCCATGGACTGCAGCAGGCCAGGCCTCCCTGTCCATTACCAACTCCCGGAGTTTATTCAAACTCATATCCATTGAGTCAGTGATGTCATCCAACCATCTCATCCTCTGTCATCCCCTTCTCCTCCCACCTTTAATCTTTCTCAGAATCAGAGCCTTTTCCAATGAGTCATTTCTTCACATCAAGTGGCCAAAGTATTGGAGTTTCAGCTTCATCAGTCCTTCCAATGAATATTCAAGACTGACTTCCTTTAGGATGGACTGGTTGGATCTCCTTGCAGTCCATGGGACTCTCAAGAGTCTTCTCCAACACCACAGTTCAAAAGCATCAATTCTTCGGCACTCAGCTTTCTTCATAGTCCAACTCTCACATCCATACATGACCACTGGAAAAACCATAGCCTTGACTAGATGGACCTTTGTTGGCAAATTAATGTCTCTGCTCTTTAATATACTGTCTAGGTTGGTCATAACTTTCCTTCCAAAGAGTAAGCATCTTTTAATTTCATGGCTGCAGTCACCATCTACGGTGATTTTGGAGCCCCCAAAAATAAAGTCTGCCACTGTTTCCACCGTTTCCCCATCTATTTCCCATGAAGAGATGGAACCAGATGCCATGATCTTAGTTTTCTGAATGTTGAGCTTTAAGTGAACTTTTTCACTCTCCACTTTCACTTTCATCAAGAGACTCATTTGTTCTTCTTCACTTTCTGTCATAAGGATGGTGTCATCTGCATATCTGAGGTTATTGATATTTCTCCCAGCAATCTTGATTCCAGCTTGTGCTTCATCCAGCCTGGCATTTCCCATGATGTATTCTGCAGAAGCATGCCGGCTGCGACGGACTGCGCAGCAGAAGCGTGGCCGAGAGAAGCTACCCCACATTCGAGGTCAGGGGTGGTGGCCAAGAGGAGCTACCCCGTGTCCAAGGTCAGGGGCGGTGGCCGGGAGGAGCTACCCAATGCCTGAGGCCAGGGGCGGCCGAGAGGAGCAACCCCACATCCAAGGAGCAGTGGCTGCACAGGCGCAGGAGGGCTGAAAGGAGCTACTCCAGGTTCAAGGTAAGAGAAACCCAAGTAAGATGGTAGGTATTGCAAGAGGGCCTCACAGGGCAGACACACTGAAACCATAATCACAGAAAACTAGTCAATCTAATCACACAAGGACCACAGCCTTGTCTAACTCAATGAAACAAAGCCATGTCCTATGGGGCCACCCAAGACAGGCGGGTCATGGTGGAGAGGTCTGACAGAATGTGGTCCACTGGAGAAGGGAATGGCAAACCACTTCAGTATTTTTCCCTTGAGAACCCCATGAACAGTATGAAAAGGCAAAATGATAGGATACCAAAAGAGGAACTCCCCAGGTCGGTAAGTGCCCAATATGCTACTGGAGATCAGTGGAGAAATAACTCCAGAAAGAATGAAGGGATGGAGCCAAAGCAAAAGTAATACCCAGTTGTGGATGTGACTGGAGACAGAAGCAAGGTCCAATGCTATAAAGAGCAATATTGCATAGGAACCTGGAATGTTAGGTCCATGAATCAAGGCAAATTGGAAGTGGTCAAACAGGAGATGGCAAGAGTGAACATCAACATTCAAGGAATCAGAGAACTAAAATGGACTGGAATGGGTGAATTTAACTCAGATGACCATTATATCTACTACTGCAGGCAGGAATCCCGTAGAAGAAATGGAGTAGCCATCATGGTCAACAAAAGAGTCCAAAATGCAGTACTTGGATGCAATCTCAAAAACTACAGAATGATCTCTGTTCGTTTCCAAGGCAAACCATTCAATATCACAGTAATCCAGGTCTATGCCACAACCAGTAACACTGAAGAAGCTGATGTTGAATGGTTCTATGAAGATCTACAAGACCTTTTAGAACTAACACCCAAAAAAGATGTCCTTTTCATTATAGGGGACTGGAATACAAAAGCAGGAAGTCAAGAAACACCTGGAGTAATAGGCAAATTTGGCCTTGGAATACGGAATGAAGCAGGGCAAAGGCTAATAGAGTTTTGCCAAAAGAATGCACTGGTCATAGCAAACACCCTCTTCCAACAACACAAGAGAAGACTCTACACATGGATATAACCAGCTGGTCAACACTGAAATCAGATTGATTATATTCTTCGCAGTCAAAGATGGAGAAGCTCTATACAGTCACCACAGACAAGACTGGAAGATGATTGTGCCTCAGATCGTGAACTACTTATTGTCAAATTCAGACTTAAACTGAAGAAAGTAGGGAAAACCACTAGACCATTCAGGTATGACCTAAATCAAATCCCTTATGATTATACAATGGAAATGAGAAATAGATTTAAGGGACTAGTTCTGATAGATAGAGTGCCTGATGAACTATGGACTGAGGTTCGTGACATGTACAGAAGACAGGGATCAAGACCATCCCCATGGAAAAGAAATGCAAAAAAGCAAAATGGCTGTCTGGGGAGGTCTTACAAATAGCTGTGAAAAGAAGAGAAGCGAAAAGCCAAGGAGAAAAGGAAAGATATAAGCATCTGAATGCAGATTTCCAAAGAATAGCAAGAAGAGATAAGAAAGCCTTCTTCAGCGATCAATGCAAAGATATAGAGGAAAACAGAATGGGAAAGACTAGCGATCTCTTCAAGAATTTTAGAGATGCCAAGGGAACATTTCACGCAAAGATGGGCTCGATAAAGGACAGAAATAGAATGGACCTAACAGAAGCAGAGGATATTAAGAAGAGGTGGCAAGAATACACAGAAGAACTGTGCAAAAAAGATCTTCACAACCAAAATAATCACAAAGGTGTGATCACTCACCTAGAGCTAGACGTCCTAGAATGTGAAGTCAAGTGGGCCTTAGAAAGCATCACTATGAACAAAGCTAGTGGAGGTGATGGAATTCCAGTTGAACTATTTCAAATCCTGAAAGATGATGCTGTGAAAGTGCTGCACTCAATATGCCAGCAAATTTGGAAAACTCAGCAGTGGCCACAGGACTGGAAAAGGTCAGTTTTCAATCCAATCCCAAAGAGAGGCAATGCCAAAGAATGCTAAAACTACTGCATAATTGCACTCATCTCACACACTAGTAAAGTGATGCTCAAAATTCTCCAAGCCAGGCTTCAGCAATACGTGAAGCATGAAATTTCAGATGTTCAAGCTGGTTTTAGAAAAGGCACAGGAACCAGAGATTAAATTGCTAACATACGCTGGACCATGGAAAAAGCAAGAGAGTTCCAGAAAACATCTATTTCTGCTTTATTGACTATGTCAAAGCCTTTGACTGTGTGGATCACAATAAACTGTGGAAATTTCTGAAGGAGATGGGAATACCAGACCACCTGACCTGTCTCTTGAGAAACCTATATGCAGGTCAGAAAGCAGCAGTTAGAACTGGACATGGAACAACAGACTGGTTGCAAATAGGAAAAGGAGTATGTCAAGGCTGTATATTGTCACCCTGCTTATTTAACTTATATGCAGAGTACATCATGAGAAACGCTGGGCTGGAAGAAGCACAAGCTGGAATCAAGATTGCTGGGAGAAATATCAATAACCTCAGCTATGCAGATGACACCACTCTTATGGCAGAAAGTGAAGAAGAACTAAAAATCCTCTTGATGAAAGTGAAAGACGAGAGTAAAAAAGTTGACTTAAAGCTCAACATTCAGAAAACTAAGATCATGGTATCTGGTCCCATCACTTCATGGGAAATAGATGGGGAAACAGTGGAAACAGTGGCAGACTTTATTTTGGGGGGCTCCATAATCATTGCAGATGGTGACTGCAGCCATGAAATTAAAAGATGCTTACTCCTTGGAAGGAAAGTTATGACCAACCTAGATAGTATATTCAAAAGCAGAGACATTACTTTGCCAACAAAGGTCCATCTAGTCAAGGCTATGGTTTTTCCGGTGGTCATGTATGGATGTGAGAGTTGGACTGTGAAGAAAGCTGAGCGCCAATGAATTGATGCTTTTGAACTGTGGTGTTGGAGAAGATTCTTGAGAGTCCCTTGGACTGCAAGGAGATCCAAACAGTCCATTCTAAAGGAGATCAGCCCTGGGTGTTCTTTGGAAGGAATGATTTTAAAGCTGAAACTCCAATACTTTGGCCACCTCATGTGAAGAGTTGACTCATTGGAAAAGACTCTGATGCTGGGAGGGATTGGGGGCAGAAGGAGAAGGGGATGACAGAGGATGAGATGGCTGGATGGCATCACCGACTCAATGGAAGTGAGTTTGAGTGAACTCCAGGAGTTGGTGATGGACCGGGAGGCCTGGTGTGCTGTGATTCATGGGGTCGCAAAGAGTTGGACACGACTGAGCGACTGAACTGAACTGAACTGAACTTTGCATATAGGTTAAATAAGCAGGGTGACAATATACGGCCTTGATGTACTCCTTTCCCTATTTGGAATGAGGCTGTTGTTCCATGTCAAATTCTAACTGTTGCTTCCTGAACTGTATACAGATTTCTTAGGAAGCAGGACAGATGGTCTGGTATTCCCATCTCTTGAAGAATTTTCCACAGTTTATTGTGATCCACACAGTCAAAGGCTTTGGTAGAGTCAATAAAGCAGAAATAGATGTTTTCCTGGACCTCTCTTGCTTTTTTGATGAACCAGCAGATGTTGGCAATTTGATCTCTGGTTCTTCTGCCTTTTCTAAAACCAGATTGAACAACTGCAAGTTCATAATTCACTTACTGTTGAATCTTTTCTTGGAGAATTTTGAGCATTACTTTCCTAGTGTGAGAGATGAGTGCAATTGTGCAGTAGTTTGAGCATTCTTTTAAATTGCCTTTCTTTGGGATTGGAATGAAAACTGACCTTTTCCAGACCTGTAGCCATTGCTGAGTTTTCCAAATTTGCCGGCATGTTGAGTGCAGCACTTTCACAGCATCATCTTTTAGGATTTGAAATAGTTCAACTGGAATTCCATCTCCTCTATTAGCTTTGTTTGTAGTGATGCTTCCTAAGGCCCTTTTGGCTTCACATTCCAGGATGTCTGGCTCTAGGTGAGTGATCACACCATCGTGATTATCTTTGTCACAAAGATCTTTTTTGTACAGTTCTTCTGTGTATTCTTGCCACCTCTTCTTAATATCCTCTGCTTCTGTTAGGTCCATACCATTTCTGTCCTTTATCGAGCCCATCTTTGCGTGAAATATTCCCTTGGTATCTCTAAAATTCTTGAAGAGATCTCTAGTCTTTCCCAATCTGTTGTTTTCCTCTATTTCTTTTCACTGATCACTGAGGAAGATTTTCTTACCTCTCCTTGCTATTCTTTGGAACTCTACATTCAAATGGGTATATCTTTCTTTTTCTCTTTTGCTCTTCACTTCTCTTTTTTTCACAGCTATTTGTAAGACCTCCCCAGACAGCCATTTTGCTTTTTTGCATTTCTTTTCCATGGGGATGGTCTTGATCCCTGTCTCCTGTACAATGTCACAAACCTCCATCCATAGTTCATCAGGCACTCTATCAGATCTAGTCCCTTAAGTCTGTTTCTCACTTCCACTCAATAATTATAAGGGATTTGATTTAGGTCATATCTGAATGCTTTAGTGGTTTTTCCCTACTTTTTTCAGTTTAAGTCTGAATTTGACAATAAGGAGTTCATGATCTGAGCCACAATCAGCTCCTGGTCTTGTTTTTGCTGACTGTATAGAGTTTATCTTTGGCTGTAAAGAATATAAGCAGCCTGATTTTGGTGTTAACCATCTGGTGATGTCCATGTGCAAAGTCTTCTCTTATGTTGTTAGAAGGGAGTCTTTACTATGACCAGTCCATTCTCTTGGCAAATCTCTATTAGCCTTTGCCCTGCTTAATTCTGTACTCCAAGGCCAAATTTGCCTGTTATTCCAGGTGTTTCTTAAACAAACCTTGTGTGCACCAGGACCCAGGGACCTCACAGAGAATGAGATAGTACTGTATTTGAGCATCTCCTGCGGAGGTACGAGTCAGCAGTGGACTGCCACAGGGAGAGGGGCTCTGGGTGCAGCAGACTCGGGTATGCCATAAGCCCTCTTGTTGGAGATTGCCATTAACCCCACAATAGAGCTGCCAGAACTTACACAGGACTGGGAAATAGACTCTTGCAGGCACAAAGAGAACCTTGTGCACCAGGACCCAGGAGAAAGGAGCAGTGACCCCAGAATAGACTGACCCAGACTTGAGTGAGTGTCCAGGAGTCTCCAGTGGAGGCATAGGTCAGTGGTGGCCTGCTGCAGGGTTGGGAGCACTGAGTATAGCCGTATATGCATGGGATCTTTTGAAGGAGATTGCCTTTATCTTCATAACCTCCACCATAGTTTGGCCCCAGGTAAATAGCAGGGAGGGAACACAGCTCCACCCATCAACAGAAATTTGGATTAAAGATTTACTGGCCCTTCTTATCAGAACAAGACCCAGTTTCCCCCCTCAGTCAGTCTCTCCCATCAGGAAGCTTCCATAAGCCTCTTATTCTCCATCAGAGGGCAGACAGACTGAAAACCACAATCACAGAAAACTAACCAATCTGATCACATGGACCACAGCCTTGTCTAACTCAGTGAAACTATGAGCCACGCCATGTATAGGGCCACCCAAGATGGATGGGTCCCGGCAGAGAGCTCTGACAAAATGTGGTCCACTGGAGAAGGGAATGGGAAACCACTTCAGTATTCTTTTCTTGAGAAACTCATGAACAGTATGAAAAGGCA
The DNA here is from genome assembly GCF_014754425.2 of Oryx dammah. Taxonomy (NCBI): domain Eukaryota; kingdom Metazoa; phylum Chordata; class Mammalia; order Artiodactyla; family Bovidae; genus Oryx; species Oryx dammah. Next base: position 30,893,934 of record NW_024070203.1, read on the forward strand.
AAGATAGCACACTGAAAGAGGAACTCCCTAGGTTGGTAGGTGCCCAGTATGCTACTGGAGATCAGTGGAGAGATAACTCCAGAAAGAATGAAAAGACGGAGCCAAAGCAAAAGCAATACCCAGCTGTGGATGTGACTGGTGATGGAAGCAAGGTCCGATGCTGTAAAGAGCAATATTGCATAGGAATCTGGAATGTCAGGTCCATGAATCAAGGCAAATTGGAAGTGGTCAAACAGGAGATGTAAGAGTGAACATCGACATTTTAGGAATCAGCGAACTAAAATGGACTGGAATGGGTGAAATCAACTTAGATGACCATTATATCTACTACTGTGGGCAGGAGTCCCTTAGAAGAAATGGAGTAGCCATCTTGGTCAGCAAGAGTCCGAAATGCAGTAGTTGGGTGCAATCTCAAAAACGACAGAATGATCTCTTTTCGTTTCCAAGGCAAACCATTCAATATCACAGTAATCCAAGTCTATGCCCTGACCAGTAATGTTGAAGAAGCTGAAGTTGAATAGTTCTATGAAGACCTACAAAACCTTTTAGAACTACCACTCAAAAAAGATGTCCTTTTCATTATAGGGGACTGGAATGCAAAAGTAGGCAGTCAAGAAACAGAGGCATAGAGACATTAAATAATTTGGCAAAAGCATACAGCTGAATTGAGGCACAAATGATGCTTGATCTATAGCACTTCCTCACACACAGTCACACTATTATGAGATAGAAAGATGATGGGCTAGAAAAGCCTAAAAGAAGCTGTGATTAACATACTATCAAATAGCCTAGGCTTGAGTAGATGAGAATTTAGACAAGAACAGAAACATTATCATATGGCATCTTTATCTAGGAGAAAAAAATGAAAAGATTTATAAAGCAAGCTGATGTAGATAAAAATAAGAGTCCAATTTCCAACTTTGAGAAATGGGAGAAAAATTGTGTTCTTTGTCCAAATATGGAAGGCAGAAAGAAAAAACAGCCTTAGGAGGAATTTTGTCCAAATTGGTCAAACTGGATACTCTAAAAATGTCAAAAGTAATATTTTATTTAACATTTGCTATGGGTCATGACAATTTAACAACAATAAAATTCTCTCTTTTAACACTTGATAAATAAAGGAAACTTTCACACAAAGATGACACAATAAATACAAATAATGAAATAATGTATCATGGGGATTTCCTGGTTTAACTTATTGGAGCCAAAGTCTTATTTTGCCATAACTTGCACACAGTCGAGTTTTGCAAGCCTTTAGGAAAATTAGGGAAAACCCAAAGCAATTGTTTAAAATTTTGAAGTTCCAGTTCTTAACAAACAGTACTTGGAGTTTTGTCAAATTTAGGCTATTCAGGAGATTTTAAAATTCTCAAAAATCTGGAGTTATTTTATTGATTAAAGTATTAAAAAGTGAAAGTGAAAGTCACTCAGTTGTGCCTGACTCTTTGCGACCCCATGGGCTGTAGTCTGCCAGCCTCCTCTGTCCATGGAATTCTCCAGGCCAGAATACTGGAGTGGGTATCTATTTCCTTCTCCAGGGGGTCTTCCCAAGCCAGCGATCAAACCCAGGTCTCCGCCATTGCAGGCAGATTCTTTACCATCTGAGCCACTAGGGAAGCCCTTTATTAACATACCCTATAAAATGTCGTGGAATATTACAGAATAACAACATTCCCAGGTATATTATATTAACTATAAACTCTTCTATATAGATATTATTATCAAAGTCATCCTTAAAAGCCCAAACTACCTTCTTCCCAATTCTTCTCAACTCTTCTCCTACTGTTATGTGAATACATGGATACACACCGATACAGTCTTCACAAGACAGGGGAAAATATGACATATCTGAAATATGTCATTATGGAGTGGGTATTGACTATTCTGCAAATTAAAAGGATTTCCCTTTCCTCCTCACAGAATCTCCACTCAAAATTAGAATGGTTGTTGGCCTGAAAGTCCCAACTCTAAGTCTCCAAGTAGAAGAGGCCATGATTTATAAAGGCATTGCAGGGTTCCAGGCAGAAGAAGAGCAACCGCCAGCTGGTGCTTAAAAATAATCACATCACATGCATATGTGCTCAGTCACTAAGTCGTGTCCAGCTCTTTGCACCCCCCATGCACTGTAACTTGCCAGGCTTCTCTGTCCATGGGATTTCTCAGGCAGGAATAGTGGAGTGAGTTGCCGTTCCCTTTTCCAGGGGATCTTTCAAACCAGGGATTGAACCCAGGTCTCCTGCATTGCAGGTGGATTCTTTACTGCCAGAACCATCAGGGAAGCCCAATCATAATATGACAGAACACAAAATCAACTCCCATCAGCTTCCAATCACTAACTTCATTAACAAGTCAGTGTTCCACACAGCCCTCAGACTATTGAGAAATTTTTAATTCTTTTCTCCTGAAAATTTGTCTTAAAAAGATGATGGAAACAAGATTGCCGTGAAATTTCATGACACGGGATCAAATAACCTATTGTACTCAACTTCTGAGCCCTGGTTTATCTGACCAAGTCACTTAAACTTTTTGAGCTTCAATTACTTATGTACAGATTAGAGGGCTAGGTGAAGAGTCTCTAATATCTAAGCACAGTGGTAACATTGGGAATAGAATGCTATTCCATCTCAATATGGATTTAAATATTTTAGGTGGGAGAAGAACCCAGGAAAAAAGCCCTTACTGGACTCTCTATAGTTGATGTTGGAACTCACGACCCTCTCTCTTGGAATGACCCTACCTTCAGCCACAATTATAATAAAACACTACAGCTCACCACTACTATTATTGCTATTATTTTTCCAGAATCCTTTAGCATTCTGAACTCTTCTCTTTAATTCCTTTCTGCTCTTCTCCCCCTCCTCTTTCTCTCTCTTTTTTTCTCTTTCTTTAAACATTTCTTGAGCATCCATATGCACAATCACGAATGTTAGCCACTAGGGAGAGAGTGGTACATAAAACAGGCACAGAATTGGCTCACATGAAATCGAGTATCTAAGTCTAGTTGTTTCCTCCAACCATAGCATGAGGTCATCATACCATAACAAAGCCAGTGTTTAAGGATGCAGATTTTAGAGAAATTCTCACCAAAAGTCATAGTCTCACAGGCCTAGAGGCTGGAAGGGATTTTATACTTTTATTATTCTAATCTCGTATAAAAACATTAGAGTATCTGATAAATGTTACTTAACCTCTCTTGGAGCACTTCCAGTGATATGACACTCTCTTCCCAACAGGAAAATCCATCCCACATCTTCAGCACCAAACAATACATGACATATGATATCTCTTTTCTCCAAGAAATACAGGAAAATCTCTTTCAAAAAGGCTAGCATGCCCTTGGCAGAGTATTTTGCAGTGCCTCCTGAGATATTACTTTCAGAGGTCATTTAATAATCTTGATAATTAAAAACATTCAGTTTGAAATGATTAATATCTTATATTGACAAGAAATACTTCAAGTCTAACAAACATCTTAAGAAAAAACTTCATTTGTGATTCTGCAGCAGTTCAAGTTTGAAGTTGGTTGTTTGAAGGGAGACAAGGCAGATGGATTTTAATGTTTTGTTTTAGTTTTTTGATTGAAAGAGTGCATTTAAATATGTAAATATGATGGGTCCCTAGTAAAAGATGGATAATGGATTTATTTATCTACTCTCACTCTCTTTCATAACCCCAATAAAATGCCAGTAAAAGATTTTACAATGCATAAATCCACAAGGATCAGGAGAAATAACAGAGGAGAAAATGATAATTAAATATTGGGAGATGGAAAGTAGATAGATTAGTAGTAAATGCCATAGTGAATTCAAGAAACCTAAACATTAAAAGAGAACTGGGAGAAGTTCCACTTGACTTGCCCAAATCCCCTAAAGGCTAGGACTGTTAACAGTTCCCAAAAGGGAGAAGAAATGGGGTGGCATAGTAAAGACAGATGATTAAAAAGTCAATTTGAAGAGGAGATATCCAGATCTTGTCCCTAATTTCACAAATCTGGGGATGAGCCAAACTTCGGAGGTTTATTTTTAAGAAGAGATATCCTTTATGTGAAGAACATCAGGTACACTTGTGAACAGAAGTATCTTTCCAAAAAGAGGAGGATTAAGTACAGTATATGTTATGCTATGCTGTGCCTGTGTGCTCAGTTGTGTCCGACTCTTTGCAACCCTGTGGACTGTGTAGCCCATCAGGTTCCTTTGTCCATGAAATTCTCCAGGCAAGGATACTGGAGTGGGTAGTCATTCCTTCTCCAGGGGATCCTCCTGGACCAGGAATCAAACTGGCATCTCCTGCATTGGCAGGCAGATTCTTTTACCACTGCCACCTAGGAAGCCTGCAGTATATGTTAATCTCATCAAAAAAGTTTTAGGGAGATCTAGAGAGCCACTCAATAAATAAGTGGGCTTTCTTGGAGTCAACTTTGCAAGCCTGAAAACTGAGTCCGAGATACACCTGGGAGTGATCAACTTGGGAATAAAGAATCAGCCAAGATGACCGCCACACGCAAAAGATCCAACACAAGAAGAAAATGAAGGAAACCACTAAGGGACAAAGAAAAATGAAGGGAGCTGTGTCCAGACTAGGACAGAAAGAATGCCCTGGAAGAAATTATATTAACAGTGAAAACTGGCAGAACACTGATGTTTAATTTGGGGTTGCACTGTGTTTGGTAGACAGAAAACTATCGAATGTATAAACAAACAAAAAAACTTCAGGAAAAACATAAAGCTGTTCAGAGAAGGAAAAAAATCACCATAGGCTATAATGCAGAAAATTATGCTTTGATCTCTCCCTTTAGAAGGCTCCCAAAATTACGTACATATTATGGAATACTGAGGATATTAATCCCAAGTTCAATCTGAGTATTAATTACACTTCATAAAATGTAAATAACTATTAAACTGACTAAAATAATAAAATGATATTAAGAGGTAGGTAGATAGGAAGGCAGAGAAAGTCAATGTATAAGGAATACAGGAGGAGAAAATAAAGCTAATCTCTCACCTTCCATGGTGGGAAAACTGGTTACTAATTCCTAAAACTAAAACTTTTTCAAGAAGAAATATAAGCAAATTATACAGAGATTCAAAGAAAAATACTAAAGAATCAGTAAAAATACTTGAAAGATGTTGTACCTGGAGGGAACAAAATGGGCAAAGAGGCAGAAAGGAGTCATTGATTTTCATGTAAATGAATATCTTTTCTCAGGAGCAACCTGATTTTTATTAAGGAGTAAGTATAATTTAGATATTAAAACAAGAAAAATGAATTAGTACCCTACAAAGCACCAGGGCATCTGTTAACAGACTAAAGAATCAAAAAGGAAAAGGCCTTCTCCTGACCAAAACTCAGAATTAATGTTGGCAAAGCCTTACATTCTGGCCCAGCTGACAAAGAACATACTCACCTATCTGGAAACAGACAACCCAACATCTGGATCTGAAACACTGACTACACGTTAGCTTCTTCCTACCTGCTACATCAGATATCTAGAAGCTATAGATGCACTCTTCTATGGGTTGAACTTGATTGCCTGTTTTTATTTCTAGCACATGTAGGGAGAAACCAGGACTTAATGTAAAGAAGTGTCTCAAAGCTTTGGAAATTCCTAAAACACCAAAAAGTCTATGGTTACATCAGATTCAAGTTAAATGGCTGGCAGAACATTAAGGCCACTGATGTCCAACCAAATAACCTAAGTAACCTCAGAGATTACCTGTCAATCTCACTAGGTCTTCAAAATGGCAAAGAATACTCTCTGTCTCTCAAACACAAATACACACACAAAAAGGTAGCTGAGATAGACTACAAAATTTTTTTTTCTTAAAATAACTTAGCTGGCTTTTGCCTGATCCATTGACTACATGGTAGCTAATCAAAAGGAACCCCCACCTTACAAAAATGGCATGGAGGTTCCTCAAAAAATTTAAAATACAATAGCATATGATCTAGCAATTCTAATTCTGTACATTTATCCAAAGGAAAAAAAATCCCTATCTTGAAGATATACCTGCATTCCCACTTTCATTGCAGCATTACACAGCAGTGAAGACAAGGAAAAAACCTAAATGTCCACTGATAAATGAATAAATTATAAACATAGATGCATATATACGGATAGGAAAGATAGATAGAATGGAACATGATTCAGCCTCTAAAAATTAAAGAAATGCTGCTTTTCGTGACAACATGGATGAAACTTGCGGGCATTAAGTGAAATAAAACCAGACAGATACAAATGCTATATAACATCACTTATGTGTGTGTTGAAAGTAAAAGAGGAGAGTGAAAAAGTTGGCTTAAAGCTCAATATTCAGAAAACGAAGATCATGGCATCCGGTCCCATCACTTCATGGGAAATAGATGGGGAAACAGTGGAATCAGTGTCAGACTTCATTTTGCTGGGCTCCAAAATCACTGCAGATGGTGACTGCAGCCATGAAATTAAAAGATGCTTACTCCTTGGAAGGAAAGTTATGACCAACCTAGATAGCATATTAAAAAGCAGAGACATTACTTTGCTGACTAAGGTCCATCTAGTCAAGGCTATGGTTTTTCCAGCGGTCATGTATGGATGTGAGAGTTGGACTGTGAAGAAGGCTGAGCACCAAAGAATTGATGCTTTTGAACTGTGATGTTGGAGAAGACTCTTGAGAGTCCCATGGACTGCAAGGAGATCCAACCAGTCCATTCTAAAGGAGATCAGCCCTGGGTGTTCTTTGGAAGGAATGATGCTAAAGCTGAAACTCCAGTATTTTGGCCACCTCATGCAAAGAGTTGACTCATTGGAAAAGACTCTGATGCTGGGAGGGATTGGGGGCAGGAGGAGAAGGGGATAACAGAGGATGAGATGGCTGGATGGCATCACTGACCCTATGGACGTGAGTCTGAGTGAACTCCAGGAGTTGATGATGGACAGGGAGGCCTGGTGTGCTGCATGGGGTCACAGAGTCAGACACGACTGAGCAACTGAACTGACTGACTGAACTGATATGTGTGTTAGTCACTCAGTCATGCCTGACTCTTTGCAACCCATGGACTGCAGCCCACCAGGCTCCTCTGTCCATGGGATTCTCCAAGCAAGGATACTGGAGTGGGGTGCCTTTTCCTTCCCCAGGGGAATTTCCCTACGCAGGGGTTGAACCCAAGTCTCCTGCACCGCAGGCAGATTCTCTACCAACTGAGTTACCATGGACGCTCCCCACTTATATGTAGAATTGGAATTAAAAAGTCAAACTCAGAGGAGTAGAGAGTAAAATGGTATTTATCTGGAGCTGTGGGGTAGCAAAAGCGGGAAGAGGATAGTCAAGGGGCACAAAGTTTCAGTTATAAGGTTAATAAGTTCTGAGATTCTAAGGTATTAACATCTTGACTACATTCATAATGTTGTATTGTATACTTGGAATTTGCCAAGAGAGTAGATCTTAAATGTTCCCACCAAAAACAAAAAACAAAAAACAGTAACAGTGAGGTGATGGATGTGTTAATTAGCTCGATTGTGGGAATCATTTCATATACATATATCATGATATACATATATCAAATCATCACCTTGTATACTTCAAATATATTACAATTCAAATATATTACAATTCTATTTTTCACAATTATACATCAATAAAACTGGGGGAGCAGAATGAATCCCCAACAGCTCATTCTCTCCCAGATTTAGGAAGAGTTCTATGTTCACATGCCAGGATTGACAGGCAAACGTAACAGTAACTGGGCTTACAAGGAAATTTCAACTGACTCAAGCAAAGCAGTCAATGAAGAGAGCCAACAAAGCCTGTTCATAAGGCTCTTTTAATGTTGTTTCCTGCCTCTTGAGTTCTCTTTGGGGTCTCAGGATCAGAGGAAACTAAGACTTTTCCGGAGACAAATCCCTACCTGGATGAGAACAGATATTAAATAGAATTCCCAGGATTCCATTTTCTATTAAATCATCTTAAGCCAGAGTGTTACAGATGCAAATGATTGTGCAATAGCATCTGTATGCAAAAATGACTCACTCATCTTGTTAACAGAAGGTTCAATGTGAACAAAGACTCCAGACCACTGCCAAATTTTCCATGTGTCCCTCTCTAAGCAGCATTAGGTGTGACCATGCCAGTGTAGCTTCATCCTGTAGTACCTCCCAGGAGTAGGCAGAATTTTCATATTCAGTTCTTTGGATGATCATTTTTAGGTAAAATCTGAAGACTTATCTTAATGTTTGCCTCTATGTTCAGTTCCTTGCTTACCCAGCATTTGGAATTGCAGTCATTAGCATGGGTTCAAAAGCTTCCCACCAGATAAATTAAACACCAACCAAGCAGAATTCACTACTGATCACTTCACTTAATGTCACTTTTAAATTTAGATCAGAAATGTATTATGAAATAAGGATACATATATGTAATGAGCATATCCAAACTTAATGGTTAGGAACTGGTCTCTTAAATCAGATAGGATTGACATCATATTTTTGTTCTTTGCCTTCTAGTTACATGACCTGGGTCAACTTCAGTTTTCTCATTTAAATAAACTTGAAATGAAATTCGGAGAAGGCAATGGCACCCCACTCCAGTACTCTTGCCTGGAAAATCCCATGGATGGAGGAGCCTGGTAGGCTGCAGTCCATGGGGTCGCTGAGAGTTAGACGCGACTCAGTGACTTCACTTTCACTTTTCACTTTCATGCATTGGAGAAGGAAATGGCAACCCACTCCAGGGTTCTTGCTTGGAGAATCCCAGGGACGGCGGAGCCTGGTGGGCTGCCATCTATGGGGTCACACAGAGTCAGACATGACTGAAGCAACTTTGCAGCAGCAGCAGAAATGAAATTAAACACAGTATCTGGAGTGGTATACACTCAAGAGATATTGGCTATTAAAATTATATCATTTTATTATTAATACTTCGACATAATTCCACTTGGAGATAATTCTTTTTTCAAATGACACCATATTTCTCAAAAAGTTTGACACTGATTGTTGATTGATCCCTTCTGAATAATTTTAGAAAGCTTGTAAGAATCAGTCATATTTTTTGTTATATTATACATTGTTATCAAGTATAAGCACTTTTTTTCAGAGAGACCCTGAAATATATTTACTTAAATTACCTCTTCTATCTCATTGATTCTTTGCAAGAAAAATTAATATGCCCAAACAAATAAAGAGATAAAAAGTCTCTCTCATATCCATACATGACTACTAGAAAAACCATAGCTTTGACTATACAGACCTTCGTTGGCAAAATGACGTCTCTGGTTTTTAATACACTGTCTAGGTTGGTCATAGCTTTTGTTCTAAGGAGGAAGCATCTTCATTTCATGGAGTGCTGCAGTCCATGAGGTTGCAAAGAGTCGCACATGATTGAGTGACTGAACAACAGCAACAATGGCTTTTCCAGTAGTCATGTACAGATGTGGGAGATGGACCATAAAGAAGGCTGAGCACTCAAGAATTGATGTTTTTAACTGTGTTGCTGGAGAAAAATCTTGAGAGTCCTTGGACTTCAAGGAGATCAAATCAGTTAATCCCAAGAGGAAATCAACTCTGAATATTCACTGGAAGGACTGATGCTGAAGCTGAAGCTCCAATATTTAGCCACCTGATATGAAGAACTGACTCACTGGTAAAGACCCTGATGCTGGGAAAGACTGAACACAAAAGGAGAAGGGAGTAGCAGAGGATGAGATAGTTAGACAGCAACACCAACTCAATGGACATGAAGGTGAGCAAACTCTAGGAGACCGTGAAGGATAGATATCCTGGGGTGCTGCAATTCATGGGGTGGCAGAGAGTCGGATGTGACTTAGGGAACAACAAAAAGCAATGGAAGAGTGATGCCTGTATACTTCCCATGAATTCCATTCCCACACGTGCCTTTATATGTAGCTCACAAATGTAGAGGGGCTTCCCAGGTGGCGCTAGTTGTAAAGAACCTGCCTGCCAAAGCAGGAGACAGAAGAGATGCGGTTCAGTCCCTGGGTCGGGAAGATCCCCTGAGGTAGCAAATGGCAAACCACTATAGTATTCTTGCCTGGAGAATCCCATGGACAGAGGAGTCTTGTGGGTTACAGTCCATAGAGTCACAAAGAGTCGGTTGGACATGACTGAAGCAACTCAGCACACACAAAGGAAGAGTCAGAAAAAAATTTTTTTTTTCTGTTCATGGGTCTCAAAGAGAATCACATAGAAATCTGAGGCATCAATTACTGCAGCATCCTAGATTAAACCAGCTGCTCCGATTGATGGCAAATTTAGTGGATATTCTTTACAGACATGGTTGATTTTTTTTAAGTAAGTCTGGGAAACAACTGAGGATGAAGGAGGATTCAGATAGTTTATTATTATGGCCAAGTGTCCACTGACCTTTCTATAAGAATATTTTATTTTCCTACCCAGATGGTATGAAGTTTAACAGTTTAACTTTTTTTATTTGACCAATGAAATTAGCTGTGATGTGTGTCATACCCATGGGGCCTCCCAGGTGGCTCAGTGGTAAAAGAAAATCCTCCTGTCAATACAGGAGATACAGGAGATGCTGGTTCAATCCCTGGGTCAGGAAGATCTCCTGGATGAGAAAATGGCAACCCACTCCAGTAGTCTTGCCTGGAGAACCCCATGGACAGAGAAGCATGGCAGACTACAGTCCATGGGGTTGCACAGAGTCGGATACGACTGAGAATGCACACACACGCAGGTGCCATATCTCAGCAGTAGCTTTTAGAGCTATTATATGGTTCTTCTCTTTTTTGTCTCTTTACCCTCTTCCATGGAAACATCGTTCTAAGATGGCAGCTCTTTGGTCTGTATCAAACAATGGAGAAAGCATGTGGACCAGAATCACAACCATCTCAAAGTGAGCAATAATAGAATTACAGAAACTACGCAAAGGCTATGTAACACAAGTAAGAAAGAAAACTCGGTTATTTTTAAGACATTGAAATTTGGGAGTCATTTTTATCACACCATAACCTAACAAAACCTGATCAGTAATCTATAGGAGAGGTATTATATTTAATATGCTGTGCATACAAATGCCACTTCAATTCTTCCAAAAGTAAAACAGCACATTGCCTAACAATGATTAATCCCAATGTACGTAGTAGATATATTTCACTTATGAATTACTAATATATAGTAACATTTCATTTGTGGGTTACTAGCATATAATAGCAGTATATATTTTGAACATCCCCCCTGTAGTTTAATCATTTCCTGCATCATAAAGCCTGCTCTTTGGTGATAGAATTCAGAACATATCCTTTCGGTGCAAACATGTGAATTTTGTCCTGACACAGCTATGTGAGACTTGAAGTTAGAATGAAGCAAAGATCTACCGAAGCTTCATCCAGAGAAACTGATTTCCAGCAAACATGGAACAGAAACATTTAGTTCTTCAGACGTAGCAGCTGATGGGAAACAGTTCTGTGTTCTGTCCAGATTGAAAGGAGATGGATGGCAGTGACCCTAAGAAGATCCTGCCACATTGTCCTACATTGTGCCTGGCTTCACAGCTTCAGAGTTCATGTCTCTTTAACTTCTAAATCACCTTTAATAAAATCCTTTCTTTCTAATTAAACTAGCCAGCGATAACTCTGCTGTTTGCAAGTAGGATCCCTAGTAGCTCAGATAGTAAAGCATCCGCCTGCAATGCAGGAAACCCAGGTTCGATCCCTGGGTCAGGAAGATCCCCTGGAGAAGGGAATGGCAACCCACTCCAGTATTTTGCCTGGAGAATCCCAAGGACAGAGGAGCCTGGTGGGCTACAGTCTGTGGGGTCACAAAGAGTCGGACATGTCTGAGCGACTAACACACACACACATCCAATATATATCACATATATACTGATATATGGGAACAGAAAAATACTGCATTTTACTATAATTTGTACATGAAGGGGAATGATTCATTTTCCCAGTGTCAGTTGAGATTTCCTGGAACATGACACCCTCCTCCACTTTCATAGGCAGCGATTCAGGGAGAGGAACTTCATTACAGAGTTGGATAGTCTCAGTTTCTTGACTATTTCTGGAAAACTACTTTGCATACATACATACATATGTACACTCCACTGGCTCATCCATCTCTCTTCTTTCATTCATTCTCCCCTAATCAAGCCCTCATCACATCTTCCAAGGACGAATTCCATGGTTTTCCTGCCTCTAGTTCCTCAGTAATCAAATCCAATTTTCAGGCTGCTGCCAGAAAATATTTTCTTCAATATTTAAGAACTATTCACTGACTCCAGAAAAATCCATCACAATGTGGTCCCAATTTACCTTTCTGGATTCATTCCCAACTAAATACTCTCATGGTGTCCTGCCTTTCAGACACATAAGACTTCTGAAAAGTGTCCTCAGCGGCACCTTACTCCTGAATACTTTGGTTCAGCCCACCACAAGAAATGTCTTCTACCTGGCCAGTGCCTTTCATTCTGCACACATAGAAAATTGGAGAGAATAAAAAGGACACTCTACCATCCTTGAAAAGAAACTCAAATACTACCCATGTAGGGAGCTTTTCTCACTCCTGTGGGGGCACTTGTCACTCTCAAAGCACTGTGTACCTCTATGTGTCTATTTGCTTGTATTATTTATTTGCAGGTCTCCACATATGCATTACATTGTCAACTTTCATAGAGCAGAGGTCAGATTGAATTATGTCTGTAATCCCAGAGCAGCATTAATATCGCTGTCTCTAATTAGTACTCCAAGAGTGTCTACAGATAGAAGAAATTAGCCCTGTACAGAGGAGAACACATGTTACACAGCACAACATGCATTTCCTCAGGGTTTAAATGACTCTGCCTAGGGCACAACAACAGCCGCGGATTTTGTTCCCGTGCTGTAGGGGAGGCTGTAGAAAGTGATGAATGAAAAATGTCCTCAGGAAAGATCAGATTACTGGGATGCCTTTAAGGGAGAAAAGATTCAATTCTGATGTGCATGTTTAGACTGCCGACCATGACCTGAATGTTTGGAAACAGAAAAGCAGCAAAGTCCAGCTTCCGCTGTAAGTGTACCTCCATCAGTGTTTAATTATGGATTGAACTACTGGCATCATCCTAAAATAATAAACTCTCCTACGCAGTGTTACCTCATATGTGCTGTCCAGAGGGAATACACTCAGGCCAACACTTCTTTCAACAGAGGGAAATGCTGATGTAATGGACTCTAGTTGTTCGGTGAACCTGAATTATGTGAGAAGAGTCACATGGGTTTGGATGGAGTAAAGTGGGTCACAGTGTGATTTTGTGCTTGATAACTCTATCTCAGACGACAGAATTTCTTTTCTCTCTTCAAACAAAACAAATTTGAAACTATACAATTTAGTTATAAATTATTTGACTTAAACATTGCTCAACTCCAGTGCTTAGCAAAAGGTGAAGAATATAATAGGTATTTAATAAGAGTGCCACATTGCGTTGAATTGCAAATGAATTGATGCCGCTTCCTCTTCCTCCCTGACTCCTCAACACAAAAGAAGAAACTTAACCTGCTGCTCTGGTTATTCCATGAATATAATAATATTGAACTATTTATAACTTTATAAATAGTTATTTAAAAAAGCATAGTTATAAAAAAGCTTTTAAAAAGTTTCACTTTATGCTTTTATGATGCAAAAGATATTTTTTTTATTTTAGTCAATGAGTCAATCATCTACTTGACTCAAAATACTAAGTTGACTATATTTTACTAGACATATAGACACATTTCATGCTCCCTTTTGTTGAGCTTCTCTCTTCTAAAATTTTGTGTTTTCTGGTCAAGTGAGGATATATACATCCTCAATATATTTTGAAATCTATCCTTTTCAAATCAGTCATCTCACAAGTTCTTGATTCTGCAGCGCTGAAGTAGAAGGATTAAACCACACTTAAACTGAAAAACTCTCTAGAACCGAGAACAAGTAGGAGAAGCCTTCAGAGTCTTTATATTACTAAAGAATAATTTAGCCATTTAATAATTGCTTATTATTAATTTAGTAACTTAATACTAAAATGCAACAGAGAAGAAGTAATGAGTTCGTAAACATCTGCAAGGGAGAGAAAGTGGGCATTTATAGATGTGTCTCCAGCCGAAATAAATACTCTTTGGGGGCAATAAATTTTTTGTGTGAACTTCATTTGTAATTCATCAGCTTGACCACATCAAAATGCAGCATCAGGAAACAGGCAAATAAGAAGGTTAAATGCTTTGGGGGGGAAAAAGGAGATACTGAAAAAGCCAAGATTTATACAGCAAATGATTGAGGGGAAAAAAAGTAATTCAATGAAACAGCTGTTCTTCTTTTTATTTATTTATTTATTTAGTCTATTTTGGGTATAATATAAAAGTGTGCTGCTAAGTCACTTCAGTTGTGTCCAACTCTGTGCGACCCCATGGACTGCAGCCACCCAGGTTCTTCCGTCCATGGGATTTTCCAGGCAAGAGAACTGGAGTGGGGTGCCATTGCCTTCTGTAACCGAGTCATGATGCCCAGCCGGTCTCCCTCCCGCCCAGGGCGGTGCCACCTCCTTCTGGGCTTGGGCAGGGGCGGGCGGAGCCGGCACCTGAGGAGGCGGGATGCAGGTTGAGGGAGCTCACTGATTTAAAATGACGGAGGCTGCCTAAGCCCCCCTGCCCTCCCTGCTCTCAGTCTCCTCAGCCCGCTCCATGTTCTCCTTCTCTTCTTCGATCAATATAAAAGCGTAGACTCCTTCAAAACAGAATAACTCTTGCTTTCCCTAGAGTAAAACAGAATCTATGTTTGTAGTTACACACAAGGAAAAAAAAAAGTAGCAATTCATATGCTATTATTCAGTTTTAGATCATGAAAGAGATTAATTATCATGAAAGTATTCATCCCTAGTAGTACTAGAAAAAATAGATCCAGATATAACGGAAATGGAAGAAAAAGCTCCCACTATTCTTCACAAATATTTATGAATATTAATTTTTCCAGTCTGCATAAAATAGAATTCGACTTTAACTGACCATCAATTGAGTAGTGTAGTAATTATTCATGTGATTAAAAATAAGTCTGTGATCCAATGGAAAGAAATAACAAAACAGATTGAAAATAACTAGGTTTTTTGTGCTCAAATTCTCCTTCTTTGATGAAACCTTTATTCCATTCTCTTGATAATTACTAATTAACGTTGCTTATAGAGGGGCTTCCTTGATGGGTCAGTGTTAAAGAATCCACCTGCCGTTGCAGGAGACACAGGAGACGCAGGTTTGATTCCTGGTTGGGAAGATCATCCGGAGGAAGAAATGGCAACTGACCCCAGTATTCTTGTCTGGAAAATCCCACGGGCAGAAGAGCCTGGTGGGCTACCATCCATGGGGCTGCAAAGAGTCGGACACGAATGAGCAACTGAGTGTGTATACCCACATTGCTTAGAGAAAAGATGCCAGTCACTATATCTGACACTACACAGTCACACACTGAAGATTTTTTTAAAAGACAAATCTGTTGGAAAGGTATCACTGAATCATGCATGAGTCAAAGGCTGATTTTGACTATTTCTGTAAAATAACTTTGGCCCAAAATTTATCTTTATTATAAAAAAAATACAATGCTTTTTTGTTTAAGTGGGAGAGGGTGGAAGAGTGAGAGGACGGGAACTAACTTTTATTAAATTCCTTGTATGCACTAGATACGGTGGTTGATGCTTCCCACATATTATTCATCTAATCCTCACAAGGCAGATATTATTATACCAAAATTATAAGTGAGGAAACTGAGAAGAAGAGATTACTAGCACATCAAGCGCATTATAGATAGCATAACAAAATAAGACCATTGGTGTTTCGGTGAGCAAATAGAGCATTCCAAAGGGCCAGACCAAAATGGAAACTGTCAACGTTAATGTTCTAGACTGGTTTCTCAAACCTTGGTCCCTGAATGAAAAATGATATTTGTCCCAAACCGAGTAAGTATGAATTAAAAGTTCAATAGAGTGAAAAGAGAGACTTCAAACAGAGTTGCCACCGTCTCTGAATCACAAGGGGGCTACCATTCTGCTTTTGGCCTAGAAGGAGAAGCCCCACCAGGACTTCTTGCAGAGCTTCAGGTGAGTTTGTTAGGCATGGTAGGGTGAGATCTGACCCCTGCCCAGAAGGCTAGAGGGCAGAACAGGTGGGTGAAAAAGCTACATCACTAGCTAAGCTGTGGTCAGGTGCATCTGGAATTGCACCTGCCGTTGAGAGGTAGTCTGAAAGTACAGCATGCTTCCTATGGACCATGGTCTGGAGGAAGAGGAAAAGGAGCCTAGAGCCTTTTTTTAAAGTTCTTCCCAAGAGAGTCTTCCAGAAGGAATATTGGGTTTCTAAAAGTGAAGTTACCTGCCATGAGGTCCTCGGAAGAACTGACAACTGTAAGGATGCAAACAAAGAATGGGCCTTGCCCTGGGAATGGAGGGGCTGCCGCTGGAAGCTTTCGAGAGGACTGATACACATGAAAGTATTAATCACTAGTTGTATCCGACTCTCTGCAACTCCATGGACTGTAGTCTGCCAGGCTCCTCTGGCCATGGGCTTCTCCGAGCAAGAATACTGGAGTGGGCAGCCATGCCCTTCCCCAGGGGATCTTCCTGACCCCGGGATTGAACCCAGCTCTCCTGCATTGGCAGGCAGATTCTTCACCATCTGAGCCAGCAGGGAAGCCCTTTATTAACATTCTCTGGTGGCTCTGACACTAAAGGACTGCCTGCCAATGCAGGAGACTCGGGTTTGATCCCGGGGTCAGGAAGATCCCCCGGGGAAGGGCATGGCTGCCCACTCCAGTATTCTTGCTCGGAGAACCCAATGGCCAGAGGAGCTTGGCAGACTACAGTTCTACGGAGTTGCAGAGTCAGACTTGACCGAGTGACTATCACTTTCACAGGTAACTTGCAAAATGTGAGTTTTCTTTCTCCCCCTTCTGGATTCCGGAGAAGGCGATGGCACCCCACTCCAGTACTCTTGCCTGGAGAATCCCAAGGACGGAGGAGCCTGGTGGGCTGCAGTCCATGGGGTCGCTAAGGAGTTGGACATGACTGAGCAACTTCACTTTCACTTTTCATGTTCATGCATTGGAGAAGGAAATGACAACGCACTCCAGTATTCCTGCCTGGAGAATCCCAGGGACGGGGGAGCCTAGTGGGCTGCCATCTATGGGGTCAGACAGAGTTGGACATGACTGAAGCAATTTAGCAGCAGCAGCAGCAGCTTCTGGAGTCAGGAACAGGCTCATGACATCCTTCTTCTCTGTTTCTCATGATGCTGGCTGGCACTGTGTGGACTGATTGATGCCACAGTTGTAAATATCAGATGTCCTAGAAACCCCTCCACCAACATGGAACCACCTACAAACTTTAATACAACCTGGATCCCTCCAACTGTCAATTATTTGATGTAATGTGGAAAAAGGTAGAAACTGACAACAAATCCAGTGCCTAAAAAGTGACTTAACTGATAAAAGGAAGGAAATTGCTCCCTGAAAAAACAACAAAAAGAAATAAAAACTACATGCCTTCACCAGCCAAGAAAGCACCCAGCACAAAGATGCACCACAGGAGTCAGGATGTCTCTCAACTACAAAAAAAGTAAAAAAGCTGTCAATGTGCATAGAAAATATGCCAGTGGCAAAACTGCATAGGTATTGACATATTTGGAAAAGAAATACTGTGGCCTATTCTACTAACTTGGTGAAGTCTATTACTTTAGTATTTCTCCAAACCAACAGACTAGGGGTACTCCAAGAGGTAACTGGAGAGTCCTCATGTATGTTCTATATGTCTGAATCACAGTAAGTATTCAATATTTATTAAATAAACCAAAATCAGTCTACATTTGTCAATAACAATAATACGCTTCATCACAATATAAATATAAAATTCGGACTGCTGTTTAAAAGTTAATTGCTGTTTAATCGTTCCTTTTTCATTCCTGTTATAGCTTTTCATTGTTTAAAGACTAAAAGAACATAGCTGCTATGGCCTTAAAATTCTCAGACTTGAAACAGAAGAAGCAAATACAAAGCCAACAATGGCTTGGGAAATAAGGAAATGGTTGGATATGGGAAAATTAAACTGCCAGGATGGTATCGGGTCTACGAGAATACCCATCTCAAATCCCTGCCAGGGGGCAGCTAATGAATTAAGCATCCCTGAAGCAAGTCCATCAGAGGCCTCCCAGAGGCTGCTCCCAGCCTTGACCTGCTACAGGGATACCAGGTAAGGCCCTTCATGGGCAGTCATGGGACTTTTGTTGTTTTTGTTGTTTAGTCGCTAAGTCATGTCTAACTCTTTGCAACCCCATAGAGTTTCAACCCTCACCTGACTCCTCTGTCCATGGAATTTCCCAGGCAAGAATACTGGAGTGGATTGCCATTTCCTTCTCCAAGGGATCTTCTCAATCCAGGGATTGAACCCACCCACATCTCCTGCATTACCAGATTATTCTTTACCGCTGAGCCAGCAGGGAAGCCTGTTCATGGGACTCTGGGGGCAGGCAACTTTCTAAGTCTTTCCATCAGCCTTCTGAACTTTCTTAGAACTTCATTGTTGTCTTAGGCTCTTCCTCCTAAGCAACTTCTCTTCCTTCCCTCTTTCCTTCAAAGGATCCAGTCGGTGTCCTGGTCACACTCTTTCAACTTCCTGGATTTCTCTCTCCCTTTCTCCTCATGGGCTCTTGCAAGTCTGACCTGAGTTTAGAAAGGCCAGCTCTGAGAAGCCAGATAACTAAGGAGCATGTGTCTAATGCCCAAATACTTCTGAAGAAGTCGTAATCCACTTTTCCATGCCTAATTCAGGATGTAATAGATGGGGAAACAGTGTCAGACTTTATTTTGGGGGGCCCCAAAATCACTGCAGATGGTGACTGCAGCCATGAAATTAAAAGACGCTTACTCCATGGAAGGAAAGTTATGACCAACCTAGATAGCATATGGAAAAGCAGAGACATTACTTTGCCAACAAAGGTCCAGCTAGTCAAGGCTATGGTTTTTCCTGTAGTCATGTATGGGTGTGAGAGTTGGACTGTGAAGAAAGCTGAGCACCGAAGAATTGATGCTTTTGAACTGTGGTGTTGGAGAAGACTCTTGAGAGTCCCTTGGACTACAGAGAGATCCAACCTGTCCATTCTAAAGTGACTGAACTGAACTGAACTACTGTTTAAAATTTTTCTTAACAATCATCTGCAAACCAAAAATATATCCACCATCTTGATTTGCCAACAGCCAGCCAGTTCACAGCTTTCACTCCCTGGTATAAATCCTTACCAGTGTAATTTTTCAACCACTTCTACTAAGACTTGTTTTATTTTCCATTTCACTGTTCTCATTTTCTCACTGAAGGCAGAGAATCCTAGCTGTTCAAACGCATGCATGCTAAGTCACTTCAGTTCAGTTCAGTTCAGTCACTCAGTTGTGTCCGACTCTTTGCGACCCCATGAATTGCAGCACGCCAGGCCTCCCTGTCCATCAGCAACTCCCGGAGTTCACTCAGATTCATGTCCATCGAGTCAGTGATGCCATCCAGCCATCTCATCCTCCGTCGTCCCCTTCTCCTCCTGCCCCCAATCCCTCCCAGCATCAGTCTTTTCCAGTGAGTCAACTCTTTGCCTGAGGTGGCCAAAATACTGGAGTTTCAGCTTTAGCATCATTCCTTCCAAAGAAATCCCAGGGCTGATCTCCTTTAGAATGGACTGGTTGGATCTCCTTGTAGTCCAAGGGACTCTCAAGAGTCTTCTCCAACACCACAGTTCAAAAGCATCAATTCGTTGGCGCTCAGCTTTCTTCACAGTCCAACTCTCACATCCATACATGACTACTGGAAAAACCATAGCCTTGACTAGATGGACCTTAGTCGGCAAAATAATGTCTCTGCTTTTGAATATGCTATCTAGGTTGGTCATAACTTTTCTTCCAAGGAGTAAGCGTCGTTTAATTTCATGGCTGCAGTCATCATCTGCAGTGATTTTGGAGCCCCCAAAAAATAAAGTCTGCCATTGTTTCCACTGTTTCCCCATCTATTTCCCATGAAGTGATGGGCCCAGATGCCATGATCTTCGTTTTCTGAATGTTGAGCTTTAAGCCAAATTTTTCACTCTCCTTTTTCACTTTCATCAAGAGGCTTTTTAGTTCCTCTTTGCTTTCTGCCATAATGTTGGTGTCATCTGCATATTGGAGGTGACTGATATTTCTCCTGGCAATCTTGATTCCAGCTTGTGTTTCTTCCAGTTCGACGTTTCAGTCATGTCCAACTCTTTGCAATGCTATGGACTGTCGCCCACCAGGCTCCTCTGTCCGTGGGATTCTCTAGGCAAGAACCCTGGGATAGACTGGCATGCCCTCCTCCCAGAGGACCCTCCCAACCCAGGGATTGAACCAGGGCCTCCTGCAGCTCCTGCCCCGGGCGGGTGGGTTCTTTACCACTAGGACCACCCGGATGAGTTCTTACATAACCTCAAGCTGGAACTTCCCTGACAGTCTGGTGGTTAAGACTCCATGCTTCCAAAGAAGGGAGTGTGAGTTTGATCCCTGGTTGGGGAACTAAGCTCCCATGTGCCACTTGACCAAAAACAAACAAACAAAAAAAGACTTTAGCTGAGGATGGGAGAGGAAGACTTTTTCCAAGAGAACACTTGAAATTAGAGATGCTTGGAGGGACCAGTTACCACTAAAGAAACACAAACAGAATGAACACCCAGTTTTTCCCTGAGGTCAAAGACAAGGAATAAACATTAGACAGCCCTTCCTCCATCAGGGGCTGCGTCTGACCTAGCATTTAAATGTGCTTTCAAATCACCTTTGAAATTTGAGAAAGCTATATAGTACCTTTGCTATCAAGTCTGCTTAGCCTGCAAAGCACGCCTTTAATGGCAGTCTAATATCCTTGGGACAGCTACTGTAAGCCCTCTCAGTAAATCACTCCAAATGATGGGTTTAAGTTCTGTTATAGTCCAGTTAGTCTGATTTATGTGCTTTTCACATTCAAAGTATCTGTCTTGCTAGAAAACAAAACCAATATTTTGTTTGTCCTCTGCACAACGTTAGTAACTGAAGGTCCCCAAACACACATTCATTTTAGTTGTGCAGAGACAGTTACAGAATATAATTAAAAGGAATTTATAGACCATATTTGTGGTGAGATTGCAATGACAACCCTATGTTAATGAACTTCCCTCTCAGTCTCCAAGCTCAGAAACAATCTCTGGTTTCCCTTGTGTATGAGTCAAAGAGGATTCAGCCCTAGGGAATATGAACACAATCCATGTCATTTTAATCAATAATAAATGTCTCACATTATCTGGTTCTTTTCGGCTTTATTCGACAATACTATTGCACGTTATTTGGATTTACATCTCTAGATTTCAGAGCTTCATGGCCAAGATTTCTGGGACTTTCCAGCTGGTAAGAATTGACAGAACCCTAAAGTGGTCCCCTTCTCATTCCAGCCACTTTGACAAATGACTTTCCCTTTAAGAAATTCATGCACAAATGTCTACATTCTTTTTTTCTGCACAATCTCTGTATCTATAGCAGACCTTGAGTCTAGGAGTTCAGCTCTATAATATTGCTTTCTCACCTAAAATTCTAGGTGTAGATTCATATATACAGAAAGTTTAAATTATTCTATCCATAAATGAATGGTGAGAGATTTGATTCACTGCCCAGGGATCTGAATCAGTGTAAATCCTGTCCTTATTAGGTGATTCCAAATAGTAATAAATTATCTCTAGGCCTGTTTTTTGTCTATATAGTAAGAATCTTCTGTTGAATAATATCTAAGTCCAGAGGCAAATCTGAAAGTTTTATGAGGTCTGAAGTATATACAATTTAGGGGTTCTTTACAAGAAAAATAAATTTTAAATTGTGAACATAAAGTTATATATCAGAAAATATTTATTTACACTAAGGATCAAGAATTATTTGCTAATTTTTAAAGGATGACAATTACCATCGACATCACAGAACTAAAAGAAACTGAAATATTTTTATTAATTACCTGATACATCTCTGCATTACTTATTTCCCTATGTATTTTAGCAGTATATTCTTGTCTGACTCTTCATTTTGACCATAATTTTGTAATGTTATTCTCTACAGAGAAAGGAGAAAGACAATTTAGTCTTTCCTCTAGCAGGGGTGATCAAAACTTGTGTTGTTTTTGTTTATTATTCAGAAAAGTTTCTTTCGGGTTCACAACTCATTGCTAATAATCTTACATAAACATTTAATATGTTGTCAAATTTGGGGAAACATCTTTTGTATACAAGCTGTAAGATTCAGATGTTCCATAGACCAGCTTCTGACTTCATGTATTTGAAACTTTGTATCTTCTCTACTACCCATACACACCCAAGTCAGATGCTAATCTCATGCAACATTATTTCTGGCACCTTTGAGTGAATCAGAAAATGGCAGGTAGGTATATTCCTGAAAACCATTCCTGTTATGAGATGGCTAGCAATACTTTACCTAGAAGAGACTGCAAATCACATAAATATAGCCCATTAAACCCAAAACTCCAGTTAAATATATCTTACTTTTTTCAAATTTTATATATATATGCTTGTTATATAGATATATGTCTATAACCATGTGAAGATATTGCCAGGGATTATTCCAAGATCTTGAAAAGATACCATTAAATGAGGAGCCTAAAGTTTAAGTTTCAGTATCTTCATGGTAAATCCATTTCTGTCTTCAGTTCAGTTCAGTTCAATTCAGTCACTCAGTCGTGTCCGACTCTTCCGACCCCATGAATCGCAGCATGCCCGGCCTCCCTGTCCATCACCATCTCCAGGAGTTCACTCAGACTCTCCATCGAGTCGGTGATGCCATCCAGCCATCTCATCCTCTGTCGTCCCCTTTTCCTCCTTCCCCCAATCCCTCCCAGCATCAGAGTCTTTTCCAATGAGTCAACTCTTTGCATGAGATGGCCAAAGTACTGGAGTTTCAGCTTTAGCATCATTCCTTCCAAAGAACACCCAGGGCTGATCTCCTTTAGAATGGACTGGTTAGATCTCCTTGTAGTCCAAGGGACTCTCAAGAGTCTTCTCCAACACCACAGTTCAAAAGCATCAATTCGTCAGCACTCAGCTTTCTTCACAGTCCAACTCTCGCATCCATACATGACCACTGGAAAAACCATAGCCTTGACTAAACGGATTTTAGTCGGCAAAGTAATGTCTCTGCTTTTGAATATGCTATCTAGGTTGGTCATAACTTTTCTTCCAAGGAGTAAGTGTCTTTTAATTTCATGGCTGCAGTCACCATCTGCAGTGATTTTGGAGCCCAAAAAATAAAGTCTGACACTGTTTCCACTGTTTCCCCATCTATTTCCCATGAAGTGATGGGACCAAATGCCATGATCTTAGTTTTCTGAATGTTGAGCTTTACGTCAACTTTCTCACTCTCCTCTTTCACTTTCATCAAGAAGCTTTTTAGTTCCTCTTCACTTTCTGCCATAATGGTGGTGTCATCTGCATATCTGAGGTTATTGATATTTCTCCCAGCAATCTTGATTCCAGCTGTCTTAAACCTTCCTAATTCCAAAACTAGTTCTGAAAATAGCTATAACTCAACCCTTTTCTTTTGGTTTAAGAAAGAAATGAGGAAGAATAGAAAGATGTGAAAGATAAGGAATCATAAATACACAGACAAGTGGTTTAAATTATTTTGTGATTATGAAGAACACTACTTCTAGCCCATTTCCACTTCCTACATACAAACAAAAGTTAGTTGCAAAGTTCTCTTATCAATTAAGTATAATCTATATTGTATGATGTTATTCAAAGACTGAGTTGACCTTGTTCTGAATACAGGATGTATTAGCTTACATTTAGTAATTTAGATTATTCAGGAAAGTTACTACCTTTAATTGTGATATAAGGTTAGATGTAAAAGTAGGCACTGGTCTAGAAAAAAGGTGTCAGGGGTTTTTTTGTTGTTATTTGTTTGCTTCGGATATTTTTGTCATTACTCAAACTTACAATAATAATCATGTAGAGTAATTCCTGATTTGATCCTAGATATAAAAACATAGTCATAAACTGAAACTATCATCTTTAAGGAAATTTTATTAATTAATGGAAAAAGTCCAAGACTCTATACTTATCCATTCATTCAACAAACTTTTATTAATACTTAGTAATATGTGGCAGGCACTGTGCTAGCAGAAGCATGCATATTATTTGTAACTCTGACAGTCTTTCCCAGGATCTCTGGGCATGTTGATTCCACTCTTTCCTATCTTCAAGTTCTGAGTTAGTTGGTGAAAAAAACAAATCAAGCAAAGATGCTTCCCCCTGTCATATGTTCCTCCTTTTACTGAATTTTAACAGATACAAAATGCTGCAACCTAGAGTAAAAAATCTGGCTTTAAATGCCCTTTCTGCCTCCTGCCCACTGTGTGATTTAGTCTGGTGGTCTTCAAATTTTGTTATTTACATTCTTCCCAAAGTGCACAAAATTTAAGTTAATGTCTGTGATTTTTGGTATATTGTAAATATTGGTTATGTCATGTTTTTAAATGTGTTCAGTAAATCTAATATCATGATAGATAGTTGCCATGTTTAAATATATATGAAAAAAATCTTCCTTAATGAGAATTTTGTCTCATTTCTTTTCTCCTTTATCTCCTTGAACCTATTTCTCATTCCATTTCTCACAGACACACACACACCCACGCACAGAGTAGCCTAGGGTAATATACTTTTATGCTTGTGAAAATCACTCAGTCATGTCCAACTCTTTGTGACCCCATGAACTATACATAGCCCATAAAATTCTCCAGGCCAGAATACTAGAATAGGTAGCCATTCCCTTCTCCAGGGAACCTTCCCAACCCAGGGTTCAAACCCAGGTCTCTGGTACTGCAGGAGGATTCTTTACCAGCTGAGCCACCAGGAAGAGATCATTTTATCACACTTGTCATACTTTTCATGCTGCTGCTGCTGCTAAGTTGCTTCAGTCGTGTCCGACTCTGTGCAACCCCATAGATGGCAGGCCACCAGCCTCCGCCGTCCCTGGGATTCTCCAGGCAAGAACACTGGAGTGGGTTGCCATTTCCTTCTCCAATGCATGAAAGTGAAAAGTGAAAAGTGAAAGTGAAGTCACTCAGTCGTGTCCTACTCGTAGTGACCCCATGGACTGCAGCCCACCAGGCTCCTCTGTCCATGGGATTTTCCAGGCAAGAGTGCTGGAGTGGGGCGCCATCGCCTTCTCTGCATACTTTACATATTCTACCACTGTGGCAGCTTCCTCCAGCTACTCCTCCAACTAGGGGCCCCTGGATCAGAGACCCTGAATATGAGGGTTAGGAGAAAAAGTTGCCTCACCAATTTAGAGATGACGGCCCTTTGCTTAGGCGACATAATCCTCCTAAAAGAAAAAGGGGGAACGAGAGGGTAAGCGGCAGGAAGGCCATGGGTCTCCAAACGGAGGAAACAGGCTGCACGCGTCAGACACTTTTTATCTCTCTCTTAAGCGGCAGGAGGAGACAAACTACAAGTGTCAGATTTTTGGCTTCCCTGGGGCTCAGCTGGTAAAGAATCCCCCTGCAAGGCGGGAGACCCCGGTTCGATCCCTGGGTTGGGAAGATCCTCTGGAGAAGGGAAAGGCTACCCACTCCAGTACTCTGGGCTGGAGAATGCTGTGGACTGTATAGTCCATGGGGTCACAAAGAATCGGACACGACTGAGTGACTTTAAATATATAAATATATATATATAATAAAAACATTCATATGAATTTAAAACAAAGATTTTAGGCTTGAACTATTAACAAATTTTGCATGAATCCTGTCATAATTATAATTATCATTAGTCCACAATTAAAATAAATATACATATATTAAAATTTTGAAACTCATTAAACACAAATTAATTTGGGGACATTTACTTCTTAAAAATAATTTTTTTTCCTCAGTGTCCATGGATGTCTCTAGAATGAGACGGTCTTCAGTACCATGTCTATTCTTTTTCATTTTTGTAGATGTAAATTCTGAGAAAATTTGCTCTTACAACAAGCTGAATGGTGCATAAGAGCTTTCTTATTACATCTCACCCATTTCTTTGAATTTCCTCCAAGTTACATGCCAAAATTCATATAGCAATCTATCATCTAAAATTATTTTTAATAGTCTCTCAACTGACAACTTAGTTATTTCCTCCTTCAATTTTGTTGAAAGCCGAGAATTGGAAAGTACCTGACCTGTGAAATGATTTGTTATCCAGTCATGAAAGTCATTCACTTTCTCAGTTTCTGGGAAATATACCAAAAAGGCTTTACCAAGTCTTATTAAATGAGTCTTGGTCTTTCACACTGTGGCACCTTGTTTAACCCAATATCCTCAGAAAAGTGTGAGAAATCAAAATATTGCTATGTTCAATACACTTTTGGCAATACTAATTTTTAATAAAATAATTTTGTCTCATCACGCGGCTTAAATACATTTTCTTTAAAACCTTGGCACTACAAATTGAACCCATTCGTTTATGGAAACTATCCTCTACATAACCTAACTGGCAAAGTCAGTCCTCATTGTCTAACCAGTTTATTGATACCATATTTACTTTCTGTAAGTAAATGTTTCATTGGTTATTAGTTATCAATTCAAATAAATTTATCAATTTATGTTCCTATGACCATCTGGATGAAAGCTAGTACAAGTTAACATAGATAAATTGCATAGACATTTCCCCCACAAGAAGGAAGAGGAGGAATAATATATTATATAATATTTGTGGAGATTAAAAAGATACAATTACATAACTGAAATTAGATGATACATATTTTGCAGAAACACACATGAAGTGACAGACATTAAATACAATTGTTGCAATTTATTGATATTTTATATATTTCATAAACAGATATGCTTATTATTCAACCCTCTGTTTTCAGACACTGTTCCACCTGCAATGGGACTAGCATCTATACTTAAGGGTACTCTTTGGCTCCTCCTTAAGTCTTTCCAGGCAGTATGGTTGGGGAAGAAAGTCCAGGGCAAAATAAATTATCCAAGGAGAAGGAAAAGTCAGCTCTTAAGAGAATTTATTTCGTTTCAGAATCTTTTATTTTTTTTACAAAAAAAAAAAAGAAGGAGAGTTGAATAAAGGAGATGTAGCCCTTGATTAGGCTTCCCTGATAGCTCAGTTGATAAAACATCCACTTGAAATGCAGGAGATCTCGGTTCAATTCCTGGGTCAGAAACATCTACTGGAGAAGGTATAGGCTACCCACTCCAGTATTCTTGGGCTTCCCTTGTGGTTCAGCAGGTAAAGAATCCACCTGCAATGCGGGAGACCTGGGTTCAATCTCTGGGTTGGGAAGATCCCCTGGAGAAGGGAAAGTCTTCCCACTCCAGTATTCTGACCTGGAGAATTCCATGGACTCTAGTCAATGGGGTCACAAAGAGTCGGACACAACTGAGTGACTTTCACTACAACTATAGGATAAGCTAAGCCCTTGATTACTGAAAATGATAAGGCTCCAGGGGAAAGACTAAGAATCGCACCAAAGACTCTCCCTCCCTCCTCCGTCATCCCCTAACCTCCTCCTCCTCCTGCTGCTGCTGCTGCTGCTGCTGCTGCTGCTGCTGCTGCTAAGTCACTTCAGTCATTTCCAACTCTGTGCGACCCCATAGAAAGCAGGCCACCAGGCTCCCCCATCCCTGGGACTCTCCAGGCAAGAACACTGGAGCGGGTTGCCATTTCCTTCTCCAATGTATGAAAGTGAAAAGTGAAAGTGAAGTCACTCAGTCGTGTCCGACTCTTAGCGATCCCATGGACTGCAGCCCACCAGGCTCCTCCGTCCATGGGATTTTCCAGGCAAGAGTGCTGGAGTGGGGTGCCATTGCGTGTGCTAAGTTGCCTCAGTCGTATCCAACTGTTTGCAACTCTATGGCGACCCTATGGACCAAACCCGGATCTATTGAGTCTCTTGCATTGGCAGGAGGATTCTTTACCTTTAGCGCCACCTGGAAAGCCCTAAAGGCGAAGGGATCTAGAGCAAATGCGTTACAATGTTAAGTCTGGATGGTAGGCACCAGATGGTGTCTTGTGTTATTTCTTTTGTATGCTTAAATTTTTCTGATGCTTGAATTACTTTATAATTACTAAAAATTTGCATGAAAGCATATGTTACTAAAGTGATATACAGAAAATAGTTGTTCAAACATGTAGTAAGAGACACTTTGCAACAAATCTGCAGACCCATCCTGGAAAATCTCAAGCTGATTTTGGAAATTACAATAATCCTCAGAGGGTACATTGCCAAGCATTATCATGTGACTTGCTCTGATGAGTGGCATTTGAGCAGACATGACTTATGCCACGTCTGAGGGGAAACTAAAAGAATATTGCTGGCTGAATTGTGTCCCCTAAAACTTCATATGTTGAAGCCCTAACCACTAGTACTTAAGAATGTGACTGTATTTGGAGACAAAGCCTTTAAAGAGGTGATTAAGTCAAAATGAGGCCATTTGGGTGAAATCTGACCAAATGTCCTTACAAGAAGAGGACATTTGGACATCAAAAGAGACATTCTTTATGGACATCCACTCATGGATGGCAAGCCGTGTGAAGATACGGCGAGAAGGTGGCCATCCACAAACCAAGGAGAACGGCTTCAGAAGAAACTAAGCCTGCCAACACCTTGATATTGAACTGTAGTCTTCAGAACTATGAGGACAAGTTCCTACATGTTCCATATCAGACCCTTAATCTAGGGAAGCATTAGACAGACCTGGTGAAGTCCCAACAGTCAGCTTGGAGTTGCCAACATGTACCAAGAGGACAAATGTTTGTTGTTTCAAGACACATGCACACACAGAGTAGAGCTGTGCAGAATGTACTTTTTGCCTAGTGCCAAAGGGCAAAGAGTTAGAATCAGGGTTGGACCACAGCCTAACTAAAGTTGAATCACCATTATGGAAGGAACCTCTGGAATATAAAAATACATTTGAAATTTGATATAAATTTTTCATCATCATTAATACTGTCTGATTATTACAAATTAGAGTGGTGGCCAAGGTTACAGATTTAAAGTTACATCAAGAGTACAGGAGCAATGATTTCTCAGCCCTGTCAGCTGCCCAATTGCAATCATGGTTAGTGAATTGCACTTAACAACACAAAATAGAGGCCTAGTTTCAGTTGCCTAGGGGAGGGGAACAATTTGGCTGGCCCTGAGGTGCTGCTAATGGTAAGTTGCCACAAAGTGACTAAGCTTTTCTTCCTCCTCATCACAACCAAAATAAAGCCTCAACACAGCAAGAAATTTTTTAAAGCATTCTTGTGAAGCCTATTATTTTGAAGTTTGAATTGAGTGAACAAAATGTGTTTTGGTGTGCATTTTATTATAACCCTTTCCTCTAACACTTGCAGGTTTTACTTGTACAATAATGAATATGCATTTATGTATCAATGGACTGTTAGAATTTCAAGAAATAAAGAAATTCTTCTCCTGTCTTTGAAGATTTTATTATTTTTGGATCAAGGATGTATATTCTAGGTGGTTTACAAATGAGTTTGAAGTCTTTCCAACTGTTAAAAATTTTAGACAACTAAGTTGATAGTCTTTTATTTGTGAATAAATCCAAGGTATTTTTTTCATTTAAAGAAATCCATTTCCATAAGAACACAAGGAAGTTTTTTGCTACAAGTTATACCTTTCTTGAGAATTTACTATTTGAGATAAAACATTATATATTTAGATATTAATATTTATAATTTTCAGATATTGACAATAAACTCTAATGTCACTGTTGGTACCCAACCCAAATCTGCCTGCAATGCAGAGGCCTTGGTTCAATCCCTGGGTTGGGAAGATCCCCTGGAGAAAGTAAAGGCTACCCACTCCAGTATTCTGGCCTGGAGAATTCCATGGACTGTGTAGTCCATGGGGTCACAAAGAGTTGGACATGACTGAGTGATTTTCGCTTCACTATTCACTCATACTGCAGAAAAGGCTGACAGGAATTGTTTCAAACAGGAGCCCTGGGACTCTTCCCATGAAGGCTTTCTCTGATCACAGAAGCCCACTCAGCCAGTGCACAAGGTAGACCAGAAGTGCTGAGGAGTAAGCTACTCTTCTCAGCACCCAGAAACCCTTTATCAAAAATTGATGGGATTTGGCGAGTAGATACCTCAGCTACTCACCTCTTTGTTGGAACAACTATGAGTTAAGATCTACTCTATCCACCACAATTCTGCAGCAAAATTGAGATTTAATTGCCTAAAAATAACAAGTTCAATAATATACCTGCATTGGCTTTCCTCTTTTCCTTGTAATACCTCCCATTCACCAATTAGTGCCTACATCCTTTCCTCAGGAAGACATATGCGATCACAAGATCACATGCACATTAGAAATGCCATAAATAACATTAAAGTGGGGCCCTTTATAAGTCATTAGCTTCAGGTTTACAAAGGTGGACTCTCCCATTTTAACCTGAAAAAATTTAAAACTTGTATCAGTTGTCTGTTGTTACAACAACAAATCACTGCAACTCAGTGACCTGAAACGCTGATTTATTATTTATCACAATTCTGTTCACTGGCTGTGCAATATTCCTCTCCTTTCACCTGGTTCACTCATGTAACTTACCTTTAGGAAGAGAGCCAACTGGGCTTGAAGGTCCAAGCTGGCCTAACCATGTATGACAACTGATGTTTGTTGCTGACTAGAGTGACTTGCTTTTCCTGCCTGTGGCCTCTCACTTCCAGGAGACTACTTCCTTAGATAGGAATGCTGTACCAAAACAGCATTCCAAGAGGAGAAAAAAAAAAAAAAGCAGAAGCAGAAGCAACAAGGCCTGTGGAAAGCTAGACTCTAGAATTTGCAGGCACCACTTTAACTACATTCTACTGATAAAAGCAAGACACCAGGGTTAGCCTAGGTTGAAGGAGTTGGGTTATAGCCTTCATCTCTTGGTGCAAAGAGCTGGAAAATAATACACCTATGCTTTCAATCTGTCATTAATCCAACTTTCTTTGTAGCAGAAACCAGCTAGATATTCACTAATCCTACTTTCACTTTCTGGACATAAAGCAGAACCACATTTCCCAGGCTTCCTGTAGGTAGCTGGGATCTAAGGGCCTGGACTCATGGCACTTTCAGGTATAGCATACACTCTGCAGCTTGTCTTCCCCCTTGCCCAGCAACAGCATGTGCTGAAGATGGCAATATCACAAAATGGAAGGAGCATGGTCCCGTGGGGTTTTTTTGAAAGGAAACTATTTGATTTTCACTGACCTTTGATATGAATGAAAAATAAACTTGTATTCCATTAAGTCACACTTAAGAATGAATCTCAAATAATGAAATTTAGCACATGACAGAAGCCTAGTGACAGAGATTGTTTTGTTGCTGTTTTTGTTTTTGTTGAAGACTGAGGACAGAATTCCCCCTCATTTTATACCATGTTAGCAGTCCTCTCCCAGCTTACTACATCTTCCTGATGGCATCTATTAGTCCCTTGGGGCTCTGTTAGTTCCAAGGAAAATATGGATGAATGACTGCCTATTGTGGCAGAGATTTGCTTACACGATATATATTTTTGACAATACAATTTCACAATTAAACTACTACTATTCACAGAGAAAAGGTGGCTGGTAAGAGCACATCCAAACATCCATGGAGGTGAGCTTATGACTAGCTTAGACAAACACTAGATTTGCTGATAATATTCAAATTTTATTTTCATGCACTCTCACACCCTCCTATGTCTCATCTCACCCCTTAGATATATTCCCGTAGACTTTCACTCTGAAAGACCTTGCCGGCTCCATAAGATGCTAGTTTTTCCTTTGTTTCACAGCTGAATGGACTTAGTCCTAGAATAAAGACTATCAAGTAGGTCACTAGAAAATTTTTATCCAGTTTCTAGAACAAAAACTCCTCCCAGTGTTTTAAAAATGTAAACCTGTGCCTTTTCATGTCTGGCAATGATGCTGATGATGAGAAAAAACCTTACCAGACCCGGATAATCTATCCAAGATCTATTTATTTTTCCATAATCCCTCTGTTTATGTGTGTTCAAATGACTAATGAGGCCAATCTGGAACTGGTAGATTTTGTCACAATTTAGACAGATGGTTTCAGTATATATGTGTAAAGAAAGTTGGAAATGTGAAAATAAAGATATATTTTGTACCATTCTGAGTTTTTCTAAAAGAACAAAGATAAAATGACATGGGGCATGGAAAGGTTTCAGTGTTACTAAACCATACAATGTGATTCTCTTACCTTAGAAGCCTCTGGAATAACTACTTAGAATCACTGCACTAACATATATGTGGTTTCTTTAGCCCAAACACTTGGGAAAGTCTAAACATATGCCCTAGCCACTGCTTTAGAGAGTTTGTATAAGCAATATTAAGTGAACTGTTGCTGATAAAGTTGTGACTTCACTCCAAACCTGAGCCCTTCCTAGAAATGAAGCAAAACCAAATATTTCTGGATAATTTGAAACATAAACAAGGTTGCCCATTTTAGGGTCTTTGCATGGATGACACATTTCTAAACCTTCTACCTTAATCTAGTTATCTAAATTTTAGTGTAATCTCTCTTAGGTGAGAAACCCTAGAAGTCTTGGTACATTTCCAATTATTTCAAAGAGGCAGCAATATGAAAACACATTCATCCACTCACTTGCATATTCTCAGTACTCACCGAATCCTTTGTATAAAACAAGATAGTTGATCCATCAAAATTCTGGCATGAAAACACCCATATCAGCCCCATCTTCAAGAAACTCACAGATTTTAGAGATGCATAAACAAATTTATGTGATGCAAAGGATGTGTAAACAAAATTTTGTATGATAAATGTGTGTGTATAGCTCCTTGGAGAACAAATGCACTTGTGTGTGTGTGTGTGTGTGTGTGTGTGTGTGTGCTGCTGATGACTGTAGTGGTAACAACAACAAGGAAGAAGTAGATTGGAAGAGAGAAAGAGAAAGAATCCCAGTATAATAAGTAGCCTTGAAACATTACTCAGAAATGTGTGCCACACAAGTACCATTAATGGTAACTTGCTAAACATTTAAATTATTTGTGGCGGTGGAAGACACAAGAGTTGTGTATGAATCTTGGATGCAGACATAAAGAATAGAATATCTGTATGTTTGGACTTCCCTGGTGGCTCAGTGGTAAAGAACCCACCTGCCAATGCAAAAGACACAGGTTTGATCCCTGTGTTGTGAATATCACCTGAAGAAGAAAATGGCAACCCCTGCCATCATCTTTGCCTGGGAAATCCCACGGCCAGAGGAACCTGATGGGCTACAGTCTATGGAGTCACAAAGAGTTGGGCACAACTTAGTGACTTTTGACTAAACAACAACAACATGTTCTCTAACAGGGCCCTTTGATGCAGGACAGAGGTAAGACTGGGAAGAGTGGAGAACGTGTTGTGGGCCATGGAGTGACTATCCACGCACTGCTGCAGTGAAGCTCCAAATGGGTTTCAGAATTCTAAATTCTAAACTGGACATCCAGATCATTACAAAAAGATATGCTTTTCAAGATAGGAGAATAGAAAGGACACCATTTAATATTTTTGTTAGCTACATTTATAAATTTTAAATGGTATACATTATAAGAACTGCTATTTTCACACTAGCCATAATCCCACCCACATGTTGTGTATGTTTGGGAGTCTCTTCATCAAAGAATCACAAGCTTTTTCAGACCAGGCTCCAGTTTCTTTGGTAGTAATATTCCCTCATAGTCTTTATAGCATTCGACCTATTGGTTTCCAGTTAGTTCCTATGTAAGTAACAACAGTCAGAAGTTTCTCTCCCATCCCTCTTTCTCTCAATATAATTATATCTACCTTGAGATGATTTGAAACAAAGGGTTTAGATAGGTGGTAATACTACTATAATAGCATAATAATACTATTATAGATAGTAAATACTATTCATCTGATCTATTTACCTGCACTGGGTTGTCTGCTAATTTCTGAATAACATGTAACCATAGGGAAGTGTCAAAGAATTTATAAGGCCCACTCTTATAAAAATGGTTTCATCAGTGTAACCCCTAATAACTATGATAGCCTGACTTCAACTTTCTCATATAGAACTTTTCTAAATGTAGTAAAAAGAAGACAGCACACATCTTCAGTGTAATTTTTCCAATAAATTTAGCCATATGTTGACATATGGTCTACTTTCCAAAGTATCACAGAGGAGAGTTTTATCAAATGTTTTACTAAAGCATAACACAGATCACCAGTTTTCCAGCCCAGCATGTATACCCTACTTTTTAAGACCAAATGCTAAGTTAAATGTTAGGGCAGTGGCCCAATTTTAAGTATCAACTGCTGCTGCTGCTGCTAAGTCGTTTTAGTCGTGTCCGACTCTGTGCGACCCCATAGACAGCAGCCCACCAGGCTCCCCGGTCCCTGGGATTCTCCAGGCAAGAGTATTGGAGTGGGTTGCCATTGCCTTCTCTGAAGTATCAACTGCTATATTAATTTAAGGAAATAAGTTCAATTATGTAAGACTCAAAATATAGTGCTCTGATATTTTCAACAGACAACTTTAAATTCTAGGTCTAAAAGTGACAGTTCCACTTCTCATCACCTTCCAAGCGACAGAAAGAAATGGGCAAAGCCAGTATAGACGTATTCATTTTAATTATAAAGCACAGAAATATAAACTTTCTATTTTCATCAAGTTGGACTGGACTTACATGGTCACATGAAGCTGCAAGGATAGTGGGAATATGTAGATACTACTTGTGTAGCCATGGGTTTTCTATTATTAAAGAAGAAGAGGGGGTGTATAGTGTCAGAGAATCAGCTATCTCTATTACCATTACCCATCAAGTAATCAGAATAGGAGCCAAGAAAGGAAAAAGGAGTAAAGAACTCACAGAGAGAAGCAGTGTGAATGATTAATTAGGAAACTTCTCCTGAACTTTTTATTGATACTCTGAAGCTGTCAGTTCATTAGGAAGAATTCCCTCTTCAATGAGTCTTCCATTTGTCTTCTAAAAGGTTCAGTTCCATTCAGTTCAGTTGCTCAGTCATGTCCGACTCTTTGCGACCCCATACTGCAGCACACCAGGCCTCCCTGTCCGTCACCAACTCGTGTAGTTAACTCAAACTCATGTCCATTGAGTCAGTGATGCCATCCAACCATCTCATCCTCTGTCGTCCCCTTCTCCTCTCACTTTCAATCTTTTCCAGCATCAGGGTCTTTTCAAATAAGTCAGCTCTTCTCATCGGGTGGCCAAAGTATTGGAGTTTCAGCTTCAACATCAGTCCTTCCAATAAATATTCAGGACTGATTTCCTGCAAAATTGACTGGTTGGATCTCCTTGCAGTCCAAGGGACTCTCAAGAGTCTTCTCCAACACCACAGTTCAAAAGCATCAATTCTTCAGCACTCAGCTTTCTTTATAATCCAACTCTCACATCCATGCATCACTACTGGAAAAACCATAGCCTTGACTAGGCAGAGCTTCGTTGGCAAAGTAATGTCTCTGCTTTTTAATATGCTGTCTAAATTGGTCATAACTTTTCTTCCAAAGAGCAAAGGTCTTTTTATTTCATGGCTACAGTCACCATCCACAGTGATTTTGGAGGCCCAAAAAATAAACTTTCCACTGTTTCTCCATCTATTTCCCAAGAAATTATGGGACCAGATGCCATGATCTTCGTTTTCTGAATGTTGAGCTTTAAGCCAACTTTTTCACTCTCCTCTTTCACTTTCATCAAGAGGCTCTTTAGTTCCTCTTCACTTTCTGCCATGAGGCAAGTGTTATCTGCATATCTGAGGTTACTGATATTTCTTCTGGCAATCTTGATTCCAGCTTGTGCTTCTTCCAGCCCAGCATTTCTCATGATGTACTCTGCATAGAAGTTAAATAAGCAGGGTGACAATATACAGCATTGACATACTCCTTTTCCTATTTGGAACCAGTCTGTTTTCCACGTCCAGTTCTAAATGTTGCTTCCTGACCTGCATATAGGTTTCTCAAGAGGCACGTCAGGTGGTCTGGTATTCCTATCTCTTTCAGAGTTTTCTAAAGTTTATTGTGGTCCACATAGTCAAAGGCTTTGGCATAGTCAATAAAGCAGAAATAGATGTTTTTCTGGAACTCTCTTGCCTTTTCAAGAGAGTTGGCAATTTGATCTCTGGTTCCTCTGCCTTTTGTGAAATAAGCTTGAACATCTGGAAATTCACAGTTCAAGTATTGCTGAAGCCTGGCTTGGAGAATTTTGAGCATTGTTTTACTAGTGTGTGAGATGAGTGCAATTGTGCGGGAGTTTGAGCATTCTTTGGCATTGCCTTTTTTAGGGATTGGAAGGAAAACTGACCTTTTCCAGTCCTGAGGCCACTGCTGAGTCTTCCAAATTTGCTGACATATTGAGTGCAGCACTTTCACAGCATCATCTTTTAGGATTTGAAAAAGCTCAACTGAAATTCCATCACCTCCACTAGCTTTGTTCATAGTAATGCTTCCTAAGGCCCTACGTTTCTAGAACTCCTAAAAGGACACTTCCCCAAATCATAGAGAAGCTCATGTGCCACTTGGGGGTTTCAATGATTATCCTCCATTGTTCTGTTAGACATGCGTGCTACAAAGAAGGAGGCTCTTCCATGTGTGTGCCATAGATGCTCAAAGGGCTCAATAAGGGGGACTAACTCACATAATCTGGAATAGTTTTACAAAAGAAGCAGGACTTGAGGGGAATGCAAAAGGAATAAAGAAGGACAGGAGAAGCGAGTCAGGCTCCTGGTCAGAGGAGTTGTCCATGCCACTCAGACTTTACAGGTCTGCACAACTTCTGAGGGGCTTCCCAGGTGGCAGAGTTGGAAAGAACCCGCCTGCCACCACAGGAGATGTAAATTTGATCCCTGGGTCAGGAAGATCCCCTGGAATAGGAAATGGCAACCGACTCCAGTATTCTTGCCTGGAAAATTTCATGGACCCCGGTGCCTGGAGGGCTACACATGCGGTTGCAAGAGTTGGACATGACTTAGAAGCTAAACAACAATGACTAGAGTAACTGAGCACTGCCTCTGAGAGAATACTCAGAGGCAGGTAAATCAGAAGGACTGGTTTCCACGATAGAAATCCCAGGTTGAACTTGACCAGGTTACTTAACTTCTCTGTTCCTCAGTTTTTTCATCTGTAAAATGTAGACAACCCTTGCCTCATAGGGTTATATTGAAGATTTCAATGAAAAGATGCATTTAATGTGCTAGGGTATTGGGCCTTGTACATGAGGAATGTTTAATAAATGTAACCTTACAAAAACCTTTTTGGTGCTTTTATTTAAATTATAATAGATAAAGGTTGGGCTTCCCAGGCGGTGAAGTGGTAAAGAACCCAGCTGCCAATGCAGGATACCTATGAAATGCAGGTCCTACCCTTGGGTCGGGAAGATCCTCTAGAGAAGGGCATGACAATCCACTCCAGTATTCTTGCCTGGAGAATCCCATGGACAGAGGAACCTGGTGGGCTACTGTCCACAGGGTCGAAAGATTCGGATACAAGTGAAGTGACTTAACGTGGCTCAGCACAGATAAAGGACAGAATATATATTTTTACTCATAGCAATATTTTTCACTGCTTCTAACATTGTGCCTGGAACACAGAAGTCATTCAATAAATGAATGAGTGAATGAATAAATTTAAACATTTTGAAACCCAGTCAAGTAACCAACATACACAAGGTTTCCCTGGCTTCTAAAGTTTCTTAGTGGTTCTTAAATAGTGGCTCAAAAATGAAGAAATTTATGTTAGAAATATGAGCCAATGCACATAATTCTACCTGAACAAAGAAAATCAAAGCTGCTTATTAATTTACAGTGAAGCTATATATCAACCTGGAAAACCAAACATACTGCAGCAGTGAAATTTTCTAGAACATGCATACACACAAAGAATCCTGGAGTTTCTTTAGCAAAATGGAGCCATCTAGAGGCCAAATCACTTTACCGTAACATAAAATTCATCTTTGAATTAGTCATCACAGAACAGGAAAGATTTTTCATTACTTTCTTTTACTCTTATTTTAATTTTTTTGTTATTCTTATTTTCTTTGTCCAAAAATATACCTCTAGTTCTAAAGCACATCCAACATACAACCAGGTTTTTCTTCCTCCACCATCAGCTTGTACCACCATCACTTCTTCTTGGATCAGTACAGTAATCTAACTAATCCCCTGCTTCTGCCATACCAGTCCATGCGCAATGAGTCAGAGCAATGCTTTTAAAGCAAATTATCTGTCCACTATATATACAAATTAATGACTGTCTAAATTTATACATGATTTCAGGTACTTGTGTTAAATTGATTTTTTAAAAAGACATTGTACCTGTTCCGTGAAGAAAACAGAAGAAGTTATGGAAAAATCATTATATATACTATAATAAAGATTAAAGAATAAAGAATTAAACAACTAATTTCCTTAAAAATGACAGAGCATTCAAGCTGGTTCCTGAAGGACAAGCAGACTTGCATCTTTATAGTCAAATACTTAGAATTGTAGGAATAAGAAAAAGCTGTAATTTATCTGGACTTGACTACTACCAGACACAGTGCAAAGTGCTTACACGCATGACCTCACTTAATCCTCACAAATACTCAAATAAGTAGGCATGCTATCTCATTTTGTAAAGGCAAAAGCAGAGAGTTACCAGGGTTAGGTAAATTTGCCTAGGTATACACAACAATGGATCGGAGAGCTGAATCCAGCCTGTTATGGGAGACTGCACTCTTAAGAACTAGACAATACTCCCTCTATGAAAGGCAGAGACAGAGATCCTGGTGACAAAGCTACTGAAACAAAAAGATTATCAGTATCTTTTCGGAAGCCCTTTCATTGGCCAGAGTCCTGGAGCTTTAAGATGACTGTGATTATTTAAGTGAGTGTCGGGCCAATCCCTGGCAAAAATATGAATTTTGACATTGAAAACACACGTACACACACAGAGAGATGCAGCTGCTACATGAGACTCTGAAAGTAAGAGGCTATAAGCAGAACATAAGCACCCATAGAGGCAAGTGCTATGTCTTGTCACCGCTGTGTACCCAGTGCATTTAGAGAATGCTGAATAAAGGAACGGGCATGAACGGAGACTCTGACTGCATTTTAAATATCCAATTACAAACTAAAAGGTAAGAAGTGTCACAGTAGGACAACAGATTGCACAGCAGATTGTACATGGTGCCCAATAGTTGACAGCTTTTAATTTCAAGGAGTTGAGCCTTAAAAAGACAACTGAGCAAGGATTTGGAACTGGCTAAATCAGGTTGTAGACTGGGTAAATCTTGTTCATTTTAAGCCTAGTTTTACAACCTTGAAAGTGAAAGTGTGAAACAGTCAGTCACGCAGTCGTGTCTGACTCTTTTTGACCCCGTGGACTATAGCCCTCCAGACTCCTTTGTCCATGGAGATTCTCCAGTCAAGAATACTAGAGAGTGTTGCCATGCCCTCCTCCAGGGGATCTTTCTAATCCTGGGATCAAACCCAGGTCTCCCACACTGCAGGCAGATTCTTTCCCATTGGAGCCACCAGGGAAGCTTAAGAAATGTGCCCAAGCTTAAGAAACACCGGACTCAATGCCTCAAAAAATGTCATCAAGACATTGCTTGTCTCTCCAGCATTGGTTCAGCATTTCTCTGCATCTGGCTTCATTCTCAGATTGATTCCCATTTGGATTCAGCTACATGGGTTTCCAGCAGCTTGAAACTCCTATTCTATTAGCTTAGCAAGCCTGGTGGATAAAGGAACTCTTTTCCAATCATTCTAGCTAAAAAATTATTGGATTTCCCCTAATTGCCCAGCTTGTGTCATTTGCCCATCCCTAACTCCATCGCTATGGCCAGATGATGCATCCATCGCTCTGACTGCTCAGATTAAGACATGTACTTGTCTTTGGAGTCCAAGGATGGGGTCACCTCTGCCCAAACAATACAGACTGAGAGTTGAAGTAAAGCAATCCTCTAAATAAAACTTACCTAAATGAAATAGAACAAGAGATGCTGAATTCAAACACACACACACACACACAATAATTGAAAACAAGATATGAATGGTAGAAGCTGAAAATATGGAAAATCGTGCTGAATGTGACCTGACAAGGACTGACCCCTGACTAAATGAGTGGGAAGGGATAGGAATGAAAGAGAAAAGGAGACCCTAAACCTGTTAGACCACAAAACAGTCATTAAGCATTGCATTAAGGAGGGGTTTGACCAAGTTGTAATTTGATAGTAATGCCATGAAAGGGCATCATTCATCCTTTAATTGTGGGTGACTGAGTGAATGCATAGGTGCATGAAAAAAAGAAACAAAAGAATAAGCAAGTGTAGAACAAATTTTGAAGGTAGGCATGATTTTATCCTATTTAACTATTAAGGAAAATGAAGTACAGAGGCTGAAAAGCCTAGTTAAGTCAGCTTAAGAGAGCAACTGAGAATTTTAGCTGAGAACTCAACCTCTTGGTTGAGTGCTTTAAAAACAGTGTGCATGAGACTTCCCTGGTAGTCCAGGGGGTAGGAATCTGCCTGTCAATGCTGGGGACTCAGGTGATCCCTGGTTGGGGAAGATCCCACAGGCCACAGGGCAACTAAGCCTACGAGCCACAACTGCTGAGCTCACATCCCCTAGAGCCCGTGTTCCTCAACAAGAGAAGCCACTGCAATGAGAAGCCCGTGAACTACAACTAGAGAAAGTCTGCACGTAGCAACAAAGCCCCGAGCAGCCACAAATAAAGAGATGTTTTTTAAAAAAATCAGTTCACTTCAGTCGCTCAGTTGTGTCTGACTCTCTGCAACCCCATGGACTGCAGCATGCCAGGCCTCCCTGCCCATCACCAGTTTCCAAAGTCTACTCAAACTCATGTCCATTGAATTGGTGATGCCATCCAACCATCTCATCCTCTGTCGTGCCCTTCTCCTCTTGCCTTCAATCTTTCCCAGCATCAGAGTCTTTTCAAATGAGTCAGCTCTTCGCATCAGAGTTGACTCACTTAAAAAAAATTTTTAATAGGGTGCATTAATATAGAAGCTTACTCAAGACAGTGGAGCTACTGACCGGTGCTCTGTGACAACCTGGAGGGGTGGGATGGGGTGGGAGGTAGATAAAAGGTTCAAGAGGGAGGGGACGTGTATACCTATGACCTATTCATGTTGATGTATAGCAGAAACCAACACAACATTGAAATGCTTATCCTTCAATTTATCTTTCAATTAAAAGTAAATAACTTTAAAATTAAAAAAAAAAAACAGTGGAGCTAGATGTATTGATGCTCAGGCACAGGTAGAGATGCTAGGACTCAGGGAAACTGAAGAACTGTAGGACACTGTGTTTGCCTACAGGGTCCTTGACGCAAAAGCCCACGGGAAAATCTGAGATACCTCCACATCGGGACACCAAAATGCAAAGTGATAGCCTGAAGAGAGAAGTCTGAAAAGCTACAATGTCTGATCATCCCACAAAATAGGAGCTGAAAGAGATGTCTGAGACACCATCGTAAGTGTGAAGTTTTAATAATCCCCTAAGAATAACAACCTTTCTTCCTCTCTACCTTCCAAGTATTGTTCAAATACCTATCCATTGGAAAATCCTACCTCATAACTACTGTGTAAAGAAATACAGCTCAAATATGCTTCTTGAATGCAGATAAAACTGTAGAAATGAGTAACAACACTGCTAAGCTGACAACCAAAATCCAGCACAACTACTTTAGGGAAATGTCAATCCTGTGACCATTGGCAGTATATGTGGCCCTGTAATTATGGAATCACATTTGACCTTAATCACACTAGTTTACTATA
The DNA here is from genome assembly GCF_014754425.2 of Oryx dammah. Taxonomy (NCBI): domain Eukaryota; kingdom Metazoa; phylum Chordata; class Mammalia; order Artiodactyla; family Bovidae; genus Oryx; species Oryx dammah. Next base: position 30,935,706 of record NW_024070203.1, read on the forward strand.
TTTCTCCCTGTTGAACTGATGTTCCAAGCAAGGCATAAGAACTCGTCCAAAATGCCCCCATTATCAAGCTATATCTTCCTAAAAAGTTATCCATCCAAAGATATATAGTTACCACTGAGATCAGCATATATTGAAATGTTGTTCCTGCTCTGTTTTGCACAGTGAAGCAAGCCCTGTTTCACACTCACACTTGCAATCTGGAGCTTATGAATCAGAAAAGAATTTATTAATGGTATTAGAATATTCAAATAATTTAAAATGTAAGTT